>NW_024356505.1:13097633-13713060 GCF_014805655.1 Passer montanus | reverse complement strand
GGGGGCCGGGACTGAGCGCGCCGCGGCGCCGAGACGCGGCCCCGAGAAGAGGGCGAGGGAGCGGGAGCAGTGCCGGCCGCGGCGCATGATGTGGGTGCCGCTGCTGGCGTGCCTCACCGCGGGGATCGTCTCCGTGCCCAGGTGCCAGCGCGGCCCCGGAACCTTCCTCGGGGCGGCCCGGCTGCTGGCGGCCGTGCCGGGACTCTGCCAGCGCTGTAAGTGTCCGAGCCTGGGGCTGCTCGCTGTGCCCCGGCTGGCTGGGGCTGTGGCTGGGTTTGGTTCTGGCGCGGGGTCGTGCGGGGGCGAGGGGCTGCCTGGGCCCGGCGGCTGCCCTGGGACACAGCGCTGACAGCTGGGACCGCCCGGCGCCGCAGGCACTCGCCGGCCGGGCGGACGGTACCTGCTGGGAGAGCCGGGCTGGAGCGGCTCCTGTCCGAGCCTCACACCGCCAGGGCCAGCCCGTGATTTAACTGCCCACGCCGGGGGCGTCCCGCCTTCAGGGAGCCGTGGCAGGTCCCGGGGAGCCGGCGGGACTATCGCAGGGTGCTGCGGGTCCTGGAGTGCACCCTCCCTCCGCCACACTCCGCGAAGCGGCACGCGGAGGGGAGCCGAGCTAGGGATGGACAGTTCTTGGGGATGGTGACACTCTGTTTTACGTCGTTTATATGGCATGCAGTGGCAGGGTTAAATAGGGATAGAGCTACGAGAAGATTGTCTTCTGTTTACCTTGGGATAACGTGCATGTTGACAGTTCCCCGGGAGCTATGCTTTTCGGCTGAAAAAGGCTCTGCTAGATGTGGATAACCCCTCGCGTTGTGGAATTGCTTCCCAAAGTCCCCAGCATCTGTTTTAGTGTGTGCAGGCTGAGGGGAGTTTGTGCAAACGTACCTTAGATAGTGCAGCAGCTGGCAGAGCAAGCAGGTTAGTCAGGTGTTTCATAAAGGATCGTATTTAGCTAGCAGTGATCATAAAAGCAGATCTGGTTGTCAATTATCTTTCTGTATTTTTTTTCTGCTTGTGGAATAATTGGTATTTCCCAGTTTAAGCCTGGAGCTGATTTAAAATGTTAACATGTAACCTCTGAAACTAAGATTTACAATGGGAACAATGTATTAGTCTTAAGTTCTTTATTGCATATGTGACAAATTCATGCCTAATTCAGTAGGATTTGCCCAGTGCTATTAAAAACAATGGAATAATTTGTTAACTTTCATAGGATATTTTTTTTTACTTTTTTGGCTTCATACTTAGAATTCAGAACCAAACCAAATGTCAATAGGAAAAAATAAAATATATTATTAAATTTCTTATGAAACATGACATCTTGTATGTAGTATCCCAGATTTTTTTTTTTATGCAGTGCAATTGAGTTGAAAGGCTAATTGAAACTTTATGAAGAGGATGGTTCTGTGCCTGAATGCAGTGTTGTTTTTGCTCATGAGTGTATTTCCTGGGTACACACTAGTGCAAATAATGCATCAGAAGAGAATGCCACAGGAGAGGTTGTGCATGGGGCTTTTGTATGCCAAAGGATGCTTGCTGTCTTTGTTGTGCTTCATAGTGAAAATATATATGGGCAGTGCGTCATGGGTTATTGTGACAACAGCTCTCAGATTGGGCGGACTGTAACTCACATAGACCTTGTTTTTTCCTTTTCATTTGAAACCTCTGCTAATTCATGAAAGCTGAAAGGCACACTGAATTCTTTCCTTCATACATAATCACTTTACAGGCTACAGCCGCAGTTGAAGCAAGAAGAGTGTTTTGTTTTGTTTTTCTGTGAATGAACACGTGAAATTTTTTGTTATTATTAATGTGATTTGTGATTTTTACATTTGGCTGTGATAGCCAGTACAGCACCACCTGGATTCTTTGAATGTCTGCACGCTGCTTTGAGAGAGACTGGGCAGCAGCTCCATGTACAGATATTTGGCAGCATGGCTTTGTTCAAGCCGCCACTCCTCTTTGCTTCTGCAGCAACAGTGCTGGGCATGGAGAAAAGCATTGTGCTGTTCCTGTGCCATCAGCAAATCCACTTTATTTATGTGCAGAGTTGGCAGAACCTGCGTATCTGTTGCACTGAATCTCCAGTTCTAAAAGAGACTGGAATTAATATGAAATGTACATGGAACTCAAATGTATTTCATTCTTATTTCATACTTAGCCATACTTACAATTGAAAAATTGGGAGTTTGATGCTACCTGAGGTATTTGTTCTGCAAACTGCAGTTTGAGATGTGAGTCACTGCTCGGGGATAAGTAAAAGTGGAATTTGGCTCAGGGTTTGAAGTTATAAGGAGTGCAAAAAGAAATCTCACAACGCTGTAAATTTGCAATTCCCAAATTACAGGTCCTGTAAGCTCAGATAAAAAGAGTAGTGTTGCTGCCTTCTACAAAGAGTCCCTTGTTCAATAAGTCTCACCAAAAGGAAATTTGCAGTTCAGTAAGCCAATTATAACAAATACCTGACATAAGAATCAAGCTAGTTCTGTAGGGATTTCTACAGATCCCTACATTTGTGTTTGAATATTAAACCTGACTAGCTCCTAAAGGTGTAAACCAGTGAATAGAATAAAAGCAGGATTCTACAGCAAAAGCATGCGTATGCATTGTGCTAACCAGTTCAGTGAGTGCTCACTTCAGTGAAGACAGTACTCTTGCGTTGTTCAGAACCCAACTGCTGAAATTTATTTTTTAACTGCTGTATAAGCACATAGGTTATGTGGGGCTTAAGAACTGAAGAATGACTGATTGGTCAGGGTTAATAGATGACATTGGTTCAAATCTCCGCAGTGTCCCAAAACCAGTTATAATTAATATTAAAATCTGAAAACTAAGGTATTTGGTGCTTTCCAAAATACCCAACGAGTTTTTCCTCTGTGAAGCTCAAGTAAACAGAGTGTACTTGTGATGTGCAAGCAGGGATGGGATAGAACGAAAATCTTTATCTCTGGATTAAAAGTTGGAGAACAGTCACACAGCAATTCTCTTAGATAGTTGTGATTGACAGGTCTCTTTAAATACCAACTTTAAAAGTTTGTATTTTCAGTCTTCTTGAGAGTGTCATTTGGAAAGACCACTGGGGAAAGTGGGGGATCTGTTATTCTGTTATCATGAAAGGGTCAGTTGTTAATTGATTTATGCCAATAGCATGACTTTTGATTCCTTAATTTTCTCCCATCAAGGTCTTTGGTGCTTCACCAGTCTTGTCACATCAGATTTCCATGTGATCCCTCTAGTAAGAAAGTTTTATAGACCATTACTCGTGTTACTTCTCAAAGGAGTAAGAAAAGCTATTCAAACTACCCATGGAAGTTTTTGAAGAGAGGTGATCAGGAAATGTCCCATGACACACACACAAGCGCACAAAAAAGTCTGAAATAAAAGATTCGTCGTGATAGCTTTAATTGGTGTTTGTCTGTTAATTCTCTCGTGTACCCATGCGGCCCATTTTCTAATGAGACTCAGTGGAAGAAGCTGAGTTGTATGGAATACCCAACACTGAGCCTGTTCAGCTTTTCCTGAGGCTTAAAACAATCCAAGAAAAAGAGAAAACCCATTTTTCATTTCCTGAGTCTGCGTGGGTGATCTGCTCCCTAGGGCTAATGGGCCATCTTTGGGAAAGCCAACCTTTTGGGAACCTTTGGGAACCAGCCTTTGGGGAAAAACAAACTGGGTGTTTGAGAGGGCTGTCAGTTGCAGTTCTGAGGAATAGTGAGAGAGAGGTTTGTTCATGTGTGCATTGCTCAAGGAGCATATTTTGCCAATAACATGCATACATTTGCTTTGCAAATTGTACACTTCTCATAATGTGTTGCAATTTCATGTCTCTTCGGGGGCTTATGTGGTAAGATTTTATTTTTTTTTATGGTTTTTACAAGTTGAATGAAACTCATAGTTGCATGTGTAGTGTTTACAATATTTGCATGCTACAGGTGTTTGGGATGAGGCTGGGAAAAGAGATGAGAGGGGCAGTTTATGAGCTAGAAGAGCAATAACCGTACTCATGATGCTCTGGAAAGGTTGCCTCTGTTATTTTGGATATGCTGTTGCTGAGGAAAGTTGTCAAGGCAGTCTGAAGATTGCATGCATCAGAAATACTCTACAGTTTGAAGAGGAAGTTGCTTCTTCTTGGGCCTTTAAATTTTCAAGGACTGGAACTGCAACAACTGAGAAAGCAAAAATTAGACCCCATTAGTCAAGAGGACTAAATGAATAAATTTGATTTTCCATACAATCTAATTTACTTCTCCAGACCATCGGAAAGATGTAAGAATGTGAACTTCATGGAAGCTAAAGAAAATCTTCATTAAATGACCCCCATTCCACAAGTGGCTATTAAGATGTCAGATTATAACTTTCCTTGAACTTTACAGAGCACTTAAATGCTGGTAATATTTTTCAAATCCCTATTGATGACTTGTCCATGTTTGGTCTTGAGTTTTGGACAATTAGAACTAATTACTAATTACCATAAGAGAAGCAAAATGGAAGATATTTTATTTGCAAATTGTGTAAGTTGACATGGGCTGCTGATATTTATTAGGACTTTTTAATAACAGTTGGACCAGAGGATTTAAAGGATCTTTTCCAGCCTAAATGATGCTATGATTCAAGGAGGTACTCCTGAGCCTACATGTGCCTTTCTTATCCTCATCTCTGAAAAGTTCCCCCACTTATATGAAGGTGGAATCATTCAGGACAAAAGCTCGAAGAACAGAAGGCTCAGACAGATGCATATAAGTTCAGGCTTTTAATGTAAATATATATCAATGTACAGTATTAGTGGTGGACTTGGCAGTATTGGGTTAAGCGCTGGTGTACGTGACCTTAGCAGTCCTTTCCAACCTAAATTACTCTGATTCTCTCCTATGATTCTGTGAATAGATCTGATGTAAGAAACATTAACCTTAATGTATAAATTAAATCTATGTTACATGATTTTTTTTTCAACAATATATATTTTAAAAACAATACCAAAAAGTGTACCTTCTTAGATCAGGATGGGTGTATCTAAGGCAGTGACTGGGATTTAATGACTTCTGTCAGGGTAAGAAGAACAAGTGGAATAGCTTGGTGTTCTGGCCTTTAAAGTTTGCTTAGTGTTCTTAAAATATATAAATGGCATTAAAGTCATATGTTATATTTTCAGAACTTATATATGTGAACTATTTAGAACTTTTACTGTAACTGGTAATCCAGATATCTTGGTATAAATTTGACTTCTCATGATGAATTCACTCAAAACAGAAAACTGGAGAAGGATGTAGTTTACATTTTGTTAATAAACTTTCTGTGTTTTGGGGGTTTTTTTAATAAAATTCTAAGGCCTCGATGCTTCTCATTCTACTTGCATCCTCCTTTTCAGCGAAATCTTGTTTTCTAAGTTCCTGTATCTCTCCTACTAATTGCTGTCTTCTGTCTAACCAGTGGAAAGTTGTAATAATTCTTTCTCATCTGCTTCAGCAAACATAATTTTTTGATGGACAAAGTAGGATATGGTCTGTTATTCTTTTCTAAGTACTTGAACTTCATTAATTTTTTTCCTTTTGGCAGTTTACATAAATGGACTTGGGCTATTTAGTTTAACTTTTGAGAAGGAAGTGGGGCTCTAATGAGTTAGTTCACTGTACACTGTAATGGAACCTTTCTCCAAGAAGAAAAGTAAGCTTCTTGCCAGCCATTCAGGATTCCCCCTTGTTCTGGTGGCAGAACAAGAATAACCCCTTGAGCAAAATGTAAGTGTTTCAGGATGATCAGAATTTACAGCATTAGAAAGCTGCCAAAAAAGCAAATTCTAGCTGAGGCTAAATTGGCCTAAATTGAAAACTTTGCAAAGCTCATAATTGACTTTTTTCTTTATATGTTTCTCCGCTTCCCATGACTTCATTCTCATATGCCTGTGGTAACTTCTTGGTATTTACCCATGGTGACAATAATAATGAGTCTGAAGTATTTATGGTCATCGAAAGATGCTGAGACAAATATTTTAACTATGATTATTGGAGAAAGAAAATTCTGTAGCTTTAGGCAGGTTGAATGATGTTAGTGGATGTTTGATTTTCGTTGTACTTGAGGCCTCTTCTCTGCCCACTGATTTGGGAGTTAGATTGTTAGCAGCAGTAGTTCATTGGGTTCAGATATTGAAGACTTTAGTATTTTTGGTGTTTTGCAGTTGTAGCAGTGTTATGAATACAGCTGCATGATGAATGGTGGCATCACGAAAGTAGTCCAAGTCTGATTAAACCAGTAGCTGCCCTTTCCAAAATAAATTCTGTTCCTTCTCGATGTTCAAGGGAATTAGGCAAAGAGAATTCTATTTGTTCTATTCTTGAGAGTACAATTTATTCCCATCTTAGCTCTGCAGGGTGGAATGGGTTAGTACTGTGTTGAGGACAACTTGCTTCTCTCAGATGGGAGCTTCTTCCTGGAAACAATCAAGTTCCTATCTCTTTATTCAAAAAAGACTACTAGGAAATAAGAAAACTTGTAACAACTTACACAATGGCACAAATGGCACAAAGTAACTAAATAAAACTAATGACATCAGCAAGCAAGCTCTTCCAATCTAAGCAAAATTGTTGGAGTGCATTTTGCTGTTAAAAATGTTGTGGCATTACTTCAGAACATTAAATAAACCACTACCTGTTTAAAGCCTAGAATTTGCACGTTTGAAGTCTGTCCCTTAGAGAGTATTTAAGGTCTGCACCTGCAGACCCTACACATATGTGCATACTTCCTTGAAAGAGCAAAAGGAAAAGCTTGCATTCAAACAGTCTGTGTGCACCTGTAGTTTACTTATAGTTAGTATGTGAGTCTGCATATTTTATAGCCCACTGTCATGTTTTGTGTAATCTTTGCCCCTGAATTATAAAAATTTAACAGGCTAAACCTGGAATAGAGGCTGGCCAGTGTCTGTTCCTAGACAGGTGGGTTGGGTTTTGAGGTTTCTAATTACGAAAAAAATCCCAGAAAGTTTTTTACCAATTTGTCTCAGGGACAATAACTATCTTTGGAGATTGAAAATCTTATTGAAAAGCAAATTATTGAAATAACAAATACCAAACACTTGGTATTCTAGAAAACAGTAGCATTGTTTAAATAGCCCTCTTAATTATTCGAGAGCTCCTCCCAGTCTTGTGGACTACATACAAGTCCTTAGAGAGTGGTGGTTATCCTCTCTGATACCAGTCTTAGCTTTTGTTTAATATTCTTGAGGTTTTCTCATGGAGGGTATAAACTATGTATGTTCAATGACCTGTCTCCCTAATCCACACGTGCACAGCTTTTGGTTTGTTTCAGGAAAATCTGTAAAAGCACAATTCATTTTCTCATTTTTTGTTCAGAACTGAGGGACTTGTTCCCCTAGGTTGTCAGCTTTGGGAATTTTGATCTAAAATGCAGAGTAGCTTTGTTCCAAACCACCATGTATGCAGATAAAAGATAATGAAGTAAGCTGTTTTCATTGCTATGGACTAAGAATCTATCAGGTTGTCTTTGGTGACACTGTGTGGGAAGAAGTAGCCCTGAGCTATTCTTAGCAGTTGCCGTCCTCTGCCCTGCTGCTGGGTATGTGAATTTAGAGTCGGTGCCAGGATGAGGTCATGCTCCTATAGCGCAGAAAGCAGCAATCTGGTGATGATTAGAAATGCGATAAAAGGGTACTTTAGAGAAACAATTGGGGTTTAAGGCCTGGTTTGAGGAGGTAGAGCTATAGAAAATGATGGAATATAAAGCTTAGGCTTGTCTTTTATTCGAGGTTGATCTTCTTAAGCAGGCAGAAAATAGTCATTTTTATCTACCTTTATAACCATCATGACCTCCTAGTTAGGTAAAAGTTTATAGAATACACCGGAAAGTACCGACTGTTCTGGGCTGCTGATGGGCTACCTGCTAACAGTGCTTACTAATACAAAAGAAATTAAATTAGCAATGATATATGGCAGTAGCCATTCAAGGCTTTGCTGAAGCAGCCTGACTGTATTCAAGCTGATCAACTCCAAGGAAACTTCTAGCAGCTGTAGATGACTGGAGTACAATGACTCCTGTGCCCATGTTCCATCCTAGGAAAAAAGAACTAACACAACTCCACACATCTTGAGGTTTCCTTGAAATCAAGAGATTAAAAAAAAAACCAAAAACCAAACTACATTCTAAGCTCTCTGGTTCCATATGCTTTGCATTTTTATTGGTGTAAAGCTGTGCAAACAGGACCATCGAACTTGTGCAGTAGAAGCATTAGCTTTTATGACTGTGGGAAATTAGTTTGTTCTAATGATATAATCCTAGTAAATTTTCCTGTATGTTTTTATTTGCAAGATACAGGATAGGTTAGTTTCTGAAGCCAAGTAGTCTTTGACTCATTGTTTGCAGGCATGAATTGCATCAACAAAATGTAACCATCTCCCAGAAAGGCAGGAAGTTTCATAGAAAGGAGAGGGTACAAGTAAAGTTGGCCAAGAAACAAAAATTGTGTTGTGAAAAATTTCAAGGTTGCATTGCTTGTTTTCATTCTGTATTGTGGCTTGGGAACAAAGTCAGACTGGAGTAGTCAATAGCTCTGTCTCTCATAGTCAAGGCCATGTCTGGGGCTGTGGTTTGAATGTTGTGCTTTGAGTCCTAACTGTGATACCAGTAGATACTATGGGTAATACCTTTTCAAAAATGCTGTTATATACATCTTTCTGAAAAAAAAATCTTCAAAATTGCTATATATGCATGAAAAACTTAGGTTGCTATGCATCTGTCTGAGGCTTATGTTCCCCAAATCTTCACCTTGAATAATGTGCAACCTTCATGTGAGTACGGAACTTTTCTGAGAGATGGGGATAAGAAAGACACAGGTAGGCTCAGAGGATGTCAGGAGTATCTCCTTGAATCATAGCATCATTTTGGTGGGAAAAGACCCTTAAGATTCTCAACCATTAACCCAGCACAAGCTCACCACTAAAACATGTACCTCAGCATCACATCTACGTGTCTTTTAAATACCTCCAGGGGATAGTGACTCTACTGCTTCCCTGGGCAGCCTGTTCCAAGGCTTGACAGCCCTTTCAGTGAAGATATTTTTCCTCATATCCAATCTAAACCTTCCCTGGCACAACTTGAGGTCATTTCCTTTTGTCTTATTGCTTGTTAGCTGGGAGAAGAGGCCAACCTCCTCCTTGCTGCAACGTCCTTTTCAGGTAATTGTAGAGTGTAATAAGCGCCCCAGCCTCCATTTCTATAGACTAAATCACTCCAGCTCCCTCAGCTGCTCCTCATAAGACTTGTGCCAGACCCTTCCCCGGTTCCCTTGCCCTTCTCTGTGCATGCTCCAGAACCTCAATGTCTTTTTAACTAGCAGCCTTCCAGCCCCTTTTCCCCCCAGGCTGTAGTGCCACATGGGGTTGCTCTGACTGAAATGCTGAACCCGGCACTTCCCCTATTGAGCCTTATATAAATGGCTCAGAGCCTAATATGAATATCCTTCTCTAATTACAGAAGTGTCCATATACTTTTTGGGAACTCCATGTTTATGTACCTTTACAGAGCAGACTTACAAAGCTTTTCTATCCTCCAGCATCAGCTATGACTGTTGTTTTCTGCCAGCGCTTTCCCAATGCCGTGTTGACAGAGGTGTCCTCCCTTTTGTCTGTGCTGTTCAGCTGAAAGCCAGTGTCATCTCTCTCCAGTGGTGTCACCCAAACATTGCACAATGTGCAAAAAAGGAAGATCTTGGTGCTTTTTCCTGCGTGCTTTGCAAAAGCACAAACCCAGGCATGGCAGACTTCTGCATTGCTTTGCATTTTAATGCCTTTTTAAATCACATGTGTAGCTGTAACTAATGACCCTCATGTTTAAAAGGTACTGTCTTCATAGGTAATGCAGATTAATTTGGGAACCCCAAATCTTTGGGGGGTGGTATATTGGCAGAGTCGGAATTGAAAGTCCCTATCAATTATCAGGTCTTGTTCACTAGTGATTCTTTTCTGAATTTATTTAGATGTGCAAAGACTTCTTACTCTATTCTCACCTCTGCCTCTTACCATTTCTGTAACCACATTGTGGTTTATCTCTTCCAGTTCCATTTTTCCTATTAGGAGCACTGTAAAAGTTGATTCGTTTGGTTTGGAGGGTTTTTTATCTCGTTTGTTTGTTTGGAAAGGTGTTTTTACTCACGTGCCAGGTTTACAGAAGAATTTTTTGAGAGCTCAGAATTTAATAGTGTTTTGCACCTTTCTTTTACATATCTTTATTTTCTTAGTAAAAACATGTCTCTGCCATACAGAGTTTTAGTTTACTGCTTCTTTTGTTGCTGGCAAAAACATTTTCAAGTCAGTGTGCAGCTTAGCTTCTTTCTGTCTGAATAATGAAACTAAAATGCCCAAAAGTTAATGATGAAGTGAAACAAATTAACAAATCCCATATGAAATAGAAAAAAATGGGAGGAAAGAAAAGTTGTTTGGTATTCTTCTCAAGTGATCTTAGAATTTTATTATAAAGCATAAAAAGTGTACAATATTCAAGTTGGAATCTCCTTTCGTGGGCAAGGTTGAGTACCTCTTAAAGCTGATTTTGAGGTATACTTTGTAATCTTATTGGAAAATCTGGTGATGACATAATGTGTTTTTAAGGCATGGCGCAAAAGGCAGAGAGAGTTATTTCTTGTTTGGAAAAAAGAGGGGAAAATCCCTAATTCCAGGACTGGGTTTTAGGATTGGCAGTTAAAGCACACACACTCATTTTTTTTCCTGTAATCTGAGCAAGTAACTGTCCGACATAATAATCATGGAAAAATAATCCCTCCTCTGTAGCATTTTTATAATGCTTTTCACTGTACCTGCACGCTCAGCCAGAGTGAATGGGGAAGCCATGTGTTAGGTGGGACTGCCACTGTCTGTCCCCTCTGCAGGATCGTATTGCTCTGCTCTGAAGACAGAAAGGTGAAGGTAACTGCAGTATACTGCATAAAAGCTGCAGCTTTCCTCATAAATTAGGCTACACACAAGTTAGTGAAGGCCTCATTCATTATCTGTGCAGAGGGATAGCCTGGCTGATGGCTGCCCTAGAACGAGATTAGGTGCACAATTGAAGGAAAAACAGCTCCGTGGAAGCTGGATATTTTCCTATCTGCTTGCCTTAATGAGTGTTCACCAGTGTGGGGGCCATGATCAGGGAGTATAAGCTGCAAGCTATATTTTGGCTTTGTCTTTTAAGAAAGCAGCTGGTACACCCTCCAAAACCAGCACAAGCGTGTACCAACTGTGAAGCTGATACAAATCCAAATTCTTGACTGTACTTGAACAAAGTGCTGTCTGTTTGAAAACCTGTTTAACATCCCCTCTGAGACGCCAGAGTGCTTTATTGCTATTTCATCTTTGAGATAAATACCCTGATTATGATAAGGTTATTTTCATAATAAGGAGGCAGGATATAATTATAACATATAGGATATTTGTCTTGCCTTGATCCCTCTTGTTGCAGAGAGTTTAGGCTTGCCACACCTGTGATCACTGTAAATAGCTGCAGTTGTTGGAGCATGGTTGTAATTTTGTGGAGTAGGCTGGAAAAGTGTAGTTTAACCTGATGCACTTTTTATTATATGCATATGCCTGTGCAGTTCCCAGCACAGAATTTGGCCCTTCTCGAAAATACCTTTTGGCATACATCAGTTCAAACTAAGCCAGTAGAAACTAGCCCTTAGCTTTGGCTGAACAGTAACTCAGTCTTGTCTGGACTCTGTTTTTGGTGAAGTGGCAGGAAAAATCTCAGTTCTTTTTTAAGTCAACTCATAAAAAAATATTTCTTACTTTACCATGATTTTTTAAAGCAACTGAAAAGTTTATATTCAACAGTTATGGTTTTAGAGTAGGTTTACAACTAAATAATAAATATTTGATGAATGAAAGCATGTCCATAAATGTTACTGTGTTGAAATGGACTCTACTTGGGAACCAGAGTAGTGATGTAGACAGAATAATAAATAAAGAAATTAATTCAACTTTTTCAAGTTTCTCTTTATTAAAAACACAAAATTTCAAACTTTTGTTCCAATGGTACCAAGCTTCTCTATTGCCAATCTGTGACTTCATGTTGTGAAAATTGAGCTCTTGAGACTGTAGAGTTATCAGCAAAGAGTTTTGCATCCAGAAGTACTGTATATCCCATTTGTTAAAATGTTTTATTTGCTGTGATCACACTGAAACTGGATTTTAAGATATTTTTTCTGACTTAGCAGTCTGTAAAGGCACACAGACCCCCCCTGTGTTTTACTAGACAGGCTGTATTAATAAACTAAATCAAGTTTCAATAGATTCAATAAACTAACCATACAGAAAAAAAAAAATTGGGACAGTTATTTTTCAGTCAGTTTTCCAATGCATCTGGAAAATGGCATATAGACACATACTGTTGTTTTTTCTAGCAAGTGCATATTAAAAAAAGGTGTTAGTATTTTGTTATATGGTCAATGGCATTTAAATTATGTGTTTTGCAGATAGGATTATATGTCTTAAGAAAGGAGTCTCAGATATTATTGTAGGAAATTAATTAGGCCATACTTACTATTTGGTTTACTTGGTTTACTGATTGCAATGAGTAGGAATTAATCTTCTTTATTCCTTATCTGAATAGATAGAAACACAGGTTTCTCATTTTTTCATGTCAGCTATTCTTAACAGAACAGCTCTGTCTCTTAAAATGAATTTTAACTTGAATGGGTAACTTCAAAGTTCATGTAATTTTCTCCCTATTTTGCTATGGTGGTCTTAAAACTACTATTACGCCGCAGATCAGCAACTTACTTTTTTCCTTGTCCTTTGACACTTTTACTGAATTTATCATTCTTTTTTTCTTGTAATGCCTTTCATCTCTGCTGTCTTTGATACCCAGTTGAAGATGGGAGGGGTGTTTGTTTGCCAAGAAAAATTACATTCCTTTTATTTTTACTCCTTCAACAACTTTCCATTCTGAGTCTTTGCACTTTATGAATACTGTCTAGAAAGGGATCTGTGGCAAAGTCTACAACTCTGTGCATGTCAGTACCTACCCAAAATCTTCATACTTATTTCCCTCTCCTGCAGTATGTAGTAAGATTTGCTGTGGCCTCTAGGACTGCTCTTTCAGAGTGCAGAACTAGAACTGCATAAAGTGCAGTTGCTATCTTCTTATAATTACAAAAAAGTTTTATTGTGTTAGTGCTGAATGAGCTTGCTCTTATTTCACATCCAAGTAAAACTTGCTGTGCTTGTTTTTATAACAAAAAGCAAACAAAACCTTCAGATTTTATTTTGTTCTTTTCTTTCTCCTTAGCAACTCCTCATTTATTTACCCCTACCAACCTCTCCCACCCTTTAATCACTTTTCTCTGCATTCCAACACCTTCCCAGGCTGCTTTTCAACTTACTGTTTATATCATACCTGTAGCTCTCATTTTCATTTATGCTTTTTTTTCTCACATTGCCTTCATGGCAAAAATTGTCAGCAGCAGTTGGTATGAAATAAAAATATCGGTCTGACCTTTGAAATTAATTAAATTGCCACTAATCTACACATTATCAGTGTAATGCTGCAATTGTGGTGCACTAGGCTTGTTAATACTGGTCTATGTGTTGTTGGCAATAGTAACAACATGCAAACTGTGATTAGTGCCTTGCATCAGCCATCGTTCAGAGTGACCTCTTGAGAACTAGCTGTTTATATGATACAGGATCTCATCTTAGAATCCATAGCTGAAATCAGCAAAATAAATATTTTTAAAAAGGTTTTTTTTTACATATTTTCCTAATACAGCCATCCACTGTGAGAAGTTTGTCTCATTACCTAAAAAGAAAGATGGTTTGCATTATTATTGCAGGTTGGAAAGAAATAATCTGAGACAGTGCACGTCACCAAAACTTTAGATGAAAACCAAAGCTTTCATCAAACTGTTTTGGTGTAATGATGCACACTATCACAATGAACCAATTAACATATGTAGCCTTTTTTTGTATGCAGAAATTAAATTTCTTTTGTTCCCTTTATATTTTCTAATATGGCATGCTGAACGTGCCACAAAGCAGTGTTACTACTGAGCTGTGCATTTTGTGCCCTCCATATAACTCCTAGAAGGTGACTTCTGTCTTGTTAAGAGGTGCACTGGTCTGCAAGCGGCTCGTGCTCAACATGCTGAAAGGATACACTAATGCTGGCATTCAAGCCGAGCTGACCAAGTCCCTTGAAAAGACTCTTCTCAATACCAACTGCCAAAGTTTCATAGGAGAGAGTAGTAACTTAAGCAATAATCTATAAAGCAAAGATGTCAGAAGGATATAAAGGACTTCGCTGGTAGACATGTAAGCAGGCACAATTTTTGCAATTGTTGGTACAGAATGATGTGTCTTCAATCTGCGACACATGTAGTGTTGGATTCATTTCTATTTGCTTCTGGAAAAGAAAATCTTCCTCTTCTGGGAAACTATTCATTGCAAAAATGAATATGCAGAGGGGGAATATTTATAGAAGGTGAGAAAATACTTTGGGTTTCATGAGGAGTGAATAATGAATAATTCAGTCAAGTGTAAATGACTTAAAGGGAAAATGTCTGTGAAATGATAAGCTACCTAGTAAATTCTTTTCTGTTAGGCAGTAAATCAGCAAGATACATGCCAAAGATAAACTTGCACTTCAAAATTATTCTAAATCAGGATCTTAAACATTTGGCCTTGTGAATTGTGAATGGAGTTTATTCAATTTGTGCATATAGTTCTAGATTGTAGAGAAAAGAAAATTGTGTTCCCTTGCCACAGTGCCTTTGTTCTGTTTTACTTCTGTTTTAATATATTGTCATCACTCTTAATCTGGAGAAGTAATTTTTGAAATCTTGGTTTAAAATTAGGTATTTTACAATTTCACATATCATCATAAATCATGAATGTTTGGGTTTGTATTTCATTGCAGCGGAAAACAGATGTGCCACTTCAAATGCAGTAACATGCACAAAGTGTCTTGCTTTGGGTCCAGAGTGTGGATGGTGTGCTCAAGAGGTATGGCATTTTGCTTAATTACATTTGACTTTATGTTTTAGCTCTTTCTGATCTTTATAAAGATAAAGACCTTTAAACTGGGAAAATTATAGTGAGAAATAGCAAGAAAATCTTTAAATGACCCCTAGAGACAGAACCTGAGAAATCATGTGAAATACATTTTGTTTCCAAAAGAGAAAATGCAATCTTTTATTTGGAAAATTGCAGTAATTTTAAATAAAGTGAGACCTTCTTAATGCATTCCATCTGGTCTGTAGACAGCTTTGGCAGACTTACAGTAGCTTCGAGATTTTAACAGTTTTTGGCTTTGAAAGCAAAATTACTTATCAGTACTTTATATTAAGTCCTTATCATATATGAAAACAAGTCTATACATATATGTCTACTGCATTTAGTAAAAGATTGTACTAACAGTGGAGTTGACTTCAGCTTCACATTGTATTACGATCCTATCACAAATGGAAAAAATTATGCTTTTCTCATTTTGACACTGGAAACTATCAGTTCTGAGACTTTGCACAGAAGATAGATCTTAGGTAGCAAGAATTATTCTGAAATTATTGTTACTTTGCAAACTGTAAGAATATGAGAATTTCTGGTTTTGTTTGACAGAAAACACATAACCCTGTTGATAGCATGATTTTGAGTAATCACTTCAGAGGAGCAAGCTTTTGAAGAATATCACTGGCAATCACAAGCTCATATGCTCTTTAAGCTCATGTGGAAATTACCAGTGGTAGCTTTCAGGTTAGCAGAGAAGGTAGATAAGTTCCTGGGGTGTATCTGGAAGAGATAAGTGTAAAGCAGTGGTAATATCTGAGATATTATGTCTTGGAATCATTAACTTAGTCTGCCAAAGGTACAAAGGCTGAGTAATGCAAGGATGGGTAGAGGCATGCAGGGCAGGGCATGCAGGGCTTGTTTTCCCAGAGGAAGCTTAGCACGTGTAGATGGCACAATGGATTACAGTGTTCATTATTCAAGCCCCATGTTCTGTCTTACAAAGGGCAAAGCTTTATCCTCCTCCATCTGCATTTATTACAGAACAGCATTTCCATAGCATGCAGTGCTATGGAGCTGCAGTAGGTCCCCTTCTAAGTAGGCACATGGACTTGGCTGGTTTCACTTCTGCTCTGCTTGTCCTGCTTCACTTCTTGAGTCAATCCTGAGAGCTGTTCATGGACACCAGGGCTTTCTCAAACCCTCTTGGATAGCTGGCTCATCTACACACTATCCATGGTTATGGAACAGCATAACCCATATTATTGCAGATGGAAATATTGCAATGCAGCTTAGCCTGCCTGCTTCATGAGGAAAATCTTTTTAATAAGATAATCAGTCCTGAGGAAGTCTTGATATGCTTTGAATTTATACCCACACACTGTGGACCTCAGAAAACACTACAAATCTATTAGTCATTACTGGTGACAAGAGTAGCTAAATTCTTTACACATTTAAAAATCTAGCTTTTTGAAAAATATACACTAAAAAGAGTATATAAATAGCAGTAACTTTAAAAACTAGTTTCTCATGTTTTTAATGAGGAAGGTTATAGAAAAAATATATCAGAGATAGACTACAAAACGAAGCTTTGAAATTTGAAAAAAAAAGATACAAAACTGTCATATTTCATTGTCCAGCGGCTTTCTCTAGTCTTTACAGGGTCTGGATGATTATTTATTATGTAATACACAGTTGGCTGTATTTTAGATTGCTTATTTTCCCCATTTGCATCAGAAAGATCAGAGATTGTCCTTTGTTTTGTTGGTCTTCAGCTTTGAGTCAGATGGACCAATACTTTGAAAGACTACAAAAGATCTTGTCTTTTTTTTCTTCCCCCCCCCCTGCCCCGCATGTTCAGAATTATATTAATCATCAGATTAGTGGTCAGGAAGGAATTTTGCATTGGATCATTTTGGCACAATTTTTGACAACTTTTCTCTTTCAATGCAGAAAAGGATGGGTTGCTTCTGACATCATCCTTTTACTAATCACATTTCTGCATCTACAAGGGCTTTTTTATGTTGGTGACATCCTAAACTGTCCACTCCTGTAATTATACATGGTTTCCTCTTTCCAGGAATTGAAATGATGTAGTTTAGCAGGTCTTTGGATTTTGTGTAGTGGCATAGACAAATTCAGGGTGGCTAAATCTAGAGCTGACCTCTGGTGTTCCTATTAAATATCAGCCTGAGTAACATTACCAGTGGTTTCTTCTGAAAACTAAAACCTGTTTTGATGTTGTGGGACCGATGTTTTCTTGCTAAAATGAGCTCATAGCATAGCACAGAACTTTTTTTAGTGACATAATAACAGTGTGTAATTTCCTTTTTCTCCAAAGTCAACTTGTTCTGATTATGCAAGATCCTATTTCTCATTTTAAAATTTTCTGTGTAGAAAAGAGTCAATGTGCAATTAGATTTAACTTTAATTTAAATATTGCATCATTTTCATCATTAAAAACATATGGCTTCATGAACTTTTTCTATAATTTATGCAATTATAGTAGCATATTTTATTGTTTCAAAGACCAATATTTTGTTTTTCTTCATCCTTTGAATTTAGCACAGGGTTTTTTTCAGCTCAGATTGTTTTGTACTTTTTGTTTCTTATTAAACAGGATTTCATGGCTGGCACAACACAGAAGGGACGCTGTGACACTGTTTTCAACTTAATGAAAAGAGGCTGCCAATCAGATTTGGTTGAAAACCCCACGGTTCATGTCACAATACCTAGTGACCATGAAACAAATACACAAGTGACACCAGGAAAAGTTTCAGTCCAACTGCGTCCAGGTTGGGTCGTCTCTAACACATTGATATTATAATAAATTTAAAATAAAAACAATACTTCTAAGTACAGATATTTTGTGAAGAATCATCTGGAATAATGATTTGGAAGAATGATGCTGTAGCATTGTATAGGAGAACTGTGAGTGTGTATCCTATATTCAAGTATCGTCTTCACCAAGAATTATTTCTGTCAAGCACAGTTTGGAATAATGCAAGAAAAAAGTGGAAAGGGAGTTTTAGGTAGTCTTTCCTGTTTTCTTCTGTGGTTTCTTGATTCTTTAGCCACTTACACTAACAGTTTTGCCTTACATATGTATAAACCATTCCTTCTGAAAGTAGAGTTATAATCCCTAAACTCATAATTTGATAAACTTCTTAATTATTTCTTTACTTTCAAGTGCATTGACTAGACAACTAGAAAAATACCAAAACTGTAATATAAGAAAATACTACATTCCTGAAAAAGGCATAGGTGTTCACTGCCTGAATTTTTTTATAACTATTATATCTCCACTTGTCCTCAGCACAAGTCTAAATCAGTGTTCATTCTCTGTCTCTAAAAAGGCTGTAGCCAAAAGCAAAAGTGAAGGTGATATAAAGGGATGCAGGGTTATCTTCACTCAATAAAATTCAATTTATTTATTTTGCAAGGAATAATGGTAGAAAGAAATATGTGAGAGGGATCAATCTTTGTCCGGAAAACATTAAATATTTAGGAGAAGTATTTTGCTGATCTTTACTGTAGAAATGATCATTTTTTGTCAGTTACGAGGGGGAAAGGAGGGATCTGCATGTGTGTAAAGCACAAAGGATCTCTGGTTTTCACACTTTAAAATAATAAAGCAATCAAGGTAACATCAGCACTTCTCCTTTCCTCAGTCTCCTTCCAAAGAAGTGACTCATCTCTGCTTTGAGAAAGGGTTTCAGGAACTGACCTATCTCTAAGCACCGTCTGTGATCACATTTATTTCCAAAGGCACATTAGATTCATAGGAAAAAAATGTTAGCTTTCTCAAATTTGGTTTCATTAACCTTTTTTTCCAGTAAATAATGAAATTAAGTTTGGAGTTCCTTATGCTTTGTACAAGTTCTTGCATCAGGGTGGCAGAAGAATGAAATTTCAAGGACTCCAGAAGAAAAACTTTTTATAGATAGATATCTTGCCTATATTTTCCACCTCAGGGAAACACACAGATATACGACTATAGATTTTCCTCAAAACAGACATTTGATACAGTATAATCATACAGAACAAGATGCTTTTGTTTTGATACTGGGGGATTTTGTCACTGTTTACATATACTCATCATTTAGTATTTATGTGGGAAAAAATAAAGGCTGCACTCAGTATCTCACTATATGCAAACTGGAGACCTGCAAGGGTCATTTACAAAACAATTCAATTTACATTGGCAAAGAAGAAACATAAATTACAGTGCACTGAAATTGTTTTCCTCATGCAAGACCTAATACAGACAAATCCTGACATTTTCAGATGGATTATGTTCAAAGACCATTGGAAGAAAGTACTTTGCATATTTAAATTTTCTGAGTCAGATCTCTATACTGGATGTACCTTTTGATAGATTTTATTAAAAACCTACATAGTTCTTCTGTAACATCTTCCTTCCTCCTGTCCTTTGCTGTATCTTCATCGCACAATACTGGATTAGATTCTCGAGTTATTACATGAAGATCCTAAACTCATTTCTGCTGTGAGCTCACACTTTGGATGACATAAAAAGATGGCTGATTTGAAACTGTGCATTCCTGTACCTACTTTGCCCATACAAATCACTTCAGTCATTTTGCTGATATTGCAGAATATTAGACAAGAAAGAATGTGAGGACTGTGTTGGCAGCTTCCAAAGCATTAGCATCTATAATCGTGAAATAAGAATTCTGTTTTGTATATGCCAAAAGATGGAATTATTTTATTATTAAAACATTTTAAATATATATATATATTTTTTTTTTGATCCCACTGAGCTTTCTCATCAAATCTTTGTAAGCAGTTTGAGATTAACTTGTATCATTATTTATGTGAATTTTTGAGGCTGTGCTGTCCTTGTGGTGTGCATGTAGTTTTAGATTCTGTCATATGACAAACTATTTCCAGGATACATTTACATACTTTGAAGTGACAACCTTGAAGTGACTGACCCCAATTTGTATGCAGATCTGTGTCCTTTGTGAGCCACAACTGCTTTTTGTTATAATGCCAAAGGGATTGCGTAACCATGAATTTAAAACAAAATGTGGAGAAGTCAGATTTTTACAATAAATTGCGCAGCGGTCCTGCAAGAAAAAAACCCCAAGATGTTCTCTAAAACAGACCTTTATTGCTTATTTTTGAATGCTTCTTCAAGGTTTCATTTACTCATGGGAGATTTTCTTGTTTGTTTGTTTTTCTCTTTGCTGACACAAACAACTTTGTGCTGAGGTTGCTACAAAAATAAATGTATTTTTAAGCATGTCCATTCAAATATAGTAAATAAACATATTTGTTTCTTTTTTTAATCAGGAAGTGAAGCAAACTTTATGTTAAAAGTTCGTCCTTTAGAGAAATACCCTGTGGATCTTTACTATTTAGTTGATGTCTCAGCCTCTATGCACAACAATATAGAAAAGTTAAATTCCGTTGGATTTGCTTTATCTAAAAAGATGGAGAATATTTCTCTTGATTTTCGACTTGGATTTGGATCCTATGTGGATAAAACTGTGTCACCCTATATTAGCATTCATCCAGGTAGAATCCATAACCAGTGCAGGTATGTAGTCTTTTTTACATTTACTGTGGCACTGAGACGTGTATTTAATGACAGAAATATGCATTATACGTATTTATTTTAAAATTCTTCAGAATTTATCTTTGTTTCCTTTTACCGTGGTTCTTTGACAAGTCCCTAAGAAAATGCTGAAAATTGTTTTACAGTGATTACTTCTGAAACACCTGGTGAATTATTTCAGAAAAACTCTTTCTCTATCAGAAGAAAATATGCTGTATTTTCTTTAGCAAAATAAGCCAAAACCCATGCTGCTTTGGTTGTGTTTTGTATTTCATTTTAAATATTTGTGTTTTGTATTTCATTCAACTGTTGTGTTTTTCATTTTTTTTGGGTATGATACCTAGATTCATCATAAAGTTTTTTACTTTCTGACCTAGGTACTTCCTAGTGTATGGTCATGTATTCATTCACTCTTTCGTGAAAATTCTACTTGCGTCAACATGATGTGGTTTCTTTCAGCACATTTAGTGAACATAAGTGATTCTCTGATCTGCTTCTACAGTTCTAATGTGAAGGGGCTCCTCTTTTAAATACAAAATATGTTCTGGCCTGCATTTCTTTGTTCATGCCATGCCTTATATACCTTGGGTTCAACACATATAAAGTGAGGGATCACTTCCAAAACCCCCTGGAGAACAAGAATGTACACAACAAATTCAGAGCTGTATAAATCATAGTAGTTGGAAAAGTGAATATTAATTCTTCATACTTTCTTGTTTGCCTTTCCTGGGAGGACATGATCCAAAGTTCTATGACGTCCCTAAGTAACCTTTGTGATTTCAGTAAGTGTTGAATTGGTACCTAGTAGAGGAATTCATTCTAGAGATGTGACTATCTATGGATAAAACAATCATCTAGACCATCCATATATAGTGAGTGGATATTGATTAGCATTTCTAGGTCACAATCTATTTTGCCTAAGAGGAGACATCTGCACAGGTATTGCTCCTTTCAATGCCAGTTTCTCTTCTTTGACTGTACCTTGATTTGGAGGAGAGCAGGTTACAGTCTGGATGCAGTAGAAATTGAGAGAGTTGAAAGCTGCCCAGCATCTCTGAAATGGATGAGCAGTTCAACTTGTGCCATAAATCACGGCTGTGAATGGGTCCCAGGTCAATGACCTGTATAAGTGCTGCTTCACTAGCTTACCTACGATAAAAATCAGACTATCTCCCTTATGCATAATGTGAGAAAGTATCATTTGCTATGATGTTTCTGAAAATGGATTTTCTTATCTCTTTGATGAGGTAATTATTATTAATATTAATATTAATTTTGTGTACAGTTATGTAACACTAGTGGATATAGGAACTCAGATTTCTTTATAGTTCAGTAGCCTGTGTAGCAACCTATTAAAATTTCTTGCTGTTACAGTATGATAGTCCTTTCTCGGGATAATGAAAAGCAAAGTTGTACCACACTGTAGATATTCCAAAAGGGTTTATATACTCCCTGACATCATACCATCCCTCTTGCTACATTTTTTGTTCTGTATGAAAACTACATATATACTGTTAACATATTAACTAAGTTATTATGTACACAATTCCATAAATACAAGATAATGTACATTTTTTGTAGTTAATTGTATCTACTTCTCACTGAACTTAGTCTCACATGGAATTGCTCTCTTTGGAACTGGAAGTGTTTCTTATTCTGTGCTACCTACATCTTCATTAATACCAGGATTTTATGGGTTAATGGGGATTCAATATTTTCATCTCCTTCAAAGGAAAAATAAGGCTTTTGATTTGTTTTGTTTTTGTGCAGTGATTACAATTTAGATTGTATGCCTCCTCATGGTTATATTCATGTGCTATCCCTGACTGACAATATAGCAGAATTCAGAAATGCAGTGAATAAACAAAAAATTTCTGGGAATATTGATACACCTGAAGGGGGTTTCGATGCGATGCTCCAAGCAGCTGTGTGCCAGGTAAGAAAGGAGCTTATTTGCAAAAGAGTAAAGAAATAGTAATTCAGGCACTATATATCTAGATACATATATATAGAGAGAGAGATAAACTGGTGGTCAGTGTTTCTGAATTCAAAATGCTAGTGCTATGCCTGATAATACTAAGATTTTTTTCCTCCTTTTCCATTATTTCCCTCTTAAGTATAAATTTCCAATTGAAACTGAAAAAGGAGAGCATGAGGGAACGTGTTTTGGTATTGGTTATGGATCTTCAATTTCTGGCTTTAACCATCCTAACCAGCTAGGATGGATGATGAAAGCAACTGCTTCTTGTTTGAACAGATACATGTATTAATTTCAGTCAATGATGTAATTAGTTTCAAAAATCATTAAAGCACTGCTTGTGTTCCTCAATGAAGACATACCGTTTGACGTTTCTTCTCCTTAAAAACTTGAAAATTTAATGAGATGTTTTACATAACTGCTTGTGTAGATAAGGAAAACAGAATAACTCCCATGTTCTCAGCTTTTAAAAATTTCAAATTTTAAAACAGTACAAATCAACTAAAAATTAACTTTTGTGTATTGATAAAATTTCATCACAGTGTCTCCCATGTAGAAAAGGATAGAAAAGATCTGCATCAATAAGTCTCAACCTGTAAGCATATTAGATAAAGAGAGTTTGTTTTGCTCTAGAGAGCTATTTTTGGTTATTGCTTTTCTTCTTATGCATATTAATGCAATACAAATTTTGAAATTTGGCTGATTCGTGAGTTTGGTAATGCTCTGTAAAGTATTCAACTCCCATTCAAATGACAATCTTGGCGTGTTTCTCATCTGTTAGAATTATGTCAGGACAATTGTTTTATCTTTCTGTCTTCGCACTATTTTTCTTTGCAGTACAGTATCTCAAGAACAAAAAGTAATCCAAACTATGCTAAAAATGAATAGTTTGGTCCAATTTTATTTTCAAATTTTGATGAACAGGTAAGTAAAAACCACTCTTCATAAACACTGTGATTGAAACTGTTACAAAAAATTATTCTCAAACTTTGGAAAAATTCCTAAAAATTCAGTGTTTCTCACTGGACACATTCCACACTTATGACATCTGAGTTCTAGAATAATATATGCTTCCAAGAACAATAGAATGAAACATTCATGAGAATGTGGAGGCTTTCCTGGTAAGTGAATTGTGAACTAAATGGATGGGAAGTATGTGCAATTCGTAATGACCATCATGAACTATAAATTATATTAATGTGCACTCATTTTGCCTACAACAGACCTTTATAACTTGCTCCATCTTGCTTTAACCAATGCATCATAGTTACAAGAGGTTGCAGGTTAGGACATGGAGCTACTTTAAAATTTAGATTGCTGTGACATATGTAGGTAGGAATCATAGAATCACAGAACAGCTCAAGTCAGAAGGGACCCATAAGGACTATTGACTCCTACTCCCTACTCCTCACAGGATTACCTAAAACTAAACAAGTCTCAAGGTGGCAAAGTCATATGATGGAGTCTTAGGAGAAGAGGTTTTTACAGTGCTGGAGCAGAATTTTCAATTATTTAAGACAAATTCTCTTTACAAATAAAACTTAAAATACTGCTTCTTTAGGGGAATGCTGTCTAGGAGTGTCTGAGGAAGACTGTTGCCTAAAGTATAAGTTGGAAAAGACATGACACCCCTCTGTACTTGTTATTTTTGCTGGCTTGAGATATTTAATCCTCATTCAGAGACAGTAGAGAGTGAAACTGAGAAGGGAGCTAAATTCCTCTCCATGAAGAAAGGAAGGCAGAGAGTAAGTCACAAAGTGTGGCTGTGTACGTGGACTGTACTGCAGGTACATGTTTCACATGAGAATTGTAGAGATTCTGTGTCATAAGAAGGAGATAAAATGGAAGCTGTGAAAAAGTAGATTGAATAAGCAAGAGAGGGAATAATAGAAAAAAAAGTATTATGTGTTTCCTGTGTGAGTCAGAAATTTCATTATAATCAGGGAGATAAATGTTTCGAAAATACAATTTGGCATCTAAATCAATTTAGGTATAAGCTTACTCTGCTGCATCCTTCACATCACCGACTTCCTAAAAGGCATTCGATTCATCCTTGAGGCCACCACTTTGCTATCAATCCCCTAAGATGGTAAATAAATGTAGCATTTTGCTACTTAGTAAGGAATTTCTCAATTTATAATTGTATTAAGGCTTTCAAACTTCATTTTATTGATTTGTGATTGCATACTAATGCACTTTCCAGGAAATATTGTAGGAAAAGGAAATTATAGAGTGATGAGAATATAAATCAAAGTAAAAATAGAACAGAGTGCCAAGTATCAATATGGATGAATGCATATTTACTGGTTGTAATGCTTCCTAGAACCCCAGAGGATTTTACAAACTATGGGCTCTGTATTTATACTTAGTAGGGGTATATGCAATGTGGCAGCTATTATCAAGCCCACTACATAAAGCATAGCTGGCATGTATAGTGGGATGTTGTTCTTTAAAAAGCAAAGAAAATGGTAAATGGAAAAAAGCAAAGAAATTTGTAGTTTTCAGATGTAGTACATTATGTCTATTTCCACACAAAATGCTTTAAATAGCCTGGTTCTAAATGCAGTGCTACCAGGCAGTGTAATACCTGAAAGTGGTCTTTCATGTTAATTTTTCATTTTGTTGTTGATTACTTTAGAAGATAGATAGCTACTGCTCTCTTACACCTAATTTTGTTTTCTTTGTAGAGCCATATTGGATGGCGTAAAGAAGCAAAGCGACTGCTTCTTGTGATGACAGATCAAACTTCCCATCTGGCCCTTGATAGTAAATTAGCAGGAATTGTAATTCCCCATGATGGAAACTGTCACTTGAAAGATAATGTGTACATCAAAGCTACAAGTATGGTAAGGTCATAGATTTTGCCTTCAGAGAGGCAGTGCAAAACTGTGTAAAAGAGGTTTTTAGACTGCTCTCAAAGCATTGCTTTTATTTCAGTTATTAATGTTTTTCCAGGTAGGCAAGTTGTGAAATGAAAAATTGGTCACCTGGCATATGGACATTCTTTTTGTGCGAACTAAAGTATTTGGCATTCTTTTAGTGTGGACTAAAGTATTTTGGACTAAAGTTTGAAAAAAACAATACACAGCAAAGAAGAATATGTTGTGGTTTGATGTGGGTTTTTATTAGCATAAAAATCACACACATTTTGTATAAAATATAAGTAAAAAATGTGTGGTGTGATATTTTGTACTAGTAAAAGCTGGTATTTGTTGGATTGTACAATCTTGGTCACAAGACAAAGGTAGTGGCTATGGTTTATGGTCAGAGGATGCACAGGAGTGTTGATTGAAAGGCTTGGTGAGAGTAAACCAGAGGGCACACAACAGCAATGAGATACCTCAATGGATGGACTAGCATTAAATGCATTCAGATTTCACAGTAGAAAGCCAATGTGTGGTAATACAAACCTCTGCAAAAAGTTGCAGCAAATCTGCTGTAGCAAAGTAAGATGCCTTCAACAGATTTTTTTAGCTTTCATAATATTTTCTTCAGTAATAGATAGTCTGAAGTGACTGAAGAAAGGAATTTTTTTTTTCCTAAGAATTATAGGTTTCAACTGCTTTGGGTATTTTCTTAAATAAATATGAATTGTTTATTTAAGAAACATGAATCACTGCTTAATTGCAATGTAATCCCCAGAAAGCAGAAATATGAGCTGTGGTACAATTAGAGCACATTGAAGTTTTGTTCTTGGTGCTGGCTGCTCTTAGTTAAAGTGTACAGCCTGTGTTCAGCCAGAGCCAGCAACGTGGAAATGAAGTCAGTGAGGGCTTGTGTAAGTGAGGTTAGAGCTGAATGTAATCCCGGCAACTGTTATTTACAAGGATGGTGGAGCAGCAGGAAGAGGGTGCTGGCTGTTGTGTTATCGTGAAATACAGGAGGTTTCTGGGAAGCAGTGAGTGTTTGGGACCTTGCTGAGCGGAGGAGGGAGATCAGTGTGTGCTAACAGGAAGGTTATTTAGGTTTCCGTTTATCTGACGTTCTTGCATTCATATACTCCCTCTGTCACCTCTTGGATATTTCCTCACAGATGTCAGAATTTTTTTTCCATTCTAATCAGTCTATTCAGTTTATTCTACTTAGAGCAAATAATCCTAAAACTTTTCTTTCCCAAAGCAGAACATTGCCTGTTTTTCTTTCTTTTTAGTTTTCTTAGTTTCAGTGCTATAAATCAGAGAATGTTTGCTCTGCTTATTAAATAATTGCTAAAGGTACAAATCATTTTTGGTGTTCAGGATTCCTTCGATAATAAAGATATTGTCTGTTTCAGGGGAAGAAAAAAAACAAAACAACAAACTGTATTTATTTTCTGTCCAACTTTGGGAATTAATTTCGGTTGCAACTGGAGAACTCACCAATGGAAAATAGGACAAAATTAATTACTATGCAGCTATGATAGATTGATGGCTGACTGAAAAAAAAGGTGTTCTCACTGATATTTTGCATTCTGGTTTGATAGATCATAATTGAACTTTCCCATATGGAAAATGAAATCTCCTTGATGACTACTACTGATGTATTTTATGAAATTGGTTTTTTTAGCCACCCAAATGAAATTATCTTGTAAGATTAGATCTCTGGTAGAACATTTAGACCCATATGTTTTTTGGCTGCTAACCCCTTTTTCTTTCATATGTGCTAATTTTTGCATGCCCACATGTTAACAGTAGGCATCAACTTAATACTATGAATTGCATTTTCTGGAGCAAATTTGATGACAACACAATAGTGTCTGTAAGGGAAAGTGTGCTGATTTCTTGCTTTTTTGGTCTCATCCATGGTACATGTGATTATTTTATTCATAAATATCCAACTTGTGTGTATTTTATTCGATATCCAACTTCAAATGTGTGAAATCAGAGGGCTGGAATAACTATTTAATATTTAAATGAAATATCATGAAAGTCTGTCAGTCTTTTAGAAAACATAATATGAAACATATTTTTGGGGTTTTTTTGTATCAATACAATTTTGTTTGGCTGTGCTAAATTAAAGACTTCTGCAATTACATTGTTTTCCTGTTTTGATTCTTAGCTTTGGGTAGTCATGAGAAGATTGTATTTTGGCATATTTTTATTTCTTACTTGTGCCAGTTTAGAGACTTTGCTTTATTTATTTGAATAAGCTTAGCCTTTATATCAGAAATGTTTCCACTTAGACATTTTTTCTGCATGTTTCTTTCTAACTTCTGCTAAGTAGTCACAGAAAGGCCAGCAAAAAAAATTAATGACAGGAAAGAAATCTAGTCTCTTTTA
The DNA here is from genome assembly GCF_014805655.1 of Passer montanus. NCBI lineage: Eukaryota > Metazoa > Chordata > Aves > Passeriformes > Passeridae > Passer > Passer montanus. Next base: position 13,685,238 of record NW_024356505.1, on the reverse strand, counting down.
TTTAGATCTGTGCTTGGTTGACTCCCTTTCTGAAATGCTTAACATTTGTATTAGTTATCTTCTCAACTTAACCAAGTAAGTTAATATAATAAAATGAATGATGTAATTGAAACAAGAAAGGTGATCTAAAATTAAAGTACATTTACCTGAGCAGTAGTGGGAAGAGATAAGATGAAAACACATAAGTTACAGCAATGTTTTTGCAGCAAGCGAAGTGAGGCTCCATGAGTGACCACTGGTATGTTATGTCATCTCTTTACATGCTTAAAATTCAAAAGCTGCTGTGGGTCTGTTGATGCTTTGGGCTTTGTTTGGTTTTGGTTTTTGGTTTTTTTAACTTAATTCTAATAAAAATAAACAAGAAGCTGGACACTCTGTTGATAACAAGTACATGGAAGTTCAGCCTTCCTTGTGAGCAGAGGTAGTCTGGGGATCCTGTCCCTGCAGCTCTTGCATGTCTGTGGGTGTCATAAGCTCCATCTGAGTAAGTTTTTGGTTTATGAAGGGTTGGAAAGCTATTTTTGATACTCCTGATTCCAGAGTTCATCTAGTAACTGCAGAGTTGCTGAGGAGCCATTCTGCTGGAATTCAGACAGATCTAGTATCATGTGCTAAGTAGGAGGACTGACATATTTTGCCACCATCTCATGATCTCTTGGTACTGCCCCTGTCATTCCCATGTTTATGGTGCAGGAGGAGTTAGCAGAATGTCTGGCTTCACTTGTGTCCTGGGACCACTTGGTGTGTCTGTGAACTGCCAGACAATTGCATGTGGCCTGTAGGGTTGTGCAGCACAGTGGAGACCCCACACCTGTGCTCTGTGCCTTGGAGAAGGAAGGAGGGCTTAGCACTTTGTTGTAGGCTACTCTCTCCAGCTGGAGCTGTAAGAAGGCCTGTTTAATACTGCGCTACCTTTTGTCAGTTATCTTAAGGAATATAATGTTTTACCAAAGCGTTGAAACGTTGAGAGAGGAATATACTCTGGCCAATATTGAACTGAACCAAAAAACTCTTTTGTTCTCTCTGTACATTATACAGGCTCTTTATCATGGTGCAATATGATGGTAAATGGATTTTGCTTTCTTGCATAAGACTTCTTGGTCTCTGTTGTCTTGCTATTCAGATTATTGCTGGTAGGGCTGTTGACTTGTAGGGTGCCTTAAGTAACAAGGGACAATCTGAGGAGAAAGAAATTGTTCAGGGTAACAGACTGTGTTTGTGCCAGAGAGAGACAGTATGGGGCAGATGGATTAAAATACCAGGAAAAGAAAGATAATAAAAGTATGTGGGGGATAAAGGTTGAAGTACCTGACACAAGTGGAGGTGTCCAGATGAAATCTCTTTAAGTGGAATCACTGTATAATGTACAGTCACTTCTTTCTTTTTAGTCATGAATTTTAAGTGCTGAATTTACTTCTTGAGAAGTATTCACTTAAGGCTGTTTAATAAGTGGTGATTTTCATAAACAGTTTGGTTTGGAGAACTGGAGCTGGAGGGATCTCACATAACCCAGGTGTACAAAGCCCATGGAGACCACACAGACACACTTGAACTTCCCCAGATCTTGGATGAAGAGATAGCAACACAGCTCTTGTTCTCAAATCCATGTCAGCTCTCTGAATGAGAAGTGTAGAAGAGCAGGTCATTGGCACAGGACGTGCTGTCATAGGTACTCCACCAAATAGAACAGTGCATTCCTGAGGAGAGCTGTGAAACTCATGCCATCTTCTTGAAGCATAGGTGTGGTTAAGAAAATGTACCAGGTCATCATGGTGAGTACTGGAGTCATCAGTCCTTAGGTAGCGCTTGAACACACAGAGGAGAAAGCTGTCAGTAGTAACTGAGATAAGCACAGAATACTGATGTTGCCAGAACCTGATCCAGTGGCTGCATTTGATGCTAAAATAGACATCTGTGAATCAAACATTTTTAATTACCCTCCTTGCTGTTCCCAAAAGCACACCTCATCTCAGTGCTTCATGCTGTACTTTCTCCCTCACTTTTGTACAAGAACCCCCCTATCATTCCCTGTTCTAGATGGACCATGGACCACATCCTATCCATATTTCTTTAGGCATAAGATTCAGACCAACAAAATAGTACTGTAGAGTTAGTCCTCCTACTGTGCAGCAGATCAACACAGTTGGCAACAGATGAGCCTGGCTGATGCCCTGATGATTTTTTTTATTGTTTATTAGGATGGCCCCATCCTGGTTTTGATGTCAGTCTACCATTCTCTGTATGTTTAGGAGTTACAATTGGATTGGAATCAACCCAATTTGATTGATTTGGAAATCTGTAATGTGTCCTATATGAAATATAAGATTTTTTCCTAATAATCTTCAATCTTCTCTGTCCTGTTGTATTTTGCAGGAGCATCCATCTCTTGGGCAGCTCTCTGAAAAATTGATTGACAATAACATCAATGTTATTTTTGCCGTTCAAGGAAGCCAGTTTCATTGGTATAAAGTAGGTTAGAAACCTGATTTCTTTTTTCAATTCTGAAGGCACAATATTTATACTTAAAATTAAAACTGTGCATAAATTATTGTCTTTTTCATAGGATCTGTTACCTCTCTTGCCTGGTACTGTTGCAAGACAAATAGAATCACAAGCAGCAAATCTCAATGATTTGGTGGTAGAAGCCTATCAGGTATGATGAGAGTGACAATGTTCTATGTAATATTTGTACATTTTTCATCTTTCATAGCATGAAGTTGGAATTTCCAGGATCTTGTCTTCCATCCAAAGTCTACAAGGATACATTCCCTGCTTTTCCTAATGACCAGGTGGATAGGTGATACTGTCTTATGATAGCTCTCAAAGTCCCAAGGTGTCAGGGTCTCAAAGCCAAGAGCTACTGGTTTTTAATTTCTAAGGATGCTTCTAAATATTCTGTTTGATTCTCTGCACTTGTTGCTATGTCACTTCAAAAGATGTTTTCTTTATTTGAATTTTGGCACCTCAGATCTTTAGTTACAGTGCAGACCCCCCTGTCTACACACCATATAAATTCAGAGCCAAAGCCCAATGCAATATCTGGAGAGTTTTGCAGCATAATTTTTAGAAAATAAACAAGAAGTAGGAATTTACAAGGAGGTAGTTTGAGAATAGTGGATATTGTGAAAAGCAGTATCTATACTGTAAAAAGCAGTGTAATGACTTGGGGGTTTGAGGCATGGAAGTGAAGAGTTTTAATAGGGATTTGGGAGAGAAGAATGGAAATGGCTTTGTGAACTCTTGCTTGGAGGCATCAATTGAATGTAATAGTTTGGGAAAGTGAAAGTAATAATATGGGAAATACCATAAAGTCACTTTCCACGCATGATTGACACAGAATGGCAGTTTGAAAGTGAAACAGGCATGTTGTTAGTGAAGGAAACAAAGTGTAAACAACTTTGAAAATGACATCAATAAATAGACATTTGAGATACCAGAACATGGGGAGCCCATAGAGCAGCATCTAAATGAATGTGATGGGTTGCATGGTGAGTGCTGTTAAGTTGGGCAGTTACACACAAACATTCCATTTCAAAAAGTTGAAAACTCAGCTACAAAAGTATATGCAAGGTATCCAGATGTACCACTTTTTTTTTTTTTAATTAGTTAGATTTGGAGGCTGAAATTATCAATTTTACTTGCTTAACCACAGAATCAAGCAATTTGCTTTCAATAAATTTGCTATAATGACAAGCCAGCCCCTGTGTCTGTTTCTAATTCATAGAGTGCTTTTGCATACACTTTTTTCACTGTCACATTGGACACACTGGGAAAAAGGCAAACATATTTAAAAGCAGAGAAGTTTAGGGGTAATCAAATTGCAGAGAAATTCTCACTGGTATTTTACTTTTTCTTACAAAGCCATTTTGAATGACATTTTTTTGCTCTCATTTTGAATATGGACATTTGCAGGAAGTTGCTGTCATAGAATTTTGAAAATTGTAGTCCTTTTGTATGACAGTTTTACACTGTCCTTCCTAAATTGAAACACAGTGCCTGCCCTGTGCAGGGCAAACATTCAAGGGGAGGAAATGAAATTTTATGAAGCAATTACTTTTTTCAATACAAGATTCAGTGGGACTTTCCTGGTCCAGCCACCCACAGTTTGCTTTAGCTTTATTTTCATTTTTTAGACACTGTCTTTCTTCCCATCCTAACGTTCATTTGATTTCACAAATTGAGTTTTACATCATAGTTTTAGGGGCTTTTTACTATATAAACACATGGTGAACAGGTCTTGAATGTGTTACATTCTAGGAAAAAAAGGACTTAGATAAGAAAATAAATTTAGTGTTGATATTCAGTGACAGTGGGCCTCTTTCACTCTTGTTCCAGGCAGGGAAACCTTAGGCTTAGCTATGGAAAGCCCTGGCTGAAAATCCCTGACTAAAAAGCCAAGGATGAGTCACTAATTTTCAAAACGTTACTACTAAGATAAACATGTGTTAAGATTAATATGATTGCATTTCCATTTGTAGCAGTAAAAATATCCTACTAAATTCATTTTTTAATAGTAATATGACAGGAATTTTAAAAATCCCTCTGTGCAATTTTCAGCTCATAAATTTGTACACAGCTTTAATAAATTTTCAAATGGTCAAGGAGAAGTATTTCTTCTTTGAAGGAAGCAGGATTTTAGGTCATGTAGTAAATACAAGTTACAAAGTAGTTGCTTTTTCATTATTTTTTATTGCAAAATTGGCCAATTGTTGGCTTTTGTAGTCTTAGTTGACCCAGAAAAATCAGTAAGAATAATCCCAATAGCCTTTAGGTCACCCTAAGGTTTGTTCAGCAAAAAATTTTCTAAGACAAATGCAAAATATGAGAAGTTTTTAAAGTGTCAAGTCAATTAGGAAACTTTTCTTCTGGATAACAGTGGTTGTATGTATGCTTACTGTTGTATTTTAGGTGTGTGGCTAAAAGTCAGAGTAGACTCAAACAATGAGCAGTTTTTATTGCACATGGTTGTTGGAATAGATTTTCAAATTGTGAAAAATGCAGTCTCAAAACCATGTTAGCAAAGCTGAAAACATTTTTATCTGGAAAACCTAATCCTCTTTATCAGAATTACCAGTTCACTGGTTGTGTATATTTGGAATGTAATTGGGTTTCAACATGGGAAACAAAGCTTTAATTCATTCCTTTATTCACACAGACAAGCTTTCTTCATTTTTAGTCAGACATAGGAGCCATACTTGGTGTTAGTCACTAATATACATTATATTTTGAGATGCAGTGCAATTAAAACTTTTTTTCTGGTTACAGAAACTAATCTCTGAAGTGAAAATTCAAGTGGATAACCAGATCCAAGGTCTTCATTTCAATATCACTGCAATCTGCCCTGATGGAAGTAAAAAAACTGGCATGGAAGGATGTAAAAATGTGGGATATAATAAAGAAGTATGTTGATAGTTCTCATTCTTCAAGGAACTGGAATACTTATTTTTCTGTTTGGTTGGGTTTCAATGGTGTGAAATCTTCTAGGGATTTACTTAAACTGAAAATGGATTTATGTGATTAATGATCACAGGCTCTCTATTATTCTCTGGGTTTATTTTTCCTGAATCTTATTTTAATTCTCTCTAATCCTGTGGAACTAAGGCTCAAAGCTTTTCCTGAAAGCTAACGTCCATTAAAACTTTCCTTCTTTGTCCTCCGCTGGGCACAACCACCACATCCATTGTGATGAAATCTGTACGTAAAGAGGTTGAAAGATAATCACCCAGTGGAAAAAAATCACTGGAATTTGTGTTCCTTGGGACTGCACTGGATGTCACCTTTCTCTCTTCTTGCTTTAGTAGTTTTCCTGCACAATCAGGGTTGTGTGTAATTAGTTTATTTTATAAATCAAATTAATAAAATAATTTATTCCCATTTGAATTGGTGGCACCTACTGAATGAAACAGAGTATCCTGCACCATGAAAATGCAGGGGAAGATGTCTGGCTGAGGTAAAGAGCATGGTTTTCTTCCCAGAAAAACTTCTCTGTGCCTTGATATATTTATTTAATTTCTTGAACTACTGGGGTAATTCTTTTCACTTGCCAGGAAGAAGTCTGTGTTTCTAGAGAGCAGGGTCAAGGAGTTCTTTCCTGCTTGACATGTACATATGTCTCAGTTAGTGTGAGAAATGGCTTGTGTCTGTGTGTAGAAATAGCAAAACAGATTAAATGTGTGAATTGTAATATAAATTTGAATGTATTTTATTCTCTTCTGAATTTTGTCTACATGCTGCTGATTGTAGCTTCTACAGTTTACAGGAGATTTGTTGTTTTTGTTCTTAAAGCATCTTTTCCCCACTGTTGGTCCCTGGGCATGTCATAAGAAACAGGACTGGAATTTGTTCTGTTTAATGAAAAGAAAAATATTTATATCTGTTTCTTTTTAATAAAAGCCAAGGCAGTTGATTGTAAAAGATTGCATGTGGTCCTAAACCTCTGTGGCTGTTGAAAATGAGCCATCCTTAAGAGATTAATTTATTTTAACCGTAAATCCTTATTTCAGTATTTGTTTACAGACAAAATGCTTTTCCTTAATTCTCACATTCCTTTCATTGTCTAATCCTTCTTCCTTCCTTTTCTTACCAAAACACAAAGTGGATTAAATTCTGGAAGATTTGTGGCCTCTTCAGGGTGCAAAACTAACTTTGGCTATTAGCAAGTGTCATGGTGTTGTAATTATTTAATCACCACAGGTTCAATCTATCTGCTGCTGCGTTCAGAATCAAATTTCACGACTCATATGCACGACATGATTTTCCCTTCCCTCCCATTTCCCTGCTATTCTTCCAGTACTGTTTTGTACATGAAGATGATGTTTTCTGGCAGGGCTCTGTGTTGAATAAAAAGCACATTCCTTAGCTGCAGCCTGTCCTCCCCACATGATATGCACCTGCTGTATGAATCAATTTCTCTCTAGCCACACTTTTGCCCTGCAACCCAAGGGAAGAAATCTCAATGCATGGAGAGTGTGGGCTACTGAGGGGTTATGTGTGTAGTGGCACATTTGAGAAATGAGAAGAAGAAAAGCAAAGGGTGAGACAAAGCCTGTGTGCCCCCTCAATATGACATTAAGTGCATGTTTCTGCACAGCATTCTTCTCCTGTTGTCCGTGTAGGCAGCCGCAGCCCCTCTCGCCACAAAGCCACCATTGTCCCCAAGGGCTGGGTTGTTCTCGTGTGGGGGCGCAGCGGGAGGGAGAGACAGTGATGAGAGATGAATGGCCTCAGTATTTGCGGGTAGTTTCAGCCTCATATGTAATCAGTTTCTCGGGGTTTCTCCTTTTTTATTTGGAAATCTTTATTTTTTGGTAGTAAAGATTAAAGGTACTATCTTCTCTTGTGTTACTTTCTCACTTTTACCTCCTGGTTACATTTTCTTTGTGAGGCGACAAGAGTTGCTTTACATAAGGAAGATGAAAAAATTCAAAACCTTAGAGTTCTTTTGTGTTACTTTCTCACTTTTTCCTCCTGGTTATATTTTTTTTGTGAGGCGACAAGAGTTGCTTTACATAAGGAAGATGAAAAAATTCAAAACCTTAGAGAGAATACGCTGTCAGAAGCATACTGGTCAAAAAAAATAAAAAAAGAAATAATTGTAAAATACAAGATTGATATCTAGTGAGTCACACATTTCAGAGCTGTCAAAAACTTTTAGGGGTGATTGATGGAAACTTTATGGCAATCACCTAACAACCAAAACGATCCTGAGTCCTGTACCAGGACTACAAAAAGCCATGGGAGCTGCTGCTGTAGTGGGCACTGCTGGGATGAGGACCTGGAGGATGGTGGTGATGGCCATGACATGGCCTGGAGCCAGACACTGGGTCCATGGAATTGGGAAAAGTAACTGCTAACATGTGAGCTGTTTCTGTATTTTAGTAGGGTAGGCAGGGCCATCCAAAAACCTATGTGATTTATATGTATGTGCATGACCAATTCTGCAGCAGGACCTTCATTATAGATTCTTTTTATGAAGGGTATCTCTGTTTCTGTTTGTGTATTATCTTGCTCAATCTAATCCCAATTCTCATCTAAATAGTCCTGTGATATAACAGAATATACATGTTAAATAATAGCAGGAGGATAGTAATGATATTTCTATTCCCATTTCATTTATATTAAACTTGTCTTTTGTAACTATGCTTTCTTAACTTGAAAGTAGACTTCTGTCAGGCCTCTATTGTTAGGATTTTAACTGTTTTTGTGATGCCTATCATTACTAATACATCATGTTTGACAAGTGACCACTGTGTATTTTGCTATTATCAGCTAGTGCACATTCATATACAATATAAGATTCTGCTTCATTTATGTGTTAAAAATTTTAAGCAAATGTAAGCAAGAAAATAATAATAATGTTAAATCCGTCTTTATTTTTTCTTAGGTACTTTTCAATGTGTCAGTTACAATGAAAGGATGTCATACAACTGGAGGAAGAAAATATGTCATACTTAAGCCTATTGGTTTCAATGAAACTGCCATTGTCCATGTGCAGCAAAGCTGTGCCTGCCAGTATGGAGACAGCACAGGGCACAAACGAGTGTGGGCTGAAGAAACTTCCCCTGACAGCAAACAGTCCCCGTGCAGTGACAGTAACTGTAGCTCTGACAGAGACATGCTCCCCTCAGAGAAGTGCAGGCAACACCAGGACCAACCCATCTGCAGTGGTCAAGGAAATTGCATAGATGGAAAATGTTTCTGCTTCAAAAACAAGCTAGGCAAGGTGTATGGCAAGTACTGTGAAATGGATGATTTTTCCTGCCCGTATCACCAGGGAAGCTTGTGTTCTGGTAAGTTGCAGTGTTTATGTCTGTATTTTCTTGGTTTGTTTTGTTTTCTGATGCTACTTTACATGATGCAGCTGAAAACAATGCTATAAGGCTGTCAGGAACTAGAATTGTTTGTGCGGAATTAGTGTGGGAAATGTCCTAAACACCTGTTAGGTATTCACACTACAGGGCTCTCTTCACCACAGGCATATGCACTGTCTTCTGAATTTCACCACCATTTTTTAGGGGATACATTGATTTTTTTCCAAAGTTTAGCTATTTTAATATTTAAATATCAAAATTCTTAATAAGTAATGATACTGATTTCTCAAACAAAAAATAACATTATTCCAGGAAGCTAGTTGATACATTTTAGCATAATGGGAATATGAGGTACTGAGAGATTAGGAAGGGATCTTAGCTTCCAGGTGAAGTTCTGATTTTCTACTACCCTAAACGAGTCCTGTGACACATACAGTGTCACTTGATTTCAAATGCTGGTGTAAATATGAACACTGTAGGGAATGCCTGCTTCAGAAAGGAGACTCTTAAGTGAAACAGCGTTGTTAGAAATTCTCATTCTTTTTGTAGTCCACTTTAGGATAGGGAAGAGGGGAAAAAAATAAAAAATGGAAATGGAAATGGAAATGGAAATGGAAATGGAAATGGAAATGGAAATGGAAATGGAAATGAAAGGGAAGGAAAGAACCTGGCCTGTCCACATGAACTTTATACTCCTTCTTCCACTGAATCTTGTTTATTTGAATGGAATGTTTTCTTGCTAAAGAGACGTTTGTTTAGTTTGCCTGAAGACTATTTTCCTGGTCATTGTGTAATTCCTAATCTCCATTGTTTTGATCCAAAGCAAAAGAGCAGAATTTTAGTAAAAGGTTTTAGGATGAGATCATAGTAGCAACTTATGCTCAACTTAACAATGAACAGCAGCCTTCAAGATTGATCATGCCAGTAACTTCAGTCCAAGTTATTAACTTAAAAACTAATTAGAAAGTCGAGGTCTAAATTTGCTCTGTTCAAGGTAAAGCACAAGCAATTCAAATGTATCCATCTAAAATTTTTTTCTGTGTTTTCATGGAAGCCTATGACTCCAGACTCTCTGTGTTATAGGTAATGGTGAATGTGAAGGTGGTAAATGCAAATGCTTTGCTGGCTGGGAAGGTGATCGTTGTGAGTGCTCGTCACAATCAGCAAAGCAGTGCCTGAATTCAAAGGGTCAGATTTGCAGTGGAAGAGGAAAATGTGTATGTGGAAAGTGTGAATGCACAGACCCAAGAAGCTTTGGCCGTTTCTGTGAATATTGTCCTACTTGTAACAAAGCCTGTGAAGAAAACTGGTATGTTTCTTGTGCTAGACTTGACTTTTTCACTCCCTAGAATTGAAACATGAATAAATATTTCTGCTTATGATTTGTAGCTATTTAGATTCTAGGAAAATGGTGCAATTCATACTTGATACTTCTCTGTGTAGTTGGATTCACACTGGCAATTAAGAGAATTGCCTGTCAGCATCTATTTTAACCATTCTTCATATGAGGTCTCCTGGGTAGGAAATTAAACCATAAATTTGTATTTTTAAAAATGGAAAATAGATCCTACTTTTTAATTTTTCCAAGTCCAATAATATTCTCCACATTTGTTTTTGCATACTCCTTTTGCTTCTCAGCTGAAAGAAAGCGGTGTGGAGCTAGAGCAGTACTTGTGTATTATCTTGCCCAGAGAGCAACATTCTTCATTGCTCAGTTTCAAAACACTTAGTCTTTGCCATGCTCGTCTTAAAGCATGTCATTTTTCCTTACTCCTGTAAAGGAAGGGATAGTGTGGAGGTTGAAATGAGCAAGCTCAGGAGGACACAAGCTATGCCAGACTCTCAGTAATGCACTGTGTGGTCCTGGCACAGAGATTAAATGAAGCCCTTTCTTTGGGCACGTCTCTTCTGTGCCCTGTCATCACACGTGTAATGTTCTGCATCTCACTGTGGTGCAGAGGGTGAAAGATCAGCCTTTCATTGGAAAGACCATTGTGCTCAAAACATAATCATTGTTTATTTGTATTTATTTTAATTATATCTCATCAGGTGAAAATGCTGGAGAACCAAGCTTGGCCATATCTGGAAATGTTGCTGCTAAGATTTCACTAGATAAAATGCAGTCAACCTTTCTGATTTACATTTGTTCAAAGTCACTGTGAAATGTGTGCCTTTAATAAATTCAGAAGATGGCATATCTTCATTAAAAATTCAGTTAGGGCTTTTTTTGGGATCTGTTGTGACATCTGTCTCCTTCAGGGCTGTACAGTGAAGACAGTAAGACTGAGATCATTGCCTCCCACTTGTCATGCTCTCTCTCTAAACTGCCCAGCAGTGCAGACTTACTTAGCTTTGTCTTAACATAGCACCCAAAAATAATTGACAAAGCTGTCTTTACCTACCTCTACTCTTCAATTCCAGCATGCATCTGAATGAGATTGAAAGGTAAGGAGGGACTAGAGAGTGGAGGCTGAAAGCTGAAGAAAACTGGACCTCAGTTACGCCCTTGCATCACAAAAGGCAGAGCAGGGATTGGACGAAGGTGGCTCGAAGCCAAAGACATGTTTTAGTTTGCAACTTCTGAGTAGCTGGTTCTGAGAAGCATCAGAGGGATAAAATGCTGAGAGAGGCATCACATTTCAGAAAAAAATAAATAAATGTCGCAATGTTTTTACTAACAACAGGAAAGCATTATGTGCAAGCAATACGTCAGCCTGTTGATACAATCTCTTAAAGGGGAGTGCAGAGAAAAACATAGGTTTTTAATTATAATTTTTATTTTACAGGAACTGTGTTCAGTGCTATCATTCTAATAATGCATCTCAAGTAATACTTGACCAGTGCACAACCTCATGCACTTACCTACTGCATTATATTGATAATACTTCAGGTAAGTGCCATTTTCTAGGTAATTTTAATAAGAGATTAAAACCTATTGCAATTAAAAATTGAATTTGCCAATGTTAAAATGTCTTTCAGAAGTATATCACATTATTGAAATTACAAAGAAAGAAAGCAGGAAATAGAGAAAAATCATTCATAGCTTTAGGGAAAGTAAAAGATAAATAATAACAGGAAATAAGATTGTCAAGAATTGCTAAGTTCAGTTTTCCCAGCTTCTCGAGAAGTCATGTCTAATAATGATGAATCCTGCCTGAGCAATGCTTAAAGAAATATTTATAAAAATTTGTTATGGCATCTGTATGTTTTATTACTTTGAACATGCTTATAGTATTTGACATTACCAGAAACAGGAAAGAAAGAAGTAGAATGCTTACCTCAAGTTCAGTAATGTTTAAAAGTTCCTTTCAAGTATAAAAAACTGCAGTTATGAGGGCTGTGGAAGAATAAAGTCTTTTTAAATAAAATCTTATAAAGTTTAATCACTTCATGCAGCAATAAAAATGCAGGTAAATGGTTACCTTTTGTCACTTAACATTTATATAAATCCTTTTATACTACAGTTCATGAATGTGGAAACTAATTGTGAATACTTTTTTCATAACTTTAGTATTAAGAAAAGCTTACTGTGTTAGTCTACCCATGAGGAGAGCACTGGACAAGAATCAAATAAAACACATTTTCTTTCAAACTTTACCAGTGATCTTCACTGTTGTCTTGTGAAGATTAAATTCTCTCAGCCCCAAACATCTCTAATATTTCATCCTCTACTTCAGCTATAAACTCACTGGTCTACAGAGAATTTATGGTGGGCAATACAATGAAGCATGAGTCTAAGTTCTGTAGATTAAGGGAATAATTTTTTCACTATTTTTCTACAATGGATCTTGATCTGAATTGCCTTTCTTGATATGCCAAACTTTAAAAGCGTGCATATTTTCTTCTTAATTTCCCTTAATTCATTTTCCCTTAATTTTTATCAGGCTTGTATTACATCTGTGCCACATTACTAAGTTACTAAGCAGTGGTGGATATGCCTGTGTTAGAGGGTGTTTCTGTTCCATACGTTAGCCTTTACTCTTGTGTTTTCCTTTCATTGCAGATTGTTTCTCTGGACGAAACTACTTTAGAGTCTTTTCCATAATCTTTATAGTTACCTTTCTGATTGGGTTGCTTGTTGTCCTTATCATCAGGCAGATAATTCTGCAGGGGAGTAGCAATAAAGTTAAATCTTCATCTGATTACAGAGTATCTACAACAAAGAAGGTAATTGATTTCAGAGCCATCATCTTCAGTAATATTTTTCTTGCATATAAAAGTTAGCTAATTGCTGATAAAAATTGTATCTTCTCCTTCAAGGATAAGATGTTTTTGCCTACAGTTTGTACAAGAACAGTAACATACAGACGTGACAAACCAGAGGAAATAAATATCGACATCTGCAAGTTGCGGTTAAACGAAACTTTCAAGTGTGAATTCTGAAGACTGCAAAAGTCTATTTCCATCATGCTCGACTTTTAAGAAATTACCTTTTGTACTCTGTGGGAGTCTTGACTGTTGCCGTATGGTTTTGTGTTGTGCATTTTGTTGAATACTGTAACAAAGTGACATGTAAACATATTCACATTATGTGATTATGTTTGGAATTATAGCTGCTGTATTTTTTTAAATTTTTTTTGAAAGAGAAATGTGCGTTACTACTGTTCAGAAACATTAGTGTTGATGTAGCACTTTAGCATATTCTAATTTATTTAGTTATGGCCTAGAATGTAGATACAAACCAGTCTGACAAAGCACTGATCTCACTCTACATGTAGCTAGCACTGATGTGCTCTGTGGGAATGGACAAAAGCTGTGACTGAAGTATTAACATTGCTGTATATTATAGCAATAGGTGAAACTATTAAAATGCTCTTAAATAGAGTAAATGGTACTTTTATAGTTGTCTCAGTTGACAGATTCCACTGATATGTCTACCTATTCCTCTTACCTTTTCCTCATAAAGATAATGGGATTAAATGAGTGTTTAGTTCCTGGTATAGGTGTATGTTGTGTGTGTATACATACGCATATGCATGCACACACAGGTAAATTATATATTTATAAGGTTTTTTGTATGGATGATGTCACTTAGGGATAATTTATATCTGATAAAGAGTAATTTTAAGCTTTTTTACTTGTTTAAATATAATGCCCCCATTTTGTACAAAATTTAAGGTGTTTGGAAACTGAGTGGCTACAGAAAATGAGACTTCCTCTACCCAACAGCATAGTCTACATGATGATCACTGCCAGCAGACTACACCTTTAGAGTCAGCAGCATCAAATCCATTGCAAATAGATAAATTACACCAGAGCTGTGTTTGGTTTGCTAGCTACATGTCAGTGTTTTGCCAAATAAGGACTTGGATCTTTTATATGATGTCAGGCATAAGTCTGATTTTACACGTGCTCTTTTTCTCTATGTAAATTAGTTGATGAGACTAGGTTTTCTAAGGTTTTTGTAACTACTTCAGTTTTTTGTGACTGTGCATTGAGAAATGTGTCCAGTGTGTGATGGAGAAAAGAACATAAAATTTAGAAGAAAGTGAGGAAAATAAGAGTCTTTTTCTCAAAAGAACACATTAATTTACTTTATAAATATGGATCAGATTCTGCTTTCAGAAGTGTGCAAACCTCTTCCAAACATGATGGGACCAATATAAGTTTATCTGAGAGCAGAATGTGAGCTACAAAGTCAAGCAGAAGCATCTTTTTTTAATCCCTGAAACCAGCTAGAGTGGTAGAACACATGTTGTTGTTATTATATACTTGTTGGAAGTGTCAGTCTGATTTACTAACTCTATGCTGCTGAAACCCTATGAAAATCTGGTGAACCTCTAACGCACTAAAACCTTGCTGGCAAAAAGAAAAATCATCTCAGAAGACAGTGTATAATTTTGCCAACATTTATTACTAATACTAAATACTGACACTACTTGTCATAGATAAGAGTTAAAGAAACAAAGCAGGACTTCCTTATGCACAGTCTTTAGAAATTACTTGTATTTCCTATTCTGCATTTCTTCTTTAAATTCCCATTGAAACCTGAGGACTGTGAGGACTGAAAGGAAGGCAGGATGTAGAAAAATGATGAGTGTTTTATGAGTGTTAAGTTTCTTGGGTAATGGATCAAGAGGGATTGAGAAAAATAATACACAGACAATAGGCCTTTCATTAATCATAAAAGCTTAGAGGTTGTTTTTTTAAAAAAGTGTAAATTGGACTATTAAATGTTTTTAAAGCAGTCTCCAAAGTAAGTCCTGAGCTTTCTACCACACAGGTAAAATTATCTCATTTAACAAGAAGAGTGTTTCTTTACACTGACTTTTACTTCAGTGTTAGGTTAATTGTAAAACCTTAGTTATAGATTAATTCCGAAGTCTACCAACTACACCTTAACTCTCATTTTCTTTTAAAGTGTATAGGATTGTTTTCGTCCGATGTAAATTAAAAGATTTCAAACAACTGGTTTTGATGGGATAAAGGTAAAAGATTGATAAAGGTTGACCTGCTGTTACCCTTTTCACAATTCATGGTTATTTGTGAGTGGGAAGCAACTGTGGTTGTCTATTTAACTTAAATTTTAAAAATCCTTAGTGGAGTATATCTAAGTGTATAAAAAAGGTTAATTATGTTCTTTAAACATAGTTAACGTTTTTTATATACTTAGATATATAAAGATTCTGAGGAATCTTTTAAAAAAAGATACCTCAGAATCTATTTTCACCCATAGTAGCCTTTAAAGCATGTACTAAAACATTTACTGAACTGATTTTTTTTTTTTTTTATTAAAAATTACTTTTCACTGTTAGAGGGAGTTCAGTTTTCTGGGTAAGGGATGATGAAACTGGGTTCTTGATGGAAGAAAGACTTGAGCTGTAATACTCATCTTCCAGACACATCACATCACGCTGCTACTGCTTTCTTCTGTAGCATTTGGCATTGGACTGCTGCCTGTGTAGAGGCACGGCCAGTATTCCCTTATCAGACACCTGCCTGAATGTTTAAAATGCTTTGATCAAAAAGAGCAGGCTCACAGGACAAATTGCACTGTAAGCTGCTTGCTGTCCTGAAATTTTTAAAAATGTATATAAATTAACCAAAAAGAAAAAGAAAAAAAAAAGGAAAAAGCTTTCTTGCATCTCCCTCATGGTTTTGCTGTATTGTGGAAGAGGCTGGTGAAAGAGAATAAGCTGCTGCTAATGTGACAGGTCAAGGCTTTTAGAAGGCCCGTGGGGAGCTTATACAGAGCAGGATTCTTGGGAGGAGGCTTTGTTTCTAGGGATGGAATCTATCCATGAGAAACTCTGGCTTTGCTTGGTACTTGTTTCCCTCTGCCTTTGACCATGTTTTTCAGAAGAGCTGCTGCAGGAGATGAATAGCTCAACAAAAGCCTCACTATTTAGGGAGCTGTGCTCCCTCAGCACATGACCTTAAATGAGAAAGCAGCCTTTAATTCACAAGGAATTTCTTCACTGATTGCAGAAGGACTGTGCTTCCTATAGTGCTTAGTATGGGAGATATTAAAGACAAATTAGTTCATATTAGTTTTCAATGTATTGTATGTCAAAAATGCTCATAAAAATAGGGGAAAAATAACTAACCTCAGAATAGAGCATTCCAAAGTTCTCAAATAACAGTTCTTATACTGGGCTTCTTCAAAAAAATTTAGCAAGTCCAATAATTCTACTGCGTGCTTATATCCAAAAGTATACCAGCAGATACTGCTGCATCTCATCATTGGTTTGGGGAATTGTTTTTAGATTTGGTCCCACAAATGAAGCATTTTTCATAGCATATTTGTTACTGTTAAAATCCATATGTATACTTTTCCAATTCTAGTGCCCTTTTTTAACCTTTGACCCATTATTTGCCTGACACTTCAGAAACTGCATGTTTATGTAATTAAAAAGTATGTATTTTCCTTCAGATTTTTTTGAGTACTATAAAATGAAGAAATGCTATGAAATAGTTCTTTCCAAGCATCATGACTACACTAATAAGATTGCTACAGAAGTGTGTGGGAAAATAGCTGTTTCATCCAGAAAACGTGCACATGGTATGCAAGGAATTTTCATTGTGCCCAGTTGAAATTCCCTTACATTTGCAAGGACGTTAAAAATGAACCATAAAAAGGAAGGATGTTCGTATGGACATAGTTTACATTTTAGCTATTATTTACAACTGGATTTATTTTTTCCTCTCTATGATGTCATGAAAACCTGCTATGTAAAGCATTCTTCTGACTGCAATGGAAAAATATTTTTTTCCCAGTCTGATCATATATAATATTTATTTCCTGCTTAGTGCATGTTTTGCAAACCATGGGAGTAAATGTGTGAAACAGCTTCAAGCACCCTTATATGTCCTAAAATAGACATAGGGTCTGGTGATGCCCAGGGCAGACACATGCAAGGGCATGGCTGCCTGTGTGGAGACTTCAAGAGGGACAGTGCTGGGGGTCCCCACAGCATCCGTGCGGAAATGGTGCTCTGAGATCTCACTGGGCCTTTTGTCAGGCCAGGAAACCTCCTCAAAGCAGGTTGGCTCGGCAGTGGTGGTGCCCTAGGTTTGCATCGCAGGCACTTGGCCCCAGACTGGGAGTGCATTGTGTGCAGTCTGAACCCTAATGCTGCAGGCTTTTCGCATCTTTATTCACCAAAAATGCCTGCACACAACCCAGCAAGGGGCGGCCTGTAAACGTGGATGCTTCAGACCTCCGTTAAAGCTCCTGGGGAGCATTTGGGCACCTGCCCATTGACTTCCCACCACTTCCAGCCCCTGGATCTCCACCAGCCAGCCTTAAGGAATGTAACAGTGGCTGTAAAGGGCACTTGTCACAGAGGCATTTGTGCCGAGTCAGTGCTGGGTGACTCATACTCTGTCCCAACTGCGAGTGACGCCTGCTGACAATGTCCTGGCTACCATTTTGCAATGGAGGGGAAAGCAGAAATGAAGCAATACTTAAGAAAAACACTAATTTTTAATTCTGATCTTCAGACTGCTTTGATGCACAGGTATCTGTTGGCTATTACAGAGAATTTAAATTCATGAAGTGGGGGGAAAAATGTTAAAGTTAACCAGCAGGAATGTATATTTATAGCATGCCAAATCAGTGGGGTTTCACTGAGACCAAGTCAGCTCAGAATGGTTGGCCTGTCTGGGGGCAGGGGGGAAGAAAAAACCTTAAATTTCTAGATTCTTAAGCTTTCTGCTGTTATGAATTTCATGTTCTCTTTGTTTCCTTTTCTGAACATGCTTTAAAAAAAAAACGGTACCTATTAAAAAAATATCTGGCATTTGTTAAAATAATTACTTCTGTCCAAGTTCTAACATTTCATCCTGATACCTATATCATATCTGGATTGTTTCGGTTATATTTTGAAGAGAGATATTGAAAAATGAATCTTTTGCAGAGTCATTAAAGTTGGATGAATTCACTGTGCTGACATCTTCACCCTTACCTACTACTGCTTAAAAAATAATGCTACTTTAAAGTGTCTTACTTAGCAATTGTGTGACAGCTATTAATAATACTACAGTTTAAAACTTTTTATTTAACGTATACTACCTTTTGTAAAAAATAAATATAGAGAGATAAAAAATGTGTGTCTAGATTTTATGCGTAGGGAATGTTAGTAAGGGAAGAGGTTTTTAAATTTGATAACTTCTTACTGCTCATTTTACATTTTGAATGATACTTTTGAATCACTACTTTCGTTCATCTGGAAATATACTGAATATTTTATTATTTAAAATAGTATACTTTTATAGCTGTTTTATTAATTCCATTTGACTACTAACTTCTATTGTGATATTTATTAATGAGTTACACTGTAGCATATTGAGATGTTTATTTTTCTATCAGAGCTGTAACAACTAAGACATAGCATTATTTTAATGCAACATCATTGTACTTGCTCTCTAAAAAATAAAATCAATATTTAATCCATATGGATTTTTCACATTTTTAATATTAAATATATATGTGACAAGAAAAAGATATTCACCTCCTTTTAAAAGTATAAAGCACATTTACTGAGGTGTACCAATACCTGCAAAGGGAAGAATATGATTGTGGTTGTTTTAAAATTTAGTAATACTGTGTCCAAGGAGATAAAATACAAAGAATACCTTGTTTATCAGATGTAGGCAAACGGGTAGGTGCACATTTGGGATGAACTTTGAGAAGATGGGAAGGAACAAAACACTATTTATCAGTTTGGAGGTGCAGTGGTTTACCTTGCCCAACCCATCTGAAACCTGAATGCACCAGGAGATGCTAGTACTTTGTAGAAGACAAGAAGATACTTACTGTGTAAATACAATCTCTAGATTGATAAGTGGTTGTGATAGCCTCTCTTCTCCCTTGCTCTGTTGGGTGGTAGAGGAGCTGGATTTCTCAGAATGGGTAAATCTCTGCATATGCCTCAGCTGTGCCACTCATTGCACACTTGGGTCACTTCACGAGTACTGGTGAAAACATGTCACTGATGGGGAAGGTGACACATTCTGTCCTTGTGCAGAATCAGTCATAGCATCTGCTTTGCACAGTGGCATGAAATTGCTCTTGAAAAGGACTTTAGATATGCCCTGTATAAGGACATTTAAAACTTGCCATTATGCCTCAGTAAGAGACATCTGTGGCACTAAGACACCTGCCAGACATCACTGGTAAAACTGCCCATCCATGCTGCTAACATGATCCAGGTTTTGCTTTAGGAGTGAGGGAGCTAGAATCAAGGGACAACTGATGTATTCTCAATCATCATGTAGCTTAGTGTCCAATAAAAGTGTTTAAGAAAAAGTCAAAACTGGAAGGAAAAAATTAAGTAATTATCACAGGGAAAATCTGTAAATCTTTTTTGCTTCTTTTATCAAAGCAAGAAACATCATCTTAATATATGCATGGTGAGACTATGTCTGAGAAATTTCCTTTCACAGATGCTGTAATCAACCTTCACTGGCACCCAGAGCAAGCAGAAGCAGCAAGTCCTACAAAGAGAAATACACATTTTCCTTGAAAGCTCTTTATTGAGAAAACATTCATATTATCATTACTCAGAGTATACATAAACCTAGATCTGAATATCAGATGTAGAATTAAAGTGTATAACTTGAGCCAGAGCTATAGGCCTCCATTTTGCCATTCAGCTTGAAGCTGTGGTTTTGTTAACACTTAAGTCTCCCATAGCCAGTGATCCTGGCACCAAGAGGTGTTCCATATCCTGTGAGTTATGAAATGATGGTAAGTGCTCTATATAAAATCTTTCTTCCTCTCTTCTTTTCTATGTTCTGTAATCCAGTAACTAATTCATGCCTGTATACCTTTAAATATCCAGATCATGACAGGGTTTTTGACACTGGCATTGTATTTAGCCAGTTTTTACCCACACATACATAGTTGTCAGCAAGATACGACAGGACCTAAATGTGTCTCTAACCTAACACAACTGCTATTTTCTTGCAGATGCCATTGCCAAGGAAAAGGCTTGCTGCCCAGACTCTCCAAAGAGAAAATAAACCTAAATTACAGCCTCTAAAGCTGGAGGAGGAAAGAGATCCTGATTTCAGCCACTTTTTTGACACCAGTCATGTAGGTGTATTCTATTACAGAATTTCTCTCCCTGCATGATTCCTTTCATGGTAGAATTCGATCCAATATTCAGAGAGAATGGCATTAGGGAGAGTTGGTTCGAGTGAATATCTGAATATGCCTGATGATTACCAAAAGATGATTATTAGAATTAAGAATAAAACTTTGTTAACAGACTGAATTTGACTAGTAAGGAGTTAATCTGATAAGTGGGTGGTTTCTTTTGCTTTCAGGTTCTGCAACAAAGACAAGAACCTTGGAAATGTATTCCTGCTACCCTGGGTTTAAAACCAAGCAGTTTAATGTATTGTATAAAGTGAATAAAAATCTAGTTTTACAGAAACTCAAGTGGTCTGAAGCTGTGATTAGAACACAGGTGCTGTCAGTTCTGGCTGCTCATCTTCTGCTTGGGAGTGGTCCAAGTTGGGTTGGACTGTACAGAATTCATATAAAGTAGGCTGCCAGTCTGATTTATTAGTACTCAAGAGGCCCCAACATTATCATCTCGTTCCTCATTCCAGGGAAACTGTGGTGGGTGGCAGAAAGCAGAATTTTCCTTATTTTTTGCAAACCATTCTATCTCCTCAGCACAGACCATAGAATGGTTTCTGATTATTTTCTTGGCCTTGAACTCCATGATTCATGAAGGACAGTTACTGTTTAATAAAGATGATGTGTATGCAAGCAGATAAAACTACATTATTAACCACAAAAGTATAATAATGCCAAGTTATGTCGCATATGCTTAGTGAAATCAGTACTTGTGATGTATTTCTTTCAGCTCTGCAGCTGGCCAAGTCCCCCTTTTGGGGCTCTAAGCCTCATCCTAAGCCTCTTGTTTATGCCTGAGCAATTTGGAGAGCCCAGGACCTGTTTCTGAGTGGTGTTCCTCTGCTATCAAAACTGCTCACAGGAGAAGCCTTTCTCACAAACCCCCTTCTGATTTTTTGGGCTTTGACCATAGCCTTACCACAGGCATTCTGAAAGCATCACTGAGGCTGTAAAATGTGTGGCCTGCTGAGGAGACTGGGGACATGACAGTGGATGGGTGTTTCATAAAATTTTTGGACATGCTTTTGCTTTACTCTGCTCTTGAGAAAGCAGGAGTTTCAAAGACTTACACAACTTGATCGTGGTGTTCTCTAGATTGTCCTTGTCTTCGGGAGTGTTTATGGCTGGCTTCTTTCCTTGAATCATTTTGTAGCTGCGCCCGGTTCCTGTGAGGAAAAAAAAAACCACAACAGCTAAAATAAATACTTCCTTTCTTTCTCAGCTTTTCTCCTCTTCTTGTGTATCTCTCTATATCTAAATTGAGCTCTACCTGTGTCTTTGAAAACTGTAGACACAGGATCAGAGGGCTTCACCAGGAAACATCTGATGAAGAAAGCTTTTTTACTTTTGAGCAGAATGAGCAAGATAAAGTCTGTGGTGCGAACCTAAACAGATCATCTCTCAACTTGGTCAGGTGCAGTACAATTCCCCTGCTCCTTTCCAGAGTTAAGAACCTGGGGCTGTTTCTTGGTGTACTAGCCAGCCCACAGATACCCACAGAAATCCTCCTGCTGTAAGCTTTAAATGACAGCTTCTGCAAGGTGTTTGCAACATGCAAAGCCCAGGGACATATTTCTCCCCTAATATTCCCATTCTGATAGCAATTTTTTTTTCATTTCTAAGTACTTCTTTCTGTATAAATTTGTGTGTGTGTGTTTATGTATGTTTGTGTGTGTGTGTGTCTGTCTGCATATTCCATCCAAATTAACTCTTCCTCAGCATCAATAAGTCCATCTCTGATTTCTAAGCAGCCTGTCAGTCTATATGCAGGCATAGTCTCACATACTTCTTTTTGTATATGCTTAAAATGGGATTCCTCCTCTAATTTCATATGCATAGCAGGATCTTCCTTTTAAAATTCCTGTTTCTGGCTAGCTGCTATCATGTTGAAACTGTGACTTGAAGTGTTCCCAGGTGTCTTTATTTATTTTTTGTGCTTTTATCCTTTTTGGCTGCTGCCTAGCACGTTAAACCTAAAACACAGAAGACAGACACAGCACCTTACCCAGGGATTTTTGATTCACAAATAAGTCCTAATCACAATGTCAAAAATAATAAATTAATGTTTCCTTAGCCAGTTTTTATCTCATTCCTTTGAAAGCAGAAATTTTTTCCTCATGCCTTCGAGTTTTTTAAACAGAAAGAATCACTTGGCCCAGAGAAAGAAAAGATAATGTGTCAGATCATTTTGCAAATCCAAAAAGTGTCATTCTCTGAAGGAAGATTTATTATTGTGTGACAGGCTGAAAGTGTTTCATGCTGTCTCAAATGAAAACCAAGTAGATTAATTTCCAGACCCAAAACCAAACAAACTCTGGTTTCAACAGTTTTGTCCAAGTCTGACTTTCTGTGAAATTGCTGGGCCCTTGTGGTTCAGTTGAAGACTCTGTTAGAAGTGAACATGCTGAGCAGCTTTAAATATCAAATCCATAAGATCGCCTTTGATATCAGATATATAGTAGTTTAGGAATGTTAATGTAATATGTTATATTCCTTCTTTTAAAAAAACACAACCTTTTACAGAACTTGTTTGGTAATGCAAAACATAAGAAGTTTTATTTATTGTCTTAGCTGATGTTCTGTCTGGAATCACAAAGAATTTCTGCTAGCAAATATTGTGGAGTATTCTTAAATTTTCTATTTGTCCCGTTTTTATACATAAAAAAAAAGGTAATTTGGATTTAAACTATCTGAAAATAATGCAATGCATCATTTATTGCAATTTTCTGTACTGACCAAGAACTTTGCTTGTCTAATTAGCTGTCTTTTTGTCAAGTGTGTCATTGTACTCAGTTACTTTTTTCCCCTTCTTTTCATTTTTTATTTTATTTTATTTTATTTATGTGCAAAGAGAAGATTTAACAAATGTCTATCAGCATCACTTGAAATATCTCAAAGGAAAGTGTATTACCCAGTCTAATTGCTATTATTTTAATGATTTTGTACATTTGATGCCCTTATTCCTGTGGAATTCAAGTTTTTTTACCTTGCCAAATTTAACTCCCATGCTTGGTTCCTGCTTCTTCCTTAGGCCAATGCAAGTGCTTGCCAGCAAATCTGCAATTGTCCTTTGAACTAATGAAATAAGGGAATTGCTATTCTTCAGCAAGCTTTGGCAAAGAGGACAGTATTGTAATTTTCGTGTGATTACAACACCTGGGCTATTGAAGTTTTACTGGATATAAAATGCGTAGTCAATTTATACACAACTGCCCTGAAGTCACCAGTATAACATACCTCTGAAATTTCACTAATTCTAAGGGTTATGATGTGAGCGACTTTCTTGAAGAACTTTGTCTTATTCAAGTACTTTTGAGATTGCCCCTTGGAATGATATTTTTAGATACTTTATTTCCCCCTGGTGAATCCCTACAGGTCATTATAATAGGATAAATTTAGAGTATCCACAAGGAAGAAGAATGGTGCTGTGCCCTCCTTACCTCAGCGATATGGAAGTGACAAGTGCTCTCACAGCACCAGAACCATGTTCCAACAAGAGTCCTTACTTTTTATATCAGTACCCCATGAGAATAGTCAGGGTTTTTTCAAACCTGGAGTCCATCTAGCATGATGTATCTGTCTCCAGCAGTGGAGCCAAGCTGCCATGGGAAGCATAAGCACATTCCAACTTTGTATTACTTCCATGAGGTCCCCTAGCCCCAGGTCATTTTTCAGCATTTCCTACATCTAATTCCTTTGGTAAATCAGTAACCCTTACTTTCAGGTGTGTACCATTGAGCTTACTTACTTAAAAAAAAAAAAAAAAAAAAAGAGTCAGCCACCACGTCTGGAACTGCTGCGTGAAGAAGAGCTTCCTCTGGTTTTGATTGCACTTGGAGTGCAGGAGCTATGGGCAACCAAGCAAACAGAGGGGACATTGAACCCCAGCCACTCTTCTCTGGAAAACTTGGCATGTGTCCCCAGGTCACCTTTCCCAGACTGTGAAATCCAAACATACAGAGTCATTTATACCAAAGCCTGTCCTTATCCTTGATCATCTTTGCAGCAGTTTTCAGATCATCTCCTATCACAGACATTCTCCTTTCCTTCATTAAGGATGAAGGAGTAGAGCTGTTTTCAAAATTCAGAATGTACAACCTACCTGTTTACTAGGAACATACTGGTGTTTCTTCCTTTTCATTTTATAATGCTTTCTAACATTTTTATGACTTCATTTGATACTGACTTTTCATGTCTTTCTCCTTAACAGAGGTCTTATACTGAATTATAGCATACTTTCCTGTTTAGCTCTGAAACTATTGAATGAAGGAAAGATGATTCCTCACATCTCTCTTGCATGCAAGTGCTAGAAGTTCAGTTCTCTTTTGGCTCAAGAAGGCTCTCTGTCTCTCTCCCTCTCTCTCTCTTTTTCTCTCTCCTTCATAATTCTGTTTTTTCTGCGCATAGCATCATTCCTGGTGAAGCAGAAATCTCTGCCAGATACCCCCTCCAGTATTACAGCTCTGCCTTTCTACTTCTGTCTCCAGTTCTGCACAGGCTGTAGCAAAGGCTTCACAGAAAGTTCTCACTAAAGTCCTGGTCTCCAGCTTTTTTTTCCAGAGTGAAAATCTTTTTTCTCCACAACTTCCTACCATCTCCCTTCTATATGTAATTGATGGTTACCTAAATTCTACCCACTTCAACCCACTACTTCTGAGGTTAACCAGCTTTGCACTTTGTAGGAAAATTGTATGTTTGCCTATATGTCTGAACCTTGTGCTGTATCAGAGCATTTTGCTCCTCTTCCCTTCCTGCTGAACATCCTAATGTCAGAAGGGCATTTGCATTAAGAGAGCACATACAATCCAGTCAAGAGAAACCTATTACTGGAGTCATGTTTCCTTTCACTTGTCAGTATGACATTCCTGGCTATCTCATCTGCCAGCCTAGGTCTCAGCAGAAGTAAACAAAATATTTTGTCTTTTTTAAAGACAAAATAATCAGCAACTGCAATGTGTCCTCAATGAATGTCTCCATTAGCCCACTTCCCTCTGGGCCAGCTATCTGGCTCTGACAGCCATACACATATGCTGGGTTTTCTACAGAGGCAATACTTACATGACTCTCCCTCTCTCCCTGCAGGAAAGGTGTTTCTAGTGCTCTTCCTTCTTTTTGCCTTTTTGTACAGCTACAACATCTTTTCCTGAAGAAGTCTCTGTTGCCAACTGCTCCTTTTTCATTAACCTCCCATAGTGCTCTGGCAGCCAGGAGTGTCCTGGAATGCATCAGGCACATATCACCAGCTTGGCAAGAGAGGGGATTGTCCTGCTCTGCTCTGAGCTGGGGACACCTCACCTCGAGTGCTGGAGGCAGTTTTGGGCACCACAATATAATAAGGTCATGAAGCTGTTAGAGTGTCCATGGGAGAGCCACAAGGATGATGAAGGTTCTGGAGGAGAAGCCATATGAGGAGCAGTTGAGGTAATTTGGTCTTTTCAGCCTGGAGGACATGGAGGGAAAACCTCTTTGCAGCTACAGCTTCATGAGGGGAAGAGGAGGGGCAGGCACTGATCTCTTCTCTGCCTGAAGTTGTGTCAGGGAGGTTTAGGTTGGATATCAGGAAAAGGTTCTTCACCCAGAGGGTGGTTGGGCACTGGAACAGGCTCCCCAGGGTAGTGGCCACAACACCAAGGCTGTCTCAGTTCAAGAAGAGTTTGCAAAATGCTCTCAGGCACATGGTGCGATTCTTAATATCCTGTGCAAGACACACAGAGGATGAAATATGGGCCCTAATTAATCCTGCTATAAATAGTAGCATCTGAAAACTAGATTATTTGGTAAGCAAGTCTCCCTGAATTATAAGCTGAATTTTTAATTAGATAAAACTATGAATTGTAAGCTGAATTTTTCATTAGATACAATTATGGCAATGGAAAGGATTGTTTCTTAGACAACAGTGAAAATCAGAGAAAAAAGAATGTATCTGAAAAAAAGTTAAAACAAGGATTATCATGTCCTCTACTATGGTGACTATCATCTTAAAAATGGTCTCCTGGGCAGGTGGTAAATCACTATTTCACTCCTAGCTTTTGTTCAAAGATGAAAGTTTTGAACTTCAAAATTTTGGCAGAGATTCCTCCAATTTTTGGCACAGCACAGTCCCAAATGCACTCCTACATTTGTTGAATCACAAGAAGTGGAAAATTAAAAACAAGAAAAAGACTACTGGGATAAATCTGAAAATAAGAGTCATCGTGACTGAAATCTGTTAGGGTATTTTCCACAGTATGAATCTCTACTACTTTTCTACATGGGGTGTGTATTTAGATAAGGGTAGAAATCTTGACAGGCTGAAAGAAGGGACTGACAGGAGCCTTGTGACACTCAGCAAGAGCAAATGCCAAATCCTGCACCTGGGACAGACTAACCCTTTGCACCAATCTAGACAAGGGTTTGCCTGTGGGGGGGACAGCTCTGCTGGGAAGGATCTGTGAAGCCTGGCGGTTGCCAGCTGAATGGGTGACAGCAGAGAGTTCTGGCACCAAAGCACACCAGCACCACCATCTTGGCTTGTATTTATGAAAGCATAGCAAGGGAACTGATGGAAGGAATTGTCCCCATTTTACTTAGCACTTGGTAGTACCTCACCTAGATACTGCATCCACTATTGGGTCTCAATACAATAAAGGCATTGAGGACCTTGAGCAAGTTCAGCAAAGGAGTTTTGAGATGTTCAGGGTTGCAGCACTTGCCCAGTGAGAAGAGACCAAGGGATATGGGCTTGTTACCCTCAGTAAGAGGTGGCTGCAGGGCACCAAAGAGCAGCCTGCCAGTGCCTATGGTGATCACTGTTAGGTGATCAAGACAATGGAATCAGTCTCTTCACCAAGATTCGTGGCAAGATAATGGACATAGGTTGGAACAGGAATTTGAGACTGGGTTTTCAGAAGAATGTTCTTTTTGAGGGTAATTAAGCATTCTAAGAGATTGCTCAAAGCTGTAGGGTCTGTGTTCTTCAGTGTTTTTAATTCAGCTGGACAATGTCTTGAGCAAACTTTTCCAAGACTAGAGACCTCTCAAGGTCCATTCCAATCTCGATAGTTCTGTGAGTCTGTGAGATATGTTGAGCCTGGTTAGCTCCTAAGCACACATCATTACTCCTCTCTGTGATACCTATATTTACTTCAAGAGGCTTGCTGTATGCAGGTGATCAGGGTACAGCATGCAACAGTTTGGTAAGGATCTGCTAGGAAGGAAAATCTGCAATCATCACACTCCTTTACAAAGCAGACAGATACTCTTCATTGAAGAAATAGCTATATAAAGAAACTCAATTCAGTGGCATTTATAGCATACATTGACTTTGAATGTGTATTCCTTATCTGGCCATGGAAGGTTTTTGCCATCTGAAGCAAAGAACCACACTCTGCTCCAAGGCATATACAAATCCCTTTAGCTTCAGTGGGAATAGCATACACATAGCTGAGGGCATGGCTTGGCCCATGGTCAATAGCCTTCTAAAAGCATTTTTTCCTACATTTTTTTTCTTGCAATATTCATCTTTTTCCTTTCCAAAGGTTCTGATGTCATTCCTGTTGCTGAAGTTATAAGGCTCAATTTAGTGGGAACATCTTTGAAGTTTAATTAGATTTCTTGAGAAAGACCATGGGTAATCTGAAATACAAATTCACAAGACTGCTTCAGGCTAAAAGTGTCATATTAGACCAAATATTATGCAATTGTTCTGCAATTCATGCTCTCTTCCCACTCATGAGTTGGGTTTGAAAAGCTTGTGGAATATATATGACATATCAGAGAAGTGCCAAATGTTCCTTATATAGCCCATTCTCATATTTCCTATGGAAAATGTTCCTTCTCACAATCTTCCCTTTCCCACATTAAGCTGAATTTTTTCCATTGCACCAAGGTAACATCATCCACGTCCACAAAATTTGAAGGAAAGCCTCACATTTCCACAACATCTTTTCCAATGGCAGCATCCAAGGTCAGGTACACACTGCACCCATAGAGCTATCAAGATAAAATATTATATAATATTATATATATATAATTTTTATATATAATTTATTTATATATATAATTTTAATATATAGTATAATAACACAGCTGCCATCTATGCCCTTTTTCTATACTGCACCCATAGAGCTATCAAAATAAAATATTATATAATATTTTATATATATAATTTTTATATATAATTTATTTATATATATAATTTTAATATATAGTATAATAACACAGCTGCCATCTATGCCCTTTTTCTATAAATGCATAAATGATTATGCAGAATTATCCACATGACCATAAAAACTTGAAAGTTGAACCTTATTGCTGCTCTGAGCTAGTCCTAGCCTTGTCCGTCTGCTACAGCGTTTGCAGTGAGTGTGAAATCAGCTCTGATTTCCCTTGAGGCAAAGACCCAGGAGAGGAGGGCATGAGATTACACTTGTGCTTTACTCAGGTGGTCCCTCACAAGGCACACTGGCAAGTGTCGGGGAGTGGGGAGAGATGCTCTATCCCACTGTCTGGCATCTCAGCGCTTCCCTCATGCCCAAAAGAAAACTGCATCTGCTTGGCAACACACAAGTTGGGCTACAGTAGAACAGCATCTTGTTCTCAACTGCAACATTTTCAGCACAGATGATCCTGAAATGTATTTCCAAACACTAATTTAAAATTTACTCTTAGTAACTTACTGTCCAACCATTTCTGTCTTCAGTGGAACAGTGACAGCAAAGCAGGTGTCAACTTATCCAGATGTGACTGTCTCCAAGGGCTGGCCTGAAACAACACAGTCACCAAGCTCAACCTAAAACTGCTGCTTGTTTGGCCTCCTCACAAGTACTCTAGGTAATGGGTCGATATATTATTCCTTGGGCAGATTTCTTCTTGCAAGGGCAAGACTAAGAGGTGACCAGTGGCACGCATCTTTGTCAGCAGGTCATGGTGATGACAAACCACATGGCTGCAGTCCAGGATACTTCCTTCTTTTAATGAATATTGAGAAGTTTAAGATCCCAGAAGATAAGATCCCATATGGAGGTGGGATGATATTGCCTTAATCCCACTTTGAACAGACTTAATACATGGAGTTATTTGGACCTACTGAATCCTTAGGCAAAATCAGCATTTGTTTTGGTCTCACTGAAATAAGTTTTGTGGATAAACATTTTCCATTCTGTACATTCAGTATTTATTTCTTATAAAAGAAATTAAAGCAATCATCAAGGGAACAGAGCACATAGAACTTCACTGATGTTGCAACTCACAAACAGCAAGAGATCCCTTTGTGTGAAATAAAACTTATATTTGGTTACAACCATCATTTTACAGCACATAGCTTTGCGATCTGATTCATTATGGCAGAACTCCAGATTTATAAATGGCATTTAGAGTAACGTTAGACTGATGCTGAGATGAATCTGTCTTTTTAATATTTTAGCAGTTTGTTGTTCTTTAACTGTCAGAGTCATGTGTTGGAAAAGTAATTTATATGTTGAAAAAGTAACAGTTTAATGTAATTTTCACAGCTGTGAGTCCACTAAAAGGAGTGCCCACAGGTCTCTTGCCTAAGGAAAAAAAGTGTGGTTATGGACTGAGAACTGAATATGTTATAAAACAGGAGTTTTGGGCAATATATTTGGGACAATTAATATTTTTCATGGTATATAAATCTGTCAGGTGAAGGCTTGAACACATGATAGCTTTGTGTGTAAATATGGCACCCATAGAAGGCTCATCAGTACTGGCATGTTTGTGTCTCTAAATGTCAGATTTTGCTCTGAAGCCATGTTCTCTAGGTCACCCAAATGGAACATGACCACCTGGAAGAAGCCACTCAGGCCCACCCAGCCCAAAGCACTGCAACTGGACCTCCCTGACCTGCCACGCTTTCCTCCACACTTTTTCTAGCAGCTGATTTATAAAGCAGGGGAAGGATGAGAGCAGTACAGCAGAGCTGTGGGGCTGTAGCCAGCAAGGGCCAGCTCAGGAGGAGCCCCATGGGGAAACCTCACCCCGGTTCATCATTTGGGCCCTGCAAACAGGGCCCTTATTCTCACATGCCCTCTGCTCAGTGCAGCAGCCTCTGTTAATGTGACACACTCCTTTTTGCCCCTTCTTTTCCTCATTTCAAACAGTCTGAAGAAAAATAATTAGGATCCCTAATTCATATGCCTTCTATAGGAGAGCTGACTTGTGTGCTACAGACTGGTGGTGTGCCAGGACTTCTCCTTACAGAAAAATGAATTCTTCCTCTATGATCATGCTTTGGGTTTGTGTAGGAGTGTTTGGTAATATTAAGTACATGGTTTTTTCAGTTTCATCCAGTGGTTTTAGGTCTCAGGAGTACTACTCCTTTCCCCCTTCAAGGGGATCCCTCCTCCACAGATGAACTGGTCAGCTATTCATACAAATACTGTTTTTTCTTCTGGTTTTGAATTATGCCTATTAAAGAATTTGCTTTGCTGCGAGAGAGGCGTCCCTGGGATTTGGGACTGGCCACATGCCATGGTTTCCACATGCAAACCCTTGGAGCTAGTCTCAGCCTTTCCATTGTGGCTTTGTGCTTTGACAGCCTTCAAGGGTAATGTTACTTATTTATTTTCTCTTTTTTTTGATGTGTGTCTGAAACTAGGTATCTGATTGTGCTTTTCAGGCTTTAAAACAAGTTTAAAAAGCATGAGTTGTGCATATGATGAAATCTGGTTGCTCTCCATCTACCAGAAGTCTTTGCATCTTTCCATGATATCCCCAGCACACTCCTTCATGTCCCCAGTTATTTGGCTGGCAGACAAAGGGTGGAAATAATGCATATGCCCATTGGTAGGTTGGCATGCCAAGAGGCCAGCAATAGCCAACCTTTGGAAAGGGTAGAGGACAACAGATGTTCCCATAGCTTGTGTCCCCTGGTATCATTTTATCCAAACACCAAACTGGGAGAAATTTCTACCTTTAAGAACTGTAGGCTGATTTCATCTTTCAGAAGTTATGAATGGCAAGTGGCCAATTGAAAATTAAGTGATCGTGCAAATCTCTCTTTCTCCTGCTTTTATTTTTTGTTATTGTTTTTTAGGAAACCACGAGAGTTAAATCAGCAATTCTTAAGCTTTTTTCCTCTGTGGTTGATTTGGGCAAACAATGGTGCCCACCCACTTTGCAGTTCTTTCTTGCTGTGTTTATATTTCCTCATGAGAAACCAGCCAAAATTGCTGCTGAAGATGGAGTTGGGAAGGAGAGGTCCCATAAGAGCAATAGGCTGCCAGTAAAGTCTATCAAAAGGACGCTGCTGCTGCTGCTGTTGCTGTGTATTGTTATTGTACTTCCAAGGCTGAATATCAGTCTTACATGATTGGTTTTTTCTTGAAATACTATTTGGGTAAGTAGGAACATATCCCACAGGAGGTAAAATTCATATGTCATAGCTTTCCATGTTATGAGTTATTGATATCTTCTCACTTATCCTCCAGGGAGGAAAAAAGGTGTGGATCCAAAGAATGCCAGCAAGAAAAAGCATCAAGCAATTTCAGTACACTTGACACCATGAAACAGGTTATTCTTGAAATAGAGTAACCTCTTTTTGAGGGTCCAAAAAGATCAATAGAGAAATTAGGGACACTTCCAAAACTTCAGTGTTTAGGCTTATTAATTATAGTTTATTTTTAAAGCAGTAAGTTTTTGATCAGGAAGCGAAATTTCATTTGACAGACCTTTATGTTTTACATTTTCAGCCATTTTACTTTTTTTTTTCTTTTATTCACATATTTGATGACACTGGAGCTGCATAAACAGCACACAAAGCAAAGCCCAGTATTGGGAAAAGTGCTCACATGGTTGTTTTGGTTGATCTATTAAAGTAGTGGTGTTAACAGAATATCTTAAATTGCACAGTAATAATCTGCACTTCCTACTTAGAGTATAATGGTTTTCAGTTCGGTTTATTGCACTGTAAATAACTCCCTTGCATCTGGGTTGATTTGTTTATTCCATTAAAGCTGAAGGAAAAACAACCCAGTTTTGCAACAGTTAAACAAAGCAATTGTGCCATCCAGTGGCTAGCTAGGTTAACTCATGTCTTCTCCTTGCACATGATCATTTGGTGTTTCTTTTTTCTTACTCAAAATAATATGTAATTCTCATAATATGCAATGTTCCATTGCTGTATCCCCTTTATATATGTAATAAAATTCAAATTCTTTTCTTTTTACTACACTATTTAAATTGAAGGCCCAAAAGAGGAATAAGATGCGCCATATGTTCTTCTGGATCAATTAAAGTTACAGGTTATTGCACACCCTATTATCAAATATCATGGACAAAATGAGCAATAATGACCAAATAAAAACACAGCATTTATCTCCTGTGACTGTGGAGCATGGCAGAACCCTTAATGAAGTGTTTCCAACATAACTTTTTGCAATAACAGCTGTGACTGAGTTTATAAATTGGGTCATGAAACATCTCTGTGACTGAAAGAAAAATTCAGAGGGGGAAGACAATATGACAAAATAATCCTACAGTATGATTACATTCTTCAATGTCTTATTCATCTCTTCAGGATAATTTCTAAGGCAGCTCTCTGGAGCCTCATGTTCAGGCCTTATTTCTTGACTACATAGTAGATTAGGAAATATGGTTACGAGTCACAACTTGAAAATATGTCATCATTTCCAAACCAAAATCCGCTGTGATCACTTCTGAGAAAGAAGAATGTCCCTGATTACAACATTTTGTTGGTGATCCACAAGCCTGTTTTGGGGAAAGTTTCATTGCACAAATTAACTCATCCATGTGAAGTCTGCAGTTTGGAAAAATACAACACTGCATGCATGGGTGTGGAGGACCAGGCATAAGCATGTAGGTGTGTTTTGTCTCAAATATTCTGGCTGTTGTGACAGGAAATTTGTGATCAGAACAGAGGGTCCCACAGAGGTGGGCAGCACATTGATGAGCCAACCTCCTTTTCCATCTTGAGACACACTCCTACACTCCCCTGACTCCCTTCCTGGAGAGTTCAGAAGGGCTGACTGCTCAGATGCAAACAATATGGCTGAGTGTGTACAATGAAATGGGAGGAAAAATCAGATTTACATGAGAGACTTGCACCAGAAAACCTGTGAAAGGAAGTGCATCAATCCCTCTCACTCTCTCTTTTTTCCTCTTTTTTTCTTATTCTCACTACTCCAGATCCAGACTATCCACACAGCAGGACCATCGCAGGATCTGAGGACTGATGATCTTCTTGCTTCTCTTTCTCTTTTCCACCTTTATTTCTCTCCTCTCTTGCTTTGTCTTGTCAAAGTTCAACTATCATATTCTACCCTGTACATTGCACTCAAATTTGTTGTGGAAGTCGGGAGCTTTTTGAAGTGTGTTGTAAAAGTTAAGGCTTGACAGAAAACACTTTTGAAACTAAAGAGTGGGCTGGTTGCCAGAGCTAAGACAATTATACAATGAAGCCGAAGAAAGTTCCCTGACAAGTGGACCAGTGTCTTTGTTCACCCTGATGGGCATTTATAACAAACTCCCTAACAAGTTGGTTGTGATGGTGGGAAAGAAAAAAATAAGCAGCTCCTCCGTGGAGATAAAATGCAAGCGAAGGATCTCAAACATGTATGGTGCCACACATAGTGCTATGTTGAGGAAAAGAAACAGATTCTGATGGACTATTCTGGTTCCTTTTTTTACTCAAGTTGTTTGCCATGCCTTTAAAACATTAACCTTGTGCACAGGAGTTGCACATCCCGGGAACTGTCAGCAGGAGAGAAAGTGTATCATTAAAATAGAGTGGGGGCCTCATGCTGTGGGTACAACTCATGAAGGTACATGACAGCTTTCCCAGTCCCAGCACACAGTGACAGCTTGCTTCTTGTGCAAGTGCTCTGTGTTCTCCCAGCCATGGCAACATACTCTTTTAGCAGATAGACTGGCCATTTATTTTCACTGGGGCTTAATTGCAGTTTTTCAGCTCTTGGGTTCTTCATGCAGTACAGCTGTGTAGTCCTTCCAGGAGCAGCACAAACACGTGTTGTGATCCCATGCAAAGCTCTCTCTGTCAGGTACAGCCTGCTAAATTCATCCTCCATTCTGGCATGTCTTCCTCACTTTCCGTTGCCACATTACTAGCACAGGTGTGACTCATTAAATCTCAAGTTTATTAAGCTATTCCCAACATATTTCTTGAAAGCAAGCAGCAATTCCCCTCTGCCAGGACTTCCAAGGAAATCTGTCTGCAATGCTGCCCTGCCTCTCAGGGATGTGAATTGCCACCCATCAGTGCCATATGCACTTCACCATGATGAGATATGAGAGAATAATTAACAGAGTGACAATCCTTTTGCTACAGAGACACAAGAAGGTTCTCCCACAAGGAAAAGCTTAGATCTAAGCAAAACTGTATCTTGCCATGAAGTTTAGAAAGTATCTACAGATTTAGGCTGTCTTTTGAGAGGGCCAGTCCGAGAGGAATTTAAAACAACTGGCAAGAATCCAGCATTTTTGAAGCTTCTTAAAAATGAGGCAGCAAAATCACTGGTCACTTTTGAAAATGTTGCTGGAGACGCTTTGTTCCTCATGCATACACGTTCATATTTACAAAACAGTGTTTATTCACACTGTGCCACCACACCTGGAAATGACATTCATACTATTGCGTTTATTTTAGATATCACTAGTTCTTCATAATGAGAGAGGCAATAATAAAATTATTTTAGTAATATAATCAATTAAAATATAATGTAACATATATTAAATATATAGAGACCATAATACATGTAATATAAACTTTAATAAATATAATATATAGATGACTTATGCTATGTTATATAGTATACAGCCCATTCTATTGTATCATATAATTTCTAATATATACAGATCTATTCTCAGAAAACAGATGAATAACAGCTAAATGCAGATGTTCTCTGCTGGTTGTTTGTTGGTTTTGTCTTTTCTAAATTGTTACAAAAAGCTAATGCTTGAAAAATTAAACAAAGAATCAAAAAACCACAAAGCCCAGCATCTAAATGTCAGGAGGGATGAAGAACCAAGACCTTCTCAAGCCAAATTTTTCTGAGCTTCTCAGTTGCAAAAGTCTAAAGGGACTAAATGACAGTTTTGAATGTTTGTGTTGGAGAAAAAAATCTTCCTCAAGAACGTGACCCAGCCTTCCAAGTCAGATAAAAATTCACTACTCTGCAGCCCTTTGAAGATGGAAAGTGTTGACAGTTGTCACTATTTAATTCCCACTGAGTATGTGTCTGCTGGGCAGACCTCTGCCACCCTTCCTGTAGGAATTCCACTTATCAAATCTAGCTGAAGCTGGGACCAGATGCAGATACAGAATTGTGAATGAAATCAGCATTGATGTGATAACCATCATCAAAGGAGAAAACAAAAAAAGAGTCTGAGCTGTCTTGAAGAAACATGAATGAATTTCTAGTGAACCATTTTTACTGGACAGAGGATCTAAGGTAGTGTGTAAACAAAAATCCTCATATTTAACACCAAGAGAAATATTAGTGTTTTAGCCTGGCCATGTAGTTAATAACAAGCCAAATGAAAGGAAGCTATAGTAGGGATATTTTTCCACTTTCACCCTCTTGCTAAAAGTGTTGACACAGTTTTTTGAGTCAAATCTCAGTAGGAAGGAGATAAGACTGAGATTATTAGCCCTCTGGCTCCTAACCCTGCCCTGTTTAAGCAAAGTTAGAGCCAGGCTGGACCTGCAAACAAGGAGTCATTCACTGGGCTGAGCTTTCATTCCACTGGAGTATGTGTAGCTTGAGATAACTCACTGCATTCAGATTCCTGTGTGCTTGGTTTTCATGGTTCTGTATTAAGTCACTCCACTCCTTTCCCATTTATTTTTGGCTCCTTAAGCGTGGTTGCCTATGTCACTTGTTCTTGGGGAGCTCTTGGCCCTTCAGGCATGAGCTCCTCTCACAATTAAAGCTAATCTCTGATAATTTTGATATGCCTGGGCCACCTTCCAGAGTGTGCTATGTTAATGAACAAAAGCAGTGATGAGGCAGGCAGGCTCATCTTTTTGGGGATATATTTGTCCCATCTATGGCTTATCTATTACAAGATGTAACAGCCATGCCTGACCTCTTCTGAGGACACTTCATTGGCAATGTGCTATGGTCATTTCCATTTATCATGAAGAGCAATTGCCATGTTGTCAATTTCATAAGGAAACTTAGTCAAAGGCAATCATCAGATGATTCTCTGTCTTCTTTCAGTTATGAATTCTTCTGCAGCAATAGTATTTGTGAGCTACTCTGACACAAATAATTCTCAATAATTAATTTCTCTCACAGCAGTCACCACCCAGGGGAAGATGCCAAATCTCTTTTTGTTCTGTCTCATTAGTCACAAGTAATGAGCATGTGTGAAAATTGCATCTCTGATTCCTAAAACTTCAGGCAGGGAGGCAGCATCAGAAATGAACTACCAGAACTCAGCAGCAAGTGTACTTTTGGCCACGCTGTTTCATTCTTGTATCCAGATCTACAACTACTTGGTAATCTGTGCTTACTCATCTTTTCTCACCATCTACAGTTAAGGTAAACAGAGTTTTTCCCCATTGGTAGTATTATCATCCCATGTGTCATTTTCCTCACATGTTTTCCAGTTGACTTTTCTAAGATTGATTTTCAGTTTTAGATAAATTAATGTTTTCCTTTAAAACTTTTCAGTAATATGAAAGATCAGGACCCAATCAGAAGTTTCTACCCGTTTTCAGTACTGATGCAGTGTCTTGGAGATGCAACACATCTCCAACTTCTTTCTACTATTCCTGCTTTTCCAGAAATATTTCTGTTGCTGTGATTGCTGATTGATATGATATGATATGATATGATATGATATGATATGATATGATATATGATATAATATGATATAATATAATTCATATACTGTGAAGAGACCACCTTCAGGATAGTCCTAGCTTGTAGTAGGTTCCCTGCCCTTAATCTTTCATGAAGTTTGTTCCAGAGCTTCTCATTCACTTGGTGCTTTCTTGTACATCTGCAGCATTGTTAAAATTTTTGGAATGGAAGCAGAATGATTAAGTAGACAAGCTGAGGACTGTTAGAACATTGATTGTGTTGAAATGTACAAGCTTTTGCGCACCACATCTGGTGCTGGCCTTGCAATGGCAATGGAAGGAGATTTTGAAGTGGTTTCTTCAAAACCATTCTTCTGATCCTGGCAGCCTCTGGTGCGTAAGTGTTGGCTCAAGGTCTGGTTCTTATACATACTTAATCACAATGGGTCATAAATGCACATTGTGCAGTTAGTAAAGCTACTAATAGGATAAGTTACTATAAATGGTTAGAAAAAATAGTTTATACTATGAACATAAACTGAGGATTATCTGTTTCTTATTGAAACAGATAATCCTCAATTTATGTTCATAGCAATGTTGTTTATGTAAAATTACAGATCAAAGTAGCTTCAGCACTTCAGCACTGCTGTAACTTTCATGGCTTCTAAGAAAGTTTCTGCTGTTGGAATCTCCCAGTCTTCCTTTCTGTCCAATTTTGGCTGATTTGATAAAAAGCTATTGACTCTGCTGGGTTTGACTTTTCTTTTTGTTTTAGGGAGTTTGATACAGTTTTTCCTGGTTATGGCCAAGACAGGTTAAATGTTTTGCCATAGCCAGGAGCAGCATGACCAGGACTGAGAGGTTATTCAATAACACCTCGTGCCACTGTGGGGAGTGAGGGAAAGGGTCCTTTCAGGTCAGGTAGCATTGTGCAGTCCTGTGTTGTGGGGGAGATTGCATGTGGTTAGCATTCGCATGTGAGTCATTTGTCTCTTGTGCTCTCTGATATCACTATTGTCACTCTTTCTTTCTTTTTTTCTTTCATTGCTGTTTCCAGTAAATTATTCATATCTCAAACAGTAATCTTCACCTTTTATGCCTCCAATTCTCCTCTCTACCCCACCACAGGGGAGGGAGAGGGGAGAGAGGGGATTGAGTGAGTGACATATGCTTTGCAGTGTTTTGGTGGGAACACTAAACTGGGGAATACAATTCCTAAATCACGACAGCCTTATGTGGAACCGGTGATAAAAGCCTCTGTGATATGGTGGACAATGGCTAAAATTCAAATATTGTGAGGCTTTTCAGATTGATGACATCACACTCCTGCATATATATACACATGGGAGATGTAGGATGTGGGCAAGATGTAAATGCTATAGAATAGGAGATGGTAATGTGAGTGAGCAGAATGTGGTTTGGAGAGGCTTGGCAGGAACACTAAATTTGGGAATACCATTCCTAAACCAGAACACTATTACATACAGCTTTTATGAGAAGGGTTTATGCAAATACTTCTGTTCTGTTTGAGCACAACTCATCACAAGGTCCCCACACTCAAGTGAGTAATGTGAGGGCAGGGCTGCTGTGGTCATCCAGGAAGAGCCCAGATGTGAGGCAGATGTGTGCCAGCACATGCAGCTGTGTGAGCCAGCAGGGAGGAGAGACCCTGCACCCTACAAACTGTGCCACATCACATACAGAATGCTAAAGATGCGTCAAGGCAGTGGCAGAGCAATTTGAAAACCAGGCCTTATTGTGTAGGTGTGCTTAAAGACACCAGAGTGCTTTCCTTTGGATTGGCACAAAACACTGTGTCATACAACTATACAATGCGGAGATGAGGGGAAAAAAGATGACGTTTTTCTGAAGACATCTACAGAATAGAAA
The DNA here is from genome assembly GCF_014805655.1 of Passer montanus. Classification (NCBI taxonomy): domain Eukaryota; kingdom Metazoa; phylum Chordata; class Aves; order Passeriformes; family Passeridae; genus Passer; species Passer montanus. The sequence continues at coordinate 13,646,162 of NW_024356505.1, read as the reverse complement.
TGGAAACAGCACAAAGGAGCAACGTTAACACAAATTTTACCACACCTGTTTTAGCACATCTCACTGTAGGAATTCTTAAGCGAATTCATTTTCATCAAGAATCAAGTGAATTTTTAAAAATGTTTGGAATAAAGGTATGCATACATTTTTGAACAAATGTTTTGAAAAAGATAAAGTATTGAATAAAAGACAGACATTGCCATCACACAGCTATGCAGTCACCTCTCTTACAATTTGCTTAAAAATCATTGGGAGCTCCTCTACCCAGATTGATATTTCACCCTGATGCTGTAAATTCTAACTGGCCTTGGTAAATTTGCTAGACCTGACCATCATAACACCAGTGCAGAGCAAAGCTTGATGTAAGAGTAGCATTATGGGCTCAGTTTGTCTATGGTCTCTTGGACCTCCTGCCGTGTCACTAACAAATAGTCATGTGCAGAAGCAGGCTGAACAAAACTTTGCTCCCTGTAAATTTTGACTTTGCAAGTTCTGAGGCAATTTTTAATTCAAAATTCCTTTTGTAAAATAAAATAGGCATAGAGCCCTTCCCAGATTTTTCTGAGGTAAAACCAAAGACTTGGGAACTCATGGTGACTTAATTGGTTATTCATTTACTTTTCTATTATCTTTTAATGTGTGATGTTAATTTGTTTCTAAAAACTAGAGCAAAGGTTTTTACTGAGTCTTTGTTGACAGGATCTGGGAACCAGCAGCATCAGACTGAATGCTGCTCCTTCCAGTTTTCTTTTGCTGGGAACAATGGAGTTGTTTTACTAAATTTTCTTTATTTCTATTGAAGAGGCATAAAGATGCTCTGACCAAAAGTCAGACTTTTCATGTCAGATGCAATTTGTGAAGCTGTATAAAATAAATCTGTTAACACAGGGTAGGAAAAGAGAGTGATTAATTTGAGGGAGAGAAAATAAGGAAATTAGGGCAAGACAGCAATGGAGTTGTGAGAGGCAAGGCCCAGGAACAAGCACTTGGCTAAGGGCAGCTGTGGGGACGTGGCTTTGTTGGCAGTGAGTAGATATGTGCCTGCCTCAGGATGGATTAAATGCTGAGAGAAAGCAGATGTGCAGTTTATCCTCATATCATTTCTGCTTCTTGCAGATATTTCAGCCACAGCTGAAGGTAGGTTGCTCAGTAGCAGGACTGGAAGACTTGCTCTGCAAGCTCTCCTTCCCTGCTGTCACTGAATTTATAAGCACTAAATGAAAATCCAGGCATTCATACCAGTCAGTACAGTCTGCTGTGCCTCAAAATGCACTTGAAGGTACCAGAGACAATGTTTAAAATGTGTCTGCTTCCAAGTACAAGGTGACATTTTAAAATGTTCACCACCCAGATGCCCTTAGTCAATAGGCACTTAGGAAAAAAACCCAAAACACAATAATCTGTTTTCATTAACAGTTCTTACCCACCAGGTGCTTTATTCAACAATGAATTGACTCCAATCCTTGCTCTACAGAATGAGTGAACAGGTTTTTGATAAGCTATTATAGACTGAATCCCAGTGGAACTCCTTTCCACTTGGACATCTTTTATCAGAAGTAGTTGTAAGATTTGCTTAAAGCCTACAAACTGGTTTGGTCAGCAGGAAGTAGCATTTTTCCATGCAAGAGAAGGATTGTTTTCAATTTGGAAGCCCTCTCCCAGTTGTGGGAACTGCTCTAGCCATCCCTGCAAGAAGGAGAATGTGTGAACTATACCTCACTGCTCCTGTCCAGCCACAGCATCTCCAGCTGTGCCCTGCCAGTACAGGAAGGCACAGTCCTACAGGCTATCCTTTGCTTCCAATGTCTGCCTTTTTATTTTAAGTTCAATCAGCAGAGTCCTGAGCAACAGTCAGGCTCCAAGACCTCAGTGATACACAGCAAGGATCCAAACCTCAGAGAGACAGCACAAGGCCTGGTCCTCTGGCTGTTCAGCTGCACAGTTTGCTTTCCAACCAGCTTCATGGTTTGGAGGAGCTGGAACGCTTTGGGAAAATTCCAGGCTTCAAATACAGGCCACAATATTTATTCAAGGCAGAAGCATAAGCCATCGGGATGAGTGATAAATTTAATTTGGTTTTGTAATCCCATTCATCTTTTCAGTTCATGATCTCCATTTATTACAATGGGATGTATGGACATACAGCACTAGAAATTCTGATTGAAAATGTGTTTGCTTTCTATAGTTTCCCCAGTATTTGGACAATTTTCCCCTCTTAGAACTTCCACATTTTTTTCCATTTTACTTATCCATTACTTAACGAAAGCTACACAATTTCTGCATACACTCCGTACTCTTTTTCAATTAATTACTTTATCAGTTTTGACATGGCAGAATTCAAACAATGTGAAAATCTAGTTACTTCTGAGCTTTACATCTGCCCATCTGGCGTTCTTAACTCAACATGAAAGATAAGGCTTCTGTTATGGCAAGCCTTCTTTCTCCCCTTGTACTTCTGGGGATCCCAAGCAGGCCTTTGAGCTGGTATTAGACAAACTACTTTGAGCAAAAGACAGCTTCTTTATTTGCATACTTTCATTCTGCAATGCCTAATTAAAAGCAGGCTGTACTTTTTCTCGTCGTTTAGTGCTGACCAGATCAGATAGCATGGAATAAATATTACCTCAAGCTCAGCAAGGTATGACAGCCATCAGATATGGGTTTTGGTGGTTTGTTTATTTTTTGTCATTTTAATGGGCTTTCAGAAGTGCAATAAAAATCTATGAAGTGGGTATTTGGAACTGCTCAAGTTACACAAAGATGAAGTGGAGCATCCCAAGTATTCTTTGTCTGCAATGGGAAATACAAAACCTGAGAAAACCACTCATTTGAAAAGGCAGCCCCAAGGGAGCTGCCACACCAACCACCAGCCATCCCCCCTGATGTTCTGCAGCTCTTCCCTCTGCACACCAGCAGTGCTCCACTCCTCTTTTCTTCACTGCAATGCCCACCTGTTCCTGGTACTAGCTTTCTAGAGAGTTTCTGGGTTATGTGGTCTGCCCAAAAAAAAAATTTACAGAAGCGTCAGTCCAAAAATGACAGAGCTTTTTTTTCATGTATGCTCATTACCTAATAGAATGTTTTCCACTGTATTAATTACCTCTGCCTCATTAATTAATCACATAGAGTACAGTATCCCCTAATACCTCAACTTCTGTCAGCAGGAGCACTCTGGAAGTGCAAATAGGTTCAAATAGGTTCAACAGTTTTTTCTCTGGTATTGTAGGAGACATTGGGATTTGGCTGAAATGTACTATTCAGTGGACTTTAGAATCTTGGGTAATTTAAATTGTGAAGGAAGGACGTCTTCTTTTTCTTAGGAATATTCAATATTTTTCTGTTCCATTTCAATTAATGTTGCCACAAGGAAAAATCTCTCTGAAGCAGTATTATTACCGAAATTTACCCTGAGCTGTACTGAAAGCTGGAAAAGTCTTGTAAATGGGCATCATCAGGTTGAAAACAGAGTTTATACTTCTCCAAAACAATCTTTCTTCAGAGAGTTAACTCTGCTCAGTGGTTTAGAAATACTAAAAGCAAATTTTTCCAACAACATTTTGACTTTTCTACTTGAAGTCCCAGCTGGGTCCTTCAGATTTTAGATAAGCAGATACAAAAAATAAACTTTGTTAAAAACAGAGCCAACTTGAGCAAACCTCCAAAAATAGTGGATACTAAGTTTAGGGTAAACCCAAACACATTCTTTTGTGTCATCCAGTTCCATTATTGGTGGATCAGAAGGAAATCACTATTTCAGCAAAAGTATCAGCAGTAAATAGGTTACTTTCAGGAAAAGCATTACCTGCTTTAACATTTCTGGGTTGTTGGTTTTGATTTGTTTGGAGTTGACCTTTTTCCCTTGCCTTGGATATGAATATTTTTGTTTCCTGAAAATGTGCAGTGTGTCTGCAAGTTCTCTGAATTGACCATCTTCCCATCATGTGACTTACACCATGGAGTCTGTTTTCCACATTTTTCATCTTCTTTCAGGAATTAAACATATAATAAATACAAAGTTAGAGAGCCTTATGATTTTTGCAGTGTCAGTGAGTTCTCATGTGATTAACCTGCCGAGTAGAGCATGAAATACTAAGAAACAAATGTTCCACAAGACAGGAACTGCACACAGTAAATGAAGCAAATCATGGCTTAATTCTTTATATGAATGTTTGGTTCTGCTTTGTTTCCCTGAGGGCAAATGAATATTTTATTATTTTTGCTTGATATATTGAAACAGATAAATACACCAATGCTGATTACTGGTAACAGCTTATGGACAAAAATTAAGTAAACTACATATGTGGGAAAGAAAAAGGCATAAAGTCCTGCTCTTCTTGAAGTCAACTACATGAGTTTTAAGCTTACCTGAAAAGCTGAGCCATTCTGTTTCATTTACATATTAAGTCCACCTCATTTAATGCAGTAAACTGGATCAGGAGGGGATTGAATTTCTAAGTAGCACTTATGTTCAGATCTGGCACAGTGCATCCAATCCAACTGGTACAAGTTACAGCTAGAGTCACGGTTATCTGTAAGAATTTTGTTTCGGAGCATAAGATCCACGTGGAAAAGGACCTTGAAGCATAAGAAAGTTTCTAACCAGCAGGGAAACATCCACCCAAACTTTGTGTGATGTAAAGTCAGCCTTGTGTTAAACCAATTTGCAAACCTGCTCTATATAGGGCAGGATAACAGTTTTGGGGAACAGCCTCCTCCACAAAGCAAGAGAGATCCTGGAGAATATTTTCCCTTCACATTAGACATCTTTCCTTTGGACAAAGATTCATGCTGATCCCCTGTGCTTGGCCAGTGTTTGTGTCATAATATTTCTGCAAACTTGCTTCAGTTTTACTTGCATTACTCTAAGCAAATGCATAAAGGAATGGCAGGTACACTGTAATTAATATATCTCTCTCTACATAAGATACAAATTGTCTAATCAATAAAAGTTATTCATTTTAGAAAGATCTCACTGCATTTTTTTCTGCTTTTTCTTTGCCAAAGTATTTGTTGTATTCAAAGTTCATGTAACCCCACAGTAAATTCTGGTTCTAACAAACATTTGTCTGTGAGACCTGTGAAAACTTCTTCACAGCCTTCAGTCTTCCTCTTCTTTATGCCATTAATCATTACATGTCCTATAAAAAATAAATATTAAAGGATTGGTTCTTACATGCCTCAGAAGAAAGATCTGAAATTCATGTAATAGAATAATTGAAATAATATATTTTATATATATAACATGAAATGGAATAAAGAATATATCAGTAGCTCATTGATTTTTTTGAAAACATCTGAATTTTATCAGGTGAAAATAATAAGCTTACCCTTGTTGATATTAATTTTTTTTCAGGAAGTTGCATGCTTTTCAGAAATCCTATGTCTAAAAGCCCTGTCATTTTAAAGTTGTTTTGAAACTAAAGTAAACCTTACTGCCTTAGAGGTAAGATCTTGCTAGCTCAGACACTGGAAATACCAAAAAAATTAACCATGGGGATAATTTGAGATGGAATTTTTAAAAATTTAAATGTCTTTTGGAAAATTCAAGATGAAGTGCCACTCTGATAGGAAAAATGTTTCTAGTGTTATAAAGCAGATGTCAAATTTGACTGAAATTTTGTTCAGAGAAGATAGGTCAGAAGGACAAATGGAAACTGATTTTTTTTATTTTAAGCATGGAAGACACAGATTTGTGGATCTCTTGTAGGGCAATGTGAAACAATTTCTGTTTCCCTGGGTATGGTTTTCCTGGGTATGGTTTTCCCAGGTGCTGAAGGAAATTATAGAAAATTCATTTTTATTTTGTGTTTGAGACTCTAATTTCTTAAACACAGACATGTCAGAAAATCAATAAGACTTGATCATAAAGAAGTAAATAATTCTTTTCCTCACAGATAGTAAATTATACAACAAAAACGTAAATTTTGTGGCAGGTCTCTTTATCAGAAATTAATTTACAATCTTCATTACATTTTTACCCAAAAAAACCACTCACACACTATCACTAAAGCTGGAAATATTCCTTGTTGTACAGATTTTTAATTTTTTTTATGAAATGGGTAGCAAATTTCCCATATCATGCGCGACCTTCCCAAATAAAATATGATTCTGGTAAGAAAAAACCCCATCCTCATTCATTGGTAGCTTTAGATTTTTTGTTTTATTTTTGACAAGTTACACTAATTTGAAATGTTGATCTCCCCATCTCCCAAAGCATGTTGCTGGGCAAGACTATGTCTGTGACAGCTTTGGGCTCTGATGGGCACAAATTTAGAAAAGTGCCTAAAAATTCTTGGAAATAAAACAACTGAGAAAATAGAAAAACATATCCCTGTAAATTTCTCATCTACCTCTGTCTCCTTTTGCATCCTTACATGCCCTGTTGTGATGTTACAGACTCCTGCTCACAAGGAGGTAACTGGATTTCCCTGGGCTGATTTACCACACAAAAAATCCAACACAAGGTAGGGATTGTTCTTGGAGCTCTCTGCCTGCTGGCATACATTAACCTGGTACAATAAAAGATCTACTGAGCTGTACCCAGCAATGATTGGTTTCTAAATATTGATCTTTTGCACCAGGGCAACTCTTACCTTCTGCACAGCAAAGCAGCTGAGCAGATTGCCTTCTGCCAGTGATGTTTGCTTGAATTAACCATTTAACAGGAGGAAGAGGTGAGTCCTACTCATCACAGTGATGTGCATGTCAAGAGGCAGCTTCTCTGTACTGAAAAGTCAACTGAAATGAACATTTCTCCCTTTCTGTCACCTTGCATGAACATCAGGGCCAGGTTCCTGGTTCATAACCTTTTATCTCTTTGAAAATATTAAGCATAAACCACCCTCTGATAAGCAGCGATAGTGCATTTTGTAAAGGAGTTGTAAAACAGATAAGGCAGTTAAGAAACTTGACTTAAATTTTCCCCTCTGGCTCAAGGGAATTTCCTGACCCCTGCATACCAAATTGGTCTGTGGGGGAGAAAACAACAGTAACCAACTGAAAGCGTGAGGGGTACCACAGCTCTTGAATAATTACAAACCATAAGTGATAAGAGGTAACAGGAACTGGTGTTTTTATTTCAATGCTTTCTGACCCATCCAACAAATCAGTAGTGCTTGTTGTGTATTTATGGACCCTTTGGTGAGTGAAGGCATTTTATCTCTCTCTGATTGCAGTTATACTCAGTTATCTGCTTGCCACTACATAAATCTCTGGTCTATTTGCTAGTCATTTGTTACCAAAATTTTTAAGCATAATTTAATTCTGATAACACTCACATTAAATGGAGACCAGATTTAGTAGAAAAGTTCAAAGTAAAAATTGGTTGAACTGATCACTGATTATATCTCTCCCATAATATTCACAAGGGCCTTGTGGTGAGAGGGGCATCACATCCTAACATTTCACTTGTCTCTTAGAAATTACACTTTTACCACAACATTTCAGATTTTAATGCCTGGTTTTGTAGCTGGAGCTCAGTGCTAACAGTTAGCCTGTCTTGTCTAGGTTTGCTTTACTATGATCAACTTAACTGATCATTTACTCAAATATGTTTCCCTTTTTTAAAAATAAAAAATAGGGGAAATAAAAGGTCTTGCTGTTTCACCAGGAAGCTGAAATCAAGTCAATGCTGTAATATTGTTCCAAAATATCCTTAGTCTCAGCTGACAGCCACTATCAGACTCAAGATATTACAACTTAGGGATATTCAGTAATAACTGCTCCAAGAATAAAATTGTTCCTGCTGTGAGGTGCTAATGGATGAATCCTAAGCATGACCAGAGATGGGAGGGAAACATCTGGATTTTCCTTTGATGCCCTGGGATTCTTCATTTAGTTCTGTAAGTTCTTACAGAGCCAGGGCTGGGACTTTGCTGCCTTTACTCACTGGCAGCACACAGAGCAGCAGCAGAGCAGTGGTCCTTGGTGACCTTTGGGAGGCACGTGGCAGGGACAAGCACAACTGAGCCTGGCCTGGAGTGCCCAGGAGGGCTGGTGAGGCCAGTGGTGGTGGAAAGCAGGAGTTATTTAAGGTCAAGGACAGAGGGGAGAAGGAGCAGCCCTGGGAACTAGAGCAGGAGGAATCCTGTTTTCCACAATGCCTTTCTATAGGGTTCTTTTTTACTGTGTAGCATGCAACAGAGGGCACGTGTTTTAGAGCGGGAGGTAAACAGGAGTGGACTCAGCACAGCATTTCAAGTTTTTAATTACAATGCCCTTCACTTTTTTATCACGTGCTTCAGCAAGAGCCCAGCCTGTGAATGCTGGCTGAGCAGGCTTGCACATGTGCATGACCCTGCATACTGATAATTCACCAACTTCTTCAGCTGTTTCTCACGATCTTCCCACCAATGTGTCCTTACTGCTTGCATGGTCACCGAGCTAAGACACAGCTTCAGCTACTGAGATATTTTCCCTCTCTTTTAAAGTTATACAGGACAGTAAATAAAAGATAGAAGGTAACATCTTCAAAAAATGCAGCAGTAGCTCTTCTGCTGTTTACAGCCCACACAATGCTTTACAAAATACCTGAGCTTTAAAGAGGTGTCCTGCTGTGGCCTTCCAGGTTAGCCAAGATTTCCTGACCAGCCCGGTACCGTTCTGTTCTTCCTTAAGGAAGGTCAACAGTTTCTTTCATGCACTATAACCATAAGCAAAACCTGAACAGGTGTGACTCATATTAGTAAGTTCTTCTGCAAAATTGAAACCTTGGCTTTAGCACGTCTGCTAACGCGAGAAATTCTAGCTCCTCTTTTGTGGGCAAATGCCATTCCCAATTGAAAACTTGTATATCTGAGCTCTAGCCCACACAGTTCTTCCTCTCAGAAGAAAATAAAGTTTTACTGGATTTTGGTTTTCATCTGCTGACTGATGTTTAGTACTATGCACATATCTGACTTTTCTGTCTGTAGAATTTGGGCATTTCACTCTTTCTTTGTATTCTTAGAGCACTTCTGTGGATCAGGAAAGGGATATTGCATAAATTCTATTTCACAAATATATAAATAATTTAAAACTTCAGTAAAAGCTCTCCTTTTATTTTTACATAAATGGGAGAAAATTATGTGCCCAAGATCATACAAGTTAGAGGTTGAAGAGCTAGAAAAGTAAACAAATCACCACTGTCTGGACTATCTCATGTCTAAAAATTATTTTCTTAAATATTTAGAGCAAAGTTCTTATTGTTATAAACCCAGGAGAGTTATATTGTTACAGGATTAACAGATATCACATAAGGAATGTTTTCTGGGGAGTTCCAATTTAATTCCCCATATTAGTATTCTTGAATCAAAGCTCAATCAACCACTTCAATGTCTGATTTGCCTCTCCTGTGAACCTTCTGGCTTCATGGTGAAAGAACTTTAATTTAATTCAAGTTATGCATATAAAAGAAGATGGTTGGTAATAAAATAACACTTCTTAATTTGCATGTTTATGTATCCTCAATACACAAAGTTTAAAATACCATCTTAAGGAAATTACTTTGAACTTTTGTTATGCAATATTTTTAGGAAAGCTTTTGCGATGGGGCAATTTGAAGAGCATAAAAATAATCATGTCACTTGGAGAATATTAATTTTTTCTTTAAATATTGCCTTTTGTAGCTACATAAAAATTTAATTTGCCCAAAACCTAATTTTAAATACATTTTAAAAATTTCCCTGAATTCTGCATTTAGTGCAAGATGTTCTGACCAAAATTCATAGGAAGAGATTCCTTCTTCAAAAAGTGACAACCATGAGGAAATAACCTGTACACTATTCAACACCACAGAAATATTGAATTTTTCATGACAGCATCATTTTAGAAACATTTCATGGATTCTTACTCCTACAATTCACCTGTATGGAATTTTACATCATGCCTTGTACTGTCCCTGTGATACTTAGAAATAAAGCAAAGAAAAGCAAGACATACCACTGTCCATGACTCTGCTCCATGAATAACTCTTTCTTGGCAGTTACAGTGGAAATATTATACTATATTGTTGTAGATAAATTGCATTATTTTATTTCTTGTATTAAATCTACCTTAATGGGTAGGATAAGTCTTGATTGTAATAGTGCAGTCATTCAATGAGGATATGTTATTGAAGACAGCAAATTTTATCCAAAAACAGTAAATTTCTAGCATATTATAAAAGAGGCCATCAAAGCACACAATTTAATATATTTTTAACTGTATATTTAGCTAATCTCTTTTCACGTCTATGACCATTCTCACCATTTCTAGCATATTATAAAAAAGGCCATCAAAGCAGACAATTTAATATATTTTTTAACTGTATATTTAGCTAATCTCTTTTCACGTCTATGACCATTCTCACAACAAGTCACATGACTTTTCTGCATGCAAATACTCAAATCACTAAATGCAAGTTCATAATATTTACCAGCACCACAAGTCTCTTTCAATGTTGTTGGTTACTTTAAACTCACATTATTTTCAAAACATGTGCTGGCACGTAAAATGAAAATCATCAGAAGGAAACCCCTATAAGCACAGCTTTTTATAATGGAAGGTTTAACCAAGTCAGATGTTCTTTCTTTTCTGAAAGAGTGAACCTTCTGTACTGAGTCTCAGACAGCAAGAGACACAGTTATCCTAAGATCAACTTAATTTTTTGCTCTCCAAGAGAATGACAACTAAGACTATTGTGATTCCTCCAGAGTAACATATCAAGGGGATGGTAGAGCAGACTGGATTGTGGACTTTATTTATTTAAACAAAAAAACATGCTTATTGAATGTTTTGACCATCCTGAACCATCATCTTTCCAGGCTTTCCCTTGGGAAAAATGTGTTAACACTTGCAAAAACACAGGGATCCTCACTTCTATTCTCCAAGGGACATGGTTCCCACCTTCAGACACATCACTTCAGATATCTGCTTGTAGAGATGTCCTACTCCCAGAGCCACACTTGTGACCCTACATCCTCAGAGCAGCAATTTAAATGTTGTGCATCCCACAGAATGCTGAGCTTCTGGTAGATAAGAGCTTCTTGCCCTCACTCTTGATTGGTTTTGGCACTTCAGTAATTTTTGGCTTTTTCTTGTTCCATGGTTGTACTTTTATGTGCTTTTGGTTAGAGAGGGATTATTTCCTGTTGGATTCTGGTCAAGGCTATGACAGATTATTCTGGGGTCTTTGGATGGAAAAGACACAATAATAGTTTTCTTGATTAAAAAATACATAAATCTTTAAGATGTCAACAGAAATAGCTGGGTTCTGAGCTTATTAATCTTTATCACATGCATAGCTAGGGCAACGTTGCAGAATATTGTATTCTATGGCATTACAGTACAAATGCCTTGGAGGTGTAAAAGTGATGAATGTTCAGATTGTGTCTTCTTATTGGTAATAGGATAGCATCCAATACAAACAGAAAAAAAAAATCCAATCCTTTTACAGTGTTACTGGCTGAAAGTTCCTCCTGATTGCTCTCTTGGACATATGGTAAGAATTTACTTGCAATTCATTAAGAGCTTTTCTGAATGACTTTAAAAAGGAAGACACAGTGCATATTGACTTCAGGGATATCTGGTAGTGGGTAGTGGCTGCTGCTGTGATCTTCTAATTATTTCCATAAGTATCAGTTCATCAGAATATTACAACTGGGTCATAGTGAATGACACAGATTGTTATAAGGAGGAACAAGAAGAAAAAGGGGTTTTTTGTTGTTTGTTTTTTTTTTGTTTACCTAAACAAATTTGTATCCCTAAATAAATTAAAGCAATGCTTGAGTAGCAACAATATTAAGACTGAATTAGCTATTGCTAATTTGAAAAGGCTAACCATTTCCTGAATCTTTGAGAGCTATTCAGGCCTGTTCTTGTACATACCTTGGATGCATCGAATTCTACTTTAAAGGAAATATCTTTCATCAGACCTTTTTGTCAGCCATGCTAATTTTGGTCCAACCAGAAGTTCTTTAGAGTTCTTGTAGTCTGTTTAGAAAGCGGTACAACAGAAGGAAAGTTTAGTGAGATCCCAGGCATGACTGTGCAGTGATGCATACAAAAATGTACACTTACATAACTAGTTTAATATTGCAAACACATTTAGAGCTAAAAGTTCAGCCCTGCATGAAAACAGTAGAGGGTCCTGATCTAGAGTTTACATCACAATAGGAATCAGGATCTGTATCTCACTAGCTCCTTTAGTTGCCTGAGGACTCCTCAGTCCAGGTAAAGGGCTTCCTTCACTTTTGGGAGTGTAAATTTTTAAAGATTACACTGGACAAGACATACTCCTAAACCCTGCTCACCTGTCAGCTGAAGGACTGCATCAGGAACTTATGGGAAGCAGATGTAGTTTTAGACCCCAGTTTGCAGAATATGCAAATAACCAAGGTCAGTGAATACTGTCACTTCTCAAAGCGGAAGGGGGAAGAAGTAGAGAAGGGAGATTGTAGTGATACTTGAGAAACTACCTACTCAAAAGCGAAGGAAATTTAGAAAATGACAGCATCATCCTTTTAAACAGTGGAGTTTGACTAAGGCAGCTTTGGGACACTGAGTTCTCACTCTGCCTCTCACCACAATTATACCTACATCTACCTACACACAATATCTACCTACGCCACAGACAGGTGTGATACTTTGTTCCTCCCCTCAGCCCTGCCAGTCTTGTTACCTCTGAACCAGAAATCAGTGCCATCCTACCTAGCATCAAAACTACCCACCAGACACTGCAGTCTGAAATGCAGGAACCATCAGCTGGCAGGAATCCTACTGCTTTTTTCTGAAATGCCAAAACATTTTTCCTCAGAAGAGAATGCAGCCAAGTACAAGTGAATGGTCTGTCATGGAAAAAACCTAACTACCCCAAGGCAAAACAATATTGTGACCACATAACACAACTTTATGAGCAGAAACTGTAACTTCTCTAATCTGAGAGATTTATGCCAAGTTTATAAGTAGGGTAATCAACCAAACTACTTCTGGTGATCAGTTGTAATTTGCATGCAAGTAGTACAAGGCAGATGCCTTCAGAAATTTTCCCCATCTTCTCTGTTCTGAGAAAATGTCTTATTACTTCTAGGATGCTTTTCCTATTCATGTGCTCAGGGACCATATATCTTAGAGGTGACTATGAGATGTAAAACCAGGGGATAGCTGACATTTTCAACACCTGAGGCATGCCAAAAAAAATGGGAACTTTTAAACTTTTAAAAGAAAAATGTGGGTTTGAAATGAGGGAAATGGTGACACCAGCTGCACAGGCAGGTGCTGTGTCTCTCAGAAGAGAGGACAGCTAGGGTGCAGAGCTGGTTGAGGGAGCAGATAGGAAAAACCGTGATTTAGGAAAAACTATGCTCCCAAATTCAGGACCAGCTCAATCCAGAGACAGGCACTCTCTCAGTCAGGACATGTTCATATATGTTATTTAAATATGAAACCCACAGTAATTTGTTTTAAGAGTTTTATTTTATGTGGGGTTAAATGTTTTGTGTTTGTCTTCATCACTTTTTTCCTGCCTCTGCATTTTAGCTTTCTTTTTCCTAGATTAAATAGTATCAGTGGAAAGTCACTCTCTGCACACATGTTTAAAAATTTTTTTAAAACCTTAATTTTTATTATGGCCTGTCCTGACAAGGGAAAGATTCAGTGAGGTGCTCATGAGTCATTAAGAGCATGCTCAGAGAGATGTTTACATTGATTCTTTTAAATGAAAATTACCATGTTCACTGACCCTTGGGAGCATATAAACATTTAATCAGAACATCGTCCAGTAGAAAACACATGGTACATGTATGAATAACACCCATTTAATTCAGTCATGCTATTTAAATTATATATTTGTACAAAGCTCTGTTTTATTGGAGGGTGAGACGGTAAAGTAAAAGAGAGAAGTCCTCGCCCTCAAGATTTGGCATTATGCTGAGAAATACAAATATTTAAAAGAAAATAATTGTCATTTGGTAATTCCCTTTGAGAGTCTGAGACTAAAAAGTGAACTTTCTCTGTGCTGCTCACATCCTGCCCAGCACTATGCAGCACATTCAAAATGTTGTTCAGTTCAAGACAGGAGCTTGGCTGGTGACATCCTTGTGGTAAAGACATCTGATATTTTCTTCACATTTTTGTATTATGAACTTTTGATAATTCACTGTCACCTAACTTTTTGATGTGAGATGGTGTAGAGTGCTTGAATAAGACCTTTCAGACCCAGAAAGATTTCATTTCACACAGCTTTGTTCATTCTGGGGTTTATATTCATGAAACACTATGAAATTGTACCAGTGAAAAAATTGTATCAGGAATTATGTCTACACTGCTGAAAGGATATCCCTTACCTGCAGAAGAGGTCCATGGACTTCATGGTTTTATCCATTTTGCTCAGAAATAGTCCCTCTGGAAGGCCACACTTCTATGGAATACCACTTAGCCTGAGTTTCCTTGGCATCTTGGCAGTGATGTTTTATGAAAAGAAAAAGCACAGAGAAGCAATTTTGTTGGCCAAAGCTAAGGATATACATTGCATTCTCTAGAATGCATCATGTGTGTGCAGAAACAAAGCCACAAGGACAATATGCCAGGATGGCAAAAGATGAAAAGAATAAAAAGTGTTCTATAGAAATAAGCTCTTGGGAGTAAACTCAGAAATAAATATTCACAAAACCAAACCCCACTTTCCATCTGAAAGTGAAATAACTGATGCGCTCCAAAAAGAAGACTGAAAATTTGTATTACTTTCATTGGGCCATGTCAATGACCCTCCCCAGGGCACAGACTGGGTTGTGAAGTCCCTGCCATTTGTCCACTTTCTAATCTGTCATCAGTGAGACCTTCAACAAAACTGTTGCCAGCTGTTTCATAGACTCAGTTTATTGCTAAACTCATGTCTTTAATCACAATGCAAATTGTTTGTGATTAAACCACTTTCATTTTGTTTTACCCTTCATTATGGAGAAAATGGAGCTGATGAAGATCTCAGGCCATTTCATCTTTTCCCAATCTTCAAGGCAAAATAATCTATACTAATTTTTTTTTCTCATAGACAAAATAGCTTGACTTTAAAAGAAAAAGAAACACCAAAATAAATAAATCAAAAGTCTAGACACCGAGAGTTTCATCCGTTATCTGGCTCAGGCCATTTTTAATTTTTTTTCTTTCTTATTGTAATTCAGTAACACAGTAGATATGGAAGACACTGGATTATACTGGTTTTGCAATAGTCTTTCAGATTTTTCTAGAATTGATTACATATTTTCCACTATATGAAACCCAGTTCCATCTGTCTTGCCTCAAGTGTCATATCTTTCATATGCCTTCAGTTTCATTTTCTTCCTTAATTTCTATCACTCACATCTGTCTTGAAACAACCAAAATTAGACACAGCACTCCAGCTCAGGACTTGACAGTGCTACACAGAGAAAAGATTACTCCATATGTTTTACATGTGACTCTTCTGTTCTTTTGAGAAGTTTGGTTTTTTTCTTCCCAGTTTGACAGCATTGGCTTCTATTCAGCTTTCCTTCCAGTACATCTCCCAGATGCTATTTTGTAGAAAAGCTTCCTGTAAAGTCCTTCCCAGCTTCTCTTATTGATAGATTATTCCTATACAAGAATCTCATGCTTCTGCATGAACTGTTCTCTTATTTGTGTTTCAAGTTCATAACAAGTTTCTATTAATTACTGACTCTTTTTATATTTTTTGAACTTAGGCAGCCTTTCCATCAGTAACAATAATCCTATTGAGTAAAAAATAATCTTATATTCAAGCTTTCATTTATTCTGTTATTATTAATTTCCTTTTCTCTAAACATGAACTACTATTCTTTAACTACTACTAATACTAATGAACTACAGAATATCACCATCTCTTTTATGGAAATCTCCTTCTTTGATCTCATTCAATTTCTCAGGATGAAATGAAGAAATGCCCATCTCCAGTTACTTCTTTTAACTCTTGAAAGAAAATTCTGTTCTTGGAACTTTCCAAGAATTTAAGGGACTTTTTTTTTTACCTCTCATCTCTGTTGCCCACTGATATCCTGAACTGATAGTTCATTGCTCTGTCTTTCTCCTGGTACAGGATGGAAGGCCCTAGAATCAATCACCTGCTTACACAAGACAGTTCCTCCTCCCTTTCCCTTTCTTTCTTCCCTGTCTTTCAGAAATACGTGCATAACAACATCCTCTCCTCAACTATCTCTACAGATTTTTTTCTGAACTTAAGTCACCATTTCCATAATGTATGAAATTTTCTTGCACAGAGTATACAAAGTTTTCAGCAGAGTGACTGCCTTCTTTGCTTGATATGATCTTACCTCTTATCCCACTCTATCACTTAGAAGGAAAAAAGAATTTAAAAATCTCTATTTTATAAAAAGCAATGAATCACACTGGCTTGACTGTCTTGTTAAGGCAAGAGGAATTATAGTAATCCTTCCAAATTCCTCACACTTATCACTTAAGTGTCACCTAAAACAGACCTAAAAACTTCACAGGTGAGATACATTTCCTTGTTTTTATTCTTTGAGAGAATGTGTACTAGACAACTTGCAAAACTATTTCAGCATTAATGAATTCTTACAAGTTGTTCTGTTTATAAACTGTTATAAATAAATAGCTATCTTTGATGTTAATGTTTAGTTAAAAGAATCAGATGTATTCCTTCTCCCCAGTTTCTGGGAAACCACAAATAATAATTTTGCTTGGTTACAGCATTAGGACTTTTGGATAACATAGCTCAGTTTTTCTCAGAAAGTTCAAGTGTTGGGACATAAAGATATTTCTTTATCTGATTTTTCATTCTTCCAACATTCACCTCTACCCAGACCTCCTCCTTTCACTGCATCAAATCTCCAACAGCTCTGCAGTTGCCAATGCGACAGCAGAATAACTGCAACATTGTTTCAGTTTGGAGAATTACAACATTTCACTGGCTGCTTCCTTTATTAAGCCTCTCCATTTATGCCCACCAAAATCCAGTCTCCTAATTCCAAGCACTGTGCCATGGCTACAGCTACTCCCAGTGATTACTAATAGTTTTACTCTTGAGCTTCAGTACAGTACAAATGTCACTGTACTGTTGTGGATATGTGGGAGGGGATTAAAACTAATGGTCCCCAAACCCTACAATAACAATTTTCCATTTTCAGTCTGATTGCCAACAAATAAATGAAAAACCAGGACTTTCTTATCTTAAGGTGATTCTGACAAGTCCTCTCTGGCTGAATCTCAGGTCACATAAGCAAAAGTCACAAAGCAACAAAAACCAAAGTGCAACACAGTCTTTTATAGGTCCTGCCTGTGAATTACAAGCCAGCATGAAATATGAAGGTGACCAGCTGTAATTAAGGTAGTGGGTCAAGTATTAGCCCTAACTTCCCACATGTGGTTTCTGAGTGCAGAGAGATGTCTTGCTGGTGTTCTTCTGGTCTGTTGGAGAAACCACAAAGTGGTAAGGAGCTATACTACCTGTATAATACAGTACACCTTCTTTGTACTTGACTGTCATTTTGAGGAAATGTTTCAGTAAAGCTGGGTGTCACCTGGTTTTGCACACCATGCATTGCATTCTTTTCAGGGTTAATGGTTTTCTTGGGGAAACAAGTCTTCATTTGCAGCTTGTGTAACAGGGTGTTTCTGGTAGGGTGTTTTCTTGTTTTTAATAATGTGCTTATGGATACTAGTGGGGTTTTTTTAAGTAGATGCATTTTCTAGTCTGTTATGGCTTGTGTTAACTGATTACATTTAATTGTCTTTAATGTTGCTCTTCCTGTCAGTGACAATGTTTGGACAGATGAACCAAACACGTGGAGACATGGGTGTATATTGGCTATTTGAGATAGAATATTTTTCAGATGCATATGTCACCTTCCAAAGATAGAAAATATTTTTTGATAAAGAAAGAATAGTATTTCCTTTCAAAATTGAATTATGATATTTTTATCATAGTGTGTTCATCCCAAAATTACAAAGACAAAATTGTAAACTACATTTTCTTGTGTTGCTCCTCTCCTTTCTATTGATGGGAGTCTTCTCTGTTTTATATGCATGTTTTATTCCAGAATTTTTGCTTCTGAAAAAATATCAGAATATACTGATTTATTTTTCACTTAAGCATAGAGTAGTTAGCTGCAGCTAGACTACAAGCTCATGTTTCTCAGTAGGTTCGATGGGGAATATTTTTCCAGGAGACCATTTTTATTCCTTCTTTTTTAATTTTCTATTTAATATCTTTGTTTAGCTTGGGTGGGTTTTTCCCCCTTTGAAGATGCTCATTAACTTGCATAGAGCATATAATCCCTTCAAAAGGAAGAAATGGGGAGAGGAGAGAGAGAAAAGGAAACAAATTCCTGCTCAACACCCTGTGATTCTTTTTTCTGCATGATCAGTTCTTTGCTCTTCTCCCACACCCTTTTTGGACCAACTTTTCTATGCAGGGGAACTCAGCTCTTTCTTGACAGGCCTGTGGAGTGCAGAGCAATGGATCTCAATTGTGATTGTAACAAATTCGTTGTTACTGTGTGTGAATAACTAATAATGAAGCTTTGAAAAGTGAGTGTCTGTGTTTTGGAGGTATTAAACACTCCCTAGCTGACTGTGATGCTGAGTACCATCTGTGAGTATTGCATAGCTCTGAAATAGAGTCCTAGTAACCTTTTGGATTCATCCTACCTCCATTCATCTATTTTGCTATCTATGTGCTCTCAGTCACATACCAGGAGTTTGCTTTCCAGGTGGGATGTCCCTCTGTCTAAAATTTTATATGCCAAGATATTTTCTTCTGAAAATAATAGTTTATGACTGGTTTAAACAAAAAACTGAGATGTGGTAAGGAGATGCTCTCACTCTCATTGAGGTAAGAAGAAAACTTATTACCTTTTGTAAAGGAAATACTCTATAAAATTGTGAAGCCTGAGGCTGGGACAGCAAAGTAATTTCACCTTGGTGTTTCTGTCTCTTCCAATAATCTGTAAATTCATATTCTTCATGGCAGCAGAAGCCAAAGGCCTTCTTAATGTTTTTAAGCAGAGAACAGATGTGTATATGCATAATGCAGGCTTAACACTGAGCCATCGAATCACAGAACCATTTAGGTGTGAAAAGACCTAAAGACCTCTAAAATCATTGAGTTGGACTATTAACCCATCAATGTCAAGTCCACCACAAAACCATGTTCCTAAGTGCCACAGCTGCACACATCTTAAATGCCTTCAGGGATGGTGACAAAACATCTTCCCTGGACAGCTTATTCCAAAGCTTGACAACATTGGTGAAGATCTTTTTTCATAATATCCAAACTAAACCTCCTCTGGCACAACTGAAGGCCACTTCCTCATCCTGTCACTTATTATTTGGGAAAAGAGTCAGATGCACACCTTGCCACAACCTCCTATCAGGTAGTTGTGGAGAAAGACAAGGCTCCTCTTCACTTCCTTTTCTCCACATACACATACAAGCAATAGAAAACATAAATAAGTAATATAAATCCTAAGTAATGCTAATGCTAATGAGATAAGAAAGTATAGAAGACATGCAGGAGTTTGACTCTGCCTGAACACACAGGGTTCCAGTGGGCAGGAGACAATAACACCCAATAATGCATTTTCTTCTGAGGTTCTTTCAGAGCATCATGACCAATGAATGTAACACAAACACAATCTGAATACCGAGTGGGAGGTAGACAAGAGAAGCTTAAATTAGGCCAAGTCTTGAACTTGTTACTTGAGAAAAATTTCAGCTGAGTAACTAGTTTAAATAGCTGGGAGTCTTCTCTGGGATACTGGCATTTGGTGGATGGAAGAACAACTAGGAGTTTATATATCAAACCCTGGAGGCATTACTGAAAGGAAATTATCTATATTATAATATGTACAAGTGGGAGAGATGAAGAACTGTTATTTTTTAAGCTTTTGCAGAAAACCTGATTTGTTTACCTGATTTCTTCAGAAGGGAGAAAAAAGTCAACAACAAAACCAACCACCACCCTGTCAAGAAACAGTCTTATTTCTGGGAAGAAAAAAAAAAGTTGTGGGGAAAAGGTGAGAACCAATGAGCCAAACATGTTGCTTAGTTTCTCTAAAAACAATGTTGAATTTAGCTGGCTTCAGTTATCATGTAATTTAGAAGTGGAACAGAAAAGCCTTTATTTAATAACAATTCTTCATTGAAATTCACCAGCATATCTTCAGTCTTACTTGAAATTCTCCAAGTGCAGTGATACAATTTCCCAAATGTGACAGGACCTTGCAGATAACTTTCCCAAATCTGAATGTTTCCCTCAACAAGCAAATCTCCAAATTCCCCTTCATCTCCACCTAGCAGCTGAGTTTTCTAGATTTAAATTCATCTCGTTTTAGTAATGGCTGTGTCCAGTTCTGGGTTTCTCAGCATAAGAGAGACATAGAGTTTCTGGAGCAGGTCCAGTGTAAGGCTGTGAGGATGATGAGGGTCCTGAGGCACCTCCTTTATGAGGAAAGGCTGAGGGAGCTGGTCCTGTTTAGCCTGAGAGGGATCTCATTGATGCCTGTGAGTATCTGGTGCCAAGAGGACAGAGCATCTCTTCTCAGCGACACCAGGCAATAGGGCAAAGGCAGCAATCAGAAAATGGAACACGGTAAGTTCCACATGTGGAAGAACTTCTGCATTGTGCAGGTGACCAAGCACTCTAACAGGTTTCCCCGAGAGGCTGTGGAGCTCTCCTTTGTTGGGAATAGTCAAAATGTATCTGTACCAATCAATCCTAAGTCATGTGCTCTAGATGACTCCACTGGAGCAGGGAGGTTGGGCCGGATGACATCCAGTGTTCCCCTTCTAAGATTAACTATTCTGTGAGAGTCAGGATGGAAGCAGTGCTCTGTCAAGGGGCTGGTGGGCTCTCCGTGCGCGCTTTTCAGGCTCGGACACCCTGGGGCTGCTTCTGAAAGGCGTCAGAGGGCAGGAGCCGGCCGGCATCCCTCTGCAGGCCCCTTATCCCGGGCGGCTCTGCCCGGCCGCGGCGCTGACCTTCATCTGCAAGGCGAGCCGAGAGCGGCTCTGCCCGGCCGCGGCGCCGACCTTCTCCGCCAGCCGAGCCGGGCGGGCGGGCGGTGCCGCCGCTATAAAGCCCGGAGCGGGCGCTGCCGACCCGCCCGCCGGGACCGCGCCGCCGGCGCCGCAGCCAGCCACGCGTGCGGGGTCTGCGCGGGCTGCGGAGGTGAGCCGAGACAACGAGAGCGGGAGAGCGCAGGCAGAAATCCAACAGGTGTTGCTGTTGGTTTTTTGAGATTTTTTTTTTTCTTTTCTCTCTTTATTTGAGGTTGATTAGGCATTTTCTTGTCAATGTTGTTTCAGGCTTCATCAGATTCATGTGCGGCTTTTTGCTAGGGATTTTGTTGTTGTTGTTCTTTTTTTTATTTTTTTATTTTTAACCAGTATATTTGATAGATCAAGAAGAAAAGCTTCGGGAGAATAAGAGCATCAGTTATTTACTGCCTCTAAATGCATCCTAGTAGCACCACATGGCATAACAAGTGCGTGTCTTATCGTTGTACTTGTGACCGTGTTACGGCTGTTCATTTAGTTCTAACCAAGCATAAGGTAATGAGGGAAATAATCTCTTCTGTAATAGATTGTTTACAGTAACTTTTATATTAATGATTTCAGGACTTATCATAAAACACTACTGAAACAAGCTACTGACTTAAGTCACCTAGTAATGCTGTGCACTGTTCTTAATATCTCATTAATAGTGCTTATTTTTTCATGTTGTTACTTGCTTTGTTTTTTTAGTCTTTCTATTTAAGTAGAATAATATTGAGACAAAAATGTGATGAATCGTGGAAAATCCCACAGATGTGAAGTCTTTAAATATTTGCTAAATCAAAGTGGTTTTTTGGGGGGGTTTATTGCAGGTTCTAATTGATGTGACTCTCATAAGCACACAACAAAAAGAACAATGAAGGACTATTCTGCAAATTCCACAGAAGAGAACCTCTCCGATCCTGGTAAGAAGGAACACCACACGTGTGTTTGAAGAATCTGTTCCACAGATTTGAACCTAAAGTATGTTGTAAAGCTCTTCTGATTGCCACAGTGATTTTGTAGGCAATAACATGATGAGTTTCCTATGAATGAGCGAATTGAAGCCACACCTATAAAATATTTTTTGTTTGAATCATTCAGTCAAGTTCAACAAAATTGATTTGCATTTGTAAAACTGTTCAGCAGGGTCTTAGCCTGGGCATGAAAATTCTTCTGAGGGAAGCTGGAAGAATGTTATTCCTTTCAAACTGTTGTTTCAAACAGCCATTATAGGCTAACTAACCTTAAAACAGTAGGTAAAAAATTCTATTCATTGTGAGTCAGCAGCAAAAGTTAAGGTAAATGTAAATTGGGAGTGGCTGGTATGGGGAGCACTTTGTCTGCTTTTGTTTTACAGCTGGCTCCCCACTGTTCTTGTCTGTTTCTTTATAATTTCTTTGTGTCTTATTTTATGCATTTAGAACTATAAGCTTCCTGGGTAGGCTTATGCTTTTATCTGACTTTTTGAAGCTCCCACCCAGCACAAAGGAAGTGGGACATGCAACAACTACTGCTATCAAATAGTGAAGATGGTTATTAGCATCAAGGACATGATACTTTAGTTAACTGCCATCTATTCTGTGTTACCTACAGCAATTATAACCTTTACTATAAGCAATTCCACTCTTTTTGTGAGAACATCTCCTAATTTGCATTGAGTTGTGTAGGTACTTGAAGGAAGAATTAACTTTCTTTTTCTTTTAGTCTTTGAAAATCTTTCCGTATGAATATATTGTCATTATAAAAATGAAGTTGTTTCCATCTCAGAAATGGACATGGAAGCTTTTTCTGGGAATAAAGATGAACTGAAGAGAAAAATTCACCAGGCTCTTTCTCGAAACTTTCTCCCAAGAACATGAGAAAAACTAGTTTTTAAATGCAAAATCAGCAGTGAAAGACACAAGAAGGTAGTACAATAGATGGATTGTTATGCTAAAAAAAGTCTTTTTATTTCACAGAATCTGGAAGCAAGGGGTGTGATGATCCTTCTTTCCAGCATGAAGAACATGTAGAACAAATCGATCAGCTAGAGCCCAAGAAGGAAACGTAGGTATTTTTTAAACTTAAAGTTAACTGGGTGTATGGGGATGTCAGAGGGGCAAGGGATGGAGGAGAAGAGCTTAACACAGGTTTGCTAAAAAAATCCCTCATCTTAATTAGTATTTGTACTCTGCTCATTCCTCTCAAGAACATGAGAAAAACTAATTTTTAAATGCAAAATCAGCACTGAAAGACACAAGAAAGTAGTACAATAGCTGGATTGTTATGCTAAAAAAGTCTTTTTATTTCACAGAATCTGGAAGCAAGGGGTGTGATGATCCTTCTTTCCAGCATGAAGAACATGTAGAACAAATCGATCAGCTAGAGCCCAAGAAGGAAACGTAGGTATTTTTTAAACTTAAAGTTAACTGGGTGTATGGGGATGTCAGAGGGGCAAGGGATGGAGGAGAAGAGCTTAACACAGGTTTGCTAAAAAAATCCCTCATCTTAATTAGTATTTGTACTCTGCTCTAGGAAGGAAGATGAGAAGCCAGAGAAACGAATGGTTGGCATTTTTGAATTGGTTAGTGTCCCGTCTGATGGTCTGCTTTATACTTTCTTTTCTTTATTTGACATTGTGAGTTTTTTATGAATGACAGTTCATAGGCAACCAAAAATTGGAGAAGAAACTTGAGAGCTGCTGATTTCAGAGCTGCTCTCTGAGAACCAGTGATAACAGATTTGTGGCTGTTGTCTATAAGACAGCTATTCCCAAACAAAAATAGCTTTTGCATATTGACTTGATTACTCTGAAACAAGAAAAGTTTTATTCTTCTCTGGTTTATTCCATGTGTATTTGCACTTTATGAGATGCTTAGGACAGTCAGCCATAAAATGCTCCGATTTCAGATTAACCATATCCTGGGATATATGTAGCAGTTTGAATTCACACCCTTCTTCAAACAAAACAGCTTCAGGGGTAGACAAGTCTTAAGATACAATCTATCTCTGCTGAAAACATTTTCTACTGGTAGGTATAAGCCAAGTGCTGGTCAATAACTCACTCTTGTTTACATAGTAGAGGCATTATCTTAGTAAATATGTAACTCCCTGGAACACAAAATACAATATATTCTACAAAGGTCATCATCACTTGCAAGCATGTAGGTTTTTTTTCCAGACTGAGAATCTGTGTCCTGCCAGTGTTCTCTTAGCAGCCTGGGTACTAATTTAAAGATGTGTTGCACTACTGCAAAATCCTTGTGTGCTGAGTTTACCTTCAGTTGGAGTGCTGCTGCTTAGAATATATGGAGGGAGCATGTTCTGCAAGTCAGCTGTACTGTAGCAAATGCATGAACTGTCAGGTGTAATGTCACTTCTTTCTCTTTTTTTTCTTTCTAATGCTTACATAGTTTCGCTATGCTGATGGGGTGGATGTCCTGTTGATGATAGTTGGTTTGGTTGCAGCGGCTGCAAATGGTACTGGAATGCCACTTATGATCATTATCTTTGGAGAGATGACAAACAGCTTTGTGCTAAGTGGCGTGCAATCCAATGGTAAAAAGTTTAAATTAAATTTCTCTACATATTGGCTGTGCTTTGCTACTGAGGCTAAGATTCATTTTTCCCCTAGACTATACACTGGTAAGTATCTAAGGAAGCTGGATTGTTATGCTATATTATGAGCAACACTCATCCTGCTGGAAATAACCCAGTTATTTCAATCCATCTTTAATGACTAGACCAAGGCAAAACCAAAGCATCAGATGTGCACTTTATGAATGACTTTGACTTTGTTGAGATAGTAGGGAGTACAATCAAACTCAGTTATCGCTAATTGCTTAAAAAGAAATGTGTATTTGCCAAATAATTTTGTATTTAAGTTTGTATTGCAAGACCCCCCCTGCAAAATACAAAACATTCCCAAACTTGAAGACCCCATATTGCCATGAATGAATTCCTCTATATAGCATTTCCATTAATATTCCTCTTTTTTATTTCCTCTTCACAGGTATTTCAGCAAACAATTCCAGCTCCCCATCAGATCCAGGTGTGGATATAGAAGCTGAAATGACAAAGTAAGGGTCTGTAGTTATCCTGTTAATAATGTATTGGAGGGTTTTCTTTTACTGTGGTATCTGTTTGAGCAGAAGCCATTTTTGCCTTCCCAATAATGCATCACAAGCTTCAGAATTTACTTTGGTGTGATTAATGAAGACTAGTTGCTGCTCTGTGTGTATAACTTCTCTCATGGGTTACAGTGGGATCACATGGGCTTTTGTTCTCTTATCCCAGGTTTGCTTACTACTACGTGGCAATTGGCTTTGCTGTGTTGATCCTGAGCATCATCCAAGTGTGGACATTTTTGGTTACTGCTACAAGGCAAACCGCAAGGATCCGGCAGAAGTTCTTTTTTGCAGTGCTCCATCAGGAGATGGCTTGGTTTGACACTACCCAGATAGGAACACTGAACACCAGACTGACAGAGTGAGGGCTCTGTTTTGGTTGGGGTTTTTTTATACACATACACACATCACCAAGCATGGCACCTAAAAAAAACCTGACATTTACCTCAGCAGAATAGCCTATAGACCGTTAAAAAAAAAAAAAACAGAACAGAAAAATCTACCAAACATAAAATGTGAACTATTACAGCTCAAAGTGAGAAACTCCTTATCCTTTTCAGCTTCATTTGTGCAGTTTGTGATATGTGCATTGAACACTGGCTTTCTGACGTCCATGAAGTACAAGTTCAGCCACTGTTAAACAAACAGTTCTGCTGTCTCCACCTAGTTTATAAACACCAAAAACTGGCACTTAATTGAATGGAAATGAGCCTGTACTTCAGGCTCATACTTGTACAAATGTGGCTTGTATCTCAGGCAGTAGTCTATCTAGTCAGTTAAAGCCTTTGGAGTTGTTCCATAAACTTAAATAGATTTAGGGGTGAGGACTGTAATGCCCATGTGCGATAGGATTATATATGTGAACACTATTTTTTTTTAATATTTTTTCTGGATTTTATAGTAGCTTTGGACACAGATTTGTCCTGAAAAGTGTATGAGAAGCTTAATTGAAACCACTCTCAACTCTAACATCTGTGTGTTCTGGGAAGAGAAAATAGGGAAGAAAATTTGTAATAAAAATTGAGGTTATTCCAAATCATGGTATGATAGAATGGAGTTAGCTCTTCATCTCAGTCAGTAGCCAAAAATTACAAGCATAAAATGCATCAGAGAGCTGAGCAGAAGAAATCATTTAGAGATGGTCAAGCTGGGTGAGGAGGCTGCTTGATTCCTTACTTATATTGCTCCATTTGGACACCAGATGAGAAAACTAGGTCATTGGTGACCTAGTGACATGGCACAGAAACAGCAGAGAATGTTGTGAATGCAGAAAATGAATCTTTAAAAACAGGAGATTTCTGCTGTGTTTTGGCTACAGAAGAGCCTAATGGTACAGTTCAGTAGCTGTGGTTAGAAATTTTCTTTTGCCAGTTAGGAAATGGCAAAGCTCCTGACATGAGGCCACACAGCAAGAAAAGGGAGGGGGGGAGAGTTAAAATGAGTGTCATTCTAAACTAACAAAACTTTTTTGATGATTGTTATTTAAAGTGACATCAACACCATCCGTGGAGGCATCGGAGACAAGATCAGTATATTTCTGCAGTTTTTTTCCACATTTGTGTCAGGGCTTATTATAGGATTCATCTACGGGTGGAAGCTGACCCTGGTGGTTATGTCAGTGAGCCCACTTCTTGCTGCATCAGCAGCAGTTTGGTCAACTGTAAGTGTGTGGGGATTTT
This sequence comes from Passer montanus, assembly GCF_014805655.1. NCBI lineage: Eukaryota > Metazoa > Chordata > Aves > Passeriformes > Passeridae > Passer > Passer montanus. Next base: position 13,619,356 of record NW_024356505.1, on the reverse strand, counting down.
TAAACAAAGAAACCAAAAAAACCTTACAATTCTTATGCACAGAAAAGGGGTAGAGAATGGGAGAAAACTAATGTGGTTTCTAAGCTGGGAGGTTAGCCCCACTCTTAATTTGATTTCTACTCCTCCTGCAGCCTTTCTCTGGGTTCCCAAGCACACTCTTGTAAGTTATGTTCCTTCTGTCTGCATATCCTGTCCTCATGCCATGCTTCATGAGGATAATCTATGTCAGAGCATCTTTCTAGCACAGCAATTTCCTCATGGCAAGCACTGGGGAAGGCTTTGCTTTTCCCTCCTAGCACAACTACCTTTCCATCTGCACATGTATGTGCCACATGTCTTGCAAATAATTTACCAAGTTTCATGCAGTGTAGAGAATAAATCTATACAGCTTTGCAGATACATACAGCTGCTGAAAACTGAAGTGACATAAATCAGTGAAATGGCTGGAGAGGTTTCCCTTTCAGATAGGAAAACTTTCCCCTTACTCACTGTTTAGCCACATTAATGTGTATGGCTCATACTCCTGAGTAGCTATTTTTATGATTTTATGGGCTTTTTCCTACCTGAAGCATTACAAATAAGCTTTAAAAAGCACGTTAGAGGCTGTAATGTGATTTTCTTGCTTACTTCAATATCTGCTGGTGCTCTAGTGTCTGAACACCTCAGAAAGTCAGCCCAGCTATGGCACTCCCTCCTTCACTCTTCCCAGTGTAGTTTGTAGGCTTGGGAAGAAAGAGGATCCATCAGGAAGCTCACCTGATCTTTGTGTAGTCTTTGGTTGTAATGAGGAGACAGCTATATTTGAGGGAAATTCAGAGTATGGGGAGGAGCTGACCCTCTTGTTGCTAAAGTCTGATCCTGTGCACCTTGTGTGATTGTTGTTATTCACCAAGACAGTGCGAGTATTCCTTCAGTAGGCTGCAATAACAGCTGTTTTCCAACTTTTCAGCTCTTGGCATCCCTTACTGCTAAAGAGCTGTCTGCTTATGCTAAAGCAGGAGCTGTGGCAGAAGAAATTTTGACAGCAATCAGGACTGTTGTGGCTTTCAATGGACAGCAAAAGGCATTAGAGAAGTAAGTTTTTTAATTAATTATTATATTTAAAATATGGCAAGGACATTTAGTTGTGAATTTGTTTTGTGAGGATTTTTTTTTTGGAGGGGCAGAGGGATGAGATGCTCCTTTGTGTCATTTTGTCTTTCTGTAAGTGGACAAATCAGCTGAAAACAAAGGTGTGCGAATAGACCTAGTCAGTGAATACAGATTACTTGGTGCTATCACTGCAGCAGAGATCAAAATTTCTCCTTAGATTGAGAACTGGAGTGGAACTGAATGTGAAAGTGGTGAGAAGGTTACATTTACCCATGAGTTAGATGCAGCAAAGCATGCAGTCAGTTGCTTATCTTCTAGAGCATTTGTGCTACTGCTCTGATCTTTGATTACTGAGCTTGTTTTTAAACTACACTGGATAACAGCCTTGGGTAAAAACACATTACTGGCTTTTACAACGATTTGCAAACAGCATGTGTAGTTGCCCAGCGTTTGCCCTAGTCATGCATACAAGGTGAAATGATTGTGGCTGGCCACAAACTTTTTGACATGCATATCAAATAACTCAACAAGCATAAGCAATAAATTTTTTTATACCAATACCAATTTACACAAATAAAAAATCACTGATTCCATGCAGTTGGGAAAGGCAAAGCAGATGACCTTATCCATATGGCCCATGAAACTCTTCTTTTTCAACTCATGTTTGCCTTTGTTCTTGTGCAGGATTTTTAAGATGGTGTCAACACTAGTTTAGGATCCTACAGCCTGTTCCTGTATTTGCTTCCAGGGACTGAGCTCTGACTATCTTATAGCCCTGTCTTCTGCTTCCTGGAATTTGGTTTTAAGATGCAACAGTATTTGGACTCTTCCTGTTTGCACAGAAAAGGCAAAAAAAGCCCTATGATGACCCAGATAAGTTGCCCCCTGCCCTTCTCCCCATATTCTGCAATTACCTATGTCTGAAAACTAAATGGCAGGAGCTGTCAATATTCATTCAAAATACTTTGTCTAAAGACAAAATAACTGATACCTGAGTCAAGTAAGTTTTTATGATTGACCAGACAGCTTCTTCTACAGTTTTACTTCCATTTAATCTAAAAACCCCAAACAAACATAGTGGCTCCCCTAGTAACATCTACTAGGGACAAACTCCTACCAGGGAGTGCATTTTTCAGATAGTGGATTGTGACTCCTACACAGCTCTTGAATGCTGACCTCAGAGTTAGGAAAAGCATCCTTTCACTGCACAGTGCTCCCACTGACAGCAAAAGTTTACTCTTGCAAGGGAACTTCAGTTACTTTTAGTTTCTGGCAGTGGCTTGGCTTTTCCTCAGTATTTCAGAGATGACCTGTATTTATCACACTACTTAAATGCAGTACCCATTTCCCTGCTGACTCAAACTTAGGGCCTGGTTTTAAGCGCACAATCAAGTCAAAATATTTCAATATGTTTGACTAACAAATACAACACTAGTGGCATCTTAGAAATTTGCATGAACAATATTAATGCAGTTTTTTTTGTTGTTGTCTTTTTGGTTTTTTTAAGATTGCTTCCCAGCTGAATGAATTGCATGTCTTCCTAACATGAACAATATTAATGCAGTTTTTTTGTTGTTGTTGTTGTTTTGGGTTTTTTTAAGATTGCTTCCCAGCTGAATGAATTGCATGTCTTCCTATGATGGGGTTGTACTTTATTGAGAATACATATTGGGAAAAGAGTGCAAGCTACTAACCATGTTGATTACAGCTAGAAAGTTATACTATTCCTAGGTTACAGTTTGCATAAAGAGCTTGAGTAAATGAAAGCTATTTCCTGAAAACAATTGTTGAGTGAATGAATTTGAACCATCCTTCGCAAAAATAATTCTCTAGTTGAACTTTTTAGTCTCTATACTGATCTTCTGTGTCCAGTGGTTATATATGTTAATCAGTAAACTGACCTGAGGGAAAAATACTTGATATCCTAAAATGGCCAGTAAGAGAACAACTTTGCATTCAGAGGGTTCAGTTATCTCATTTATCTCCTTCCTTATTGCCTGGGGTTTTTGGATGATTTTTTTTCTTTTTGCTTGTTTTAAAAGTGGACAACTAACTTCTACCTTTGTGATAAAAAATGCTGCTAAAACCTTTTCAAGGTTTCTTTGGGATTAATGGAAACAATGAGTTCAAGGGTGTTATTGTGTCTTCCATTGTGATAACAAAGTTGTGATGCTTAATTGTTTTCTGAATGTCTTTAATAACAGTATGCCAATTTTGTTGGCATATATCAGAGCAGATTTATTCAAATTAATTACCTCCCTAATAGTCCTCTGTAAAAAAAAAAAAAAAATCAAACTTGTATTCTCTTTGAGATTTTAATTGTTTTTCTTACATAAATCCTGCTAATTAAGGAAAGGGCAGTAGAAAGTATTAACCAGAATGGCATGTAGTACCTGTCAAATTAATGGTTTCCTTACTCACTTTCAGATATGATGCTAACTTAGAGATGGCTAAACGTGTTGGAATGAAAAAATCCATTACCACTAACACATGTCTAGGTCTTTCACAATTTTTTATCTTTGGATCCTATGCCCTTGCATTTTGGTACGGGACCAAGCTCACTGCTGAGGATCCACATTATGACATCGGCCGTGTGTTAATTGTAAGTACAGCAGTGCAGTTTTGAAAAATGTTCTGTATCTTCAGGGGAAGTTATTTAAGTGGTCTCTCTGTTTTCTGCCACTTGCCTGCTAAATTAGCTGTTAGAGACTCATTTAGTATAAAACAACTGAATAGTATTCATCTTGCCTAGCTTTTAATAAAACAAGTTCGATTGCCTTGGACTCTATTTGTAAGGTGGGATGAATAACCTAGAGCTGGTGCTTAAGTCTTTCTAGTGCCGATGCAGGCATTAATATAATTATTAATTGCAGTGCTCCTCTCCATCTCCAACAGGTGTTCTTCTCTGTGCTTGTCGGAGCTTTCTCCCTGGGCCAGGCAGCTCCTAACCTGGAGAGTATGGCCAATGCACGTGGGGCTGCCTATGAAGTATATAAGATTATCAATAAGGTAAACATCTAACTATATAGAATGGAAGCCTTTCAAACAATTTAGCTTCCACTCCTTCTGCTTTTTATTTCTTTTTTCGCTTGAGAAATGTAACAAAAGTGCTCTAAAGCCCCAAATCATCAACTCTATAGATGTTTACTACAGAAACCCATAATATTTTCATTGATCTAAAAAAAAACAGCCTCTTTCTTACAGTGACAGCTGGAAAACCTGATTTGTGTGTCTGAGATATATGGTTGAGGTTTTTCTCTAATATTAGACTTTCAGCACCAGAGGCAAAGTAGCATTGCACTATACTAGTTTTTAAAAATGCATGTATGCACAAATTCAGCTGAGATAGGGTTTATTGGGGAGGGAGAATTGGTGAAGAGGGATTAATATCACTACTGAAAGTTATAACAATAATAATTTGTAATGCTGATGTTGTTATAAAAAAGGTTTTCCATATCATTATCTTGATTTTGCTGTGCTATGCAGCAATTGCATATCTATGTATATAAAATATTTTAAAGTAGGAATCAAAAGTTCATGGAGAAATGGCTACATCATTCTTTATGATGTGAGTATAAAACCCTCCCATACAGATTACTGAGACCCATGTTTTGGTTGCAAGAGAATGCAGTTAAATTCTGCAATTATAGATTTTCTGCTATAGATTTTGTTGCTTTTGAAAATGCACTATATTTTTCAAGCAGAATTCACAATTTGATGCTCCCCCATATTCAGCATTCTGCAGGTAAAATGCAGCAGTTCTTCAATGATGTACTGCAGTGTAAACCAGTATCTGAGAAAGTAGAGAACAATGCATGTAGCAGAAATAACAGTTCCAAAAGTGAAATAACCACCAATTTATTTTACAAACCTCTTTCCAGAAACGGCTCATTGACAGCAGTTCTAAGGAAGGTTACAAGCCAGAAAAACTCATAGGAGAAATTGAATTCAGAAACATCCATTTCAGTTACCCTTCCAGACCTGATGTTAAAGTAAGTGTTCTGTTTAGACTACTAAACTTATTCAACTTCTGTCCATGTTGTTTGTCTAATTTTGTTCTTGAATGTGAGACGCAGTCCTGTTTTGGCTGATGGGACATAATTCCCCCCCCCAGTGATGCACAAAGACAAAGCTCTAAATCTACTGTCACTGTGTATCTCATTCTCTTCTGCAGGACAAACCTAATAGGTGTTGCTCCTAGTCTGAATTTCTATGAAAAAGAGTTTTGATAAATCAAATAAGATTTTTCAAAATCTTTCATTAAGGTTTCCAGACTTAAAGTAGTTAAACCAGAAAATTACTTTTTTCTAGTTTCTTCGCTCTTTGGAGTTATGACATCCCATTTTAAAAATTATCAGAGATATAATTTCAATGCATTGATAATGTATTTTTGTGAATATATCATCCTAAATGTACACTTGGAAGTAAAACATTGTTTTGGGAATATGTTAAAATTGCTGTTCAAGAAACTGTTGTGCCTGTTCTTTGCTAGTTCAGTTTCCATGAGTGACCTGTGTACATCATGTCATGGTGATTACTTTTGTAGTGACACAGCTGGTTTGACCTCTCTGCCATATTTGTTTACAATCTTTTAAACACCTTGATCAAGGTGAAAGGAAAAGGAATTTGCTGCTGTTGTTTCTTCCTTGGTGAAGAACAAGGTGGAAATAGAGATTTCAAATGTCAACAATTAAAAGCTTGACATGCTGATTTAGTGGCGAGCATGGGAATGTTTATACCTCTCTGGCTGTTTTTTCAGGTGGGTTTTCCCAACTCAGTCATCTGAAGCCTGTCCCATTGTGCATCAAATCTGTTTCCAGGACACTGGAATATCTGGAGGGCAGATTCAAAGCTGGGCTTTCTCCTTAACAGAATCTTGTACAATGCATCTTCTATGCCTCTTGGCTCAGAAATCTAAGGGGACAGAGCAGAGTCTTCATCCTTCTTCCTAAAAATCCTATTCAGGCTGCTGAGATATGTTGTGGGTCAGCACACCAAATGGGAGGGAAATAGGAAATCTTTCTCATCCTTCCCAAATCTGAGTCAGCAGCTCTCCCTACTAAGAGCATCAATGTTATTTAGTAGAGCCCAAGGAATCACCAAAGCTGTGCAGAAGTTACTCACAATCTCATAAGCAGTTGATCTTCCCTGTCAAACCAAATCAAAGAGATCTAAGGAGTACAGTTACTATTAGTTTAATCTTGGCAATACATTGCCTGATGAAAGAGATTTAGAACTAGCCTAGTGTGCAGTAGTAGTTCTTTTCATCTGGAAATGTTGTGGTATACAGAATGAAGTTTATTCTTGATAATGCAGGCACCAGGATATCAGCTTCCTGAGGATATAAAACTGGAGGGATGTAATACAGGGAGAGGAGAGGAATATTGCAGCTATTTTAATCTCTCATTGCAAAAACATGTGTAGGCAAACTTATAAATCAGCATGGTATAAACAAGAAGAGTTCCCATAGTAGCCAAATAGTTTGGCAACTACACAGCATTACTTGTAATGACATGGACATCTTTTGAGGTAAAATGTTCTCTAAATGTGAAAATAGCAAAAATTATATCATTAACTGCAGCTACTCCCCAGGTTGCTAAGGCTGTTAACAATAAGGAATAGGATTTATTAAGGGCTTCCCAGCAATTACTTCGTCAAAAATAGCCATTTATATTTTAAAAATAGAAAAAAGCAGGCTTGGTTTTCAGTGATACCTTTTAGCACCTGAAAGTAATTTTCTGATTCATAATTATTATGCTCTGGAAAATCAGGAGGACAGCAGGATAATTTAAGACCCCAAGCATGCTACCAGATCACACAAATCAGAGAAAATTAGCTATGAAGTTCAGAGTAGTGATAATTTTCTGATTCATAATTATTGTGCTCTGGAAAATGGGGAACAGCAGGATAATTTAAGACCCCAAGCATGCTACCAGATCACACAAATCAGAGAAAATTAGCTATGAAGTTCAGAGTAGTGTGGCTGTGTCTATATTAGTTTGAGTGTGCTGGGGAATTTTCCCAGGCAATGGAATGCAATGGTCTATGCAAGGGAACTCTTAAAATGTTTCTTGGCATGAACTTGGCCTGTTCCAGTTATCAATCTTCTCAAAAAATTCCCAGGCTTGTTTTGGTAACGAGAAGGATCTAGGGGCCATTGCCAAAAGGCAGGTTGCATGCAGCCATCCTGTTTCAAAGGCCAATACATTTCACAAGCATAGGTGAAGACTTTTTCCTATCAGTGCTCCAGGATATTCCCAGGTATAATTATTATATTATTGTTGCCAATAATACAATACAATTATACAATTATATTAATGTTGCCATACCTTCAAACTGCGGCCCTCACTGATAGCAACGGCTACACTTACCTTGACAGACTGTTCTCTAATCAAACCTATTAAACTAAGATATATATATTTTTTTTTCATTTATTCCCAGATACTCAAAGGTCTAAACTTGAAAGTTCAAACTGGGAAGACCATTGCTTTAGTTGGTGCCAGTGGCTGTGGAAAAAGCACTACTGTTCAGCTGCTGCAGAGATTCTATGATCCTGACCAGGGAGAAGTGAGTTTCTGCAAAAGTATTGTCAAAACTCAGAGCTATTAGGACATGCATGAGTTTCCCATATTGACTGAACCTTGTTCTCTATTTTGACTGAATTTCACCATATACCTGTATAATTCATATTTCCACAATTTAAATTTCAAATTAACTGTCTTCTCTTGTTGGCTTGACTTCATTATTCTGCTCCTTCTTACAGTGCTACATCACAAATAGCAAATGCCACAAGTCTTTGAGTAGAATTGCAAGTTCTGAATTTAAAATAATTATCAACTGTTCATTTTTAAAATTCCCTAAACATTTTTAGGCAAAGCATAATCCAACAGAGTCCTGCTGTATATTGCTTCCTTTTCATTGAATGTAAGCTAATACCTGGAGAGAGTTTTCCTATTTTAAATGGTTGATTTCTTGGCTTGTTTTTCACTATCCTCTAACCCACAGCAGAAGTTTCCATCATTACGCATTGTATGTGTTTTACCACTAAACACTAACTCTTGTTGGTAAATGGTAAATACTTCCTACATGAAATTTCCAAAGGAAAAAAAAAAAGAGATAAATGAAACAATGTGTTTTTAAGAAAAATTGCTTTTTATTCTTGATATTTGAAGGATGCTACTTAATAGTTGCTACTGCTAGTTGAAAGTAGGTAAAAATTTCAAATGTGAAAATCTTGAATTATCAGTATATAAGGTATCAAGGCAGCAGTTTTCAACACAGTTCTTTCTTAAACTTAGTTTTCCTGTGGCTGTTCATTCCTGCCCCCATGCCTCATTTTGCTGTGTCAATGCCAATGTTCATAAGACCACACTGCAAATTACCTAGGTTAAAAATAACTTTCCCTTTCCTTTTAGTCAACTTGAACTCTCTTTGATCTGGTGTTAAGCACAGCCACAGAGGTAATTGTGTATCCTTAACTGTGAGAACATAAAACTGGCATAGGGGCACAATGTAAATCATGTAAAAATTGTGCAAGTGTGTGTAAAATTCTTAAGCCAACTCAGACACAATGGTTATTGGGGGATAACAAATGGCATGGGGGCGGGGGGGGGAAGCCCCTGATGTCTTCTCTGTTTATGCTGCTCATCATAATTTTCCATCTTGTGCAATGAATGGAAAAACTGCAGTTGTAGCTTCTCCCCCAACATGGCTCTCTATTAAAGAAATTTTTTTTTTTCTTGACCTTCTGGCTGATACTTCATTCATGTAAGAGTAATTAATTACTTTATTATGAACAGAGTGCACTTGCTCGGCTTCTTTAACAGGTTCTTTTCCTCTTAGATTACCTTAGATGGTCGGGACATTCGGACCCTTAATACAAAGTGGCTACGAGAGAACATTGGCATTGTGAGCCAAGAGCCTGTTTTGTTTGCAACCACAATAGCTGAGAACATTCGCTATGGCAGAGAGGACATTTCTGATGCTGAAATTGAGCAAGCAGCTAAGGAAGCCAATGCTTTTGACTTTATATCTAGACTGCCTGATGTAAGTTCATGAACTTATTTTGAGAGTAAGAACGAAAGGTCCATTTAGGTTGGTGTCCTGTTTCTGAGAGGCAGAGCATGGGAGTCGAAGTCATATCGAGCTTCTCAAAATATACTTATTGCCTCCAGCAGCTTTCAGTTTAGAAAGTTTTTCAACTAGATATTGTGCCTTTTGTTGCTCTCAAAGGACTTGTCCTGGAGTCTGGGAAAAAATGTCAGTGCCTTAACTCAGGAGAAAGGAAGCTTCCCAGCTGTATTGCCATCCCTACCCATCTCATGAGGCATAGAAGAGTTGGCTTCTGAAAAGAATGACCAAAAATCCAAAGCCCTTTGTCAGGAGATGTCTGTACATTGACAGGAAATAGAGGGGGGAGTGGGTGGAGGTAAATAAATATGCCCTGAAGTAAATAAGTATGTCCTTTAAGCAACTACAAGGCTCTTCCTCTGCCTGAGATTCACAGCTTTAAGCCCTCTCTTAGATGCCTTACTCCTTTCAGGATGGGGGTGAGAAGCAAGGTCAAGCATTCTAAACACATCCTTATAAATGGATAATATGTCCTTGTCTCTACTCCTGAAGTTAAATGTGGGAAAAGTGCCCACCTGGGATTTGATTTCAAATCCTTTTACTGCTTTAGAGAGCTTGGCCCCATCTCTCAAGCATGTGCCATTTTAAGTATGTCAATCTGTTCCAAGGTTCCTTCTTCTCAGGAAGAGTGATTTGTTTCATATTTACTCTTAAATAGCTATGTAATAAACTACAGTGGACTTTGAGACTTGTGACTTTGCAGTAAGTGATATGGTCAGTAGGAACCAAACCATGGCCCCAAGGGGGAGTGCCTCAGATTCAAAGGAGGCACACTGTTGGTGCGTCCCTATAATGCCAACCCTTTTGAAAAGGTAAGCAATCCTCAGAAAATATAGAGATCCTTTTTACAGGTTTGCCTTGACAAATCCCAGGGTTTGGAGCACTGAGTGAGCAATAAAGACCTTTAAAGAACCATAAATTCAAAGTTAGGCAGGCACAACATGTAGGAGGGTTTGGCTAAGGGCCAGCTGGATGGACATCCTTCCATGTTTGCTTTTCTTGTGCTCAAGTCAGCTGGAAGAAGCTACATCTTCTAGAAGATGAGTGCTTAGGGTTGCACTGAAAAGTGAGGATTTGAGATGTCTCACAACTTCTGTTTTTTTCTCTCCTTTATCAGAAATTTAACACCATGGTGGGTGAAAGAGGGGCTCAGCTGAGTGGAGGACAGAAGCAACGAATAGCAATTGCTCGTGCCCTAGCAAGAAATCCCAAGATTCTTCTTCTGGATGAAGCTACGTCTGCATTAGATACCCAGAGTGAATCCATAGTGCAAGCAGCTCTTGATAAGGTAGGACTCACTGAAGATAGCAGCTGCCATGAAAAAGTGCAACGAGCACTTAAGAAAACTTAATGTACAATTTTCAGTGCAGCCTTCCATCAGAATCAAGAGCATTGGAAAATAAAATTTGGATGGATGCTCAATTTCAGCATTTTAACAGGGAGTTTGAACCATCAAAAATTTATTTGAAAATCTGGTTTAATATTTTAGGGGTTTTGGTTTTGCATTATTAATAATTATGAAAACACTTACTGATGTGGAACTGTAACTTAGGTCTCCTGCACTCCCTTTCTTAAACCATAATTGTTCATTTGCTGGTAAAACATTGATTGCATCTTATCAAGGCAAGGTATGAGGATGGAATGGCCTTTTTCAGGTAGATTACTAGAAAAGTATATGTCATTAATATCCCTAGTATTAGTTCTTTATTGAATGGTTGCTTTATAATTTTAGGCTCCTGAAATTTAGCCATTTTCATTCTTTTCCTGCTTTTAGCAGCACCACAGCTCTAGGCTGGGTGCTGCTGCAGAGCAGAGTTGTCAGATCTTGTACCCATTTCTCTGATCTGCACATGATACCTTCCTCACAGCCCACCTTCATCAGAAGTTCCCATCAGCATACAATAGAACCCATAGTCTTTGATTGATAAATAACTTTATGGTTTGGCTGGAATGTTTTTTCTTTTGTATAATATTTTTAAGGTATTTTTTAAATGTAGTGAAAAACCTGCCTTTCATTTCAGTAGCTATGCAGAGAGATATGAATTACCAGTATGACTCAAGGGAATTATAGAATTTGTCATCTTCACTTGCTAGTCAGTTTAAATCTGAGGTAAAGTGCAGCTCTTTGTTATAGTCATGTCATTCCACTGATATTAGTATTGAGGTAACATGTAGATGCAAAAATAATATTAATATAATCTTTCTTCTGTGTTTCTTTTTTTTTAATTTTGTAATAAAGTACTTAGCTTTTCCAAAAGCTTTTTCTTCATTTAGTGCATTAGAGAGGGAGGTCATTCAACTAAGTGGACTCTTTCTCATCCCTCTTCATGGTCTCAGAACACACCAAAATGAGCCCTGAATCATAACTTACTCATATTTTCACAGCATTTTGATGTCCATCAGTGTAGTCCCCTAATGAGATTTCCAAATTTCATTTCAACATCTCTGAGTGGAAAAAATGGTGCTATTATTGTTCATTATTTTTACAGCTGAGTAGCAGAGATGCTAACCCCATGAACGCTCACTGTTTCAAGGCATTCATGTGCAGCTCCTTGTAGCCAGATGTTTTTAGATAACTTTGCACCCTGTAAAAAATTTTGCTAGTTCTGATCACAACTCCCAGCTGCAGTGGTGAAGGCTTTGTGTGTTAGGCCAGAGGCATAAAAACCACAATGTGGCAGACTTCCTGGGAGTGACTTGCATCATGTCCAAAAGAATGGCAGGTGTAGGGGAAAGAATTCAAATTTCCATGGAAGCAGTCCTCTACTGCAGATGGTCTCACCTTCTTCATGCCCCTGTTCCTGTGCCCATATGTTGTACAACTTTTGTAGCAAGAAACTTCCAGCAGGTTCCAGGTTCACAGAACACACTTGTTGCATGAGGTTCCCTTGGATCTCTCCTCCTGCTAAGCTGCCATCTGCTCCAGGCATCAGGGCAGAGGGAAGCCAGCCTCTCCAGCAGTCACAAGGTGACTTGTGTTCATTTGCTGCATGAGAGCTGTGTGTGCCACTGGTTTGGGTGAGGGTGCTGGAACTTGTAACCTGCTGACTGAGAATTCAGCAGCTCTTCCTGCCAAATCCCAGTAGGATTATTGTCAAATAAGTTTGTTTCAGAAGGGAGTGGCTCAAACCCATTTTTGATGCAAGTTTGCTCCTCTATGCTTTCCTGCTAAGTCTTGTCAGAAATCATGCTGATGTACTTCCAAAAATTTGCAGGGACAGTATATAAAGAAAATATCTGCTCTTTATATATTTACTAGCCTAGCTTTGTTTTCAGAAAGATCTAACTATTCTGATGACATTTCCCCATCATGCTTACATGCACATGGAAACACTTTGTGAGAAGCTTTAGCTCAAACAGTTCAAATATTATAAAAGTCAAATAATAAATAAACTTTAATTATGGTCTTTAATACTTGTTATCAGTCTAAAAGATTAATGTGGCTTTCTCTATCTAAATTAGTCAAATGTAACTGTCCTTGGACTGCTAAACAAGGACACAAAGACAGAAAAAAATAACAATCTTGGTTTTTAAAAGAAAGAAAAGTATTTTTAAAGTTTTGGTTTATTATATATTACAGGTGACTAAAATAACTATATTTCTGTGCTATTTTCTTACACATCTTAACTGTAACTGGGTTTTGTGTGTTTCTGTAAGGCTCGGGCTGGACGTACCACCATTGTGATTGCTCACAGACTGTCTACCATCAGGACTGCTGACACTATTGCTGGATTTGAGAAAGGTGTCGTGGTTGAACAAGGGACACACAGTGAACTGATGCTGCAGAAAGGAGTCTACTATTCCCTTGTAATGCAGCAGGTAAGGGAAAATTTATTTGTTTGCTTTCTCCATTTCACAAAGTTGTCAAATGATTGGTGGAGCTATTTTTTCTGTAGTTCCTGCATGTTATCCAGCTGGCAGCTACTCAGTTATTCTAGTCTGGGCACAGACACAGGCTTGGAATTCTTGTGGGTTTTACCCATAAGCATTTCATATTTACACAATCCAATATGACAAAAACATAAGTGAGTTTAAGGTATGGCATAACCATAGAGGTGTTAGATTCCAGGTGGATTCCATAGATGGCTTGAAAGGAAATGAGGGGGACAAAATCAAATAGTCTACTGCTCTGCAATTGCAGACTGAAATATATGTGGCCTATAGACAACTACAGTTACACAATTGAAACAGCAGCGTTCAGGAGAAAAAAAAAGTCATTCTTTCTAGTCAAAATGACTGTAAATGTATATCTTGAATTCTCACTAGGGTTGTACCAGTGATGTCCAAGATGATAGCACATCAGAAGATAGTGAAAGCACAGGAGCTGAGGAATATGAGGAAAACATAAATCCTATGGAAGAGCCCACTCTTCAGAATCATTTTGAAACCTCTGTGATACCAGGGAAAGGCAGCATACAAAGAAGATCCAGCCGATATAAGAGCAAGAGGAGTTCATCTAAAAACCCCTTTGGAAAAAAGAAGAAACAAAAGGAGGTGGAGGTTGGTGTTAGAACTCCAGTTTAGAATCTTTTCAATCATTTATAAGATGTAAGCATAAACAAAAACCATGTAACTTTGAATGCTTTTAGATAGCTGTCTTTTATGCAACCTTTACTCAGGTGCTATTGCAGTCAGTACTCACCAGACTGAGGACAATTTGTCTTAACAAAGATATTAATTTTAATGCTTCTGAGTTAATGTGGAACAGGAAAAAAATTGCTATTGATCTGTCACATTGTTTTATACAATTTAGAATTATTTCAGTGGTATAGATATTTTAATTCTATCTAATTGAAGATATTTATGAGATTTCATTTGCAAGATTCTTCACTCCCTGGTACTTACTGTTGCAGATATTGCTGGATATTATAATCCCTGGAGTGTGCATACTCAAATTGGAGGCACTTTGGGTATCATACTACGCTTATGTCAAGCAAAAAAAACAGGAATCAAACCCCTGACACTTTGAAGAGCATTTCCATTAGAAGAGCCATTATACTTTCTGGCTTAGCATATGCTTCTGTTTTGCAGGGTTTATACACATAAAACAACTTGCTTGACTTGATGTATGTCACACATCAATAAAAGACACGTAGGAAATTTGGGGTTAAGAAAAGTCATTTTGTTTCATCAATGTTGAATAAAACTTGCACAGAACATGAAAAAGAGCAGATTTCTAGTGCATTCTGGAACAGACTTGGGATGAGCAGCTCAAAAGAAACTTGATTTTGTTTTCTATTTTGTAGTACTTTTTTCATGAAATATATCGGAAGAGTGGTTTGGTATATTAAGGTTGCTTGAGTTTTTTGTTTAGTTTTTGGGGTTTTTTTGCCTGATTTCAAGACCTTTCAAGTGAAGAACTAAAATATAAATTCTGAAGTAAAACCATTAATTCTTCTAAGTCTCTGGAAGTCAGGATCTCATCTGTAATAAATATTTTAAATAATTATGAAATCCTTGGTATGATTTTATCAGTAGATTTTCCTCCTCTCTAAAATACATCTTCAAGGTAATTAATATTTCAAATAGCAAGAACTAGCTGGACCCATTCCCATTATCATATAAAATGTCATGTAATTTTTCAGAAGATACTTTTTAGCTGTATATTAATACTGCTTAAGACCTTAGAGGAAGTAGTGGGTGTTCATGCTCAAGAATACGATATTCATCACATTCAGAAAAAAATGAAGTCAAACATCCGGCAATTGTAATTAATTCAGAAAAAATCAGCCCACTTTTATAGTTGAGACTTAGCCACCCTCATTCAGCATCTAAAACACAGGATGAAATAACCAGGAACCAAGAGCAACTTGCTTATGATCCTGACTAATATTTTGCCTCATTTCTGATTGTTTTCATTATTTACTTTCCCAGAAATATCCCTTTGGAGGCATAGGCACTTAAATAAAGTGGTAAAGCAAGACAGAACGTTTTTTGTTCCTTGAAAGCACAAACAGGCTAACTGACTCTAACATATGCCTCGTTCCTGGCTTTGGTAATGATTCATTTGATATAGTTTGCCAAAGAGAAAATTGACCTCTCTACCCAATTGTTCTCTTGCCAGCCCACTGGCATTTAGTTGAACTGGAGGGGTCTCTTCTGTCCTCTGAACTGTGAAACGTTCAGTTCTTTATAGCGATTGAAATGTTAGTTGCCATTCATGATGACCAGTCCTTTCTGACTTTCAGTGAACTGTCCTGGCCCCTCTCTCCTCATGACTTAGCCTTTTGTTAAGTTTTTTGCCTACAAATTTTTACAGTGCAGATGATGTTCCAGGACATGAAACAGCAAAGCAGCAAATCTCCAGCATATTTGCTTGATCTGAGTGCACAGAGAGGGCTTTCAGCATTTTACCAAGAAAATTCACTGCTCAAGGCCTAGTGAACACCCACTGTCTGGAGAATTTTATGTTCTGCAACTTTTCAAGGAAAACTGACAACTTTTTTTTGTGTAGGAAGAAAATCTCCCTGCTGTGCCTTACTTAAAAATCCTGGCTCTGAACAAACCTGAGTGGTTCTATGTACTGCTGGGAGTGATTGCTGCTGCTGTCATAGGTGCAGTCCATCCTGCATTTGCTGTTATATTTGGAAAAATCATTGGGGTAAGTTTTTCGATTGTGGTTTTTTTGGGTTTTTTTTGTTGGGGTTTTGGGTTTTTTTCGGTTGGTAGTTGTTTTTTGGTTTTTTTGTGAGTTTTGTTTCTTTAGGGGTATATGGAGGGATGATTTTTGGGTTTTTGTTTTGTTTGGGTGGGGGGTTATTTTGCAGCTGGAAGTTGCAGTCCTGCAACTCCTGCAACCACTCATTTCTTTCCATGTAAGTCTCTGAGTGGGATTAACTCATATAAATACATCCATTGAAAAATGTTGAAGGGACTCTCTAGAAGCAGAGGATAGTGGAACTGCATCTGACTAGTAGAGGAAAGAAGGAACATTGATGGATCTGGGAGAACAAATTAGTGCGACGTAGGTTAAATGGAAAGTTGGAATATCTGCTGGGTCCTCAACAGAAAGTTGACTGCAGACTGATTTTAGGATCCAGGATACTTGCTAAAAGAAATTAAAGTAGACAGACAAGCTTCTTGAAGTGAAGGCTGGCTTATGTAATGGATGCTTCTCTATGTACTCATTTTTGTGGGTTTTCTTCTTTTCATAGGCTTTTCAAGAAAGAGATCCAGAAAAAAGGAGTAAAAACACTGTGCTGCTTTCTTTAATATTTCTTGTACTTGGAGTGATTATCTTAGCAGCATACATTATCCAAGTAAGTGTCACTACACTGAAATCTTAAAAGCTCTGACCTCTCCAGCAGGCTGCAGGTGTAACTCGTATCAGCACAATCTGAGATGTAAAAAAACAATCAGAGCTTACAAAAATATGCACAAGTGCCAGGGTCTTCCTGAGATACATAGGTTTAATGTTTACCTAAAGGCATAGGTCTATATTTGTTCTTGGTTTAAATAATCCACTGAAGGATATGTTAATTCAACATGATTGAAATCAAAGTTGAGGGTCTGGCCTTAAAAGTCAAAGTCAGTACTGATATTTCTCACTGACTAGTCTATAAGGTCTTGCCAAAGTAAGTATAAAGCAGACTCACTCTTTCCATTGCAGACAGTGCTTTCCATACCATAGAATAAATTCCATAATTTCCTGTGCTCTTAAAGCTTGCAGAAAGCACCGCGTGCTCTCTGATGTCCACATCATAAAAATCCATTGGTATGACTGCTGTGAGTGAATGTTTCTGGTCACAGTCAGGGTAGGGAAGCCAATCACTAGACAGGTCGGTTTATCTTGTAGTGCTGCTGTCTGTGTGTGTAAGATTGACCAGAAAAATTCAATCTCCCTTTGTTTGGGTGGTTGTGATACAAGTATGTAATATATAGATGTCTACTTTGCTATGTTGCTTCCTTTCTGTGAGAAAATAAAGTTTCGGGTTCAGGAATGTGAATGATGCTTTTCCCAGGACATATGTATTCACAGGGGCTTGTAGGTGTAATGGCTTTTGTTGAGCTTCTTGGTGTGATTGCTTTTGTTGTGCAGATTTATAAACAGAGTTACAGCAACAGATGAGAAAATGTGACTGTTTTTTCTCCCCCAGGGATTCATGTTTGGGAAGTCTGGGGAAACCC
This sequence comes from Passer montanus, assembly GCF_014805655.1. NCBI lineage: Eukaryota > Metazoa > Chordata > Aves > Passeriformes > Passeridae > Passer > Passer montanus. The sequence continues at coordinate 13,602,007 of NW_024356505.1, read as the reverse complement.
TAACTATGCGACTGCGCTCTTTGTCCTTCAGAGCATTGCTTCAGCAGGTATGAATTAGGTAGTTAGGATATCGAGAGAGAAATGGGTGTGGACAAGAACCTGTGTGTTCACAGAAACATCTGAAAGGTACCAGAAGACAGTAAATTGGTGATTGGAAGAAAAAAGGAAAGAATCATTGTCTTTGCAAATAAGAAAGCTTCCTTTCTTTTCTGTATGTACAAATCCTTGTGGGTCCCTTCTGACTCAGGATATTCTATGATTCTGTAGCTGATGGGATAGGTAGCTTGTAAGAGAATAGTTAGCCTCTTCAGGACAAAGGAATGTCTAAATAAATGGGGGCTATAATAAAAGTTTCTAAATAGGCATGCTTAGGAAAACATCACAGCTAAGAACACTTTGATTACAAACAATTAGATGTCCACCAAAGAATTTTTTAAACTTTTTCTTTTTGTTTACCTGGAAATGTTGACTACACAGAGAGAATATTCAGTTAGACATCCTGTTTTGTACTTTCATGTAATTTTTTGGAAGAAAAATCATTATCTTTTCTTGCAGGAGATTGGATGGTATGATGACCAGAAAAATGCTGTTGGTGTTCTGCTAACTCGTCTTGCTACAGATGCTTCCCAAGTTAAAGGCGTATGTTGATTCTTTTATGTGTATTTTTCAAATATCTTTTTCCTTACAAATATTAATTGCAATTGGCAAGGAACTCCAATATTATTTCAGAAAACAAAGTTGGAAGTCTACCCCACAGACTAGTAGATGCCTTTACATAGCATGCTACAGACACATTGGAAATGGTTTCTCAGCTGATAATTTACAACTATCAAAATTCTAACAGATGTTCATATACCTTTCACATACCTCCCTGCAAGTCTTTAAACTAAATATATAATAACTGTAGACCATTTCACCATGGAAAGTGAAATCTGCATGCATGCTGGGACCACAGTCACTGAACCCTAGGTTTTTACACCATGTTAGGGGTATCACTTGAATACTATGAAGAGGTTGCATCTGCAGAGGATACAAACCCTTACTCATCCCAGTCAAGAGAATTCTTCTTCCCATTGCCACAAAACGTGCTTCACAAACAGTAAGAAATAGAACAGCACAATTAAAAAGCACCAATGGCCAAGGAAGGGAACTACTCAAGAAGCGGGTATAAAGAGGTGGTCACTGGACACTGGTGAGAAAATATGGCAAATTCTGCACAGTTCCTTCACTTTTTCACTTCATTTGTAGAACCTGACAATCTGCCAAACATTTCTGTTTCTTTCTGTCTCTTTGTGGGGAAAAGCAAATCACTGCAGAACTTGTGGGGAAAGGTTTACTAGTGTATTTTTTTCCCCTTCATATTTCTACATCACTAATCCTTTAATTTTTACATTTTTTAGTCTCCATAGGTTTTTGTTTCTCTCCAGCTCTCCTTCATTGCAGGCTTGCAGGAATGAAATAGTCTTTGACAAAATTTAGTCATCTTCATATTTTAAAGTTTTTTGCTTCAGTGGCAATGAAGTCTATCACCTTGTCAGGGCAGTAAAAAGGAGGGGTGCACACAGTTCCCTAACTATGAAAAACAGCTAAGGCATGAATGGATCTCCTGAGCTATTGTGATGTCTGGAGTACCAAACATCCGTAAGTCAGTACCATGCCTCATGCTGCACTAGAAATTTCCAAATCCATCTTTATGTGCAACCCTAGAACATATGGCAACAATTCACCTTGGCATTGGCTTAAGTATTAATATTGTAAATTTATTGAACAAGAAAAGTCTTTTCAGGGCAGGAAACCCTTTGGCAAAAGAAAGAAGAATATTTGCTTCCCACCCAAGAGTTTTTGTTTTTACCATCATGCCAAGGTCTGGAAGATGAACTATTTCCACAGGACTATTTGCAGAAGTTCTTTCTGCAGATTAGAGCCCACCCGAATGTTGCATGCTAATCAACTCTCATTTTAAAAAGTTTTTGGTGAAAAGGTTATACAGGCTGGGAGGAGGTGAAAATTCTTCAGTCAGAGTTAGTCTTTCCTACTCATTATCCCACTGAGATAAAACATTTCTGGAGAGTGGCCAAAGTCAGAGTCCTTTTCTCTAAGAACAAAGCCTCAAGTGCAGCAATGTAAGAAGCTGAGGAATAATATTTTTCACCACTGTTAGTGTGGAGGGTCTCAGTGGTTGGCTGCTGTTAGAACCAAGCCACTCTTGCCTATTGCTGGACATCAAACTGCCAGCTTGCCCTACTGTCACAGTGGTCACAATTTTCTCTACCTTAGGTAGATTGTAAAGTTCCAGATACCTTTCATTAAATAACTGCCACGATCAACCCTCTAGACTACATTAACACCTCTTAAAGGCCTGAATGCTGGCAGGTGTGAGGAATCTCTAGGAATGGTTACAGAAGCTGATGCACAATGCCCACATGTGTAATTGCACGCGGTTTCATTTTCCAGCCAAACCTTTGGCCTTTGTTACAGCAATTTGAAATTGTAATTTAAGCAACAAAAATTAAAAATCTAATTACATATATTTGGGGGGTTTCTGGGGTTTTCTTAGGCAACTGGAAGCCGACTTGCACTGATGACTATGACTGTCTTTACCCTTGTGACTGCCATCATTATTGCATTTGCATATGGCTGGCGGCTAACTTTGCTTATCCTGGCCTGCATTCCTTTTATTGTTGGTGCAAATGCTGTGAGTGCCAGCTCTATGTCTGGTCATGCTGCAGAAGATCAAAAAGCTTTGGAGGAGGCTGGAAGAGTAAGTTCTTCATTTTTAACTACAGAGTTCTGTGTGAGATCACTTTTAAGGACAACATTGTAGTTATATTATTACTGACTCAATTGTCCAAGATAAATGAAGGGTTTTGAGAGGAATATTTATATATTTTCAAGAAAAGCAAAACGTTGATAACACAAACCATCTGCAAATTAAAATATAAAAATGCATTTGAAAGCCTCCATAGTGGATTTCTGGCCAGTGGCAGCTGCAGCAGAAGCAGCCCCAGCATTGGTGCCTAGGGTGAGCAATGTGGCTCTGCACTGGTCTTTTGCAGCCAGAAATGTTGCAACATTGATAACTTTCTATTCTGTCATAAAGGCAAGCCATTAATGTGCTCAAGAGTTTCAGGGTACTGCTTTCACTCACCTGATAGGGCTCTTCCAGGAGACAGAAGTAGTCCATGCAAAAGAGCAAGCTGTGTCCAGATTACTCATGCTTGTTCCCATTTTATTAAATTTGGTTTCATTCATGAGGGCCACAACCCATGGGTTAGGGAAGACACTGCTGATGAATAATTTCATTGCTTAGGACTTTTCTTCACCTTCATCCCCACTCTTAAACAATCACATTCTGATATAAAATGAATGCTAGAGAAGAAATTAAGTATTCAGAAGATATCTTGCAGACTGCAATTGTAAGAGATTACCTCTTATTTGTTTCATCTCTTTGTTTAGATTTCAACAGAATCCGTTGAAAACATAAGAACTGTAGCTTCACTGACCAAGGAAGAAGCATTTTATGAAAGATATGTTGCTTGTTTGAATGACACATATAGGTGGGTTTTTTTTTCTTTACAGTGCACTGTAGTCTTTCAGATTTACTGTAAATACATTTCTTGGAACCTAGCCAATACCCAAAAGACCAGGAAGAATATAAATAACTGTTCAGATAGCTTTGGAATTTGTATAGTCTCTATATTTTAATATACCTTCTCCACTGTAGAGTGGGAAAAAAAAACATTTGCAGGATTTGTCTTTTATTATGCAAAGACTTTAGAAACTGCATTCTCAGCATATGCATTAGAGAATATTGTGTATGTCTACAATATAGGATATATGTTCACTCCATGCCAGTGTATTGCACTGGTGCTACTTAACTTAGGAATTGACCTGACAGTTCCACCCTTTATAACATAAACCAGTTTTATTCCCCTCATATGACTTTGAAACCTTGAAAAGAACTTCATATATTTGCCTTGTTTGATCCACAACATCCTACTGGCTTTTCTCTGCTGAAATGCATTTCAATCACTATGGTTGCCAGATGTTTCTACCTCCATTTTATTTAAATAAAATAGCCCAAAATCTAAATTGGTTCTAATGTAAAAGAAGGAATTGAAAATTATGCATTGCACAATCTGTCCTCAGCCAAAATAGTATTAAAATTCAATGTCTGGTGAACTGCTAAGAGCCCAGATTTGGGCAGGATGCTTGCTTGGACTGTCACAGCTCAAACCAGAAAGGAGATTTCCTCTTCCTCAGAGAGCATCCTAAACAATGAGGACAGAGAGTTCACCAGATTCTTATTTGGTGTGTGTTCAATTAGCTACACAAAATGAAACCCTTCCAGAGGAATAGATTGAGAAATAGTGGCATAGTCTGAATTCTAGTGGGGATACCCAGCAATGTGTCCATGCTCAGCTCAAATGGGATGAGCTGGTGGAAGCCTGCAGGCACCTCTCAGGCCAGGCTGAAGCCTGCTTGTTTTCATAATAAAATGGGTCATATGGGGTAGTTATTAACTTATTTCCTTTTAACTAACTGCTCTGGTGACCTGCCCTGCTATATAAAAGCAAAGGAAGGGGATTCAATTTAAGATAACTGAGGATCAAGGTTTTCATTGCTTTCTGTCCTAAGGGTGGTTCTATGTCCTGAAGCCAGGGGCTCCTAGGGTCTGGCAGGGATTGTTTGAGTGTGTGTGTTGTGGGCTGATTTGTTGTGGTTTTGGGAGTGAGCTGAATTGCTTGAACATTTTATTCTGAAATCTGGCTGTCCCCCAGCCAGTATCTGTTGTTTCTCTTTTACAAGTAGTTTATGGAAAGTCTCTTTGTTTATCAGAAAATCTATGAGAAAAGCCCCTTTCTATGGATTTACCTACGGAATAGCTCAATGTTCAGAGTACTTTATTAATGCAGCAGTCTTCAGATTTGGAGCATGGCTCATTGCTAATGGTCTGACCAACTTTGAAAATGTATTTATGTGAGTATACATTATAAAACATAAAAAAAATCAAAATTAGTACACAGTGTAGTGACTTCAATGCATGCAAATTATTTTATCAAATTACAGAGGCAATGGGGCATGGGAATCTAGGAATTCAGTCTGGTTGGTAGTTTTCTTTGGGCTTAAGGGCTGTTTTGGGGAAAGGTGCACCTTTGGGCAGTGAAACAGCAAAAGTGAGCAGCAAGCTCAGCGCATCTACTCTGGAGAAGCCTTTAACCTTTGATGTCCCTTCCAGGCTGCAGAGGGTGTTAAAAAGAAAAATTATATACTTCTGTCCAACTATAAAGTAGCCATGGGAGCAAGCTGAACTTCCTAGTACTGGATGACATCTTGGAGTGTGAGGAGCTCCAGAAATATCATAACCTAAAATACTAAAAAACTTTATGCTGAAGATGTGTTTTACACAGTAGGAAAAGAATGCATTGTTCTACCTGGAATGAATCACACTTTGTCCTTTGCTTTTTAGAGTCTTCTCTTCTGTCATATTTGCAGCTATGAATGTTGGTCAGTCTTCTTCCATGGCACCAGACTATGGCAAAGCTCGAATGTCAGCTCAAAGAATCTTTCAGCTTTTGGACAGAAAACCTCTAATTGACAGTTACAGTGAACAAGGTGAAAAATTGGTAAGGGTTGTGAACAAGGTGAAAAATTAGTGTCATTTTGTATGGGATCTTGGTGGGGTATTGGAGATCTGCTTCTTTGGGGGTTTGGGTGTATTTTTTTTTGGAAGGAGTGTTCTTTTTTCCACAGGAAAAATGTTGTAACAAACTAAATTAGTAATTATTGTCAGCAATTGTATTCAGAGGTGCCTGTTTCTTAGGGTGTCACAAAAGGATGCTGAATTAGGATGACTTAACTGTGACCTGAAGGGAGCCTACGGGAAAGATGGAGATGCTCTTGTTACAAGAGCATGGAGTGATGGGACAAGGGGGAATGGCTTAAAACTGAAAGAGAGTAGACTCATATGAGATACTAGAAAAAAATTCTTTCTGTGAAGATGAATGAGTAGCCCAGAGAAGTTGTGGCTATCCCATCCCTGGAGATTTTCAAGGCCAGGCTGGATGGATCTCTGAGAAATTTGGTCCACTGAAAGGTGTCCCTGCCCATGGCAGAGGGGTTGGAACTAGATGTTCTTCAAGGCCCCATCTAATCCAAACCATTTTGTGTTTCTGTCAAAAGACAGACACTATATAAATAGTGGTACTGACTTATTTAGGGACCATATTATTTCTGGGTTTCAGACAAAAATGAATGGCTTTTAAGGTAGTTTTTTCTCTAAATTATTAAAAAAAATACTACTTCATTCTACTGACTCACAGTGTAAATGGCTTCAGGAAAACACTGATAATGTCACTTCTAATAAAAGGTTTGTTGTCTTTGTTTATGGGAGATATAAAATACTAATGCATTTTTCTAATTATTATGTAAATAAGAGAGATTAGTTCCTTTACAGACAGGCACTTTGCCGAAAGCCATCCCATTCCATCTGTGGCAACTTTTACAGTTAATAATGTGCTCTTGTGAAGGCAAAACAAGCTTAATGAATAATTTAGTTTGCTCTAAAGTTGGGGTAGGAAAGACAACAAGCAAAAAACAATAAAAAGTAAAATCAGAAAACACTCAAAAATTCCCCAGTGAGCCTTGCTTCTAAACCAAAATTGTCATTAAGGAGCCTGACCTCAGCACTTGTCAAATTTCTGCATGTAATGCTTTCAATTTACATGCTCTGGAAGGATTACAGTGGCAGATCCAGATTCATCTAAATTTAAAATTAACTTCCCAGGTAGGTTTAGGTGGTAGCTCCTACTCAGGAAGCCATAATCCAGTTTTCTATAACTTAAAGCTTATATACAGGATTTTCAGCCTTTGAAGTTCTGAGCATGCTTGCATATTTTCTTGAACCGGGGTTCTCTGACACAGACATTGAAAGACTTGGCAGAAGGTCTCCAGTAAAATAAAACTTAAGTGAAAACATTTTTAGTGTAGACTGGCCTTAACTGCCAGTGGTGCTTATGACTTAGCAAAGCAAATGTTTGAGCCCATCAAATTAGGTTATTACCTGCTGTGAGAGCATTGCATTAGCGGTGCTGCTGGCATGTGATGGGGGCTGGGTCATACCCCAAAGAACAGGACAGCCTTGGCATGTTGCCCCTTTCCTCCTCTTGTGCTTAAATATCAACTGCCTAGGATGTCTAATTAACTATCACTGCTTTTTTAAACACAGCTTGTCCTTCGTGCTTGTGAATGGCCTACTGAAGATTTTAGCTCTGCTATCTTAATCTCTGATTTTGACCTTGTGTTACATTTGTTCAAATTGTGCTACCTGCAGGGTAAGATCAGGAAAGCAAATGATACAGTTTATATTACAAATAGAAACATCTCAATTAAATTTGTTAGAAATGAAAAATCTGGATATTTTCTACTTTTCTTAAGAGGGTGGTTGGGCACGGGAGCAGACTCTCCAGGGAAGTTGTCACAGTGCCAACCTGACAGAGTTCAAGAAGTGTTTGGACAGTGTTCTCAGGCACATGGTGTGATTCTTGGGAATGGTGCTGTGCGGGAGTGGGACTCTGATCCTGGGGAGTCCCTTCCACCTCAGCTTATTCTGTGTTTCTGTGATACTCTTTTCAAAGATGAACTGAAAAATAGAAACAAGAGATGCAGAAAACTTCTCAGAAGGATGTAGTGGCTTACAGATCATCCTATAACTAGTGATGCTATGCTCAGTCCAATATGTCATTTAAAAGAATTTCAAAAACACTTTTGAAAACATCTTCCCAAACTTTCTTGGATCTCTCACTTTAATAACCAAGTCTCAACAAGAGTTGTTACAGCTAAGGCTAATAAAAGTTAATATGAGCATGTGAACTCTCTACTGCTTTTCAGAACCATTTTGAAGGCAACATTGAATTCAGAAATGTCCATTTTGTATATCCAACAAGGCCAGAAGTTCAGGTTTTGCAAGGACTCAATGTGAAAGTTAAAAAAGGACAGACTCTGGCATTAGTAGGAAGCAGCGGCTGTGGCAAAAGCACATCCATTCAGCTCTTGGAGAGATTTTATGACCCTGTGGAAGGACAAGTGGTAAGAACAGACTTCTATGGCTATTAATAATAATTAGATCTACAGAACTCTTTATCTGCCAAGATTTCAGAGGCTTTTGACAAGTCTGGCAGTCCCTCTGTTGAGATGCTTTTTAGAGGTGTGAGTTGGAGGCTGTGCCCCCAGTGGATCTGTAGACAATCCCCCAAACCCCTGTCAGTGCCTGCCCTGTGCCTTTGCCCACATGTACCAGCAGTGGCATCCATGCTGGCACAGTGTGCATCCTCGGATCACAGATCCTGCCTGGGAAAGGAACGACCAGGTCTGACTGCATTTCCTCCCCAAGGCTCCTCACACCCTGGACAGGAGCACAACACTAATGTATCTTGCTTGTCAGTGTGTAAGTGTTCTTGCTGATGTGAACTAACACATCAGCTTCAGATAACTCAAATGTAATCTCATGTAGATGTTATTGTATCACCATCAGGAGGTCCCAATGGGCTTTTTGTTGCAATCCTTGTTAATGGACATAAAAAGTGGAAAGAAACCTCCTTTGGACGTTGTAAGATTGAAAGGCCTGTGGCTGAGAATATTTATTGTTGTTTTCAGCTTCTTAAGGGGCAGGCTTTCCTATGAGCTTCCAGATGCTTCCTGTGGTCAGTAGGGCTGGAAGGACCTTAAGAACCCCCCTGTTAATGGGTATAAAAAGTGGAAAAAACCTCCTCTGGAGGTTGTAAGATTGAAAGGCCTATGGCTAAAAATATTTATTGTTGTGTTCAGCTTCTTAAGGAGTAGGCTTTCCCATGAGCTTCCAGATGCTTCCTGTGGTCAGTAGGGCTGGAAGGACCTTAAGAACCTGTTACCTGAATGTTTTCTGCTTGCTAGCAAATGGAAGCAAAGCTACACAAAATTAAAAACCAATGCAGGAAAATATTTTGTATATTCTGCTGGTTCTTTTCCATTTAGCATGCAAAAAATTCTGCTTGATTGCATCTGGTAAAATAACACATAAAGGGCTTCTCTTAGAATTCCCATTTCCTGTTTACAGCAGATATGTGTGAATGAGCTCAGCAGCCAGCTTGGCATCATGTTTCTGTTGCTTTTTCTAGCTAGCAGATGGATTTGATACCAAATCTCTACATTTACAATGGCTGAGGTCCAGGCTGGGCCTGGTGTCACAGGAGCCCATTTTGTTTGACTGCAGCATTGCTGAAAACATCCAATATGGAGACAACAGTAGGGTGGTTAGTCAGGAGGAAATTGAAGAAGCAGCTAAAGCAGCAAATATTCATGCCTTCATTGAAAAACTGCCAGAGGTGAGAGACAGTGATGTTCTCTTCACAGTGAGTTCATATATTTGGAATGACATAGAGATATCAAGGTAGGGCACACTTTTATTCCCCTTAATATAATAGTCTTTATGTTTTGAATTGTGAGTGTGTTTCAAACTTAAAATCCTTTTTAGTTTGTTCAAAAAAAAGCCAATGTTTTCATTATTACAATGGTAGACAACCCAGAATATTTGGGGGATGAAGGGGAGGTGGGGAGAGGGGAATGAGAGGATGGTCAATGTAGAAATAAGTGCTCATAATAATTTTTTATATCTTTTTCCTTTGACAGTAGAAGCTCTTCAAGTTACTCTGATGAATATATATTTTTTTTTAAAATAGTAAAAGAAAGCAGTCTATTTCTAATCGAAAGGATGTGCATAGGGAGTGTTTCTTAATATACAAAGGGGCAGTAAATCAAAAGTGAATGGCATGGTATTTGACCTTCATGCCTGACAAGAATTTGGTTCTAACAAGAAAAATGCTTTGATAGCTTGTTTTCGCTGTAGCTCTGGGTACCTAAAACTGATGCAAAAATGCTGAGAAATATTTTGTTTTCATTACTACTAATAATGTTTGAGATTCTTAATTCACAAGCAACGTAACTTCAAATTCTTTGTGCATATATCAGTAAGAATTAAATTCTTTGTTAATCTTATGGTCATACGCTCTTTGGATGCCTCACTGCTGGTACCATTCAAGATCTATTCCAGCCTTTGAGGGAGTAAATTTTCAGACTGGGTATGAATATGTGTGGTTGTATATATAACTGCTTGTTAGGGATGGATACCTAACTGTCTTGTTAGAGATGTTTGTAAAGCCTTAGCTTTCTTAAAACCTCTTGCGCTATTCTTTCTTTCGAGATTAAATTTATAGTCAAATTTTACTTTTCCAATCTTCCTTCTCTAATAGTATTCACTGGTGATCTTTTTTTATTTTTTAACATCCAGAAATATAATACACGGGTGGGTGAGAAAGGGACACAACTTTCTGGAGGTCAAAAACAAAGAATAGCAATTGCCCGTGCTCTGGTTCGTAATCCTGCTGTTCTGCTTCTGGATGAAGCTACCTCTGCTCTTGACACGGAAAGTGAAAAGGTGAATAATGATTATGATGTGAAATACTTATGCCTATGTACATGGCTAGTTGCTTTCTGTAGAATAAATTAAAGCAAACATGCTACAAATGCTCAACTGTGAAACAAGTTAGGTGTATCACAGTAGCTTTTCCACCTGAAAGGTTTGAATTGAACTATACTATAAAGATGTTTATATTTACTGAATAAAAAGTAGAAAAAACCTGAAACTTTAAGTATAAAACTCCACATTGATCTGATACTCCTTAATTACCTTCCTATCAAATGTATTTGATGGTAAATACTGAATTTGTGCTCTGACCCAAGCTGGAAGCCCAAGAACCCACTTCTCCATGTCTCACATTTGTTTGATCAGGCTCACTGACCTCAGTGGGAAATTCTGTTGAGTAAAGGTGTCCTGTGTGCACTGACATGTATATCTGTGGAGCATGTATTCGGGTGATAACAGAGGAGAAATCAAAGGTAGTTCCTGGGACAAGGGAAGCCTTTTCAGGTGCTAACAGTATTGTCGTGTTCTCTGTAAACAGATTGTGCAGAAAGCTCTGGATAACGCCCGGCAAGGTCGGACCTGCATCGTCATTGCTCATCGTCTGTCCACGGTGCAGACAGCCGACATCATCGTGGTGATCCAGAACGGCAGGGTGGTCGAGCAGGGCACCCACAGCCAGCTGCTGGCCAAGGAAGGACACTACTATGCCCTTGTAAATGCACAAGTCTCTAATTAGCATTACTTGCTGAGTTGTTGGGGATTTTTATTTTGTTTTGGTTTTTTGAGGGAAGACATTAAAATCTCTGCAGAGGATTACTGTGGCTGTGTTTGTGCTGACCGAGCAGGAGCTGTGTTGCAGCCTGGCTGCTGCATCCAGTGTAGCCCTCGGCCCACACATCCATGGGGATGAGCAGTGCATGCCCAGTGCTGGGTCACAGAAGGTGCACAGAGGAGTCCTAGGGACTGAATGTTGAGCAGTTTGGTGTGTCACATGCTCTGGAGGGTGTCAGACCTGGTGTAGTCTCACCCACAGCTCAGGTGGGTACCCTGCTCTCCCTGTCCCCCCAAACCCTGGCTCACAGCAGCTGCCATAGACCAAGGTGATAACAGAGCATGACAGCAGTTAAGCATCATGGACAAACAACAACCTTGTGATTGCTGTTCGGGTTTCTTCACCAGCCAGATGAAGTCATTAAATCTTCTTTAGTTAAAGATAATTATCAATTTTTACAGAAGACTGAGAGTCCCAAAAAGAAAAAAATTAAAGTTAAAGAGAAGGATGTTGATGCATGGGTTTGGTTTTTCTCCCTACTTTATGCCACATTTCTTATATTACTGTGCTTCACACATTTCTTGGACATTCAATACTCAAATTCAGACAGTAATTATAATAGTTACAACCTTTCAATATCAAAATAAACTGCATAAAAGATACCATCGTTTTGTTTATTGTTTTTCAAATGCTGACCTAACATAGTTTAGTCATTCCTTGTATCTATCAAGATAATTTCAAAAGTTTTGGGGGGAGCTAGGATGGCATCTATTGGAGTGGATTCCTGTCAGCCACGTAAACAGCCTTTCTTTAAAATAAAAAAAAAGGGAAATTATTCTCAATATAAGTTCCTTTCTTTTTAATAGGCACAGTACTTAGGGTGATGGTTTAGTAGTGGACCTGATAGTGTTAGGTTAACATTTGGACTTGATAATTTAAATTGTCTTTGCCATTTTAAATGAGTTTATTATTCTGTTAATAATTTCAAAGATTTTTTTTAAGTGCTGACAAAGATTGTTTATACATGTGCTTTAATAATTTTTTATTCCTCTCATGTATTCCTCAGGGTGCTGCAATACATCCTTTAGCTGTTGAAGAATATGTACTGTGTAGTCAGAGTGACTCAGCAGCTGGGGTTTTTTGGCTGGTTAAACCCAATTGCAGCATTTCAATTTTCCAAGGCTTTGCACGTGGCTTTGGGTTAGGATTTATAGCCTGGAGCAACCTGCAGTATTTTATAATTTCCAGATTGTAGCAGACAAACTTACAGTAATTACCATCTCCTTTGCTTATTTAAATTATTTTCCAGTATCAGGACCTGCAAGGGGAATAAAACACACAAAACAAAATCTGATCTCAGATTTGCCAAAATAAATACAGTTGCTCTCTCTCACAGTTTTTCTCAGAGACTGTTTCAAGAGGAATTTTTACTCATTCAGGCATCCCTCTTGTGTAATCTCTTAATTTTCTTGTGATAGGCACATACTATGGAACTGTTGCCCTTATTACGTTCCCAATTATCTAATCTGGGCTTCAATTAATTCCCTTTTCCTTGTTTTGTTTCTTCACTGGAGTTAAAATTACAAGCACTAGATTCTGATTCTCAGTTTTCAAAGTAAAAAGGGAAGTAACCAATACTTTTCTTAGCAGTAGGTAATTTTTTGCCCAATTCCCTTTCCCATTACCAGCCTCCATTTTTGGAGCTTTCCAGTAATGGAGGTTGGAAATAGCTCCCCATTCTGAGGATCTTACCAGGCCTCAGCCTCTGTACAGCCAGCCTGATCCTCAGGGAGATGAGGATGCTGCATCGGTGGCCAAGGGGCCAAGGAGGTGTAAACTGCTTTGATAATTCTTTTGTTCTGCCTCGGGGCCACCATGAGCAGAGAACACCGCTGGTGCCATGAAAGGAACCCTCTCCCTGGTGCAGGACCAGTGCAGACACCCAGGCCCTCGACACTGCTGTGCCTGCCCACCAGCACACAGATGGAGCTGGATGACTTTGCTGACTCCATGAGATATAAAGGGATAAATATGTTCAGCTTGTAGGCACTAACAGTAAACTCTATGCTCTGATAGTTGATTCCAGACCATCCAAGTCACCTTCCTGGCTGGGTATGCCCATAGAGCGTTCAAATTGGCTGTGCTCTGATTAAAAGCAGACCTAAATTAAGAGAGAAACATATGTCAAAAGCACCTATTTCAGCACTAACCCTGTATGATACAGAGATCAAAAGAATCAACCCTGACAGAGGATTTGTTGGCTCCACCAAGTAAACACTCAATTTTTCCTTCTGAATGCCTTTTCTGAAGTCTTCACTCTCTTTTCTGGGAAGTCATATCTTAATAATTCCATAGAAGACTTAGTTCTGGCATTAAGCAAGTTTCTGAGCTAAGTGCTTCTCTTCTAGTCATGAATGAGGCCTTTGGTGCTCCTTGACAAGCACAGGCCAATATGTTCCTTTCACCCCTGTCCCTGTGCAGTCATTTAGCCCCCAGTGACACCAACAGTGACTCACCATATTATGAGCACATTTGGAAAACACCAACAGTGGTTCAAGGTTAGGGGAAACTTTGACACCTGGAATATAAAGCAGCACAGAGAAAACATTTCAGAAAAAAAAAAAAGTCATTATGTCCCAGTCTGTATGGTTTGTCATACATATCCTGGTTTGTATGGTATGTCCTACATGTCCTGGTTCTGGCCAGGGTAGGGTTAGTTTTTGCAGTAGCAAGGAGGGGGCCTGGCCAGGACCTAATGGTTATTCCATACCACCTCAGCATCATTGCTGGGTGTGAGGCAAACAGAGTTTCTTCTGGGAAGAAGTGGTTCTTTTCAGTCATGTGTGGTTTTGTTAGAGCAATGCTCCAGCTCGGCCCATCTGCTTTAGGGCTCATCTGCTGCCTGCAACCATGGGCACTCGGCCCAGGGAGAAACAAACAGCTTACCTAAGGGAGACCAACAAGAAAGCTGGAGAGGGATTTTATAAAAGGACATGCAGTGGTAGGCCAAGGAGTGATGGATTTAAACTGAGGGAGTAGATTAAGAGCAGATATTAGGAAGTAATTCTTTATTATGGGGTTGGTAAAGCACTGACATGGGCTGCCCAGAGGAGAGTGGATGCTCCACCCCTGGAAGTGTTCAAGGCCAAGGGGGATGGGGCTGGGAACAAAGTGGTCTGTGGAAGGTGCTCCTGCCCATGGTGGGGAGGTTGGGACTGGGTGATCTTCCATGTTCCTTCCAATCCAAACCGACCTGTGATTCCATGGAGAGCAGAAAAATTCACATAGTTTATCTAGAGATGGGGTTGTGTCTTGCTGAAGCAGGAAATGCAGTGGCAGCTTTTCCTAGGTATTTCAAACTCTTCTGTTTCTTAATGGATTTGGATAATATTAGAGGAATGTGGTCTGGCACTCACTAGAACTATATCCAAACTGCGAATAAACTGGACAAAACAATGGATAAAAGCCTGTGCTTTCACTCTCTCTGTGTCTCCCTGTTGCTGCATGTAGACAAACCAGACTTCTGTAAAACACATCTTCTCCATGTCTGAGACATTGAAATGTTTCTAAGGTCATCAACAAAGTAAAGAGGAGAAACAGCTGGGCAACAAGGTCACAAACAGCTTCTGTGTAGTTTTTTCTTACAAAATGCACTTTAATGACCTATTTGGTTTAATTCTGATCCTTAGGTACTTGTAAATGACTGGTAGTTTTAGAGGCAAAGATAGAAGAATCCAGTTGCCTTGTTATCATTTATCACCTTCCAGCTGCCCTATACATAAGCTTCACCACACACTTCCCATCACCCTGACATTTTCCAGGGTTATGGCTCTCCCTGACTGTTCTCTTCCAGTTGCCTGGACTGCTTTTCCTCTTCAAGCACCTTGCCTGGCACACACAACAGATGCTGCACCATGTGAACTGGTGCAAAACACAGACAGAGATGAGAGGAGAAGTGACAAAAACAATAGCAAATCTAAAGGATTACTTTCTAAAATTAACAAAAATTTCTCAGCAGAAAACTGGTCACTGCATTCAGTAAATTAATCACTTACACTGGATTGCTTTCATCTGCCTCTGTGCTGTGCTTTGTTATCCAGATTGCAGGCAGCTCCTGTCTACCTGAAACCCTAGCAATTAGCTCATTTTATCATTTTACTGCCTACCCGGTTCATCAGCAGTTGAGTTCAGAAACTATTTTCTGAAGCACATCTTTCCATTTGGAAATAATATTTTTTTTTGCCCTTAGGGAAGTTCACACATCTGCTGGAGTTATCCCCAGCCTCCCCAGTGACATCAGTATCACAAGCCCCAAAGCAAACTTGCTGAGCCTTCCTGTAATTCTCCTGAAGATGCCAGTCTCTACTGAATGCTTTCACAGAAAGATGTTTTAAAGTCATGTTTGCTCAGCAAATAGATTTTGTGGACATGTTGAAATTGACCAATATACTTTTCATTGCACTGTTCTTTCCATAGGAGTTAGAAAGAAATTGTCATTTCTTTCTAATCCTTATGAACAAAATGTGTTTTTACTGCCCTCTTTCTCCTGTGTTATCCAAAGCAAAACCATCTTGGAGTCAATCACCACTGGGATCGTCCCTTTTGTTATGATACTTGAAATTTGAAAGAATGACTATATGAATATGGCTATTTTTGTGGACATAATTGTTCAAGTTCACCCCAAGGAGAAAAGGATATCCTCAGTATTTGATCCACTGTGAGCAGCATTCATGGAGAATGCACATGTGATTCTACCAAGAGGGTAACAAGGGGGAAGAGACACGGCTGTGGGGCACTTCCCACTTAACTGTAGATGTTTGGGTCAATGCAGATGTTTAATCAATCAGATTGCCTTTAAAGTCATCTAGGACATGACTCTTCTGTTTCCAAATGTCTGACTGAATAGATGGTGAACTACATCAGTGAAGTGACTATTCTTACCCTAAATTGAAAAGAAGAGTATCAGTTTTTAGCCAGAGTATGCATTTCCATCAGGTAGAGAGAGTTCAATTCCAAATGTTTTATCTTTCTCAGGGATCACTAGGCTAGTTTATCAGTCCTGCAAATAATCCTTGGAGATCCTTACCTGGAATCCAGATAGGCACTAGGGAGCCCAGTCTTGAAGCCAAGTGCTTCAAGCAACAGTGCAGTAAACAAGGCCAAGTTTTCTTCATCTAGATATTTGCTGTGCAAGAAGTTTGGAGTGAAGGAAGAACATTCAGGAACCAGGAAATATTTATCCAGAATGTGCAAAAATGGAAAGGAAACATAGAGGCTGCAGAAGAACCCAAACCAGCTTTTAACCATGACTAGATTAGGAGAATCTTCATTTTTTTCCCCTCTTGGATGGCATGTGGAAAATTTTAAACAAGGAGTTAACATTTTCAGGAATCAAAATAGTTGATGTCTCCAACATCTACATATAACGCCTTTTATGAAATCACACAAAAAATAAGTAGAGTTCCCATTTTCACATCTGCTACTCATATGAGCATATCCCTGACAGTGCAGTGTGTGTGTTTCTTCAAACTCAACCAAAAAACTATCGCTTTATGCAGCACTACTGGTTATAAACCCACTCTATGTGTTTACTACAAATGAAGTGTATATCAGCAATACTGAATATGGAAACAAAATTATAATGGGTGACTTTTATTATTCTACAGCAATATGAAAAGATATCTAATTTGGTTTACTTTTCAGTATTCAGTAATTTAGTTTTAGTTAGAATAAATAGGATTCCCAATACAAACTTACACTATTTTCTTCAATTTCCTATATCACACATACTTTGAGATGTGGGACAACTTTTTCCATGAATTGATGCCAATTATTTTGGAACTCTTTCAGTGTCACAGTGTCATGTTTTAATGGTTTTTTCTCTTTTTCTCTCTCCATCTTTCTTCTTTTTTTTTTTTTTTTTTTTTTTAGGGTATGTCTTAGGGCCTCACTGCAATTATTTACATTTATAAATTTAGATGCACACAGTGATAGTGTATTTTGATTTTGACAAATTTTTCTGCATCCACCACCATCATTTAATCTTTGGATCTATCACTTCGTAATTGTTTTTAACAAATAAACACAGTTATGAATATGCTTTTTCTAACAGAAAAATGTCTAATCTGCCCCATTTATAGAAAAGAGGAAAGCTAAAGTTTTTCAAATATATATGAGAGCATACTTAAATGGTTATATAGTTATATATATATATAAAATATATATTAGTCTACAGTTATATACATTGTAGATTGATTTATGATGAGAAGTTTGAAAGCAATGCAAGAAAAAATTCAAATTAATTGTGGGAAAATTCCATTTGCTGTCAGCATTTTAGTTCAGTTTTGCAGAGTCAAAACTATCTTTTTCTCCTGCAAATCTCTCTCATCAAGCTTTGATGATGCAATTTCTCTTTTCAGCTTAGTCAGACTTTTAAGTTCTCCCTTGACTCACTTGACTCACTTGCCCGCATGACGCCAGTGACTCACACGTATTTATTCAATTTTTCAGTAGATGAACCATTGTTAGTTTTATGTCTAGGCCTTTTAGCTGTGCCTCCTGAGAAAGCAATTAAACTCCTTGCACTTGAAAAGCCCAGACAGCTCAGGCTATGAAAGCAGCAGAGGGTCTGTCCCGCTGCCCCCGGCTTTCATGAGAGACGATATTATGAAAAAACTACACAACTCAAAACAGCTTGTCTGAAAATATTTTCAGCAAAATTAAATCTTTCCTCATCTCTCTTCTTTGCCAGAGGCTTCCTTTCATCCAGAAAGCATCGTTTTCCTGTGAAGGCTTCATATTTTATTTTCCCCCATCCATCCTACAGTTGTGCATCATTCTTGAACAACTGGAGAACAGAAATGCCCTGAAATGCTGCTTCTCAGGACCCCACTCAATGTAAGAAAATTCTCAGCACAGAAGGAGCCTAGAAGTGCCACCATGGCCAACACCCTCACACTGAGTGTCCTTAAAAACTATGTCAAGTCAATGCCAGCACAGCTTATCCCACCCTAGTCATCATTACACAGTACTGCCAAGCACCAGTGAAGAAATGTGTTGTGTAGTGACATTTTAAATGCATTTCAAGTTCAGCTTTTGCTGTGACTTCTTTTGCTTGTTTTCATCTTTATGGGGAGCACAGTTCACATAAAACCACATTTTATCCTCTTTCATGTTAAGTACATTCAATCATAATGCCACTAGGAGTGGCATATTTGCATAAACATCCACAGGTTTTTATAATAGACTTGTGTTAACACTAGTCATATTTTGTCTGAATCTCAGTTTTTAATAAAAACCACAAAAGTAGAAGAACAGACATTGATTTTTTTTTTAATGTTGCATATAGCAGATTGTGTACTTTGATTACAAGTGATTTGTAAATAGCAGAACATTGCTAAAAACTACCTGCTGCATTACATACATAGGCATTTGGGGTTTTTTTAATACCAGTAGCTCTGTTTGTTTTCCCCAAAATTTGATAGAATTTCCTTCATCTCCATTATTTTTTCTCAGAATGCCCCAGGTTTTAGTCAATGCTTCAGTGGCAAAAGCTGCCACACAGAAAGTAGCTAAGGTATCCTGGTAGCTCCATCCTTCACTAAGACTAGCACGGCCCCGTTTAGTGAGACATTACTTGAAATAATATTTCTCTGGAAACACAGGCACACAAAAAGTGACTTGCTGTGTTTTATCTACTGTGCAGGGAGATAAAGATGTCCTGATCGAGTGTTAGAACTGGAAATGTCTGGGAACTTCCAGTACTGAGATGCAGTTACTGCATGTAAACCTAGTCTGATAGCAAGTCAGAGTCAGATGGGACTTTACTATGATTGTTACCATATTTATTATTTGGACAATTGCCTCTAAAATGTACCAGCCTTGTTCTGATGAGGTAAGGAAAATCCTGACCCAAATGAGATCAATCTAACAAAAATTAAAACAGGAAAAAACCCCAAACCTTAAATATTGAAGTACGTGGATAGGTAAATACACACAAACAGAAGTGTCTTCAAATCTTTCTCAGGACTCTACACTATTTTAACCTTTAAAAAAACTTGGCAGCCATTCAAGGTTGAATTGAATGATAGTCAGATGTGGGTGTTTTCTGGAAATATTTCATGAGGCTTGAGGCATAAATTATGTTCTACAAGGACATTAGCCATCCATCTTCCCCATGGCCTTCCTTCTTTCAGCTCATCATATTCTCTTGTCCTATCTTGCTTCAGAATAAATGGCAAGCATGCCAAGAGAGGGAGAGGAATTTCCCCAAGTTGTTTGTGAAATGACCGGCACCATCCAGCTTCAGTCCTGCCAGAACACTTTCAAGCACAAGAAACACAATAATAACCCTCAGTGTGCCTCTTCTGGTGCTCACCACACAAAAACTGGTTTTGTCATGATGAGGGTCTCTGTGCCACTCTGAACCTGCATGGCACAGCCACCACCTGCACTGTCCCAGGGAAGCCTTGCAGTGCTGCTCCTTCCCCACCCTCTCCCATGGAGGCGTGCTGGGGTCCAGGGCTGCTGGCAGTGCCCTCTGTGGGCCTTCTGAGCAAGCTTTGCCCCCTGGGTCTGGAGGAGGAAAGCTGTCATCTATGTTTCCATCCTAGTTTAATTTGATTTTCTGATTTTAACGCTTTTACAATTAAAAAAACAACACCCAATTTCCTCTTATTGATGAAGTGCCACCTTTACTCCTTCCTTAACACAGGTCCAAGAGCTCTCAGGGCCTTTTAATGCTTCAGCAGATAGTCAAATATTTTTAAGTTGCCATAAATCAATGGTTTTAGCCAAAATAGGTCTTGAGCTACATTTTCATAAGAAATTCTCTGGATCCTCAGTGCAGGATATATCTGAGATTCCTGAAGAAGAGCAGCATTAACAGAGCAAAGTGATGATACTCAGTCTGCATGTCCAGCTTTTGTTATTAGGATGATAAATTTTCAAGGCAGCTTAAGCTTAAGGAATCCCGGCTTCTGACGTAAGTTTAGTGGCTCACATGCTCCAAGAATTAAATTCCAATAATTTACCAGAAAGGTTTTTTTGGTTTTTTGTTTTTTTTTTTTTGCTCCAAGAATTAAATTCCAATAGTTTACCAGAAAGTTTACCAGAAAGGTTTTTTTGGTTTTTTTTAATTTGGACAGAGAAAAGGAGAATTGGATAAAATAGCCCTGACTTAAATTCTCATCTGGTATTTTTTTTCCTTTTTTATCTTTAAGTATATATCTTGTGAGTTGCATGACATACAATGTGACTGGGGGAGGAAAGAAAAGGAAAACAAACAACAAATTCAGGAGAACAAAATCTCTCACCCATTGGGCATTTTTGTGTAATTTACAAGGCAACTTCCTCAGGTCAGAGTCTCATCTTTGGGGATTTTCAACTTCCCGACTCTGGAGGAGAGCAGAGGCTATTGCACATGAGCACACACTGACCTCCCACAGAGAAGTGAACTGTCAGATAGGAGATTGCTTTCCTTCCCTCCAAGCTCCCAGGAAGGTATGCAGTGCACAGAGCAGTGTTTGTGTTACTGCTGAAGGGAAGGATTTCAGCCAAAAGAAATTGCCAGCCCCGGCTTTCTAATGAACCATGTGCTGACAGGCCTGGTTGTGAACTGTTACAGATGTGCACTGGACAGTCTAATGAGACACAGGAAATTCAGGAGGCCAAAAAATCTCTGAATTTTCTGCTGCGGTGGTAGTATCAAAACTGCCTGTTCTACCTGGTATTGCCAAGCAAGGGGTGCACCAGCTGTCCTTAATCAAAACTTTTCCATTTGGGGTAAAGGCACTGATGTGTGTTGATTGCCATAAGGGGGAATAAAAGAAGGGCTGAGTCACTGGTCAAGAATGAGAGCACAGGCAGAACAGGATCCTGCAGTGGCACATTAATTATAGTAACATTTTCTGTGATTCCCCTGCTACGTAACCACAGATGCAGGAGCATGAGTGGCTGCTGAAGTGGAAAAGGAATTGGCCAGGATGAATGATGTGGCAAGTAAGGAAAAACAAACCCCTGG
Organism: Passer montanus; assembly: GCF_014805655.1. NCBI lineage: Eukaryota > Metazoa > Chordata > Aves > Passeriformes > Passeridae > Passer > Passer montanus. The sequence continues at coordinate 13,580,755 of NW_024356505.1, read as the reverse complement.
TGAGAGAACAAAAACCCCTGAAAAATTCTCCTTCCTGCATAGTGGAGTCTCCCGCTGATGTGTCCAGGGTGGAAGAGGCACCTTTTCCCAGTGCTTTAGCAGGGGAGTGCTCTGGTATTTCTCTTAGAGCATGAGTCAGACCCAGGGGTTGCCAAAAATACATGCCAAGTCCTGCTCTCGGTTACGTGTGCCCACAACAACTCGGCACATGAGCAGATAGTATGAGCATCAACTGAGCCATCAGAGCCGCTGTGGGCTGCTCTGTGCAGCTCTTCAGCTCCTCCATTTCACCTCTGTTCTCTCTCTGAAGTCTGATTAGCAACAGGATTGCAGATGGTATTGCTAATTGTCTGGCCTGCAAATTTAATCAGATCAATGAAAGAAGTCTGCTTTTACTGTTATTTGACAGATAAAACTTATTTATCGCTATCTAACTGATGAAGAACTAGCCAGCAGATGCCCCAGCTTTGTCATATGGACAGGCTTAGATGCAAAAAAAGAAAAAAAAAAGCATAGACAAGAGCCCATGAAACAAAACAGGACACATACACAGATCTTTCCCAGCAGAGCTAGCATTTGCCAAAACTGTAAAGTTACATAAGATATGTAACACTGACATCTGTTGGCACACAAACTGTGTACTGATCTCTGCTTGTTTATTCTGTGGCAATATTTTTAGCTGCCTTAACAGTGCCGTGAGTGCCACGCTGCTGCAGTAGCATGCTGCCACTCCAGGGCACAGCCCCACAAACTGGCAGAGCTGCCCTGTAAAGAGCCTCTGGGATAACTTGCTAGTAGGACACTGAAAAATTCAGTCCAGACTGTCAATGGCCTATTCCTTTTGCACACTATGAACTGAAGAGTCCATGTTTCTGCAATCCCCACTCACAGTGGGCCCCCTCTTTTTTAGCATTTTTTTAAAGGCATTTCCACTTGTGTAAACATTCATTTGTAGCAGCAACATGGTCTTGTAATGTGTTGTATTCTGGGGAAAGACTTCAAGAATCTCTTCTTTCTTGGAAACCCAGTGCTTCTCCAAGGGCCAGGAAGTTAGAAACGAGACTGATAGTAAAATTATTTCCTTTAGATGTAAAATCCTTGAGGCTGTGTGTAAGTCCAGCCACAGGGTATTGCAGTGTTTTCCAACTTTCTGATTTCCCACCCCAAGAGGCAATTATTAGCTTGTGAATTTTGAAAGTCCTGGGTTGGGGTGTTTAGATCACTTGACCTGCCCTGCTCATATGTTCAAAAAGCAATTTTTTTTTTTTCAAAAGCACCACAGTAGTAATTTGCCTGAGGAAGAGTCCCAGGGAATTTTGCAGTCAGATCCTGTGCCACATCTATTTGTCAATAAGCTTGTTCACTGAGAGGACAAATGACATTTAGTCAAGGTAATAATAACAATTAGCACATGGGCATTAGAGACTTTATCTGCTGCTCTTTGCCTGGCTGTGGACAATAGGCAGGTGGTTTTATTTCTTGCTTATCATTGTAGCTGCAACTTTTCTTATTTAGGGTGGCGTGCTTTGACTGTTTACAGGTTTGCTTCTAACTGAAGCTGCCTGATTACTGAGATGCCAAAATAATGGTTTTAGCTGAGTATGTGGTTTAACAGATATTAACTCCTGGTTATAGTTCCTCTTTTTTCCCATAATTATTTCTCAATTGTGTAGTTCAATGCAAGAAGATGAATTGAGTTCTTGGAATAAAGTGTGCTTCAGTATTTCAGGAGTATTAGGTCAGTTTAAATCTCCTATTCTGCTAGGTTTTTGGGGGTTTTTTAAGACATCTTTCAATGGCATTATTTTCTGATTACCTCATTCACAAGAAATTTACCTACTGCCATGTGGGTCTGCAAAGATGCTGGGAAAACTTAAAGGATGATATATTTTAACCAAGAAACATTGGTTTGCTCTCCTTCTGTCAGCAGAGAAACCTGGAAAAAAAGAAGAGATCCTATAAAGCTGATTTACCATTTTATGTGTTTCTGGTAATAAACTGAGTTCCTGGAATAAAGTGTGCTTTAGTATTTCAGGAGTATTCCATCAGTTTAAATCTCCTATTCTGCTAGGTTTCTTGGGGTTTTTAAGACATCTTTCAATGGCAGTATTTTCTGATTGGCTCGTTCACAAGGAATTTACCTACTACCATGTGGGTCTAAAAAGATGCTGGGAAAACTTAAAGGATTATATACTTTAACCAAGAAACATTGGTTTGTTTTCCTTCTGTCAGCAAAGAAACCTGTGAAAAAAGAGATCCTATAAAGCTGATTTACCATTTCATGTGTTTCTGGTAATAAAATGGTGTCAAGTTTTATTGTATGAATGAGTTTTAGGTTTCTCACCTCCAAACCAGCTGTCTGTAAAGAAACCTAAGCTGTGTAAGTTGCACATCATGAACTCAATGAAATCTTCTGTATCAAAAGCAGAGAAGTCAAGCACAGTGAGGAGACTGGATTTCTATTGCTGGTTTCTCAGGAGAAGCAATAACTGATGCATTTGCTGCTAATGACTAATAAAATGGAGCACAAGCAGAGACAAATGCTGCCTTTAGAAGAAGAGAGTAGCTTTCCTACATAGCAATGCAAAAAAAAACCCCACTGAGTAGTCAGGGCTGTCATGGCATCAGAGTGGTCCTGAGTGAAAGGTTTCTTGCATGCAGGACATGATAACACCCCCTGGGTGACAAGCTTTTCCCTCTTTCCATGAGTAATCATCCTGCTAGGTGACAACTCACTAAGGAGACCCTGGAGCCAGAGGCAAAGAAAGGCAAGGGAGAGCAAATTCAGTTTTTCACAAAACTTCATTCACTTCTCTTTTTCCTTATTAAAATTTAAATATTGCCTTTATCTCTGTGCTTTCTACAGATCTCATAACTGGCTATATTTGTGAATCTAGACGTGTGGCTCTTGAGCCTGACTGTAAACTGAGTCAGTGTTTTAGGAGCTACAATGGCACATGCAGATTAGATGATCCACCATTACAATGCAAAGGGAAGAAGCCAGAGTCAGGAGGATATCTTGTTAATGACCTATATTTCTTTATAAAATGTTCATTAAATTGCAATACTTTCTTCATCAATTATGCAGATAAGCTTGGCTTTTAAAAATCTCTGCAGCAAAACCAGCAAAATCTGGCAACAAAGACAATTTGCCGGAGTTCAAAGAAACCCTTCATGTTTCCTCCTTGGCTTCTTTCTTACACACATGTCCTTCCTTCATAAAGCTTTCCAGCACAGCATTGCCTGGGGAGCCATCAAGAAAAGCATTCCATCACCAACATGAGCATTAGTGGGACCAGCCACTGAAATGAATAGTAAAGAAATATTAACATGGAGACAAGTGTGAGGAGAAAAAACCCCACAGAATTAAAGGGTAGTCCAACAACTTCTCTACTTTGCTCCAGATTTAACTTGGTGGCTTTTCCTGGGGTGTCAAAACACTATTCACAGAATCACAAAATTTTTTGAGTTGGAAGGGGCCCACAAGGATTGTTGAGTTTTAAATGAACGGCTCATACAGGATCAAATCCATGACCTCACCATTATTAGTCAGAGCCTGGGTATGGAAAGAAGGCTTAATCTTTAGTTTTGTCCTTAAAATGAAATCCTGACAGGTATTGATGTGTGTGATGAATTTGGAGAGCTGGAATGGACTCTGAGTGCTTGAAGAGAACATTATTGCAAGGAGAGATGGACATGGAACTTTTCTCATTTTTTTAATTCCTTTGTTTTTTCCAATACGTTCTTCAAAGAATGTTGTTTTGTAGGATTGAACTACAGGGTCCCCCGTTAGCCATGCTTACCCATGTGTCTTGCTGAGGCAAAGGAAAATTGTAGGAGAAATGTCCTAAATAACAGATCTTCTCCAAAATGTATCATATCTATCCTTTTTCCAAGTACAGCAACTTTCCCAATTCTGGAAAAAAGGGCTTGTCATTTAAAAATAATTGTATTGTTTCAGAAAACATCTTCCTGCTCCAGGCTCCAAGCTGTCTTCAGGCGTGTTCCTTCCATCGTTTCAAATTAAATATGTTAAAATAGGAAGCTTATTTTTATGGTGTATGGCCATGACCTTTTTATTCACTTTTGTCAGCATGGGAATGTTTATTTCCATCAGAATTTTCTTGTAAATTCACTAACCCAGGGAAAAAAAAAAAGAAAAATAAAGAAAAATAGAGAAAAAAATAGAGGGGGAAAAAAAAAAAAGAAAAAAAACTAAAAAGTCTTAATCCAAAAAATTTTCTGTATAAAATTGAGCAGATGTTCCACTGAACTTATGTTTTAGCCAACTATTGATTATATACTCAGGTTCAAATGCCTCACCAAGAAACACAGATAAGATACTAAAAAGAAAACCCTTTCAATACATCATTTGGAGAGTTGGCAGAATTACTGTAGGAGTCAAGAGTATTCATCTTGGGGAAGGGACAGGAAAGGTCTATGTTGAATGTGTTCAGAAAAGAAATATAATTTGCTGGTATTTCAAGGGAAAAGTGGAAAAAGATAACAATGCTCATTAGGCAAAAGCAATCCTGTAAGCACAACATGAAACAACAGATCACAGCTCTTATTTCAGGTTATACTCTAAAGTCAAGGATTTAATTAATTCATGAAGAAAACACCATATACTGGCCCAAATGTCTGTATTCTTTCTGGAGAAACAAATGTATATATATATATCTTCAGACAGAAGAAAATATTAATTTTATAGCACATGCTATGTGCTATATATACACGCATACATGTGCACATATTTATAGCACATGGTGCATAAATATATATCATGTGCAATGATGCATTTCATTCATTTAATATATTATTAAAGTACACCATAAATATGTGGTAGTATTTATTTAATTGCAAATACTTAAAAGTGTGTAAGTAGGTTCATAATTTCAAATACAAAAAAATTAAAGTAATTTACAGAATTTTTCATAGAATCATTAAGCTTGGAAAAGCCTTTTAAGATCATCAGTCTAACTGTCAATCTAGTGCCACTCCATGTTCGCCATTAAACTATGTCTTCAAGTGCCATATCCATGCATTTTTTGAAGACTTCAGGATGGTGATTCCACTACTTCAAATAGAAACATTTTTCAGAAGAGTGTATTTATAACCATAGTTCTTGGTAAATCAGATTGTGTTCTCTACACCTCAAGTGAATTGCTTCATTTATGATGTTATATTTATATATGTGTATTTATGAATTAGCAGTCCTAGAAGTGCTCTAATACCAGATAAAAGCACCAGTGAAATAATAATTTCTGGTCTGAACATCTGTTTTGTATCCAAGAGTCGTGGCATGAATCACTAGCCTTAAACAGGAACTTCATAGGCTATAATATAATGAATTTAATGGAGTTACAGATTTCATTTTGTCATGTCTTATGAATGCTGGTGGCAGTGGCCAGTCTTTATTCTACACCAGTAAAAAGGGGTTTTTTACTGGATTTACAAGTCATACTCATCATTGGCCTAAGGCAGAAAATTTGCACAACCAAACCTTCTACATATTGGAAGATTCTCTTTATTTAACCTGGTGGTTTAAAACTCAATTTTTGTGTATGTGGGAAGATTTTATTAAATTAAATGACTGGTCCAATTTGAATATAAATTGCACTTTCTTTTGATTTTTCTTACACATTTTTTCAGTAAAATAAATTTAGGATTGCCTAAACTATTTGCATAAGCCTAGAATATGACTCAGTCATTTTTAATCAGTTTCTTCACATCCAAAAAAAGTTGTGATGTCTGCTTTCTGCCAAGTAAAGCGTGCAATGTACCTCTGCTGTACCCAGAATGTCCCAAACTGGCTGCCTCTGGGCAGAATCACAGATGTCATTTCCTTTCCGGAACGGAGATTATCCAAGCTGAGCCCACGAACTCCCTGACCGTGGTCATTTCCATTTCCATGCTGTCTGACCCCTTTGTGATTCTGCCTTTCCCACATACATGACATCATCAGCTTCCTGGGAAGCTGAGACAAGGTAATAACTTTGTAGTTACCTAATGCCCACATTATGCAGTTGTGGTGGAGGCAATTACACACAATGGCCTCGCTGCTTCTTTCATTTTCTCTCTCTGTGTCTTGAGAACTACTTGATATTTGGGTTAAATTTTTGCAGCATCCCCATCTGCTTGATTTGACATTATTCTGGCTTCATTTTTATGATCCTGACATCCAAAATACACTTACATTTTGTTATAAATATATTTTCCCCAGGTTCTTTGTTTATTGTAGTCTTTTTTTGAGCTGAGTATTTGGCCTAAGGCAGTTTAATTATTGTTAGTTATTCCTTCTTCTGAATAGAACGTCCTTTCAAAGTCAGTCCTTGAGCTCTATAGCCAAATTGACTTCACTGGATATTAAATCCACCTGAATACAAATTCATAATAAACTTTTTCATATTAATATGAAACTTTTCAGTTTGCATATTTCTGATCCTGATAACAGGTGAACTAAATGGAGGAATGGTATAGGATGTTTGGAAAATCAATCCATCTTTCAGTTTTAAAAACTTATGCCATCTATTGCTAACTTTGTGCTGCCAATCATCCTAAAATTAATTCAAGAAATCTTTTTCCAGACTACAGTCTTTTCTGTCTTGGTATGGATCTGCAATACTTCAGTGGGGAAATTCATGGATTAGGTATCATCATATATTTTTAGAAGCATCTTCAACCACTTTTTAAACTCTGTCTTGGAGATTCCATCCCATGCTCATTTCCCTGCAGTAGAATTGAAAGCAAAGATATGTACCAGTTTTTCTTTACTCTGCAGTGTTTCTCATTTTTTATACTGGCATGCCAGTTCTTCACCCTTACACCTCTGACAATTCTTTTCAGCTCACAGGTGTGTCAGCTGGTGGCAACACCTGACCTCCTAGCACAGCTAGCATAAACACAATCCATGAAACAATGCTGTAGAGTCGTGTTGTAGCTTTATTTGCTTCTAGAGGTAAAACACAGAGGTAAGAAAATGCAGATCTGGAGGTGAAAAGGTCTCAAGAGGTTGATTTCAATGGATACTTCAGCCCTCAAATTTAAATTGTCACAGGACAGCCTCAGGAGTTCTTAGGAACCCTTAGCTACTGTCAGCAGCAAAGGTTCAGGGTGTCAAAAAAGCAATCTTTGTGAGTGCCCCTTGTCCACCGCATACAAAGCCAGCATCTTGGCTGGAGGACTTTGATTTCAGTTGGGTTTTCTTGGCATAGATGGCACAACAAGGTGTATCTGCCAGAGGAGCTGCTCTTTCTCTGTGTTTTTCTTATCAGTGCCTAAGACTTTCATAATATTTTGCATCAGCTCTTTCAACATGTCTTTTGCTATGATTTTTTGCTTGTAAAATAAAAGGCAACAGTGTTATTTCTCCCTTTATATACTGTCTGAATAAGTCCATTTTTCCAAGTTAATGTTTGCTTTGATAAACTGAAGGCAGTGCGCCTGCAGCTACCACAACACAGTAAAGAAATAACCCAAGTTTAAAATAGACTAATGCAAAATAGTGTCCCAAGGCAAAGGGCAGGAAATTGGTTGCAGTTGAACTAATATTTCTCTTGAAATTATCTGTAGCTGCTATTTGCTACACAGCTTCTGCTCATCCCTGGGCAATTCCGGATGCCTTTGGAAAATCCTCTCAAACTTCATGCTGTGCTGCCTATATATGGTGTGATTCCTCATGTTTGCAGCCCTCTGGTACAGAAGAAATGTGTGTCTTTATATACGAGGGGTGTAGAAAGTGTCTATTGTATGAGATGAGTCATTCATAGTATTTCCCCTTTGAGTGAAGAATAAAGGAAGTGCATGACAAAACTGGGAACTTCCATTCAGGCTTGTAAACTCTTCTCTCCTGGATGTTTTAAATAGATAAACTGAGGGAAAATTACACAAAAATACATGGAAGGTCCAGTACAATGTAGGCTGCTATACAAGCTTGAAATAATTTTTGGAAATAGATATCATGCTCACGTACATAAGTGAAGATTGATTTGCTAGTTGATGCAAGATTATAGATGAAATAGTGATGTTTACAATGTAGACAATATAAAAGTTCCTGTAATCATAGCTATTTTTGCTGTAATAGTAACTACTTTTTTAAGCTGATAAATATCTAAGAATTACCTTCTTGTTGTCTTTTTGTGATAATCACTTTTTCTCCACAGGAGATGAGTAATTCTTAAAGCAATCTATTTACAGTCTCTAACATTTCAGCCTATAAAGCATTTTTAGTTTAAACTTAATCATTTTTACAATTCATATGGGCATTATTTTACCTAACTTTAGCCATCCATACAGAATTTTGATGTCTAACTATCTGCAGGCATATCTGAGCACCCACCTAAAGGAGTTACTTGTTATTCTGATGTCACATTGCCTTATCATAAATATCAGTCTGATCCAGAGGTGAAAGGTCATAAAATAGAATCTCTTACTTTGATAGAGCGGGGAGTTTTCTGTAGATCATCCTGGAGGAGCATAACCTAAAAGTCATTTTGTATTAGAGGTTTCTGAGAACTCATAGGCATGGTCAGACAGGCAGCCATCATTTTTGGATGACTAATAAAACAGGTGTAAGACATGGCAGAGAAAACACAGTGTATGAACCAGCTGTAACCAGAACAACAGGAGAACATGTTTATGTTAACCTAATGCATTTTATGTTATGACATTCAAATCTATTTCTTCCTTGAAAATGAATTGAAACAAAGTTCAGTACTGAATAGGAGCTGGGGGTTTTGTCATGTGTGTAGTGGAGCTTTTTGTGCTTGTCTATAAACCAGTTTATCTCTAATTTTTCTCTAAACTCAATGAAATTAAAACGGAGGGGTTTACATGAACACTGGGAATAGAGAAATTAAGATCAGCCAGGTAATAAGAACAAAGGCCAAAGATACAGAGTGGCTGAATGAACGTAAATGCAGTAGAAATGTTGGAGGGACATTGGAGGGGAAAAGAGAGCTACATGCCACTCCCAAGTGGGTCACATCTGCCTCCCTGCAAATCCAGTAAAACACAGGGGGGTAGGAGGTGTATGTATGAATTTAAACCACAAACTGATTTTCTGCAGCCACCTTGTGTCGAAAATGGAAAATGCAGCTCTCAAAATCTGTTTTTGCAAGCTCAGTGCCCTGCTTCTGTTATAATCCAACACCATGGATTATAAGGTGTTGCCCCCAAGGGACTTAAAGCTCATTAATGTTGCTGCTGTTGCCCGGAGACCTGCTCACACGAGGAATTTTTTCCGGTGGGGAAAACACCCTGAATTAGGGTGGATTTTCATTGATACTGAGTTTCTAGGAGAAAATGTCACCTAGAAAGAAAACATTACTTTTAGATCCCATTCCTTTGCAGCCTGAACTTTGCAGAATCAAAGGGAATCTTGCCATTTATCTTAATGCTCAATAAGGTCTATTTCACATTATTTGTTCACAGTGCAGAAAGTGATAGATCTTACACCCTTTTTCTCAAAATGTGCTTCTTTGGTTGAAAGAAGAAATCTGCAGAAATCAGTGGTCAGAAACCAGAAATGGCTATTGACTGAGCTTTAGTGTGCAATCCCAAAATTCTCTTACTAGATAACACTGCATCTGCTCTAGACATAGGCGAGACATTGCTAGCTCACATTGAACTAGGAAAAGTAACTGCTTTGTCATTGATAGCTCTCTCATTTTTCTTTTCTCCAATCATGAATTTAATTTAAATTCAGAGAAGACGTAAGTGACAGTTTTCATTTTCCTTGACAGGTTTGTAACAAGTACAAGGATTATTTCCCATTCAGGGCAAAAAGCTGCCTACTGTTCTTCTTTGACAATATTCTCATCTCTTCCCCTCACCACCACTGCAATAATGATTTCCACCTGGCTCATCTACCTGGGGGCTGGGCTGGCACCATGGCCCTAAGACAGGAGGAACCCTCACTGCAACACCCCAGACAGTTTGACTGCACTGTGTCTAATTCCCAACAGTTCATCAGGAAGAAAACTGAGTAAGATGCATTTCAGAAAAGGTTTTGTCTCTCTTCTTTGGTTGTATAGGCAGTGTGCTGGCACTAACCTGTATGTTTGTTTATTCCTGGAAATTCGTCATTTGCGCTTGTGTGAGGTCAATAGCTTTTTCTCCATAAATTACCAAATTATAACCTCTATATTTTTTGCGTGGCAAAGGAAGCCCAAAGCTGCCTATTTAAGGCAAACAGATTACCTTCAGCCAGATAATGTTGAGCAACATTTACCAATGGCAAATAACTGGTGTCATGCTGTTAGAATCTGTGAGACACTGGGAGCAGACCTGTCCCTCAACAGTGAGCCATTCTATGGGAAATGCTCCCAACTTTGTACATCTTGGCTTGGCTTTTCAACAGCATTTTAAAAAACATACTCCAAGAAAAGCAGGAACAATAAGCGAAAAGAGAGAACAGGTGATGACTTCAGTCTGCCAGGGAAAGGAGCAGGTTGTCATTTAAGTTAGCTGAGAGAGAATCATGGATTATACGGATATTCAGCAGATGGAATCAATGGAATGTAACAGCAGTATCAATATGACAAATTAGAGGAATTACTCCAAACTACCAAACAACAGGGGACATGAATTACAGTTTGCTGTTGTGTTTACAGGTCACACGAGGTCAAACAACTCTTATTGTTGCTCATTGGCTCTCCACTGCTCAGACTGTGGCTGTAACAGTGGGCCCTGTGGATAGCATAGTGGTTGAAATGGGAATGCACACAGAGCTAATGGAGAAAAAGGAGCCATATTATTCACTTGTAACCTCACAGGTACACTGATTTTCATTGCTTTTATTACTTGTATATTATGCAGGCTGGATATATCATGGATCAAATCCCTACTGAGCCATATTTTAGGTATGGGAGCTGGAAATATGATCATGCATAGATACATTGTCACGCAGCAATTTTACAAGTGCTGGTTTCTTGTATGCACCACTGTGACTCTGCTAATTTCTGAATGGCTCAGATGACCTTCAAAATACAAAATGACCCATGATTCAAGCATAATCTGGCATGTGCTTTGAAGTGACACACACACACGTGGACACACAGACCTGACAGCTACATCATGGCCATCATCAGGAAAACCCCTTGGTGTTCTGCTGTCAGCGCTGCCTGGTACTGATACCAAAACCAACTCACCTCCAAATAAGATTGCACCTCTTTATATAATTTCTCTGCAATCTCCTGGCAACAATTTTACCTGTAGCCTCAGTTAGAAGTGTGGGTGAAGGTTTCCACTGTTCAGAGTGAGCTACAAAGACAAGAGCAGTAGCTGAGGCTGTAACTCTGAACCCTATATGTACGTATAGGTTTCAGCCAAACTGAAAGCAAAATCAAGAGAACACAGAAAACATTCAATTTTTTTTTATTATTGGTGCAGAAATAGTAACAGTTTGGACCTTTTTTCTGTACTGATCTACCTTCAGCAGAAAAATGAAAAGTACAAATGGAGGTATTTGATAGGTGTGGTTCTGCCATTGTTGTCAGTGTGCTCTGGCCAGGGTTTTTCAGGCATTCAATTTAGAATTAAAACTGTGGGGGGGAAAGGTGGCTAAAACTAGAAGGACTCACAAAGAAAATGAGTGCAAAATTTTGAGGGTGACACCTGGCTCTGTTTGATTTAATGTTAGCTTTGGTAGACTGTAGACACTGACAAAAGGTACTTGCAAATTGCAGCAGCCACCAAAATAATTTCATCAAGAATTTTTTAAAAATTCCAGAAAATTGAATTAAAAGTTGTCAATGGTTATAAGAATCTATTGTTTGCTTGTAAACTTGGTAATTTGAAGAAGTGTTAAGGAACCTTTACATCATTGTAGTTAATGGATACTTGCAGGACCCTTTCAAAATCACCTAGAATTAATCCCATTGAGGAAAAAAAATGCTGTTTTCCTAAGGTCTTAAAAAACATATTTGCCCCTTTTTTTCTATACTGTAGACTTGTACATGGATTCCTAATGAATAAGGGAAAATTTTGTAATGTTACATAGAATCATAGAATTGTTAGGTTGGAAAAGACATCTAAGATCACCAAGTCCCATAAGAAATAGCTTTTAGAAGTGAGGCTAATTTAGTGAGATGAATAAATCTAAAACTGAACATCAGAGTACTTATGTGAAACTACAAAGAGAAACCAGTGCACTTTTCAGAGCTTCAGTGACCAACACAATGCATTTCTGACTGACAGAATTTTTTTCTTGTCTTATCCTCCTTGAATTAGTTTGGATGGATATTACTAGAGGAACTAGTGACCACAGAAGATCCTAAGGATGGATCAAGCATCAACAGTTTTAAGCCAAATAGAGCAAAAGGGAAATCATGCTCCATAATAAGAAGATGAAGAATAAACCCCTCAAAAAGTAATGAGCCACACGGGTTAAAAGGTCCAGGGATCTCACTGAACCCTAAAACAACTAAAATTAAAAGGGTAAAAATTTGTCAAGCAGTGTAACTGTGTACTCTCCATCCTTGGAGCTGATGAAGACTCAAGCAGTGAGGCCCCAGGCAGAAGGCTCTGAGTGCAGGGTGTACTGGATGACATGGAGATTCCTCCTGACCAGCAAGGTTCTGTGAACTTATGACAGCTGGTGAGAGCTCCTGCACACCACTTCCCCTTTCACACTGACATCATTTCTTCAGAAGAACACATCAAGGATTATTTCTGTACTGATCAGGAGGACTGTTTCCTTTTTCTAAAATTAGTGTCAGTGACACAGCACATTTACTAAGGTTGGATTCTGTTGTCATTTGTGGTTGTGAGACAGCATTATGAAATTATTCATACCTGTATCTTCACCCTTGTTCTCTGCTGCCTCAGGATCCTTCTCTTTGATTCCTCCTGCAGCTGAAAACTCTAAGAGCAGTTTATCCTAAAAATGTAGAAATAACAGTAATTTCAAACTATTTTTGATTTCTTATTTCTGAAGATAATAAAATTAAAGTATGAAGGACCATTTGGTCTGTGAGCACTGGCCACAGCTTGAAAGTGATCTGGTCTCCTGTTTTGCATCATGCTTGCTGAAGGTGTAAAGTAATTCCTTTTATTACCACAATTTAACTGAAAAAATAAATTCAGTAAAGTGACATGGTAAGTTCCTTTAACAGTCTTTGATTATCCACAACACAGGTAAATACCAGTTAGAGATGTTTCTTAGACTGATTATTAAACATTGTTGCCATCACTTCCCTGGTTTTTAATCCCCCAGCTTAAAAAGGATATGACTGATCTCCAAAATGGTCCTGAATGTGGTCCTGCTTCATTCAGAGACAGAATTAATGGGTTCTACTACTCAAAATAGTTGTTCTTAACATGGTTTTTTAATGTTATATTGAGTCCTAGCACATATATGGCATATTTCCCAGTTACAAAGCATGAAGAATTAATGACTGAGTTTTTGCAGTATAATTTGAGAATACGTTTTCCCAGGAGTACACTTTGCTATGTCTCAGGTACATAAGAGGCTTTTGCTCATTTTATTTACCCCTAAACGTGAATTTTTGGAGTGTCTGAGTTCCAGTTGTTGTGTTTACACTGCTAAATCATTCCTTTTTCTAGCATCCCCTAGTGCAAGCAGAAGTATTTCTTAACAGAGTGGCTCACAACCCCATCCTAAACTGTTGTGTGATTTTATTTGTTCCAATCCTTGCTCAAAGCAGGCAGAACTGTGAAAAAAGGTCAGGTTACTCAGGGCTCTTGAACACACTCCTGCATATCCCTAGAGCTGGCAAACCCACAGCCCCTCTGAATGGTCTGAGATACTGCTTGGCCTCTCTCCTGTGAATATTGTGCTCCTATTATTCAGAGTTTCCTTTGTGTAGTTGGCATCTTCTGCCCATCATCCTTTTTCTATGCACCCTGACAAGAATGTGGCTCCAGCTCCTCTGGATGATGATCCAATAGCAAGAAGCTGAAAACTGGCAGTAAGACAATTAGGACAGTCAAAGCCATGGTCAAGAAGCCTTAAAAGTATAATACAATAAGTATGTGTGTAAAAAATCTCCTGCATATGACTGAAATAGGTACCATCACCCAGTTTCATACAGCAATCATTGTATTTGGTTTCTCCAAACTGAGCGCACATTTCCCTCAGCATGTCAGTAGATTCTCGTACAGTGTGTCCCAGAGCCCTCTTTGTCTTTGTAGCCTTCTATGCAGCTCACTTGCAGTATGACAATGTCTCTTGGTTTCTCCAAACTGAGCACACATTTCCCTCAGCATCTCAGTAGCTTCTCGTACAGTGTGTCCCGAGCCCTCTTTGTCTTTGTAGCCTTCTATGCAGCTCACTTGCAGTATGACAATGTCTTTTTTGTTAGCAGTGGGAAGGCCAGGGTTTAACAGTTCCTCACATGTTCCCAGTTTCTCAGTAGAGCAGAAGAGTTGTCTCTCTCCACCTGCTGACTGCACTCCTTCACTAATCATCTCCCCTGTGCTGGTGCCCTCTTTGCTGGGAGGGCACATTGCTCATCATGCCCACCTTGCGGTCTGCCAGGGTCCCCAGATACTTATAAAATAGGGAAAACTGATGATCCAGCAGTGAGAAGCTGAAAACTGGCAGTAAGACAATCTTGCTTAGGCCAGTCAAAGCCATGGTCAAGAAACCTTAAAAGTATAGTACAAAAAAATTTGCGCATAAAAAATTTCCTACATGTGACCTATATGTACCCATATGTACCTATATGTATATTTAAGTGTAGATAACATATACTCAGTGTAGATAAGCCCAAAATATTTTTATGAGGTTTAAGCAAAACTATAATGACATAATGACTGCATATTTTGAACAAAGCTACATAAAATCTATTTCTATTTCTATGTTTCTATTGCTGTTTTCCCTATGGAAATACTCTGTGTAGATATAATCTGTTTCCCAAATCAGTATCCTAACTTTCAGCAGAGCATCCTGCTTTAATTCTCCTATCAACAAGAGTGAACTAATTTTATTGATCAGTCTGTAGGGGAAAAAAAAGCAAAATTAATCCTAATATAAACCTACAAAAAAAATCCCCAATATATGTTGTACATGATCAAGAAATATCCTTTTTATTTACATTCTCATTTAATTTGGGCTTCCTTTTTAAGATTTCATCTAAATATTGATGAGTGGAAAACAATTTCCATGAAAGTACTATATATAAATCTTTAATTCAAATTGCAAGTTTCTCCATTTTTTCTAATGCAGCAAACAGCCAAACCCTATTACCCTGAACAGTTTGAAATCATAAATATTTATCTGAGCTCAGTGGTGATTTGTTATAGAGAGGTTAGACTGTGTCTTCAAGACAAATTTATTTCCACAGTTGAAGCTGGAGCTAATGAAGTCCATATTGTCACACTGATGTTGTTCTTTCAAAATGCACATTAGAACCCAATGTCTTTTACAGAGTTTGCAACACAAATGCTTTGAAAAATTTTATACTGAGTGTTCATTCTCAGCCTGGAAATTATCACTCATGTAGTATTTTCTTCCCTTCTCTATTCCACTGTCAAGACTGTGGCTGAGAATTGCATAAAATTCATGAACTCCAGCATTCTTCAGTGAGTTATTAAACCGGTATTATTTTTTGCTAGTCTTTTTATTTTTTGTACCTAAATAATGATAATTAGGGAACTCAGAAGGAATCAAATACCTTTTCTACTGCATTAGGAATTCTTTGCTAATCACTGAAGTCTTGCAGATAATTCTTAGGTTTAATAGAATAAGGTTTAGAAGAAGCAGTTTCTAGTCTTGTTTAAATTGGGATAGATGCAGTTTTCACAGCTGAGGGATCATGACATAAGAGGTGAGGAAGTGTTTGACCATGCAACTGCCTTTATCCAGTCGCTTTAGAATTTACCTGTAATATTCTATTCCTAAAAGTTACTACAATAACCTATATAGAGTATGTAAAAATGGCAGAGTGCCTATAAGTGCAAAAGGGAAATATAGTACACACACATTTGTTTTCTTGCAAGAATTTCATTATAGGAAGGTGGAAGAAATTCTGTGAACATTGCTCAGGTGTATAAAGTCTTACTTTAGTGGGTTGTTGTCAAGCACACTAATGAAAACAAAAAAGGTATTAGTATATAGTTCTATTTACGTTATATTATTGTCCAGTTCAATTTTATTGCATCAATTTCTATGGTGAAAAAATAATACTTGAAGCATTTGCTAACTACCTACCTTCTGGTGTACCTGTCAGTCTCAGAGGAGACCTTTGCTAGGTACACCCACAACTGTACACTGTCTTCTCACACAATTTCCCTGACCAATCATGGCACTAAAATGCAGTGGGAATGGAGTTCAGCTTCTTTTTAATAACTGGCTCAAATAACCAAATATGTTGCAGTAAGTGTTTTTATGTTTATTCCCAACATACTTCATACATATATGTGCCCAGAAAGTTTGCAAGAATCTCCACTGTTTGGCCACAATCCCCATTTTGCTGATTAAGACACAAGACATTGTTTCTTATTTTTAGCAGCTCTAACTCTGCCTGCCAAGAGCAAATGATTAATCAGGTCCTTAAAATGACTTAACAGCTGTAAATCAAGTAGTAATTTTAAGAAGCAGAGCTCATGGACAAAATAGCTGTTTCATTTGCCAGGGAGCAGAAAGATATATTTAGTCACCTCTGGATGCTAACATTGCCTCCATCAGATCCTTTAGAAGGTCAAGCTGATTATTCCTCAGGTCTTGTCTGCATGTTGCTACTGAAAAAATCTCACTGCAACGTGCATAGAGTCCCAGTTTTTTCAGGATTTCCGAGTATCACAGCCACAAGTCTCTTTGAACCTGGACCAGGTTCCCAATGCCCAATGTGGGGCATTTCCCCACATTTCTGTCTGTGTGTCTGAGCTTCATTCTTCATATGTCTCTCTGAGGCTGTTGTTACTGCCTGCTTTCCATGCTGCTCCTTGCATCTTTACTTCTGCTAAATCTGTTACCTAGGATCAAACAAGCAAATCTGGCTGAAAGTAATAATTTTTGTCCAGAATTACCTGTATGTCTCCTTATCTTGTATCCCAGTACTCATGATTATTCTGAGGGCTCATTTCTGGCCATCTCAATGCCAGGTTCAGCAGGTTATTTCAGGGTCACTTCACAGAAAACCATTTCCAATGTGTCCATGGTACACCAGGGACATGCACTTCTCTGGGTGGGAAGTGCTTACTGTGCTTACAAATGTGACCAGGGCAGAAATTTAGGGTACTCACTTAGAATGGTGAATGGCTGAAGATGGAGAAGAGTTGCTATGTATCTACTGTCCAGCAGTATTTTCCATAACCAAATTACCTGTTACAGCTGACCCTTAAATGAGGGCTTATACCATATTCTGATTATTTTGCAGCTGACTTTTGTTTGAATGGCCTGCTTCTCCACCTAGCAGGGCCAATGAAGCATCTCTGTATTCTTTAGTGTCAAGCTAATCTTATGTCGAAGGAAAATGACATTTTATATTTTATGTGTTCTGCAATACATCCACTGCAAAGCTTTTAGCAATGATTTTGAAACTCCTTTTTAACACCTCTAGAAGGCTAAAAATCTAGAAAACCTCAAAAATATATTTTTCAGACCATGTTGATGTCATTTGGACCACAACATTCCCTAATCAAACGCAACATGGCCCATAGTGACGCAATGGAAAAAGTCTCAGTTGGAATCAACATCTACATCAAAATAACCTGTTCACAGTTAGAGTTTAAGCTGGACAAATATTTGAAAAATTCTGCCTTTTCCATATCTTCATTCTGCAGTTACCTTCACTCCAGCCTTGGAAACACACTGCAGGTTATAGGGCATGCTCTGAGCTCACAGGGAGAAAGAGAAGCTTCAACACAGAGAACTTGCAGGCAATGCAAAATCCAGGCCATCATCAGAGTCAGACACTGTCTTTACTAGGAGTGCAAAAAGTCAACTTTTTTAAGCAAGTTTTATAACTGTGTCTATAATTCCACGAGAATGAAAATTGCCTGAAAAAAATCACGGAATAATTCTGTAGCAAATATGAACTAGCATAGTCTGATTGAAGCCTGTGGAGTTATCCCAGTTTACAACAGGTTAAGATCTGGCCTCAGCTGGACATTTGCATGCATAAATCAAGTAATTGCATGCACAAACTGATAGTTATTTTGATTTGCATGTAAGTGTTCATACTAATTAGCAAGAGCACTATTGAACTAATGCTTGTTATAGGTTTTTCATGTGCAAACAGATGTATTTGCAGACACTGAAGACTTTGTTGATAGTAACAATGTGAGAAGGAGAGAAGAGGCCTCTTACACACTGAATAGTCTCTTTTCTTCTTTCTTTGCCTTTGCTCCTTAAGTCTGTTCTTATATGAAAACCCCTTTTTTTAAAACAAAAATTACTGGACCTTTGGGAACAAGTTAGCCAGAGAAAGAGAAAAAAATCTTACCCTCTCTGTTTATGACATTTCTGTGTCAGTTTTACATTGACATTAAATACGGGTCAGTCTCAAAGGATATCACACATCAAACCTACTACAGAGTGCATATTTCTATGGTGAAGCATTGCAAAGCAAGCACTGAGTCACACTAAGGAGAGAAAAAGAGGCAGGTTTTAGACAGAAGGGAAAGTAATCCAAGTGAACCCAAAATGTACTTGCAAGAAATGAATGTAAAGTGCATGAGTTTTTTTCGATCAAATTCTAATTAAGTTCAAAGGATGAAGAGCTGTGAAGATAAGTTTACACCACAACTTTTCAAAAGCTTGAGTCTTCTCAGACCTTGGATTAAGAGATCAGGCAACTGTGAGGGATGCCAAACTTCAAGGTTCTTCAAAGTTTAAGGGTACCTGAACACAAGAATTCAGACTAGCCCAGTTCCAGAAAGAGAACTAATCAGTGAGAAGCAGGGAGAGAGAATGCATTAATTAATGTGTTTCAACTAATCTGTTACAGGAACCAATCCCAGACAGGTAACATATTTCCAAAAAAAAAAAAAAAAAAATTTAAATCTGCCCACATGGTCACATTTCTCAAGAATCAAAACAAATTCTTAAATTCATCAAGAGATAGAAAAGAGAAGACAGGAATTTGCAAAAGGCAAAATGTTTTATTTTGTTATTTTAAGCTGAAACTTTCTGTTTCAAAACAGCATTTTCAGTTCAAGCTGAGCTTCAGCTTTTAAAATATCACTCAAAAAGAACTGAGTATTTAAAAAAGGAAAAGAAAGAACTTTGGGTACCACTAAACAACTTTTATAGCCATTAAATTTTTAATATCTGAAAAATAAACTAATTTTCTGATTTGGACTGATTTTGAGCTATATGTAATTTCCTTGTTTTGTGGTTCAGCTGCCAGACTAAAAATTGACATTATTTTCAGTATCTTTAATTCTGTATTCCAGTCTGAACTGATAAATATAAAATAATATACTGAATTGATAATATAAAATTCTGGAATAGGTTACTCTTCTGGAGTTAAAATACAAAGCTAGAAGGGGAGAAGAGAAATTGTGTCATCTGAAATGTCCTAACAAGGGCAGTGTGATTCTGCCCTCCAAACCAATCACTTCCAGCTCTGTGTGACCAGCACTTCTGGTTCTGTGCACACAGATGCATGCAGCCTGGGAGAGTGTTTTAAAAAATGGTCACTGCCTGGTTGACAGATTGCAATACACATTTCTGTCAGGGGAGATGAGGCCATGGAGAATGACTTCCATGACATGTTCATGGCCTCTTATTTTTCTCCTCTTCATTTCACAACCCTTTTATAGTTCTTGCTGTGATCTAGAGGATGAGATTTTGAATTAATATTTAGCACTCAGTGGTAAACTATTTTTTCTTTAATTTCCTGATTATGGCTTACTGGCACAAGACTTGGAGCTGCAATATAAAACATCTCTATCTCTGGTATTTCTGTCATTGTCTCCTTTATACATGTATAACTGCTGGTCTTTTCCATAGCATCTGTGCTTCCTGTCACAGGAATGCTGTAAGTGAATAGATGGTGCAAGTTCCATGGACAACTAGGAAGAAAAGAGACTTGCAGGCATTAGGGAAGGCAAGTCAGTACCACTCCCAGTCTTCAGAATTTAAAGGTTCTGTTCCTGTGATGTGGCCTTGTTAGGATGTGTTTTCTTTACAGTTGTCTTCCTCTTGTTCTGTGCAATACTTCTCACAGTGGCATCCTGTAAATGAAGCTCTTTGAGCTACCACAATGTTGACAGCACAGTAACACAAATGGCCCAAAAACTGCAATATTTTACATATATATACTTTATACAAACTTGATAATATTGTCAATCTGGGGAGGACATCTGCTTTATTTTCAATAAAGAGAATGTTAAAACTCAAAAAATCCACAAAAGAATTACAAGACACAAGTCAAACACAGTCAGCAAACATAGAGACAACATGTGTAACTCCTGGGGTATGCAGAGGCATATTCCCTTCTTTCCCACCCATATAACCTCAAAGAACAGGACAATTCATAAACTCCTCAGAAGCAGAAGGAGGAGGGAAAAGCTAGCAAAAATCTGTTTGGTGTAGATGAGCACAGAGGTTTCTAGGGAGGAAACAACCTTCAATACCAATTTGAAAGTGAAAATAAAATAATGCAGAAGAAATACAGACCATATGCATTGTCATTTGCTAGCCCAAGCTATAATAATTCCAGTGACCATCATCTCTTATATTTAGTTAATTCTTACGTGGAAATGCTGTTACATTTGGGTGATTAGAGGTTAAATGCTGATCTGTTAAAAACAGCATTTGTTTTTGTAGTTCTGTGACTTCATCCTGCAAATACTTCTGCTTTTGTACATGAAAGAAAGGTATCTTTTCCTTTGGGTACCTGAAGCAGATTGATACCAAGTTCCTGTTGACTTCTTAGAAGCAGAAGTGTTCAGAGTAATTGACCTCTCACTGAAACTGCCAGGAATACACTGACAGACAGGCTTCCAAGACATTTTGATGGAGTGACAGGTTGTTAGCAAACATTGCCCAGATGCCTTGCTTGAAGGATGCCGTTTTTAAAGATTCCGGAAAGCTTTTTTCCTCCTTCTTCAAGTGATGGGTGGCTTTGGTGATATGAGGTCTGCACAGAATCAGGGGATTATAAAATTATAGAATCAAACAATAGTTTGTGTTGGAAGGAACCTTTAATGGTCATCTAGACCCTGCAATTAGCAGGGACATCTTCAAATAGATCTGGTTTCTCAGTGTGCCTTTCAACCTGACCTTGAATGTTTCCAGGGATGGGGTATCCACCCCTACTCTGAGCAATCTGTTCCAGTGTTCTACTACCCTCAGTGTAACAAACCTCTTCCTCGTATCTAGTCTTAATCTACCCTCTTTTAGTTTAAAATCATTATGCCTTGTCTTATAGCTACAGACCCTACTAAAAAGTTTTCCTCATCTTTCTTGTAAGGCCCCTTTAATTATTGAAAAGTGGTTGTAAGGTCTCTCCAGAACTTTCTCTTAGGAAACAGAAACATATAGGAAACATAGGAAACATACTCTAGTTTTGTGATGGTTTTTGTGGCCCTCCTCGGGATCTTCTCCAATGTGTCCATGTCTTTCCCATCTGAGGACTCTGGAGTTGGATGCAGTACTCAGCTGGGGTTTCACAAGATGGATCTGTACTTACGGGTGCTCTGTATTAAAAAATGTATTTTCAGATTTTCACCAAGCAGTCATTTGCACCTGGATTTGTCCCATCTTATACAGGTTCCTTAGTGAAAGCAGTAGAAGAGATTAGGCAATATTACCTGTGTTTCCTCCAGTGCGTGCAGTCTGTGTTGTGCATCTTGCTGTGCACGGTATCTTCCTGCATATATGATGACAACACAAGTGTTGTGCATCTTGCTGTGCACGGTATCTTCCTGCATATATGAACCACATCTACTAGTGAAGCTGTCTCATTCATGGAAATCCCTTACTCTTCAAATGGAGATGATGTTGAGTTTTTTCAAGTGAGTTATGCTTCTAAATAGTGAGTATTTCAGAGATATTTAAAATAGAGTTGAGATAGGTGGGTCCTGTTCAGGATTCAGGATTGATTTTCTGTATTTCCCCCATCCTGAAGGATTCAGGTTGAGGGTGTATCTAATTATTCATGTGAGACTGACTGTGAAGGGTGTTTTCAGGCAAGCCATATAAATTAATAAACATAAATGTGTTTATTAAGAATGTGCAGATTTACACCTCCCTTCACATCTTGGAAAATAATTCACTGTCACAAAGATAAATTGCCTTCTGAGTAGAAGGAAATAAATTCTAGTTTATATCTGTATTCTTTAAAACACTGGAGACTTTCTCAAAACACTTCAGCTCATATTTCAGCAACAGCCTTTTGGATAAAATTGGAACTCAATTTAGCCACTGTGGTTAAAGAAACAAACAAAAAAAATTCTATAAATACACTGGCTGCAAAAGGAGGGCTAAGGAACAGCTCAGTCTTTTGCCAGATACAGAGGGTAGAATAGCATCCAGGCATAAGGAAAATGCTGAGGTATCTAATGACTTCTTTGCCTCAGTCTTTAATACCAAAACCACGTGTTCTCAGGTTACCCAGCTCCCAGAGATGGAAGTTAGTGGTGGGGAAGAAAGAAGAAAGGATTAAGCCTGTTATGCCAATTAGACACCCACAAGTGTATGGGTCCAGATGGGGTGTGAGAGTAATGAGGGAGCTGGTAAAAGAAATGCCACACCATTTTCAACCGTTTACCAACAGTCCTGGTTGACAGGAGAAGTGCCAGCTGACTGGAAATTAGCAAACGTAGTGTCCTTCTGTAAGAGGGGTCAGAAGCATCACCCAGGGAACTACAGGCCTGTCAGCCTGATCTCAGCACCAAGGAAGGTCATGGAGCAGATCATCCTGAGTGCCATCACACAGCATGTGCAGGACAGCCAGGGAGTCAGGCGCAGTCAGCACAGGTTTACAAAAGGCAGGGCCTGTTGACCAGCTTGATCTCCTTCTACGATGGGGTGACCCACTCAGCAGATGAGAGAAAGACTGTGGATGTTGCCTACCTAGACTTTGGTAAAGCATTTGACACCACATCCCACAACATTCTCCTGGAGAAACTGGCTGCCCATGGCTTGGACGGGTGTAGCCATTGCTGGGTGAAAAACTCTCTGGGCTGGCCAGGCCCAGAGAGTGGTGGTGAATGGAACTGAACAGAGCTGACACCCACCCACTACTGTGGGGTTCCCCAGGGAACAGTGTTGGGGTCAGTCCTGTTTAATATCTGTATCGATGATTTGGCTGAGGGGACTGAGCTCACCCTCAGTCAGTTCACAGATGATGCCAAGTTAGGTGGGAGTGTTAATCTGCTGGAGGGTAGGAAAGCTCTGCAGAGAGATTTTTGGTGGGCTGGATTCATGGGCTGACAACAAGTGCATGACATTCAATGAGTTCAGGGTCCTGGGCTCAGATCACAGCAACCCCCAGGTGGCACTACAGGCTGGGGGAAGAGTGGCTTGAGAGCTGCTCAACAGGAAGCAACTTCAGGGTGCTGAACATAAGCCAGCAGTGTGTCCAGGTGGCCAAAAAGGCCAATGGTATCCTGGCTTGTGTCAGCAATGGTGTGGCCAGCAGGACCATGGCAGTCACTGTGCCCCTGTACTCAGCACTGGTGAGGCCACACCTCAAATCTGGAGCTCAGTTTTGGGCCCTTCACTACTAAAAAAAACATTGAGGTGCTGGAGAGTGTCCAGAGAAGGGCAGTGGAGCTGGGAAAGCGCCTGGAGCACAAATCTTACAAGGAGTGTCTGAAAGCTGGTGTTGTTTAATCTGGAGAAGAGGAGGCCTTGTTGATCTCGGATGTGATGGTACAACTTTTTTAATTCTCCACAACCACGATCCCAGTATATTTGCACATCCAAAAGGCATGACATGTCTGGAATTGCTCTAATACCAAGCAATATTGTGTCAAGCACACAAATAAATTGAGGCTGGAGAAAAGGATTTGAATGTTTTTCAGGAAAATATGAAACATGCCTTGCTAAGAAATGTACAGTTAAATTGAAACCACCTAAAACAGCTTTCTCAACTTGTCAGTGTTTATTTATCCTCTCTTCAGGCATCCCTTCTGTCCCCTTACCAGTTTGCATTTTGTAGTAATTAGTAAAATATGTAGAAAGATATTTATTTTAAACTGAAAAACTAAAAGTCTAGGCATTCTCTGCATTTTTATCCAAAACCTTTCAGTGGATGACAGATTTTTGGATCCTGTCTGATTCTGGTGTCAAACTGCTGGCAGTAAAATGTATTTACTCTTGTTGTACCTAATCATATATGCTAGTAATATCTGGGAAGATATTGGCAATGGAGGTGAGACATCTGAAGGGCAGATGAGCGAAAAATTTAAATAGCTCCTCAAGAGGAGGAGTGTCTGGAAAAGAAGTTTGCCATATTAAAAATAGTCAAATGCTAAACACAAACATGTCTTGTTCCAGACAGACATGTAAATTGGCATAATATGACAACCCAGAGCCAGGGGAGAGAATTGCATTAGTGGACAGAGCACAGCCCAATGCAAGAGAGAGGCCACTGGTGTGCAGGAATGTGTTTTTAGTAGTTGATTATTAAAATGAAAGTTTATGAAATCCATTCTTTTGTCCTGATTTATCCTCTGGTGTTGGCAATGTTGTTTTAAAGGGAGAATTAGGCTAAGCAATAATTTTTTTCCTCCTTTTTGCCATCAAAGGATGAGGAAGCCTTTCCAAGCTCCAAGCCAGCACCAGTGACCCTGACCCTCGAGCACTCCAGCCATCTGCCACATTGGGCCAGTATCATAGAGGGCCTCTCATCAGCACTGAAAAAGTCAATCCCATGACGAAAATATTTTAATCTGGACTATTTATTGGAAACAAAAATTCTGGAAATATTGTTTTGTATGTCACTTGAATCTGTTTACACTTTGCCGATGTCTTTTATTATCTTTCCACTTACATATCCAGCTTTAAAATGTCCTCATGAAAGCTTAGGTTTTCAGATGGCACAAAACTGTGAGAAGAATCAATATATCAGAAAACAGGGCTGTCATTCAGAGGGATCTAGATAGGTTGAAGAAATGGACTGACAGAGACCTCCTGAGGATGCCATAACTGGGACAAAATAATGCCAGGTAGCAGGACAGTTTGGAAGCTGTCTGGCTGGGGGTCACCTTTGCAGAGAAGGACCTGACAGGTCCTGGTGGATGGTAAATTGGGTGGTATGACCTTCACATGCTGGTCACCATCTACAATACTGCACCAGCTGAAGAAAATCAACACAGCACTTGTAATGTCACTCCTGGAGTGCAATGCTCAGTTTCGGTGTGTCCATCAAGAGTTTAGCATAATCAAAGAATCATAAAATATAGAATGGTTTGGGGTGGAAGGAACCTTAAGGATAATCTTGTTCCACCTGCCCTGCTATGGGCAGGGGTGTCTTCTATTAGACCAGGTTGCTCAGGGACTCATCCATCCTGGCCTTAAGACTGCCAGGGATGAAGCATCCATAACTCCTCTGGGCAACCTGTTCCAGTGCCTCACTGCTGTCATAGCAAAGAATTTCTTCCTATTATCTAATCTAAACCTGTTCTCAGCTTGAAGCCATTATCCCATGTCCTATCCCTACAGTTCCTAACCAGTGGTTTCTCTCCAGTTTCCCTGTAGGACCCTTCAGACACTGAAGGTTGCTCTGAGATCTCTACGTAACCTTCTCTTATCCAGGCTGAACAGCCCCAACTTTCTCAGCCTGTCTTCATAGGGGAAGTGCTCCTGTCCTCTTATCAACTTCACTGCCCTCCTCTGGACTTGCTCCAACAGTTCCATGTCCTTCTTATGCTGGGGGCACCAGAACTGTATGCATTATCTTCGATTAAGTGGGTTCCAGGAAAATGACAAAATATGCAAAACCAGCATTCTACAGCATAAATCTGACCACTGTAGAGTGGTTTGTAAGTCAGACATTCAAACAGCACCACATATAGAGCTCACAAACAGCACAGCATCCTATGGTTGCTGGGAAGCAGAGCTCAGGCACCAGGTTGACTTGGCAGATATTTTGAATGAACTTCACATAACACAAGGTGTATATGGAGAAAGACTACAGGGTAATGTTGCTTTCTTCTGTAGGAGCACAGTGGGGTACGTAATATCTCTAATATCTTTATGCCATTTGAGCCTACACACTGCCAACTTCCATACATATCAGAGGCAAATCTAGCTCGTTGAAGAACTTACCTTTCTGTACGTTGTTGGAAAAAGCAAAATAATCCCCTTGCCTCCTACACCTTTGAAAACAGAAAGCAAAACAATGGAACAAAGACATTTTTAAAATTTCTATTTTCTGAATTCTCTTTAAAGGCACATTTTAGTACTGTAATTTCATGTTTCCTTTTTAAAAATGTAGGAGTGGTTTTTGCCAAAATATATTATTGTGTCAAAATGTGTCACTCTTCATTAAACTACAGGACACAGAATAAATAAGTGGCACTTTACCTGGAAAATAAGATAATTTCTTAGACTGTGGATTACTCATTCCCCTTCTTTGCCTCATTTGAAGGGTTTAGAGAGTAAAAATAAGTATTAAGAGTTATTGTTATTTCTAGTCTTATCTGCTCAGTTGTATTTTTGGTGGAAGGGCTTGATTTTGTTCTGCATACAATCTAAAAATTCAATTTGTTTTGCAACTTTGGTCACTAACCCAAAACAATGTTGTTCTGCTGGTCTGCTTTAGAGTTCAGTATCTCAGAGGCAATGCCTTGATACCTTCTTCCTTCATGTGGGGTTAATGCAGAAACAGGTTGTCTCTGTTGTTTCAGTTGCTACCAAGAGGCAGAATCTACAGAGAAGTTGTCTGAGAGAGAAATAAATACTTGATGCACAGTCATAAACCATGCAGGAAAGCTCCTTTTATTTATTATTTTTGTATTATTGTGAGATACCCTGCTTAATTCTCTACTTCCCTTTCTATCTATTTCCTCAAAGTAGCTGCATTACAACTGATAATCCTTTTAAAGTAATGCTGTGTTTCTTTCCCATTCCTGAAAACATCTGGTTTTCCCATCAATTCTTTTACTATAAAAATCACATTAAGTAAGGTCCGCTCCAAGATCTGCTATCAGGCAAGATAAAAAAAAAAAAAAAGCCCACAGTTTGCTAGACATGTCATGAACTTTGCTATTAAGAATCTCGTGATGAAAAAAGGGTAATTTTCAAAATTTTTTTTGTGTGATATAAAAATTTCTTTATGTCACAAAAATCAGCAACATAAAGCAGAAACAGCCTAGTGAAAAATGAGTGTATACCACTGTTTTCTTCAATAATCAGAAAATGAGATCTTTTTCACAGTTGTTTTACAATCTATAAAAATTAAGCTCAGATCAAACATGACAACTTAAATAGTTGTTTTAATTACACTTACAGTAATACAGACCAGTACAGTATACAACTAGTATGCAATACAGTATATTAGTCATGCTACAGTTTTATTAGTGGTAAGAACATCTGATACATTATATTACAAGATAGCAGATTTTCCATGTACTGGAACAATTTTCAAAGAATCATAGACAACAGGCACTCAGACCACACTCAGTACTTGTGTGGTACTTAAATATTATGAGTTTCAAGGCCCAGAGACTGGTGTGGTTATATTAATGCATTCTATGTGAGTGTTTTCAAATTGTTTAGTTTGTGAAGGACATCACACATTTCCCTACAAATAGACATATATGGTCAAGTTTGCCATTATTTTCCATGCAAACTCTGAACAAATTCTTTTCCTGTAAGTGTTAAGAATACAGCTTCAGACCTAAAATTAAAGACTGATTACAGTAGAATGAAACTGAAGAACAGCTAATAAGGGTAATTCAGAATAGTTAGTCACCATTACACCCACATCAACATTTCAGGGATATTGCAGAAGTCTTTTGGTGAATATAACACTTCAGGGCACCCTCGTATGACAGAGCTACCTAAAAACATATGTCTGCAATAGATTCTTAATCCAACATGAGCATTTTAAGACAAATGACTACATGAAATTATCAGTTGTCAGAACAGAAGTAGCACATAAGCGTTGTTGATCACATCTCAAAGGGCACATTTGATAGAAGTTTAGAGCTCTGTGACATTTCTTTTGTGTATCTATCTTGCTCAGATATCCTCATTCCAGAAGGCTTGTCCCTTCAAGTTGAAATTGGACATATTATCATCTGTTGACACCTGTGGATAGGAGAAAATCTCCTCTCTTCTTTTGCACTATAGAAGACTGCAATTTGCTGTACTGATGATTTTATTGATTTATCTAACTAGTACCACAGCTGTACAAGGAGAGCTATGGTCCAGCCTCAAGAGCTTTACAGAGAGGGTGATTACTATTGTTACTTATTATTAACATAGGGAAGTTGCATATTGCAATCTGTAAGAAAACAGGCTTTATTTTTTCTTATCCATCTTAAAAATTACTATCAGCAAGTTGTAAATTGAGAGGAAGAAAACTGTTATTTCATTCTGCTTCACCATGACTCCATAGACACTCATTAAGCTATCCCTGTTTGCATCACATAAAACAGGTAAACTGCCCCTATGTCAGTGTGGGTCCAGTTTTACTGAGGAATAATTCCAGTTGATATAAGCAGCAATGAAATGCTGCTTTCATGCTCTGTGTCAGGGAGGATGATGAAGATTTAATAAAGGGTGGTTCAACTTCAGCACCTGCCTGGCTTTGGATTTTGGAGACTTCTTTTGCCCTCTTGTATTCACATCCTCTCATCCTGTGAACCCTCTTGTCCTTATAAGAGCTCCAGTTCACCAGGACTGTTCTTGAATTTCATGTTGCTGATATCTAACATAGAAAATAATGTTATCATGCCAGATGTGCTTGACAGGCACATAGACAGCTGTTTTTCAATATCTACCCTTCCCTGCCTTCTCCAAGGTAAAGCAAAAACACATCCTATGATTTTCAGCAGGAAAGCCCTCAAAAAACAAAAATATTGAGGTCTTGTATAAAAATGTATGGAGTTCCTTAGCAATGTACAAGAAAGGGAAAATAGAGACTCAAGATTAATTTGATCCAGTGTGGGTACTCCAGGTGGAAACACTAATTTCTGCCCTTGTCACAGTGGAAATACAGAATGTTTCTTATGTCACCCCACTGTCACCCCACAGCTGTGTCTGGTTATTACTTAGTCTCCTTGTTCAGACATATGTACAGCTAATAGACTGCAGGGCAAATGCAGGGTCTTGGTGCAAGTTCCATGCTTATTCCTGTTTGAAAATAATTTTTCTGAGTTTTTTTGTTCTTCCCTTCTGGTTTTTAAATGCTTATGTTTCAAAATATTAGTATACTAGTACAGTTTGTACTTTATTGTAATTTTGTATGTTTAAGGTTGCCATATGTCTAATTTTTCTTACACAATCAGGCAATGTTTCCCAAATTGGTAATTCTTTACTGATATCCGCCTTTTCACCTCTTTACTGATATCCTTGGAGAGAAATTACAGACATCCTCATAAAAGAAAACCAAAGCCCAAGATGCTCTTATGAGCTGCTGAAACTAAGTGTTCAGGAATTTTTTAAAACTACCATAGACCTTGTTGAAGCCTGTTAACAGCCATTTTCATAGAAAGATATTTCACTGCCTTCTTTCACGGCAGTATTCTTTTAAAGTTTATCTGGACACATCCACTCTCCAGTGACATTCCAATAGTTCAAACGAGTCATGAGTACAAACCATATTTAAAAACTCTTTCAGAATACATAGAGGAGGATTGCTGAGTATTTTGGGGTTTTTTGTTTGAACTAAGACAGGTATCTAGATCTTAAAAATATGGTTTAACTGACACATACCAAAAGCCTTTAAAATCCAGTAAAAGATAGGCAGTCATCAGTTTGCTTAACATCAAGAAGCTCTAGAAGGTGATTTTAGAAGGTTGAGAGACAGATCTCTGGGTCAAGAATTTCTGATCTTTGTATGAGCAGATGACAGAATTCAAGGCGTTCATTAGTGTGTGGCTGGCCCAACTCTAACACTAGAAAGATTTTCTTGGTTGGATAGCCCTGTTCTAGTTAAGATACTTATACCCTAAATTCACATAGAGAAGCACTTTATTCATAGTTTCTGGGGATACATGGACCTATGTGCACTTCTTGTACTTTATATTTTATGACAGTCTAAACTAAAAAAAAAGTTCCTGTGGCTTTCAGTGAGACAGATCGTTATCCCTGAGAATATATTTAAAAGCAAATAAGTAATTTTACTGCAACTTCTGTCGTTGGTCATTGGTTACTCTGTCAGTACGTATGTAGTATAAAAAAATCACAACTATTTCTCCAGCATACATCTAAGCTGAAAAACAGGAGAATGGGATTACCACCAGATTCTAGTCCTACTTCTGCAGAAAAGGTAGGATAATTCTCAGTAGATATCTACTCATACCTTAACTGCACTTCTAACAACACACTGCACAATTTAGACTTAGGTTTTCTTGGAGGGAAAAGATTTGCAGAAATTCCTTTGAGAAGATTTTTGCTTCACAAAATTTGGGCCAGGGCCAGAGAGGCATGCTACTCAAAGCTGGGCTGAGGTTTGCAGGATAAATGAGTCCTGACAGAATATGGCATGAGAGAACATCCTTGTAACACAACTGCAGGTAGTTGTTTCTTTAACTTGTTTGTCGTGTGTGTAGGAATAACCAAAACCTGACGAAAGTATGCATGTATCTGCTACTCCCCCAGGAGAAATATTTAATTTAGCCGTGTTTCTTGAGAAGTCTGGGCCTGCCTAAATAGGAACATTTACCAACTTAACTATACCTCTGTAATTCCCTATGGGGATTGAAGGAATAAGTGTATCCATGAAGAAAGTTGTAACCCTGGTAGTAAATTTCTCTGGGTAGACAAACCCTTCAGGTTTTGTCCATAACTTGAAAATTCAGACCTGATATTCATAAGACATAATTGATGAAGTTGCAACACAGAGACAACACAGCTGCTTAACCCTAGGGAAAGAAGCAAAGAGGCCTGTTTCTTACTTGGCAATATGTCCCAGCATATAAAACACTATCATCATTTAATTTGGTGTTCTTTTGTGCTCTCTTAATGCTTTGTAGATCTCCATTTTATTTGGATTAGACACTGACTATTTGAATTGAACTCAACTGATTTGGGTTGTTAGACTCAACTTCATGAAGCAGCCTGTGCTCTTCCCATCCCTGTGGTGGAAAGGTTAATAAAGTAACAGGTTTTGCTAGCAGAGGGTTATCAAATATGAGAGGCATTGTAGTGTGATACTAAATGTGTGCAACCTGTGCAGTGAAGCAGACCTACAAAAGCGCACTCTTTGCTTTCCTTAGCTAGTCAGTGACAGACATTACACAGAGATGCTTGGCAGACTCATAGGAATGATCCAATCCATCTTAACTTGCTTGAATTCATATATCCAGAGCTGCCTTCAGAGGCATTTTTCTTTTTGTCAGACCACGTAGACACATTATAACTTCTCTTATTTTTCCTCAGTTGGAGGAATAAAATCCTGCCTGTGCCCAGAACAGAAGGACGTGCATTGTGACCACTCACCACCCATGACCAGCACCAAGCACAGTTGCTCTTCTAGTTGTTACCAATGAAAAAATTAAAAGAATTCACCAGCAGTAATGGCAAGACATGAAGCATATTTTAATTTAGCAAATGCACAAACATTGCCATAAAACATCAGTAGCTTGAGGTCTTCTTTAGAAATGAGCTGTCAGAAGGGGAAGGGGAAAAAAAAAGCAGTTAGTATCAAAAGGGCGTTGTCTAACCTGCTGGATTTACAGGCTTTATTCCACAGTACACAGCTCCTATTTAGGACTGGGAGTCTTACAGCCTGATCAGTATTCTTGCCTTCAGAGAATAAATACACACTTTTTACATTGAGCTGAATATGAATGTGGCTGCAGACAATTTTTCACCTTTTCACTCAAGTGCTTACTCCCTCTTCTCCTCCTCCATAAAATATGCAACTGAGCAGATTCCCTTGGAACTAACAGTGACAGATATAATTAATTAGCTGCATAATCTTAAATTGTTGTTCTAGTTTTTATGTTAATTTTTGTAAGAGGAGGTTTAAATCATTAAACTGAACTCTTGGTGCTAAGGACTGTAGTGATGGACCTGATTTGGAAGCACAAATCAAACAAATTAAAATCTGTGAAATATTTTTTTCTGGTTTCAGGCTACATCTCAGCTCTGTTCAAATTTAACTTGTTTCATTTTCTAACCATTTTCAGTCCAAATTTAAATTGCTACAGGTGGGTTTTAGAGATTTGCCTTCTATCCCTGGGTACCCCAAATGTTTGCATCCGATGCTTCAATTTCTCTTTGTGTAAACCTGTATTGCTGCTAACTACTTCAAAGTACCTTAAGAACAAGGGATAGGGAAATACTAATAAAGAGCAAATATAAAAAATATTTGCCATGATAGTGGCAGAAAGAAGCTCAAGGATTCCAGAGATTTTCCAGAGAAGCTCAAGGATTTTGACAAATTTTTATTCATCACAATCTCTTTTTTCTTGATCTGTATTTACACATTTGTAGATAAATTGTAAGTTAATTGACAAAGTGTTTAGCACACACTGAGGCAATATGAAGTGTAGGTGTACAACCTCAGGGCTGCATTGAGCTTTAAGGGACAACTGGAAAGGAAAATAATTTTTTGCCTGTTTTATCAGCCAATTTTCAACATAAAATAACTTTAAATTTTCATGGTTTCCTTATGAGTTTCCTTCTGCTTATTTCCTGGAAGAAATATCTGTTCACTGGTTCTGATGAAGTGTCCTGCAGAGCTAAATGCCCAGAATAGGAAATCTCAACCCATAATAGAAGACTTCTTACTCTCTTAGAGATGCACACAATCCCACAGCTGCCAAGCATATACCAAAATATCAAAAAGTGTTAATAAAATGTGCGTCCTTGAAAAACTGGACAAATCACATGAAAAATAGGCTGTATAAGTGCTTGAGTTTCAATCTCTTGTGATGCTAAATCCTTCAGTGCAACCAGCTCAATAAAGACCATTTCCAAGTATTTGGTTTTTGGTTTGCATTTATTTTGTGACCCATAGAATTACTGAAGTCACGTGGAGGAGGAAATTAAAGTGATAAATGCTTTAATAATCAGTCATATTATGACTCAGTCATGGGTTAAGGAATTACAAATGCATTTTCAGATTTAAGTATTAAACATATTTTTAAAAATTGTGTCTAAATAATCTGTGTATCTTTTTAATGTAGAATAATCTTAGTTGAAATACATAAGTATTGATAACTGAGGCATTTCTGAAGGTTCTATGCCAGACATGGCCCACTTCTGGCTTAGGGTAGACTTACCTTCTAAAAACATTTACTGAACCATAACTAACTCACACTGTGGTGTACAAAGCCTAGAATAAACACAGCTCAATCTCACTTAAAGGATTTATTAGACTTGCCGGTGGAGTGTCTAAAGCATACCTTCAACTTTCTCAGATACAAATAGGTATCCAGTGCTGACAATTCCTAACCATCAGCAACCTCTGCTTCACTCTCCTTGTTGCAAGGACTGCTTTGCCCTGATATCTAACCTAAATCATCTTTGCTGTTCATCATCAATTTCTGCTGGGTATTTTCCAGCTGGCACACACCCTTCATGAAGCCTTTTGCCCAAAGCCAGGTTGCATACGCTGGCTGAGGCATTTGCAGTGCTGAGCAGAGCAGAAGGATTATTTGCCATGCTTTGTAACCTCAATTCCTGCCTAGTGTGTGTCAGGAGGGTGTTTTGCAACAGCATGGCATTGTTGCAACTGGTGACTCCCTGCTGAGTTTAGTTCCTAGAACTTGTTCTTATTGAATATTGCCCTATTTTTTCAGACAATTTATCCTGTTAGTCAAGGTAATTTTGAATTCTAATCCTGTCCTCCGGCATCCAGTCTTTCTCAACTTGACATTTTCTGGAAGTTTAATAACATGCTCTTCTTCCCATCTAGGTCATTAATGAAAATATTGAATATAACACAGCCAGGGCAGAGTAATCAGTAAAAGTTAGTAGGCAGATGCATCTAACTGTTACAATTATCTCTTCTTCTAAGTCAGCACACTTTGACTTGAATGGAAACAATTCAGATTCAAGCTGTACAGTTTAAAAATCCAAATATGATTGCATCTGTTCTCATCTGAGCAGTCTGTTTCACAAGGGACCCATTTCAAAGCTCATTATAGCTAATGAATGGCTCTTATAAATTTCAGTGGGCCATGAATCAGGGTTGAAAAAAGGCTAAACATGATCCTTCACTGACACTAAAATAAAGTTTTGCAGAAGTCAGCATATGATTTTTTAAAAGAAATATTTTGATTAATTAAACTAACAAGTCAGCAAAACTGGTCAAAATTTGATTTTTCTCAAACTTTATATTTTCCTCAAATGATCAAGGAATAAATTGAACACATTTCAAATTTATTACGCAAACATCTAAGATAAATGAATAACCCATTCATACCTAATTATCCAAAAAATATCTCAGCATGAGCTGATGGTGGGCCTTATTGAAACAGATCTGTGAGTTCAGAGTCAGCCTCTTCTAGCTCTCACAGAGTTTGAAATGTTAAATATAGATTAGAGTTCCCTACAGCTTCTGGCAGTCAAATAATTTTGCAATTTTGCAGCTGATAGCTTATCTACATAGATTCAGAGATAGTAAACTCATTGTAGAGGACTGCTGTGATTATCCTCAAATTATGTACCAGGGAGTCCCTTAAACTAATTTCTGCCTGGAGTACATTTTATTTCCTTTAAAAAATAAAAGTGGTTAAAGAGTTAACAGTAGCAAGAATTTTACTGTACTCTTTTTGATGATTCCAGAAATAGTTATTTTCATTCCAATAACTAGTTATCATCACAGTTAAAATTTTGCAGCCTGGAGTCATTTCAGCTGAGTTGACACACAATGATACTTCAAGGATCACAGGACCCTTTCCCTTTTATATTTCTGTTTTCCATACAATTACTTCAGGTGTAACCCCTACCCTGATTCTCCTCTTTCACTAGAGAGAAGTGTCCTTACAACCTTTTTTATCCAGCCCCCAGCTGTGGATCTTCACTCCTTACATTTCCCTGCATCATCCTTCAATCTGATTTCACCAACTTCTAGTGCTATCACTAGATTTTTCACCAGATTCTAGTGCTACCACTAAATTCCTAGCTGAGGAATCACACAAGCTGTGTATCTTGAACAAGACAGGGTTTTTTAAAATAACTTCATTTCAAATGAAGGTAGTGATAGCCTGGAACAGTTTGCCCAGAGTTATTTTGGGTGTCCCATCCCTGGAGGTGTTCAAGGCCAGGTTGGAAATATCTTTGTGCCACCTGGTCTAGTGTGATGGGCCCTTGCCAGTGGCAGGGAGTTGGAACTAGGTGATCTTTAATGTCCCTTGCAACACAAATCATTCTATGCTTCTGTGAATTAACACTAGATGTCTGCAACATTCGAAATCAAGTCCTCTGCCCTTACAACTGGAGGCAGACATCACTGCAGTTTTCTACTACTTATTTCCTACTGTTTGGACTATCTTTACAGATCCTTTCAGCTGCCCTTTTCTTTCCTGCCATGTTCCAGCATGCATTTCTGTACCTAACCTTCCACACTGCCCTCTATGTGCACACTGCTCTCTGCATTTGATGATGAAGACCTATTGCTCTCTCTTTGCGTGAACTTGCTCAAACCAGGGTAGCAGCAAGAGAGCAGTCACTGATAAGCATAGGGCAGCCCACCAGACACTCTGGGCAGGAGACTGTCCTATAAAAATTTGGAGTGACAAAACAAACTGCAAATCAGACTGTTCTTTCAAGAGGAAAATGGGAGGGAGGATGGAGTAGAGGAAAAGGAAGACTATCAAGAGACAGACTAGAGTCATGTCTTCAAATAGGCAGATTGTTTGTTACAGATAAGCTTATAATATTCCCCTTTGTATTTTTTACATAAAAACTTTAATAATAATAATATTTTGGTAAGTAATATTTCATCCTACTGGATTTTTTTTTTACTGTAAGAGAGTTATCTTTCTCTGAATTTCAATTACCTTGATTGTCCTCTTCAGGGTGCCTCATGTGTCAGGTGTTCTGCTCATCCATCACTTTACTGTCTTCTATGGGTGCAAACTGAGAATGTCAGAAGGGTTTTGCTGCCTCTTTGCACTACACTAAATATTTTCCTTGTGTGACGCAGTTTGGTAATTTGGTGGTCTAGCTGGAAATATCTGATTTGTAGTTTGAAATCTGGAAAATCTTAAACCAAGCTGTGAACCTTCAGCTGGGACAGCTGCTCGTACCCTGCACAAAGATACTGCTGCTTACCTGGGCCCTCCACCCTCTTGTCCTGCTCACTTGTTTTGACTTGTTTCGGGTGCTTTAGGAAACAAATTGTGAATATGCCTATAGGGAAGGTGTTCGGGTGTTTTTGCAAATACTCAAGTAGACACTTGCTGTGATAGTGTTACCTCCACATGAGCTTTGCCAGAGAGTCTAGCCTATCATCCTATGAAAACATACCATTTATCTTTCAGTAGACAGGACAAGTATTGACCTGAGCACACAACACAAGTCCTGCAATGCTCACTGAAGTTTTCATACTAATGATAAATCTAATTAGGAATTAGTAAAAAGATCTTTTTTGTATCAAAAATGTGGGGAGGAAAAAAAGTCAATATATTCTTATAGACTCGTGATTTTTAGCTAGCTGCTGCAGCATCTGTTTTTCAGTTTTACTTTCAGGAAGAAAAAATTGGCACTTTTTTGTGGAAAGTGCTGTGAAAATGTGAAAAACTTCTCAAAGTGGTTTTGCAAATAAAGTAAAGTAAACCTGTCTTCTCATAAAATTTACCAGGTTCATAACTTGGTAAGTTATGAAGACGAAGTTTGCTAAATTTAGATTTAATTTTCATCACAACACAGTGTGAAACAATCCATTTCAGTGAAAAGGCATCATTCCATGATATTTTTTCAACTGAGATTTGCTAGATGCAATTCAGCCTAGGAAAGGAAGGCTTCCCAAGACAACCACATGGACGTGAAAGTTGCCTCTGACAGAATTGTATTGCAGGCATATTTGATGATTATGCAACACGCATGTGTGACTGAGCCTTCTCTCCCTCCCTCAGCATGTCACATATTTGGCTAAGAGCCATTTTATGCCTGGAGGCACAACTGCAGTGCCTGTTTTTGTGCCCAGCAGCACTGCCCTCCTGAGAGCAGTCATGGTCATCCACCAGCACCCCTTCCTCCTGCTGGTTTTACCAAGTCTCTGACTGCTCAGACTCATTCTGAGGGACCTAATTCCCTGTCTTGGTAGAGTTCCACAGACAGGAGATTTTATATGTTTAGATATATAAATTTCCCATTGAATTTTGAAAGTACCCTGGGTATTGCAGTAGTTCATTTGGACTGCAGTATAATGTATGCACATCTCCACTTCTTTTCCACATAAATGTGTACTTCATGCTGCTGCATAAAGTCTTCCAGTCTTGGAAGAAGTATCAGAGCTGCTCCTTACACAGTAGGAAAGAGTTTCTTTTCAACAGTCCTAAATCCATCCTAAACTTACAGCTTCCCACAGCTGCTCTAGTCCTGTGATACAGAATGTCATCACAATAGAGGTTTTATACTCCCAGCTTCCCACAGGGAGGAATGAAACTGCTCCTGGTGGCAGGATTTGCAGTATGTCAGGTGCCTTCCCATAAGACAAAAGTGAAATCTAAGGTCCTTATGCTCAGGGGAAATCACTGACTTAAGTTAATTAAACAAAAAGTATTCCAGAATTTTTCCACATGCAAAACCAAGTTGCAAGGCAGTATCTCTTAAGAAAAGTGATCTGCAACTCAGTGACTTTAGTTTGCAAGCCTATATGTACCAGATTCTGAAGTCAATGGTCTTTTGTTAATTTATTAGTTCAAAAGTCTGAATTAAGTGTACTACAATTCCCTTCTGAATTTCCCTTATTAGAACAATCCATCCCACAGCCTTAGTTATACAGATCAGCTTTACACAATGGGAAAGGTACTTGTCAAATATAAAGGCAACCTCAAGAAAACAGGCAGTCTCTAGTCATACAAGGGGCATATTCTTGTATTAGTCAAAAAATGTAAAGGTTATTCTGAGCTCATTAAATACTGTTTTCCAGTGTGCAGGTGTGGAAATAAATTTGTC
Source organism: Passer montanus (assembly GCF_014805655.1). NCBI lineage: Eukaryota > Metazoa > Chordata > Aves > Passeriformes > Passeridae > Passer > Passer montanus. Next base: position 13,542,585 of record NW_024356505.1, on the reverse strand, counting down.
TGTAATCTGAAGTTATTTCTTATGGAAACAATTCTTATACAATCAAACCACTAGTCTGCCTCTGTACCTCTCTGCACAGGAATTCTTGTATCTGTTGGCTGATTTGAGGTGCAATTAGCATATTAAAAATGAAGAAAATAAGCAGCTAAGTAGTGGAATTTGTTCCTATATCCCAGTTAAAGAGAAGGCCAACCTCACACCTTCTTACAAGTTAAAGTATCTCACCAGCCTGGCAGCTTTTGTTACTGCTCCCATTTCAGAAGCAGCTTTCATCAGTATTCACATCTCTGTTGAGATACAGATCTCTTTCTTCTTTGGCACAAGTACAAGAGAAACCACACATCATTTGGTCTCTGGAGCAAATGCTAAGTTTTGTCAGTGTGCATTGAGCAGTTAGATTGTGCCCCGGGACAAATGACTGGAATTCTGCTCACTTCTCAGCTTAGGCACCTCTGCTCTGACTACTTGGAAGCCTTGCCTTGCTGGGGCCCAGGCCACTGGTGAGTCACAGAAAGGGGAGGCACACTGCTGTGACCTTCCTCTCATTAAAAGCACTATCCTGTAGTCGTGTGGGGAGCTAAATCCTGGTAGAGTGCAGAGAGAATCCTCAAGGCGTGTGAACAAGGTCAAGCTCACAAGGGATGAGCAGGATAAGACACCAAAATGACCACACAGAGCCTGAGAGCATGCAGGGACATCCATACCTGGGCATGCAGGGACCTGTACAGTAAGGTGCTTGCTGGATTTGGCAGCAGCCAAGTGTCCAAGTTTTATTTCCTGTTCCTGTTCTCTTCACTGGGTTTCATCTTGCCTCCTTTTTTTTTTTTTTTTCTAGAAAGGGAAAAATCTTTGCCTACTTTCTCTGCTGGTGCTGTACTCTGTGGAAATGTAGATTATGCCTCAGAAAACAGAAATAACAACCTAAAGAAACCCATGCCATCAGGGGAAGACCACAGTAAGATCAGCCTTGGAACCCACCCAAACCAAGATCTTTCCTTCTCCCATGTTCTTGTGCCCTAAAGCACATTATCATGAAGGCACAGCTGGTGTGTTATTGTCTCTTCAGCTCAGTCTTCACCAGTAAAAACAGTATTTCATAAGAATGAAAATTTGTCCAACACAGACTAAACAGAGATTTTATCAGAGAAGTTATTGCAGTTGGGCTAGAAATGACAGCTGACAAAAAACCTAAGGGAAGAATAGCAGGTTTAGTGAGATTATGGTGACTACTACAAACAGGGGAGATGTGGCTAAGTTATGTGCCAAAAATGTATCTAGTTGATGCAGCTATTCCCTTCTGATCTCTTCTACGCCTGAAGAAACACAATAAATTAGATAAAAATATTTTTAACAGAACTTTCTTGAATTAAACCTGACTTCAGAAGTGCATTTTTGTCTGCCGTCAAATGGAAAAATCCACACATGTAATTTTAAATTTATTGCAGCATATGAAATAATTGTACTTACTGATTGTGTTTGGCCCACAATCAGCAAGTACAATTCACCAACTATTTTACAAAAGGCTGAAATTTTTTCATTCATCTTTAGCTATTGAATCTCGCTCTCACTCCTTTACATGAAAAGTGATGATGTGCACGTTTTCTTGAGGTTTTGGGTCTCTTTTAAAACTTCTGTTAATTCTCTCATGAGCATTTTGACAGCAGGTTAGCAATTATGTTATGAAACAAGCATGTCTTTCTGCCTGCAAATGACAAAATCAAAACAAAATAGATAAATCCTACCAGATGAAAATACTTGTTAATTAAGACCATTAACCGTGGGGGGTTTTTTCATGGTTTTCATCTTTTATTAAGTTTTGATTGAAAGATATTGAAAGTAAGTAGTCTAAACCTGCAAAATGTGTATTATCTCTAGAAGGCAATATGACTTCTCCTATTGTCCACAATCACTTTATGTAGTATTACTGACAACAGGAAATCATTGCCTGCTGTACATTTGAGATTGAAAAATACTGCATCAAGAGGAGGAAAATCTTTTGTTCTGTGTATCTATATTTCAACTTGAATGTATATGTAATAGATTTTTTTACACTCCCTCTCTGATATGCCATGATGCTGAATGCAATGTACCTTGGAATATTTACCTCACAATAGACTAGAGGATAAATATGTGGAAACTTAGCATCTCAGAAGTCCATCATCTTTCTTACCTGACTCATACAGTCAGAAAAACTTAATGTCTGCTGCAGCAAGTGAAAATTAGCAGGGCCTGACATGAGTGCTAGCCAAGTTGTGATTTAATGTCTATAAAACATTATGAACTCTTACATACCGTGTTTTGTAACTGATCTCATGTTTGGGTGCTCAGTAGCTCTCCAGAGCAGAAACAAGATCCACAGCATGACTTTGACATCAATTAAGCTTTTCTCATTTATGAGCAGAAACTCAGGTCAGACTGAATTTTTGGGTTTCTGTGTCATAAAGGGAGACTAAAAACAAATATATTGCAGTTACGTACTTAAGGATGTGCTTGATGAGAGAAATTTTCTCAGGATCCAAGTCTTTCAGAATTGACAGAGTTTTGAAAGCTCTTTTTTAATAAAGATATCCTGCTTGCATGTGTTTTCAATTCATTCATTCATTCATTCATTCATTCATTCATTCCTCTAAATATTCTGTTCTTGGCAAAATGGGATGTAAATTTAGTCTGCAGCTGTTCCCACAGGCTGTTGTGTTTAATTGAAAATAGAAGTGATCCAGTGTCAAAGTGGGCATTAAAACAGAAGTCTGCTGGAAATCTTGGGCTTGGTGCACGAGGCTGATAAACTCCCTGGCTGCTGAGCCAGGGCTGTGTCACTGTTTGTGTGAGTGGCACCAGTGCTCTGCAGGGAAGGAGTCCTGCTCTGCACCCCTCTAAAAAGTGAGACCTGTGTTTGTCCCAACACAGAAGATGGCTGTACAGAGTTAGCAGTGTGCCGCTGCATTCAGCACAGTTGTAAACTGTGTTTGGCAAGTGTTTTCTCGTTTGGCTTTGTCCTTTCATATGTATGTGGATAAGCAAATTAAACCCCATTCTTAGTGTGGTAATGGTGGGACTGTACAAAGCAAAGCAAACACACACAGCAGAGAGTGATGCTGGCTCCTACTGAAGTTTCAGGTAGCAGCCTATTACCAGGTAGGGATTTCCTCCTTGGGACAGCCTGTTTGCACTGCCCACCTAAACTCTACATCAAACGTACGACCCTTCCCTGCTCAGCAATCCCGCTTTTTATTTATTTATCTGGAGAAACCAAAAATGACTACTGGGAAATAATTGTGGCTTGCCTCCTTTACCCTGAAGAAAGAGAGGTTCACAGAACTCACTCGGCAGCTCTGAGAAGGCAGTTGAGTGAAGTTTGGTGGTGATGTTTTTGCAATAGGCAAGATTTGCAAGGATAGGCAGCATCCTCACAACAGGTTGATTGCTGTAATGGGGAAGAAAATCCTCATACCTGTTGCCAGGCATCCATGTCTGATTTTGGAGTATGAGCATGAAAATACCTAAAAACAAAAACCACAGACAAACAAACAAACAAACAAACACCGCACAAAATAAAACCAAAAAGAAAAATCCTAAACGTCGGGAAAGTAGAGGAGAGAAGGCGACTAAGGGGTTAAAAATGTCGAGAGCTGTGTAAGAAGGGACAGCAGTGCAAAGGGAAACATCCCTGCAGTTCTGAGTGTTAAAACATCTTCCTTCGAGTCGTTAAAAATCCGACCGCCTGCTCCGTGCAATCGGAGGCAGGGAAGCCGGCGGCGATATAACTTCAGCGCCTTATTCGCAGGCTGAAGGGGTTTTCTTTGCCGGCCGCCTTTCCCTTGAGAGGACACCTTTGCCCGCTGTGCCCATTCCGCTGCATTGTCACCGTGTCGTTCCGTGTCCCCGCGCCCCGGGAGCCGCCGCCAGTGCCTCCCGTCAGCCCTTCCCAAACCGGGTGCCAACAGGGCTGCAAGAATTTAATAACATGCTCTACATTTTGATTTAAAAAAATTTTTTAAAAGTGCTTTCTAAAACTAAACCCGGGAGCAGCGTTAATTAACTTTGGGGCAATTTTAATTATCAGGAACACACTTTCTGCCTTTCACACGCACAAGTCGATGGAGTGAACACCTGAGCTACCCTGAGAAGATAAATTTACAAAAATATAGGAAAGCACTTTGGAGCGTCTCCTCGGGACGGAGTTTTCTGCAATAAACTCGAGGAAGAAAAGAAACAGGGGGAAAAAAAGAAAAAAAAAAGAAAAAAAAAGAAAAAAAAAAGAAAAGAAAAGCCGTCTCCGAGCTAGAGTTCAACTGTTCAACTACATGAATGAGTTTAGCAACTCAGCCAAAAGCCCTTGTCACCTTGTCACCTCCCCCACCCAGCAGCTTTCAAAGAATTCTGGAATAAAACATCTAAAATAAATCCCCAATCCTTCCCTAGTAGCTGCTTTTGCATTTCCAGCGACTCTTTAGGCGAGTCAAGGACATCGTCCTGCCGCGGCGGGGATCCCCGGCCGCCCCGTTCCCAGCCGCTGTGTGAATGCTCGGCAGAGCCTGGGGGGCTGCAGGCACCTTCTCCATCTCACCTATTTCCAGGCGATTTCACGGACATTCATTCTCCCATAAAGGCGTGGAGCTGCTCATCTGCCAGCAGAAACGAATTCTGGGCCATTTGCTCTGCAAAAAAATAGGTGGGCTCACCGTCCTAAGGAGCGTCGCGATGTGTCCCTCGGGGGAACGCAGGGCACCTCATCCAGGGGGAGGCTGTGATTTGGAGTAAAACGCCCTGAGTTTGAAGGACACGCCAGCGCCCTGTGCCAGGACGGGAGCGATGCGGGCAGGGGCCAGCCCCGCCGGCACCGCACGGCTCAGCCCGGAGCGCTGCGAGAGATGCCCTCCGGGCCAGCCCGGCAGCCCCGCGGGGTCCCGGTGCCGCGCGCCGGCCCCGCTCCGCCGTGCGCGCCAGCGCCTCTGGTCCGCCCCGAGGGAAAGGGGGAGCGGCAATGGGGAGGCAGCTAATCGCTCTCGAAAGAAGCAGCCATGGGGAGAAAGTCCGGGCGAGGTGCAGAGCCTTCTGCTCAGCAGCAACCGGCATGCGCGAGTGGCCGGATTGTTTGCCAGCGGAAGGAGAGCTGGTAAGGCGTGGGAGGCAGCTGGAGGTGGCACTGAGTGCATAGGCACACACATACACGTGCCCCTGTCTCAAGGGATGAGGACAGGAGCACAACAAAGTATGTTGCCGGCAACAACAACAACAATAATAATAATAATAATAATAATAATAATAAAAGCACGACAAAGTATGTTGCCGGCAATAATAATAATAATAATAATAATTTTTTAAGTATTATTTTCCTCGTCCCCGCAAAAGAAATTTGCGCGGCTTGACGTCGTCCCAGAAGAAAAAGCTGTCCAAAACAAGCCTCCCGCCCAAGCACCTCTCTTTCCACAAGAAGGGATGAGCGCTCACAAGCCTTCTCTCTGCGCCCCCGACACACAGGGCAGCCCCGAGGCTCCAGCCGGCAGCGGGGGCGGCTCCCAGCATCGCCTCCCTGGGGACCCCGACTTTGCGCAAGCGTCGGGGCTCCCCGTCTGCTTTTTGCACTTTGCAGAGCAGTATCGCTCAGGCTGAAAAGCAGAATTCTCCGACTGCCAAGATCAAGATTACTCCATAGGAGGTTGGTCCATTATTCAGCTCCTCACCGGGCCTTGCAGGCAATATAAATATGCTTCTTGAAAAATTTTGCCCTTCTCAAGAATACAGGTTCCCAGTTTGTTTCGAAATCCACAAATGTAAAATGGAATTACCCTGTATTTGAAGTGCCCCACTAAAGCTCCTATCCACTTGCCATTATCCCCTATTTCCCTAATCCCTGTTTTAAAAAAGTAATTCCAAGTGGCAGTTAGAAAACCATAGAACAGGAAACACAGTAATTGTCCTAAATAGCGCAGTTTTCCTCAATACACACCTTCCTGATGTGTAACAATTTCTCCATACACTTTAGCAAAAGACAGTTCTCTTAAAACTATGCCATAACAACAAGTGAAAAATTTGGGTTCTACTTTTGAAAGCAGATTTTGCAAAATGTACTCTCCTCCATGGAATTGTTGAGGAATTTTAAATATACATTTATGATTAAAAAAAAAAAAAAAAGGTGTAATGGAGTGAGCTTAGAAAGGGACCCCGATTGGTTCTAAGAAACATAAGATTATTCTGATACAGTGAAAGAGTTTTGTCATTTTACCATAAATCTGGCGAGAGCATGAGCAACTGCACACCTAATTTGCTCACACCTTTTCCCAGCTCCTTCTCTGCAAAAATAAACCAGAGGTCGCTTCACGGAATGTAGCTGAAATGTGGCAGGTTTTGGCAAGTGCATACTTACTTTCAGACACTCGTACTGAAAGATTTGTTGGACTGCATCAAGTATCCTTACTCCAACGCCTTTACAGCTGTGAACGTGTTGACGGCTGGATTAGCCACCACATCCACAAATAAAGCATTTGATATTTCAGTTCTTGTTTTCTGCTTTCACATTCCTAGACTGGAATCGAGGAGAAGTCAACACCTTTTGATTGCTGCTTAGTCTCGTCAGGCACAGGGCGAGGGTAGCAGGAAAGGCACTATCAGCAGGCAGAAATGAAGTGGCGTCTTACATCACTTCAGCTCCACACACCTCCCGTCACTGCTCTATTGAAAATTTAAACTGGAAAATGACAATAAAAAGCCGGAATAATGGGTAAAGCAGGACACGAAATTCGATAGACATTGCTACGAGCTTGAAGGGAAGCGACTTAAAAGGTCAGAGAGCAAACGGGAATGGCCACAATCATCTGAAGGCAGTTGGAAGGTAAGTTGATGGACACCGGTTTGACCTGCAGGTCAGCAAACTAGTTTAACTCTACCTTGATCTGCACAACGCAGAGACAAGTTCCCGGCTCCTATCAAGCAACTCAATGCCCTTATCTGGAAGGGTTTAGTAAAAGTAAATCCACTACAAAAAGGAGCTATTCAGCCTTCAAGTGCTGGGTTTTGCTGGTAAAAGAAAGGAAAAATATGTGTGCTCTCACACAGCCTGGATCCAAACTGGCAGCTCCCAAACAGCAGCAGCATACACTCCTCCCTGGGCCAAGGATGAGTTTTGCTGCTGGCTCTATCCCACTGCTAGACATTCCCGAGATGGAGCAACCAGTGCCCTAAAGAAATCATCAAGTTCCTGGACAACAGCATTTTGATAGCGCTCTCTTTTCAGGTGGGTATCGGAGAAGCAGTATTAGAAGTTATCCTCTGCTCCATTGCCCTTTTTACTAGGTGCTCAGACCATTTCATCGGGACCAAAATTTCCAAGTAACATAACCACTGCCTCTCACTCCCACTGGGGAAATTGGGTGTTGCTACACCACCCATGTTACATGGCATTAGAAAACAACAACAACAAAAAAATCAGAGCAAACTGTTGCTTTGTTTCAGTAGCAAACTTTGCAGGTCTCTCCTGGTTGCATTTGTAATGAAGAAAAATCCTAATGCAGCTCAGAAAAGGTCAATCAGAGCAACTCTTGTTTCTAGTGGTTGTTAACAGTCCCATCTAACCCCTATACCATGCAGAGGTCCAAAATCTTGAACGCATCTGGAGTTGACTGGTCTATGCATTTTTTTGCCCTGCAGTTTAATACCTGTTGTTTAAGGTACTACCAACAACCATGTGTTTTACATGTGTGCACAAAAGACGATTCTGCTATGCAGATTACATGCTCTAGCCCTAGTTTTTCAGTGCCCCAACAGTGAGCATCACCTCCCTAGGTAACAGAAGAGGTCAGATTTCCAAACAGAAACAACACGACCTCCACACGCTCCCCCATCCCCCCCATCTCCCCAAAGAAGGTGGTAAAAGAAAGTGTTAGGAGTTTCAGGGGTTTGGTTTTGGTTTCAGTTTGGCGTTTTGGGGGGTTTTGCCAAAAAGCTAAGCAAATGCACAATTGTGTTTGTATTGCTGTCCAGGGGGAGCTTGTGGAAAAGATTTAAAGGACACAGCAAGGGCGGCAGCGCTTGACCGGCTGGCTGACAGCACCCCGCAGCCCCTGGAATTGCCCAGATTCCCGGTCCTGTGGGGAAAACGCCCCCGAACAAGAAGGGAGTTTTCACACACAACCGCGAAGTTTCCCAGCCCTGAGACCTGAAGAAGCTAGTGCTCGCTACGGCAATTACGCCCCCAGCCACAACCACCTCACCTCAAAACAAAAGCGGAGGACCACTTTTTCTTTTGTCTTTTAAAGCAATAATGACCCTCAGCGTTTCAATATTAAATCTCCTTTCACAATGGATCTGGCGTGATGGGAAAAATAATTTCAACGAGGACGTACATGCAAAGCAGCTTCCCAAACATACTCAGATTTGTGAGAGGCACTGTAAAATTAGTCTGATAAAAACAATCAAACAATTTTCTAAAAAAATAGTTAATGTCTTTCATTTAGTTTCCTCTGATGGTGCATTTTAAAAAGCACGAAACAGAATAACTTACCCATTTTAATGCCTCAAAGCTGCTCTCAGTATGTGCTAAAATTTACGTTCGTTGTATGTTCACTTTTTTCTGAAACTCTAGAGAACAACTCATGGCATATTAGTTCAAAGTAAATTATTGACTGTAACGATGGACTTACAAAGAAGAAAAACAACTGGCTGACCTAAGGTAGAATGATTTTCTGGAGTTTATTAATACCATTTAAAATATTACAGATAAAAATCAATTACATTTCATGCATTTAAAATGCAAATCTAAAATGTTCCAGCGAAGGGCTTTTCATTTCAATGTGAAATATCCAAATTATTTCAACATTACAATGAGACAAGTTTAGTTTGCAGCATTGCAAACCGCTAATGTAGTGTCAGGAGTGTTTATTAACATTTATCAATATTATTTTCAGGAAATACACATAGGCCAACGTTAGTTCAGTTTCACTTGGACAGTTTATTTAATACATGGGTTGTGGCAAACCCACTTTATGAAATATAGGAGAACTCTCACCGTAACTATACCTGAACTGCCAGCAAATGCAAATAAGTACATGCTCCATTAAATTAAATGTCATTCAACATTTATCAAATATTGTTTGCTTAATTACAGTTGTATGCCTAGCTAAATTAATATTCAAGCAAAACCTATATCCTGAAGTGTGATTTGATGCACACTTCAAGAAAGGAGTCCAGAAAAAAAAATGCAGTGAACCAGGACTGCAAAAAGAATGTTTTCTCGTGACAGGAAAAGAAATAAAAATTTAAAAGAAAAAAAAAAAAAGCTCAAGTGTACTTCAATATATTTTCAAATATTTACTGGAAGAAATTTACAAGAAAAATACTATACAAAATCGTCTCCTGGACAACTGCACCTCACACCGATATACTGGTGGAGTTTTATTTAATTGTTAGCTAATCTAGAACGATTTCCCAGTGGTACAAACCTATAGGTTCAGACGCATTTTACAAATATTTAATTTTCCTATTCCCCCCGGCCTCCCTTTTTTGGCATTGGAAATACATCTTCGCTTGAAACCCACGGTTCTTCTTCATCTGTCTGAAGTTAAAAAAAAATATACGACTTTCAACCTAATTATTTTCAACGTATTTCGCGATTCCTGCTCAAACGAGAATTATACAAATATGCTGGCAAACGCAGTGAAATTCGGACTCGAGGAGGTAAACGATTTGTTAAAATTGACAAAAAAAATAATAATAAAGGGGGAAGGGAAATAAGCACACTGCCGCTCCGGGGAGCAGAGGGGCTCCGAGCAGGTGCCGGGATGGGAGCAGGTCCGGCTGGCAGCCCGGCGCTGTGCGGGGCACGGAGCGCGGCTGCCGTCGGAGGCCCGGCCGCGGAGCAGCCCCGGCCGCCTGCCCGCCCCGCCGGGCCCCGCGGCTGAACCGGCGCCAGCGGCGGAGGGAGGGAGTACGGGACGGTTTCCAGCAGCAAAGCGAGAGGGGACGTGGGTGTTTTTTCCGCTCTAAAAGCAACACGAGGCGGGGGGCTCTGAAGGCGAAGGGGAAAGGAGGCGGCGGCGGGGCCGCCCCATGGGGGGTCGCGGCTCTCCGCCCTCGCCCAGCCTCTCCCCGGCCCCGTCGCGGGGCTTGCGCGGCCCGGCCGCACCGCCAGCCCCGTGCGGGGCTCCGGGAGCGCAGCGGGGCTGAGCGCTGTTCTTGCGGAGCCGTGCCAGCTACTTACGTGTCCGCGTCCCCGCCGCAGGGCTGCGCGCTCGGGGGGCTGCGCGACCAGGAGGGCGGCGGGACCGGGGGGCGCGACGGCCCCGAGCCTCCTCCGCCTGTCACTCCAGGCCGTTGCGGTGGCCGGGCTCGGGGGGCGGCAGCAGCTCCGGGGAGTGGCAGGGAGGACTGCCGGCCGCGCTGTGCTCGCTGTCGGTGTCGCTGCCCTTCTTGCCGCCGGGGCCGGGGCCGCCGCCGGGGCCGCCGCCGCCGGGACCCCCGGCGCCTCCGGGGCCGCTGTGGGTCTTGACGTGCTTGCTGAGGTGGTCGCTGCGCATGAAGCGCTTGTTGCAGACGGGGCAGGCGAAGCGCTTCTCGCCCGTGTGGGTCCGCAGGTGCCGCTGCAGCTCGTCGGAGCGGGTGAAGCGCTTGCCGCAGAAGAGCCAGTTGCAGACGAAGGGCCGCTCGCCCGTGTGCCAGCGCAGGTGCGCCTTCAGGTGCGAGGTCTTGCCGTACACCTTGCCGCAGCCGGGGATGTGGCAGCTGTGCAGCCCCTTGCGCCGCAGGCTGGCCCCCGCCGGCCCCAGCCGCTCGGCCTCCTGGCAGTTGGGGCAGTCGCAGGTGGCGCGCCCCGAGTAGCGGCGGGCGGAGGAGCGCGGGGAAGCGGCCAGCGGCGCGGCGGGGCCGCCGCCCAGCATGGAGCCCCCGGCGCCGGCCAGCGGCGAGGGGGCCGAGTCCGGGTAGGAGCCGGGCAGCACCGGCTTAAATCCGTCCATGAGATGCTGCCCGGCGGGGCTGAGGAGGTGCGAGGAGGCGCCGCTGCTGAAGGCCGAGTGGCCCAGGCCCGAATAATCCGAGTTGTAGCCGCCCAGTGGCGAGTGGAGCGAGGTCTGGAGTCCGCCGGGCGCCGGGTGCAGCGAGCCGGGCAGCGCGGCCGCACCGTTGGGGCTCTGCACGTCGATCCAGCCGGCGCCCACGTCCCACCAGCTGGAGGCGCCCGCTGAGCCAACCTCGCCGGCGCCGAGCCCCGGGTGCGAGGGCTTGAACCAGGACTCGTAGGGGTGCGCCATGCCCACCCGCGGGTAGATGCCCTGCAGCCCCTCCACCGACGTGTGCACCTTGGAGATGAAGACGGGCTGGTGCGCCGCCGCCTCCTGTCCCGCCGCCCCACCGCCGCCGCCTCCGCCGCCGCCGCCGCCACCGGCGCTGCCCGGAGCCTGGAAGACGGAGTAGTCGTTGGCGAAGGGCGAGCTGGCGGCCGCCGCGCTGCTGGAGGTGAGGGAGAAGGCGCTGGAGCCCGGCGAGCCGCCGCAGCTGAACGAGTCCGAGACGAGGGCGGCCGCCGCCGCCGCCGCCGAGGAGCCGTTCCGCGCCGCGCCCGCCACGCCGAAGCCCGGGAGGCCGGAGCCCACGGCGCCGCAGCTGCCCGCCGAGGCTGAGGAGGAGGAGCGTTTCCAGGGGTGGAAGCCTTTGCCGAAGGAGGACGCGCTGTCCGAAAGGGCGGACGGCGAGGGGCTGGGGCTGCCGATCTTGTTGCAGGTCGCGGCGAGCATGGCCAGCGGCGTGGAGCCTACCCGCGGTTCCTCCTGCGGGCACAGAGGGGAGAGGGCCGTCCCGCCGGCGTCAGGGATGGAGCGGCCCCGCGCCGCCGCCCCGCGCCCCGCGCTCCGCGCCCCGCTCCGCTCCGCTCCGCCGCCCGGCCCCGGGCGCAAAGTTTCGCGACTCCCGCGGGAGGATCCCTTCGCTGGGGCCGGCACCGCAGTTCTGCCTCCAAACGCCTACCGGGGCTTTTTTTCACCATCCAACTCCCCTCCCCCGAAGGAGCTCAGGAAGGGTTAAAAGGGGGAATTAAAAAACAGAGGGGAAAAAGTTGCGTCTGTTACCGTAGCTTTAGAGATGCCCCCGGCACGGCGGCAGCTACGTTTCAGCCTGCTCCCTTTCCCCTTTCCCCGGGACGTGGCTGGTCCCCGTCCCTCAGGCCAGGAAGGCTGTTTTCTCAAATACAAAATCGCAGGACTATCAAATTACTGCCTTTTTTTTTTTCTTCTTTAAGCGTCTTTAAATCAGCTTAATTTACGTAGCAACGATAATGAAATACATATATAAATTTAACATATGTAAATATGTATGCATACACGAGTTGAACGTACCTGCTAGACACGGTGGGTTGGGTTATTTTAAAGGGAAATAAAAAGCCACAATCTGTTGCAAATTTTTAAAAAATTGCACGCAAAAAAACCCCGATGGTGCTGGGTTTGGGATATATTTTTTTGTTTGTTTGTTGTTTTGTTCTTCCAGCAGTCACATGTAAAGAAGAAAAGCCACTTCTTCGGGGGCACAGGAACAGTACAGCCCAGGCGCTGTAGGTTGTTTCTACAAATGCCCTTAAAACCTTTTCTTGCTCACTGAAAAGTGACTCTGCCCCCTTTTCCCCCTCTCACTCTTTCTTTTCACTTAAATTCACTTGTACTTAAGCTAAAAAAAAAAAAAAGAAAAAAAAAGAAAAAAAAAAAAACCCAGGCTGAATAGAGGAGACTGATAGCCCCGGTCAAGACAGGGGTTATTTTAACCCCCTCCAATCGACAATAAAAAGAAACCAATTAAACCAGCAAGAGAAAAAAATCCTTAGACTCACCCCTAGAAGTGAAGTTGCCATCACACAAAAGTGCCCTCCTCTCAGAGGATCTTTTTTATATTGATAAATCAGAGGCAGTGTTTTTTTTAGAGGTGTGCAATACAATGATCAGTTCCGCCCATTCCACCACAATTGTAGCTCCCTCGCCGGCTTTGAAGTGCCGCTGAGCCGCCGCCAGCCAATCGCCGCCACCGCCGCCTCGCTCGCCGACGTGACTGCGTGAAGTCAGCAGCGCCGTCGAGCCCGGCCGCCGAGCCCCGCCGCCGCTGATGACCTCACGCTCGCACGTCGGCGAGCCCGTGAGCTGCGGTCCCGGTCCGCAGGGACCGCTCGCCCCGGCTCGGGCTGCTCCGTCCCGGCCGCCCCTTTCCATCACCCCCCACCCCTGCGTGCGTGTTTGACAACAGTTGTTTTTGGTGTTGTTTTTTTTTTTTTTAATGTTTGAATTTTTATATCATAATGATCATCATCATAATCTCAGTTTTACTATGATTATGGGCACGGCGAGAGCGGTAGCATCCCGTTTCTCCACTAGGCCCCCTCTTTCCCCCTTCCCGATCCCTTCTGGACAGCCCTTTTTTTCCCGTTGTCCCGGCAAGGAGAGGGAACACTTTAGGCCACCGCTGCCTGTCGTTCCCTCCCTTCTCGCCCTCCGCGCTTTCAGGCGTGATGCTTGGCGGTGGGGTTGCCCAGGCGGAGTCCACCCGGGCGGCACCGGCACAACCAGGGGCTGGCTTCCCGCCGCCCCGTCCCCCTCGAAGGTGAGCGCTTTGCTCACCTCGGCTCCTCGCCCAGCCCTGCGAGGCTGCGGGGAAGGGCAGAGCCCTCTCCCCCTGTCCCTGGGGGACCTCGCTCGGCCCGGCCCTGCTCGCCCAGGTGCTCTCTCCCCCGCGGGCTTTCCACGGCTTTGCTTAGCTTTCCAGGGGATGTTTTTCCTCTTTCTCCCGGCTTCGGTTTTGACCCGTTTCCGTGTCGTGGGGATATTGACTGTACATCATATCTATTGATCAAGGGAGTAATGTACATTATCATACTTTGAAGTAAGAGTGAAGTAAATTAATGAACTGCTTTCTTTCTCTGAAAGCTGACGCTTACCATAAATGTCGCGTTTCTCTCTGCGAGCTGCTCTGAATGATTTTAGCCTGTTGAGAAGGCGTGACAGGCCAGCCCAGAAGGAGGAAGGGGTGGGGGAAGGAGGGAACTCCGTTTAACAAATAAAAAAGAATTAACTTCATTGCTTTGGTCTCCTTCTATAATGATATTCATTTTACAGACCTAACGCACACTTGTTTAAATTTCGGGTTTAATTTAATCAATACTATCACCCGCAAAGAGGGGAAGAACATTTCCCGGAGATACTCCCTTATGTGAATGCTTATTAACTTTTTATCTCCACTTTCTTTATCTGCTGGAGATGGGGAGGAACTATTAAGACATAGATCAGAAAGCGTAAGAGCAAAACAAGCATCGTGAGCATTACATTTTAGATGAACACAAAATCGCATTTTGTGGTGTGCCAGGTTAGGTAAAAAGATCGACACGCATTCCTTTCAGCCCCAGAAAGTCTGAGAGACTTTGCCATACACCGGGGAAGGAAGCCTTTAGTGATATATCTCTTTTTAGGACAGCCTAGGCGGGTGGGTCTTCAATTCGCATCCGTATTTTGTCTGCACTTGTCTGCCCAGAGGAAACGTGTCCTTTTTTGATCTTTTCGTGTTTGTTTGTTCCGATGCTTGCCTTGACTCCTTTGATTTGTGGTCGAAAATCCTAAATTTTCAGTGCGCTTTTCCTTTAAAAGCACCGTGTGGGAAATTATGAAAAACTCGTTGTAAAAATAGTCGTGGGAGTCTTTACAAGGGAACTCAACTGAGAGGGAGGAAAAAAAAAGGCAAATACATCAGAACAGAAATCACAAAACTCCTGCCAGTGGGCATCCTCCTGCTACCCTGATAATTTCCCCGAAACTGGAAAAGCAGCAGCTTCTGAACTTTGAGAGCGGTGAGCTGATATTTTCTGAATTGGCCACGGAAACATCTGTAACCTTCCTCCTTTGTATACATTGCCTGCTGGGCAAAGGATTTAAGCAAGCTTACAATTTTGTTTGCATTTGCCTTATTGACCACTGCACTTAAGGGTGCAGTACATCAACATAATATGCAGGTGGGGGCGGGGCGGGGGGTGCCAGCAAAGAGAGGTTTCCAGAAATTAATTAAAACTTTTTTTCCCCCTCCCCATTTGAAGTTTAATGTACGGGAGGAGATAAATGTTCGTGCCGTTTCTTGAAAACCTGTGGGATCCACTCTCAATAAAGCTAAAATCTATTAGCATTCTGTATGCATCTGCAGCATAAATTTCATTTGAATTTCAAATTTAATAAACCAGGAGGTTTTTAATCATCCCTGGTTTTATTTGTTTGATATTAACATGCTTATTGACCGGGTCTGTTGACCAGTTTGATCATTACAGGACAGCAAAAAGTTAATTAAAACGACCACAGCTCCTTAATCATATCATCTGTCTCATCCATGTCGCTCCCTTTATTACAGCCTATGATGGATAGTCTCCCAGATTAATTTCTCTGTTTCTTCGATTTGGACAACAGCTTTTTGGACCTAATTTACATCCTGGGAACAACTTGCTCAAGTCTACCTAACATCTTGAGCCTACAATGTAGATTAGCAATCTCGGAACTTTAGACACAACGATAGCTGTCGCTAACCTTTCGGGAAGGGGGGTGGATTTTCTTGGAGCATACCCCGATTCTCCGCGCTGCGACCGGCAAGCGGACAGAGATGGATAGACCCTTGTACCAGAGGTCCTCGCCTGTCTACAGGGTGTAGAGGGGGATTTCTCTTTTAGGAAACAGAGGTCTGTGCTATTTGAAAAGGCGTAGCTGGAAAGATTAAACTGCAGGCTGACCACGCCGTGTGCTGAACGTCCGTGTGAGCGAGGGAAAGCGTTTCACGCCACCCTTGCGCCAATTCAGGGGCACACGGGTGGCAGCCAGGCTCTCCTGTCGCCTTCCTGGCGGTGCGGCTCCGCTCCGCCGTCTGTCAAGCGTCCAGCCCGGAGCAAGGCTCGCTCCTCGGCGTGCAGCGGCTCCCAGCTCCGCTCCCGTGGCCATGGGGGAAAGCCTCCAGGCGGGGGCCTTGTGCTCGCCCTCCCTGGGCTCCGTGCTCTGGAAAAGGCTGAGTTGCCCCCGTGTTTGCCCCATAGCCCCCTGAGCTGGTTAGGTGGGGGCCAGGAGGTGTCCCCCTCGCCCGACACCTTCACCTAGAGTCTGTCATCTGGAAGATTTACGGAGGGGTGACAAACAACTCTCCAGGCTCTCGAGAGCTCGACTTGTTCGGGGAGCGGAGAAAGGGGGATAGGACGTAAACCAGACAAAACGGCCACCAGGCAGAAGGGACCGTGCTGTGCCTGGCGGCCACTGAGCAAAGAGGGTGGTTGATGTCTTTCTTTAACCTCTACCTGCCCCTCTGCATTGCTGTGCTTTACCTGGGACGTTTCCCTCACTGCCTCACCGGGCATTTCCTTGGGACCGGAGCTCCCTGTCGGGCACGGGGGGCAGCGCGGCGGGAGCGGACAGTGCGTGTGCGCCGGTGCCTCCACCTATTGCCCATGTGGGTTTTTTCTTCCGTCGGTGTAAACGTGCCCCAGGTACCCGCCAGCCCTGCCGGTGTCCCCGTCCCGCTGCCTGGAGCGGCCTGGCTGCTCCTCCGCGCAGCCGGCGGGGAGGCGCCCGGCAGAGCCCGGGCTTCTCTCTGCAGAGGGTACACGCCGACCTGTCTGCAGCCGGCGGAGGGGATTCACGGTTCACTTCGACGTCTTTCCTCGTTTGTTTGTTTATTTGTCTGGATCTGTGCTACCAAAAAAAAAAAAAAAAAAAAAAAAAAAAAACAAAAAAAAGACTTTTCGCGTCTCCCAAAAAGCAGCTAGCTGCGTCTCCGAAAGGTCCCTGTAATTAAATTAGCCCGGGAAGACACCGTGCACATGCTGGTGTGTGCATGCCTGGGGAGGGAGGAAGAGGCACCTTCACACCCACTCTGTTTACATCGCCGGTGCGCGCCTCGATCCGATCCTCATCTCCTCCTTCTTCTCCCCGTTTCTCTCCCTGCCCTCCCCCCGCACCCCCACCCCCGCTCTCCCGGTGCGCTGTCGCCGTGCACGCTTCGGCTCCTGGGCGGTCATGTAAGTACCGGGGGCGCCGGCGGCGAGAGCGGCGCCCGGGCTGAGCGAGCCGGCACCGGGCGGGGCAGAGCGCGGAGCCCCCGCCGCCGCTCCTTCGCTCCTGCCCAGAATAGATTTGTTTAAGCTGCTTTCTGGGTTTTTTTCCTATTATATATCACCTTCTCCCAGGCACCACTTACAGTTAAAAACTACTAAATTCTTCTCCTCAGCGGTATTGATTTCTTTTCATTCTGCTCCGTTAGGAGAGGAGGTAATGCTTCCAGATTACCCCGCGTCTCCTCCAGACGGTTGACAATTGCAATCGCAGTTTCGGGAAGATAAATGTTACTTTGGGAATTGTGCTTAATTACAAATAATCTAGGAGCTGCTCCGGGTCCGATGGTTTAGCCACACGTGTTCAAATCATAGTACAAGCTTTTCAAGAGGATGCCAAGATATAGTAACCGTTTGGAAAATCGGTGTGTAAGACAGGACGTTCCCATTAAACGGGCTGCCTGAAGCTGGGTCACGCCCCGAAATACATGCTATTTATATATAAACATACAAATATATAAATGTATATACACATGGGCGCCTGTGGATATGTGAGCGTATATAAACGTGTGTGACACACACTCGCATATGCAAATCCCAAACCATCTAAAATCAAAGCCTGCAGAGACCACAGAAGAAAAGGAAAGCTTTCTATGCATGTATGTATGTATGTACGTATGTATTTCTTTGTTCTCCCAATTGCACAGAAGTGTCAATATAGAAAAAAAAAATTAAAACATTTTTGCTTCCTGCTGTTTGTGGAGTGGAAGGATCCCTGGTTCTCCAGGAAAGACGTACCTTCGAAGCACTGTGCCAGGAAGGTTTTGCCCTCGTCCGTTCACACACTCAGTGTGCACCACAGCCGTCTCCTGAATGCAGAACTCCTGCGATTTGACTGGAGAGACCCTAATATTGATATATTTACTGTTCCTCTTACAATGTAGCTGCCACCTTTCCCTGTCGCTATTTGCCTATATGGCAGAGCAATTAGGTCACCCCCTCGCTCCCTCTCCCCCCT
The DNA here is from genome assembly GCF_014805655.1 of Passer montanus. Taxonomy (NCBI): domain Eukaryota; kingdom Metazoa; phylum Chordata; class Aves; order Passeriformes; family Passeridae; genus Passer; species Passer montanus. Next base: position 13,524,535 of record NW_024356505.1, on the reverse strand, counting down.
CCTTCCCCAACAGCCTTATTAACTTCGGGGGAGGGGGGCAGACGAGCAGCGGGAGGGAGGCAAGGTGGTGAACAGGTTATTCTCTTAACCCGACCTGGCTGCAGGAGCGAGATGAGCAACACTGAACAGATGTCCCCATTTAAGCCATTCTTTTCCCACATGCCTGCTGGATGCTGCCAGGGCGCAGGAAGCTTGCTGCAGACCTGGCCCATTCCCGGCCATTATGGCCAAGTTATTCTGGACCAGTGAGCACGAACAAAATGGGCTTCAGATCGCGTGCTTGAGAATAATTCGACTCCAAGCCCTGGAAGAGCCCCCTCCCCCCATTTTTTTAAGTGTTGGGGGGTGGACAGGGACGTGTCTCAGCTCTGATCGTAGCAGAAGAACTTCTCAAAAGCCCCTTCCCCCTCCCTCTCTTCGGCAAATATGGTATAATTTACAGAGCAACTTAATAATCCGAGGGCCACCGCAAAAGCCCTTTGCGTTGTAAACCGCTTCTAATTACCTGCCAGAGCAATTAGCTGACTATCACGAAGAAATTAGATCGCTCAATGTAGCATAAATAATGCGAATAATTTTGTAAGGAGAATGGAAAGCGAGACCTGGTGTTTCTTTATAAGGAAATAACACCTCGTACTGTACGAACCCTACATGAACACATATTAATGTCTAGGCATGCACGGAAATGAATCCGAACATGAACCCTCTGGCTTACATTCAGCACTTTCTTCATTTACATATGCGGGGTGAAAGTCGGCTTCCAGGCGTTTAGATACAGAGCTCTTCCAGATCACAGTAATTAACACATAGCGACTTCAATAGGAAAACCTGTTTTCCAGATGATTTTCACAATGCAGCTTTATGTCTCATTTGGCAGTTTAAATAGCTGGAGTTGTTTTCTGGCTGCATCTCCACTATCATCTGTTGAGCATATTTTGCCTAGAATATTGACCAAAACTTCCGAACCCATTTTTTTTTTTTTAAACATAGATGACTAATATACTGGACATGCCTAGAGTTTTCTAGAGGTTTGGTTTTTTTTTTCTTCATATGGTTAGTTCGTTGAGAAAATGTTATGAATCGCCTTATAAGTTCATGCTATTTAACAGCTATTATTTTCTTCTTTCTGCATTTCACCTTGAAGGATCGCAAGCCTTTACTCCATTTTCACTGCTTCAATATTTGATCTCAAGAGGAAAGCGCTTTTATCCAGTTTAAAATTTACAGGTAGTAGACAGTCTTCAGGGATTTAAATGTATAACAATCAGGCTATTAAATTTAAATATTGACGAAATATTTGTTCACGCTGCTGGATCTACAGCTGCGGAATTGAGGAAGGAGTTTGTGCCCAGGAGCGTCTGTAATGAAAGTGCCTTTACAGATGAATTCAGCTAAAGTGGATTGAATTTGTTTCTGTTGTGTTTCCCCCTCTACCCCCGCCCCCGTACTGAGAAAAGTGCTAGTCATAAAGCTAGACGTGAAGGTGCCTGATCGTGGTGAAGATCATCCCAGCCCAAAGTACAGCTGCTCACTGCTCGCAGGAGCTCAGGGATTTAGCGTAACTCGTTAGGAGTGCTCCGGGCTAAGGATAAACACAATTAATTCGGTTTATCTTTGATAAATAGGAGCAGCAGTATATACTGTGATTCTTTAAATGCGTCTTCGAAGGGGGGCAAAAAGCCGAGTGTATGATCAGATCTTTCATAACTTTTCAGAGCGTCTCTCTCCTCAGGCTCGAGCACTAACGCAGCAGACAGATATTAAGTGACTCGTCAGACACCCTTGTCCCCAGGTTGTCTCCGAAAAGCTGGAATTTTCGCTGAACGCGGTTTCTAAGCTTCTCCAGGTCTGAAGGGGACTGCTCAGCTGTTCCGTAGCCCCCACGCAGCACACTCAGAATTGTACAGCATGTTTAACGATTCTTGCTCGTCGGCTAATTAGAGAGGGCTTTGAAGCTCCATTACCGGCAACAAAATTATTGCGGTCAGTTTAGGCCAAATTCTGCGGTCCTTAATGGAGCGAAACTCCCATTGAAGTCAATGGGACAGAAGTCAATGGACGTTGTGCTCTATTAAGGAGCACAGAATGTGTCCCTTTGTGATTTAGAGATTAAAAATCGGTATCGGTAAAAAGTTAAGACGGTCGCACTCCCGAGGCAGGATCTCACCCGCGCCCCGGGTAGGGCTCGATCCCTTTCCACCGGGCGGGCTGAGCCCCGCGGCTCCCCAGGGACGAAGCCGAGGGCAGGATCGGTGCCGGGGGTTATTAATCATCAACCGGGGCCGGACAAAAGAGCTTTTCCGGCGGTTCTGAAAGGACTAAAACTTCGCTCTCCCGGGGACTTCAGCCCCCCGGGGCCGGCGGGACTGTCAGCGCTGTGGGAGGAATTCTGTCCCTCCCGCGGCCCCGGCGCTCCGCTGTCCCCTGGCGCGGAGGGGGCGTCCCCTCCTCCCCCTCCGCGGCGCTCTGTCCCTCCGCTCGCCGTGGCTGATGTCCCCAGTCACCGAGCAAGGAGGTTCGCTTCCCGAGGGAGGCTTTGCATGCCGAGAGTCCTGCAGGAGGACACAGGAAGCGGCTCCTTCAGAGCCCGCAAGCAGCACACACACCGTTTGGACACCAGCACAGCAGGGCTTGGGAAGTCCCGTTCCTAACCCTGACCACCCACCCGCTGCTATCGACGTGATCTGACAGCTAAACTCTGAGCTCGGGTTTAAGGTGCAGCTTTGGGCTAACCCTTGATCTCTCAAATGGAGTTTGGTTGTGCATTATTTAAAATCTCCTTATTATGGAGGCGAAATAGCACTGGACAAGCGGAAAAGCCCATTTTACAAAACTGAAGGAAATGCGGCAGATCACTGAAATATGACTAGAGTTCGATATCCTTCCTCTTTGAGACAGAAGAGGGGTGGGACATAGAGATCTTCCTTTCTTCTTGTTATTGCCCTAGTGGAAAGTAAAAACCTCCAGAAAAACTTCACAGCGTTTTTCTCAGAACGTAGAGGATCAGCGCACACAGCTGATCCTCTAGGAAGCTGTGCACAATTAAGACTCATTTTCTTTCTGCTGGAACAATTAATTGTACAAATGAAAGGTCAGGCATGTGCTTTTCCCATGTTTATCAACCACAATAATGAGCCCCTTCTATTTTTTCCCCAGTGCATTATATTGCAATAAAGCGCTATCGCAATGCTGTCTCTCTGGGTAAACATCTTCAAAGGCGATGCGGCGGAGGCGAGCGGTACCTATATGTATGTAGGCACATATATTTAAGAAGGACGCAGTGGCCGAAGCGAAAGCAGATGCGAGATGTGAGAAGGGAGGGCTTCCCCAGCCCCGCTGTTCCCGCATACCGGGACGACGGAAAGGCGCCCCTTTCCCGGGAGCGCTCCCGGAGTGCCGCCGGCAGGGGCTGGCTGAGCCCGGAGGGACAGTCCTACCTCCCGGTGTTTCTCCGTTCCTCCCGGTTTGGGTTACTTTTGTAGAGGGAGGGACTCCTCCTACTTCTCCGAGGATCCAAATCACCTCGGCAAATTCTTCTCGCTTGCCTCCACATCACAAATCCACCCCCGAAGAGATAGGCTGGCAACACCTCCATATCCATGACATTACACGATTCTTCTGCTCACATCTTCAAGAATACACCAAGTACCTGCCAATTCCAAAAAATTCAAGGAGCTCCACTTTTTTCATGCCAGCTTAGCACAGTGTGGCTTCATTGACTACATATAGTAGCAACCTTTGGAACACAAGAATGATATTCTATATTTTCACCAGCAGGTTCACTTATTTTTCCTGTTACTTGGGGAACAGGCAAGTTACCCACTTTACCCACTGGGATTGTGTTTGGGGGAGCACAACTAGTGTTGGCAAGGTGTTTTTCTCTTAGCTGATACATTACCCTACATGCAGGTATCCAGGACATCTCCCCCGTGTAATGTTCTCCTTAACCTCATTCTGCCCATGCTCACAGTGGACAAATTTTTCACTCCTGACCTGTGTGAGGCGATGGAGTAGAATAACCCTACTGAAGCAGCCTAAAATGTTGTGTTGTGTCTGTCCGTGTGACCAGGTCTACTTTGATTATTTTATCATGTTGGCCTAAGATACCCAGAAGGTTTCTCAGAAGGGTCAGTCTCCAGTAGGACCCAAAACATGGGTCTGTTTCTCTTTGGGTAGGAATCATTGCCCTATTTCTTGCAATGTTTGTAAGACGGTGCCCAGTGTATACCTGGCAATCGTGGACAGACAAGTTTGGTTTAAACCAGCAGGAGACCCTGAATGCCTTAAGCTGCCATTTGGATTCAGCGTCACTACTGTAACCAACCCAAGAGAAACATCCATCTGGAAGGGGAAGAGCTCTGCTGGGCAGGATGCAACATGGCCTCTTGAAGGAGCTGAAGTAGTGACAGCACTGCATCCCATGAGACCGAGTCCAAAGAGAACGTGCAGACTGAGATTTCAGATCCAGTGGATGCAGAGCTGTGATATCTGCCCAAGCAGAAGCCAACGCCATTGCTCCTGGGGTGTGTAGCTAGCTGTGTAGCAACTGCTCTGTGTCAGAGTTATATGGTAAAAGGCCAGAATGATTTCTGGTAGAAAATCTTATTGCATTGCTTCTCTGAAAGGATGCTCGTTTTTGTGCAAACGTAAATTGTTCTTCAAACACTGAGCAGTCTCAGATGAAGTTTACTGTAGTGGCCTGTTAATAAATGGTAATGATGCAAGTACTGACTTTTGCCTCAGCAGGATGGAGGGTTGTCCCCAAGCTGGAAACAACACTGAGCTAAACACTTGGGCCACGCCGACGTGGCCGGGCCAAAAGCATGGGGAAGCACCCCTATCCCCGTGGGAGGGATTCCTGAGCTCCGGCACAGAGCCTGGGCTTCCCTGACAGACCGCAGACCCCGTCTCCCAAATTATAGCCACGCACGCAGGCCACTGCCCCTGTACGTAAAGCCCAGACCCCGCGGCGTGCCCAGAGCGGGCACACGCGTGTGCCCAGCCCGCCGCCGGAGCCCCCCGAGCGCCTGCGGGCAGCCCGAGCCCGCGGGCACGGCCCGACAGCGCTCGGGGCCCGGGGCCGCCCCAGCCGCGGCAGCGCGGCGCTCCCGCCGCCAGCAAACCCGAGCCTTGCTTTTCCACAGCGAGCAGAGCTTGCACAGGTGCACAGCAGCAAAGCACACGCCTCCTGCGCTCGGGTTCAGTGTCCTGATAGCAAATCGGAAGGAACCCTTTGGCTAGGAAAGGTGTTTAATCGGACCTTAGCTTGTACGTAGACTCTATTTTTCAGACACTGCAATTCAAAATTAACTTTCATGGCATAAACTACTTTTTCCCCCTTAGATGTTCCTGGCTAATGAAAAATGAATAGTGCTGTAAAGAACGGCCCTTTAAATATCTGTTCATATCATGCTATATTAAAAGTAGATAAAAGAGATATCAAATGCTAAATGGATTTTCTGAAATGGCTGAAGTCCATTCGTTGGTAATTAGAAATCTGTTTACACCAAAAAATTCTCTCATAGGCAGAAAGTTTAAAGTACTTTTTTATTAGGATGCAGTCAGTGTTTTATATATGATAGCAATAAGCAGTAATTAGATCTTGCACAGATTTCAGGATGGCTTCAAGTATGAATTTAGGAACCTGGTATGTTCAGTAGTAAAGACACATTTCATTCCATGGGGAAAAGTGACATTAAGTCTATGCTACATTTTTGTGGAATTACTGTTTCCACAGAATCATTCAACAGACATCATGTTAGTAGTTATTAATTTATTCATCTACTTTCACTATGCTAGGAATACTGCCTTCAACTGTTAAAGAAGCAGCTGGCTTTTTTATACAAATAAACTGGGCTCTGAGACTGTCAATCTTCTTTGTTTGACAGAGAGGAGTTCCTGCCCACACTGAAAGAATAGCTCAACATCTGTCATCCCATTCTCTGTGATGGCCCAAAATCAGGAAGACTACATCTGTCCTCTTCCTTTCAGATACTTCTGGGAGAGAGAGGTAGGAGGACTGTGTATTTGGTCAGTGTGTTCATCAAGCATTGAGCAAGTCTCTACAAGCCCTTTCATGTAATTGTATTGTTTTTCCGCTGCTTGAATAGTAGAATTTGCAGTGTGGAAAGTCTTTGGAATTTTGATCCTACTATGAGGTTTTTTTGGGTTTTGTTGGTTTTAGTTTAGTCTGCATTTGTCAATAAAACAAATTTTAATTGTAATTAAATTGTTTAGCAATAATTTATACATAGGCATGTGGTCCATGGGCATGTAAATTGAAGATATATACATGAACGAGCACAAAGCAGAAAATACTTATCCTTTCAGGTTAGGAATTACACTACAGTGCTGAATGATGGAAGAAGATTAAAATGAGGGATGTAATTTAGCTTATTCCTTGCAAGCTCAAAAGTGGCATCTTTTGACATAACTGTGTGTGGAGCAGAGGAGAAGGAGAAACAGTGGAGGAGGAAGAGAAGGGGATGGAAGAGGCTGGGAAGAATGTATTACTATGTAAAAGAAATGCTTAACCTCATTATCTCTGGTTTAAAGCCAGTAAATTTTGTCAAAAGCAAAAGGAAGCAAATGAACAAACAGAAAAAACCCTAAATTCCTGAACTCAGAATAGAAATTAAAGTAATTTTTAAAGTAATTGCAATGTCCTCTTCTACCTGTAGACAAACTAGTGGTCAATAGTAGAATGTGCATTCCTTTTCTTATCATAATTAAGAGCTGCTGTGATGAACCTTGGAGTCCCATCCAGCAGCAGTTGTGTGAAGCACACACCTCTGTGACCTACAATTTCAGCTTCACAGTCCTAAGATTTGGGGAAAGCATGAAGTGCAAAGTGCTCGGAGGGATTCAGGCATTGTGACATTCAGCTCTGCTGTCCAGGGGAATCCGATCCACCCTCTGAAGTCAGGCTGTCTGTCAGGTGCCTGGTGGCAGTCAGGCTGTGGTGACATTGGTGATTCTGATTTGGCTTACACCCATACTGCCACTGAAAGAATCTCTCCACAGCTCAGTCACACTGTTACCTGCTGCTCAGATTCTTAGAGCTCTAACCTCTGTTTATCTGCTCTTCTTAAAAGAATGCAGAAAGGAGGCAGTTTTCTTAGTAAGGCTGGCTCATTGATGCATTTAACATTCAACCGATTCATTAAACATTTTCTAAATAAAAATAAATGAATTACATTTTCCACAGAAATGCCAGTCTAATCTCAAGGCATTTACCCATATCAAGTCCTAGAACGAGACCTTACTAGACTGTATCAGATTATACTTAAGTGAGATTTTAATGTGTCACCACTAATTGCAAATATGGCACTAAGTTTGCATAAAAAGACCAAAAGGTTTTTTTTTTTTTAATTTTATTATTATTATTATTTACAGATAGAAGAATGATCTTGGTTCCAGAGCTGGACCAATCCAGAAAAGAATCCCACAGTAAATATGGCACTAAGTTTACATAAAAAGACCAAAAGGTTTTTTTTAATTTTTTTATTTTTTTATTATTATTATTTACAGATAGAAGAATGATCTTGGTTCCAGAGCTGGACCAATCCAGAAAAGAATCCCACAGAAATAGGAAAATCTCCTGCACTGCAGAAGAGAATAATAAAAAATGAGATCCTATTTTCCTCCAGTCTCTCTGGTTCAGGAACTAAAAATTCTACCTTCCATTTCCTGTTTCTTTTCATGTGCGTACCAAACTTGTCTCTGCTCTATGTGGAGTGACATACTCGTCTTCATCCAGGCCCCCAGATTTTTTGGAGACAGGAAGTGATTCCTGCCTCCAAGGTCTCTGGTTTCCATAGTTTTGGAATCTTAGAGATGGAGTGAAGATATTAGTCAAAAGAACAATAGCTTAAAGGAAGAAATAAGACTTGCTAGACTGCCCAAAAAGTGAATATCTTCCTGCATGTGTCTGCTGGGGGAAAAAGCATATAACTGAATTGTTTGTTGGCCTTCTCTCATTGCTCAGAAAAGACAGTCCTGTCGGCTGACATATTTAGAAACTGAACTAAGCCAACCCTGGCCTGGAAATTCCATTTTCCAATACAAGTGTTCCAGTAAGTTTTCTCCAGATCACTGTGTATAGGACTTTTCGTGTGCTTTGTAACAGAAGGCAAGCAAACCATTGCCAATGCTACATGGCCTTCTTGTGAGACGATAGAGATTAAATATTTTGCATTTTCCTTCTGGTTTATGAGTTTGCGGTGTACACTCATTTTATGCCTTTTTTTTTTTTGTGAAACAGTGCAGAATAGAATTTGGTTTTGTTGTGTGCCTTTTTAATGAGAGCTGTGAATTTTGCAACAACATTTTCTTCTGACGTCTATAGCTTGAAAAAAACCACGAAATGTAGTGACACAATAAAATTGCAAGAGTTATAAACATTGTAACTAGCCTTGGGGATGTTTTGACTGAGCCCCTCCTCCAAATCTTTTCAAGGAAGCAGATCCTGAAAGTTAATAAGCTTAGGAAGATTTTAATGAGTACATAGACACTGAAGCAACTCAGAGAATTTGCCTTTGTCTTATGAAAAGGGATCACAATTAAACTCCTTATTACTTATGACATGTAGTTTGTGCTTTGGATTGGCAACCTTCAAAGGTATGTTATGATTTGTTAAATTATGTGAAATAGGTAGACAAAAATTAGCAGGCTTTAACGACCTGGCCAATGCTGTCCCTTTGTCAGATTCCAAAAAATCACTGTTGAACTAAGGAGCAACATTGCCATTTATTACATCAGAATCCAATAAAATAACATCCACGTTCTCATAATGACAGAATAAAAAATAATATAACACAGAAAACACTTAACGTGGTTACCCTGATCTGCATGCAGATACAAGTCAACAGTATTCAAACATCTGACGCTAGGATGGTTTTGTGATGGATTTCTGGCTTGGATTGCAGAATGGCTTCTGAGACCCTTTAGTACCCATACTATCCCACAGCCTGAGCTGTGCCATGAGCTGTCCTCTTGCTGTCTCTGTGATCCCACTGACAGTCTAACACACTGAGGACTGTAACACTCACCCACTGGATTGCTCCAACCCTAATCCAATCCAGTGTATTCTGTGCTAAAATGCAGACAGCAGCTGATTCTAGGAACTGATTCGCTCTCTCCACCCCTGTCTTTTCATTATCAAGCAATGTTGCTGCTGAGGTGAGGTACCTCCCTCTCAGAAGAAGAAGATGCTATTACCTCCAAGTTTAAGACTGTATTTTTTTTTAACCACATAATTTATTTAATAATTAAATTATGGTCTCAACCGTGAAAATAGATCTCTTACAAAAAGAGGAGCCTTTGATTCCAAAGATAATTTGGGGTCTAGACCTTTTAAGGAGAGGAAAGCAAAAGTTAAGTGCCAACTGTATTGTTAATCCTGAACTTTACAAAGAAATCTCTACATGAAATAGTGAGCAGGCAGGGACCACCTTTAGGGACATGTGTCATGGGTGGTTGCACAGGTCACCACAACGCAGGGTCGCTATTCACACAGAGTGAGAATGTTGCAGTGTCATGCCTGTGCTGCTGATTCAGCTCCTTATCAGCTCCTGGCTTGGAGCTTTGATAGCTGATGTGACAAACCATAAATAATGGAGGGTCAAGCTGAGCAATGTTGTTCACTCTGACCTTCTAATACTTCTGGCTTATTAGATCAGTCATTAGTGTTTCAACAGGCTGCTGAGAAACAGAGTACAGTGGCTTTAGCTGCCAAATCCTCCCCTATTCACAGGCAGCCTCTCTGTGTAGGTATTAAATACATCCCAGGGAAAACAGTCATATGCTCCTTGAAAGGAAATCAATTTATAAAATAGGGTGAAAATCGCAGAATAGCCAAATATAGAATATGGCCATGTATAAAGAGAATCTATCAGCAAAAACCCCAGTGTATTACCACCCCCTGGAGCCCCTCCAAACAATAACCAGAAAAAAAGCTCAATAGTTATCAGGGCAAATATTTTATTTTTTTTTAACTAAAGGGATATGAGTAATAGTGTAAGAAAAGTAGGCAATGAAGACAGTCAGAATTGGACAAGGAATAAATATACTGTCACTGTCCAACCTCTGCCTCCTCCAAAGTTCTGAAGTTGAGGAAGCTCAACAGTTTCCACTTTAAGGCTCTGTATCTATAATGTTGTTAATTTTTCCATTAAAAGTGTGAAAGTTTCCATACCAGTGGTCTGCCAAATCTTAAAACTTCAAAATAGTTTAAAGAAAAAAATAATTCAAAATTCAAAATCTCATAAGTTCCAAAATTAATTTTATAAGCAAGCATATTTTAGCTAATTTTAAGAGTTCTTTTACAATTATTTTCTTGAATACATCTAAATGGGCTTAAAAAAGGAAGATATAGGATCATAAGTGCTATACTAGAAGGAGAAAGACACACCATTAGCACAAACTCCTATCAAGATTTGCCTCAAGATTTTATGGCTGCTTAAACAAACAGGGCTAGATGCCATGTACACTCCTGCCAAGGGTTTATATGGAGCTCCATGACCACCAGTGCTGTTGTCTCTATGTTATCTTGCCTTATAGGAGGTGATGTTGTCAATCATGAGCTGACAGCCATGCCAAAGAGCCACCCTGAGCAACAGTGTTGCTCTACACAGCAAAAATCCTGTTTCGTTTTAAAAAAGAAAGGGTTAAAAAACTGTATACTAAAAATTAGTACAAAAAAACCTTTGAAGATTCTGCATTCAACTGAGCAATTGGAAATGGACAGAATTAAGCTTTCCTTGCCAGCCCTAAGTGTCCTTCTTTCAGGCTATGTATCAGTCTTAAAATGAACAATCTTTTTTTTTTTTTCTTTTTTTTCCTACAGCTTTCACACTTTGTCAGGCACAGGGGTTTCCTGGGGTACTGTAACATAGAAGGCTATCATCTGCTCAAGTAACATGAAAAATTGAGAAGCTGCCATAAATGAAACTCTCTTCCGAAAACTGCTCTATGTTATGATGGATAAAAGGATTCTCCTGGAACCGTAGCTCCAGAAATGAACACCCATCCATCCTGATTTTCTCTCTTTTGTAGACTTGTGCTCCTCATGTGATTCAAGTGAAGTTTTATAGGTGGAATGCACTTGTGTACTCCTTATTTCCTGAGTGCACAACTTCATACACTCAGGACTGATTCACAGAAGTGCTGAGTGCTCACAGATGCTGCCAAAATAAATGGGACCTATGCTTTAGACATATAAAATACTATAAAAATGCTAAGCATCTTGGAAAATCTAGCTCTGAGCACATTATATTGAGGATCCCAAATTAGTAGATATTTTTATCAATCTTGGCCATAATGGCTCAGCACTTCACTTCCCTATCTATAAAGTGAGTCTAATAGTACAGTCTCACTTCTCAGGTTTAAGGTAAATTAATTAGTATTTCAGAAGCACTCAGAAACCCTACTAGAAAATGCTACAGAAGCACCCATAAGATATTAATAATTCAGTATTCCGCAGAGGGTTTGAATGATGTGCAGTAAGGAAGGCATGGAGCTACATATTGAGTGATAAGAATAAAAAGAATATTGAACAGCTGCTCACTCCGGGAGCATCGTCCATCCTATGAACTGAATGATGTATGTGCCTCTGCAGTTAAAGACTTATTATCATGCATATGTGCAATGAGCTTGAATTAAAGTTGCAAAAGCAAGCTTAATTCTGATTTTTCTGAAGTTGAGGGAGCTTAAATTTGCAACATGCACGTACTTTCAATGTAAATATTTTGTGTGATCATCTCTGTATTTTCATGCCTTCCTCCTGAAGACCTGAAAAGTTTCCTGTGTCAATGAACACTTACATAAAACATTCATATGGCCTGGGTCACTCTGGGAACAGATGCATTGATTTTCCAGGGACCAACACCAGGGGCAAGTTTGGCTTGAACCATCTTTGTCTGATTGTGTAATTTTGTAGTGGCTGCTGGGTAGAAGTGAGGCATTAAATGTGTACAGGGACAGAGCAGCAAGCTTGTCTTTTGGCTTTACTGTGTGTCAGGTTTTTTTTGGTGGTTAATGTAGCATTGGGAGAATCACATAAACTTCCATCCCAGAAATGAAGTTATTGCCAAGGCAAAAATTCCTATATTTACATATAAATATCCCCATTCAGCATGACTGAATACCTTTCTCATTTGTAATGAAGTAGCAACATCCACAACAATCAAATTCTAAGACAGAGATGTTAGATTAAACTGACTGTACGTATCTTTGGATGTAAACCCAATCTTTCAGAAATTCTACCTGATCCAAATGAATAATCCTTACTAAACATGTTCAATCCTTACTAAACATGTTCTGAATTATGACCAGATTTCTACATAAGATTACTTGATCTCAGCAAAAGACCTCCGTAATACAGAAAAAAGACTGCTGGCTCCTTCTGTCTCACTCAAGGATGTAGGTCCATTTTTAGTATGTCATCTATGTTTAGATCAAAGGCTTGGATTTTCCCAGTAACCTGAAGCAGTCAATGGACATTGTGACCTTCTGTTATTTGTGACCAAACCACAATCCAGTCTTTTTAAACCTGTCATCTACTTTTTGCTTTGAGTCCTGGAAAGAATGAGAGTGGTATTTTAAATTTTGTTTTGCTGGTCATGTGATGACAATTAAAAATATCTGCTTCTCCCTTTTCTTTATTCTCATTTTATCCTAGATTTCATAACAAATATATTGGGTTCCTAACTAGATGTAGTTCTGTTCCACATCATATTTTCTTGTTGTGCTAACTCAAAGACTATTTCAGAGAAAACTGTATCATCGCTTGTCAGGAGGGAATTTAAAATATTAAATAATATTTTTTTAAAGCAAGCTCTTAACTTTGCTTGCACTTCTAAATGCTTTTCTGGACATAGATACATTTCTGAGGAGAAAGCAGCATTGTTTATTTACACAACTCTCTCTTCTTTTTTTTTTTTTTTTTCCAGAAACATAACTTATTATCTACTCCAAGATTAAAAGCATTCTAAACCATATCAGCTGCGAGAAATAGCTATCTTGTTGATTTTCAGAAAGTCTACAATACTCCATCTAATGTATTCAATGAATTATTTATTTCTTAAAGAGATACAATAAATCTTCACCTACTGTATTTGATGATTTTCATAGCAGGAATAATAAGTAATATGATTTGAGTGTGATTGGAACCAGGTACCAGGAGGGGGGAAGGGAGGTCAATTTAGACAATTTACCAAGCACATTGAAAGACAGTGCATCTGTAAAGATACTGGACATTGCTACTCATTTAAAGTTTCCAGGGGAAGAAGTTGATGTATTTCCATGAAAAATAAAGACCAGTAATTACTCAAATACTTATATTTTAAAGGAGCAGCTTAGGTGCAAAAGCACAATGGTGATGTTCAGTGTCATTGTTCCCTGTCACATTGGAGTGAATCTGAGTAATTCCATTGATTTCAGTGGACTTTCATTGGGCTAACTGAGAATAGAATCTGACTCCATGTTAGCTGGGGATGGGGAAAGTGACAGGAATATAAATAACTCCAGATAAGTATTTGAATTACAAATACTCTGCAACATGGTTTCTATCTGCTAAGACTCGTCATACCAAGTCATGAAAGTTCTGGATACATCTTCTCCCGTTTAGTTCATGCAGTAAAAAAAAGATAAAAAAATAAAGCACTGCTCAGTGGGCAGCTGTTTTTGATGATGTTATTATATATTGTTGATGTCATGCTCTGAAGCATCCATCAGAGGATCTCTAGAGTACCTCAGAATGTGCTGTCCCGTTCAGACCTTGAATCAACCAAAAGTTATAGCTTAGTTGATTTTTATTTGGCAGGTCATGAGAGGAGTTGGTGAGTCCCCTGTCCCACTGCTGTGTGGATGCACAGTAACAAACAGCTGAACAAACAGTTAGGAACATGAACACCAAGCCTTTAAATTTTAATGTTTTCCAGGATATTCAAACGAATCATGTAGAATATTTATGTGCATTATACAGGAATTTCAGGGTTTAACAATTCCTTGCCTTGTCATGCTTTGCCTTACCTTGCCTTCCCTGTCTCACCTCTCACAGATACTGCATTTTTCTTTGGAGACCCTAGTTCAAGCAGAGCATAAGATTTTAATATAATGTCTTACTCCCCTTGCCTTCTTCTGCAAGCAGGTATATTTTACACGGAATACCTGCAGTGGGATCTTGCTCTAGATCTAGCTAGAATTAGCAGCAAAGCACAAACTGGTACCAGCTCTCTCTGTATTTACCTGTATCCATCATTCATTCACCTCTGCCATCATTCATTCACCTCTGGGGCTTCTTCACAGACATGTTCAGACTTTCACACAGCCTTTAAATCGCCTTGAGGTCTGGTTCTTTCAGATCACTGGTGCTACATAAACAAATATTATCAATATTTTAGTCATCAAAATATCTGATCTTCAGAATATGCTGTTAAGCAGCAAACAGACTGACTTAGGTAATTTTGCCTTATATACTTTTCTATTTAAATCTCTTCTCTGTGAAAAGCTATTCCAAACATCAATTTGCAAAAATACCTTAATAATTTGCATCTATTGACTAGATTGCAGATACTGTTTTCAATTTTATGAATATTTTACTTTAATGTTTGTGTTAGTCAAAGACTTTTGGCTGGTAATAGGAGTGTTGGCACACTAAATAAATGAATTCTTGTTTCACTTTTTTGGGTTTTTTTAAAGCATGTTGAGGTTTCTCCTCTCTTGTGCATTAGAGATTTGAGTAACTATCTAGTTAATACTTGTTCTGCTGATACTCGGGAAAGCTTTTTTTTTAACAGCATGAATGAACTCAGCATAAATGTAACTCTAAACTTTGGCTGACATAGCTCAATAAATCAAAACCTTCATCTCCCAGTCATACTCTTAGTTTTATTAAGCACATAAGAGTAAAGTTAGTAATGGCATTAATAGATGGAAAAAAATTACATTTCAACCTGTTGGAAATTCCCCAAAAATAGACCTAAATAGATACAGATACCATTAAACCATCTTATTTCAGGAATGCACATTCAGGTGGCAGGACGTGCCTGCTGTGTTTCTTTTACCAGCTGTGGTGGGAAGGGGCAGTTTCCCACTATTGGGATATCTTGACAGCTTTGGAAGTTATTTTATGTTTAGAAACATCTGGATGCAAATGTCTCCCAGCAGCTCCTGCAATGTTTTACTCCCGCAATTCTTTACTCTCAGGGGACACCAGTCTATGGAGACCCCATAGGAAGGGCAAAAGGGTCAGTGGAAACTGCCACTTTCCTACCTGTGCAGAAGCAGAGGGTTATAGACCACATTAGGCAGCCTTTTACAAGATGCATTTGAAAGAAGATGGGGCAAGATAATCCAGGGGTTTTGAATTTATAATCTTAGCCATATAAATTGGAAGACTTGGGCAAAGCCAAAGATCACAAAATCTGTCCCAAAAAAGACCTTATCTTTGTGAAAAGAAACATGTTCATGTAGCCTTAAAGCTGCCACAGCCAGCATTTATTATTAGATTTGTTATGGGATATAGAATGTATTTGCTGTGTGGAAAAGGAAATGGAAAAGCTCCCTTTTATTTAAAGGTTCCTTACTCAGAGGATATACGGCTTAACTGCAAGGCTCTTGTCTATTAAACTGGAGTACACAGGGCATCATGATGGAATAAACCTTCCAAGCTTTCTTGCTCATTGCACATTCTTTTGGCCTGATTCTCCAGCCTGATTTGTCAGAAGGTATAGGTTAGGGAACAGGAGTCTTACTTTTTCAATAAATGTAAAATCTAACAGCATTAGTTACGCTGTGGTTTTGTAGTCAACAGTGATTTCTAATGGTAACAAGGAAATGTTTTCCAGCTTCACATCAGGTGATTGAGCTTGGCAGTATCTGTTAAATCAGCCTTCAAGCTTCATGCTGTTCTTTTTAAATTAAAACTTTTACATATTTATTCCTTGCTTTACTGTACTGTGGTAAGATGCTAAATTGCCAGTAAAAAGATTTCTTCAGTAATAATTAAAAGCAACTCTTTCTAAGTCAGCTTCATATGCATTTTTATCTTAGTTTAAATTAATGTTTTTGATATTTAAGAGGTACCTAAATGTGTCTATCACTAAAAAGTAGTAATTGCATGTCAGGGTTGCTATAGGAATGTTGTGTCCCATTAATATATTAACTTTTTAAAGAGGTGATGGAAAATTGGAGCAGGTTCAGAAGTAAGCTGCAGGAATAATTTGAGAATTGGAAAGTGCTCTTTACAGTGGCAGCCCAAAGAAACTTTATCCATTTAGATTATTTAAAAAGTAAAGGTAAAGAAACAACTGGACTGTGGTCTATAACCCTCTGCATAGCAAGGATAAGGTAAAAGCTGAGGTGAGAAGATTCTTAAAAAACAAAACAAAACAAAACAAAAGGACACATATAACATGATCCATGGCAGAAATCAGTCAGCAGTCTTTAAACTGGAAATTTCTGAGGAGGGAGAACAATTAACCAGTGGAAAACACTGCCAAAGGATGCAGTCAGTTTTATACACACTAAATCAAACCTGCATGTTTTTCTGAAGGTACACTATAGCTTTATCACAAGCTGTGGCTTGAGGCAGAAATTGTTGGTAGAGCTCCTGTAGCGTGAGTTATGCAAGAGCACACAATTGTAACTGTCTTAGCTGGGAATGTGTGAATCATGTTCTAGTGCAGTACGAGGCATTCTTTCATCAGAGCCTCTAAATTTATATTAAGTGCTGTCCAGGTCACTACAATCCTTTAAATAGACTATCAAGTCTCCAGGTAGCCAGAGACTGCCGGTTTTTTCAGCATATAGAGTACAGAATCACATTTTGCTTGGTGGGAGGGGTAGACTTTAAACTTAGCTCATGGAAGAGCTGTGGAAAAAAGAAAAAGCCTAGGAAATCAAAACTGCTTTGTTCACATTTACACTACCACTGCCCTTCTTTTGTTTCTTTGGTGTTAAGTTCACCTGTTTGCCAATGGGTAGCTCAGTGCACTTTCTGAGCACATAATGGGTTTGCACCAGAGCTGTTGTGACTGCCCAGGGGTTTCCAGACCTCCTTAGCTACAGTCCATTTTGTGATGAAGGCCTACTGAGATATTGAAAAAATGTTTGATTCATTGGCATCAATGGCCACTGTTACTTCATAGTTGTAACACCATAAAAACATTTCTCTCATATCCTAGGCTGGGAGTTAGCTGTTTGTATGGCTGGTGATTTAATATGGTTTAAAAGCAGTCTGGGATTCAGGCTGTTTAAATTCTCCTTTCCTATATTTTCCTATATCAGGAAAAGTGCTCAAAAACTTGTACACATCCCAGGCACCAACCCTGTAAACTATTTCCAGTGCTACCTTACTCTGTAGTTTTGCTCTGCCTTTAACTGAAAGCAGATTGTTTTGCTATTTTTTACTTTTCCTTGTTGGTGAAGAATTTTTACATTTCTACCTGCAAATGAAGCATTTTGCACAAATGGGAATTCTCCAAGACAGCATTTTAGCCTGACAGTAATGATCTTTTTCTTGAGGTTTGGAAACTTTACCTGCCTTCACAGATGCAGTGTTTTAATATAAGCTGTGAAATCGTGTGCTTATGTTGACCCTGGTCACCCCATTCCTGGATTTTCTATCTCTGATCTTGGCTTGTGCACAACCCTGATAGGCTCATTCTCCTTCTCTGGTTTGCTTCCTACCCATTCCCTATTTTGTGTGGGTTTTGTGCATTGCTGCTAAATGTCCCACATCAGTCAACACCAGGGCATTTTAGCAGTTTGCTACCAGTACTCTTAGCAGTGCTTTTCACTAGTACCAATACAGTCTGGGAAAGTGCAGAATGGGTTTTTTCCCCTTGTTAGGATTATTCAGGTTTTGTAGAAAAAAACAACACAGAAAAAATTGCAAAAGTAACTGATGATGTCTAAGCAGAGGCATTTGTTGTTTTGTTGTTCCTGTGATTGTAGACCATAACTATAATGAAGATTTTTGAGAATTAAAAATAACAAATTTCTCACTCATTTATGATTCAGTTTTGTTCTCTCGTTGTCATCAGTGGCAACAAATGAAAATATCTTTTAAATTAAAGTAGTGAAGAGTTGCTTGTAGAGCTCTGTTAGAACAGATTGCCTAGGAAAGTCACTGAATCTGTATTTGTCTTATTTTTTGTCCCCCTTGACTGCCTGGACTAGTAACCTCCAGACTAAGTGGATCTAGTCCACTCAGTAACTCTAGTAATTCTTTCTGCTCTGATGCCTCTGAGGAAGAGAGGCTGCACTCAGGAAGTAACAAGCATTGCTTTTAGAGGAAAAAAGCACCCAAAGGTGTCTTTAGAAACCACCAAAGTTGAGGAACAAAGCATTTCCCCACCTTTGCTAATCCTTTAGCCTTTACATATTGCCTTTGCTAAAGAAGTGTGTCCAATATCTGATGCATAATGAGCTAACTCAAGGAGACATTGTCAGGCCCTTATTTGGGTTATTGTCTTTTGTTGTCTTGTTTCCCAAACATAAGGTTATTTGAAGCTCTCAATATGTTAACTAATAGGTTGTTAATTATCTTATTTTTAAAAAACCTTTGTCTTGGTGTGCTTCTATCTAAGGATCATGCAAGCCTTTACATATTTCCATACTTTCAGCATATTTTATGCAAATGGTTGTTAAAAATGAAAATTCTAATTTCAAATGAAGAAAATTCATGACATGCATCTTGTGTTGCAGTTTAATCACTGTATACCCAGGAAAGTATTGACAGTTGTCCCGTGGAAGCTATTAAAGTTCCTGTCCAAGGTTAAATGAAATTGCAGTTTATCAGAGCAGCATTGAGAAAATAAGGGAATCTGTTCATGGCTCTTGATTAATGCCAAGCATGATCAACACAAGGGGGTTCATTAAGCTATACATCATGTGGGTAATTTAACATGTCATTGTGCCTGCTGTCTGCTTTAACTCTCTGCGTAACCCAGTGTTCTGAACTTGTACCTGAAGTGTTGTCTCCCAGACTTTGCCATGCTTGGGTTGCCTCAGCATTTGCATTTATACCAATCCATTTTTTATGACCATTCTGGGTTTTTGTTTAACATTTACAATTTATACAGGGAATGCTTCCTTCATTGTCTAATTTTTCTTGACCTTTTAGATATTTCTATGTTTTGGGAAGTTGGTTTTAAGTGAGGCAGCCAGAACTAAATGAATTAGGTCCTAATCCTAGGAGAGAGCAGCCTCCTCAGTTCCCAGTGAAGAACTACATCTCCATACAAGGTCAAGCTTGACAGCTTCCCACACAACTGATAGCTCTGAAGGATGGAGTGGAAAGACTTTTCCAAACAGCTACAGAAATCTTCTGATTGCAGGCGTTCACCCTCGCAATTTCAACCATGGTGGCATTTGTTGGGAAGGCAGCATAGCACTGTGCAAGGAATCCAGGAAGATTTTAGACTGTTGAGATGGATTTTTTAGCACCAATGCCAAGGAGATCAGACTTGAGCACCCTGATTCCTTGATACAATAGAATGACTGGTTGTGTGAATGGGGGAGGACTGGTGGATATAAAGTTCGGCTTTAATAAGGTTTTCATGCCATCTCCCACAGCTTTTCCATGTAAGAGACTGCTAAATGCTCTTGGTATTGTCTTGGCTGTTGGACCCATAGGCATTTATCAGTGACTTCATGCTTAGTTAACAGCTGACAATAAGAAGACCACCATGATGTTGAAAAGGGACAGACTCAGTTCAGTGTGTTCATCATCAACAACAGTGATATAACAGAAGGTGCTCTTAGCAAATTAGGAGGAGTAGTTAACTTGTTTAGCAGGAGAGACTCAGTCCAGAGGGGCCTTGAAAAACTAGGCATGGAACCAACATAAAATCTGTGAAGTTCAGCAAGAGGTGCAGGGTCCTGAGTAACCTCATGTATCAGTGCAGGTGAGGAGAGCCAGCATGGCTGAAGAGGTCCCTGAGCTGTGGCCACCAGGCTGAGTATGAGCCAACAGTATGTGCTTACTGCAAATAAAACAAATCTGCTACTGAGCCATATTGCAAGGACTGAGGCCAGTAGATTAGGGGAAGTTATTGTCCCATTATGCTTGTTACTGATGAAGCTGTACTGGGAATATTTGTATCCTCAGGTTCTTCAGTTCTGAAAGCATGTGTAGAAAGTGGAGAGGGGCCAGCAGGGGCTTATGAAGGTCAGGGACTAAGATAATTTGCCTTTCAAGGAGAGGCAGCGGAAGCTGCACTTTTATCTGGACAAGTGGAGGCAAAGGAACAATATGATAGTATCCTTACGCTCCTTGCAGAAGATTTGTAGAAATGATGGAATCAAGCTCAACTTTGACAGCTGGTAAAAAAAAAATGCAATGGCCTACTAGTACCCCACTATGCTGTAAAAAATAATTCAGGAACATCCAGCTGTGCATCTAAATGCATGCTCAAGACCATATTGGGATGGAAATGGTGAAGAATGCACTGCTCCTCTCACCACTCTTTCCTCCCTAAATTCATCCTTAGGCCCATCTTCTCCAGTTTCTGTGGGAGAGAAATCTGAATTAAGAGAGGAAAAGGCAGCCACAGCATCTGGGCAATAAGTGGCCAGGATTGTGGGTCATATGGCTGTATTCTTAAGTCTGAGAGGGCTGAGGTTTTAGTACTCTTTGATGTACTCAAAAGCCTCCAACAGTGCTAGAACTGCCAAGGTACAGTGAGGTACAGTGTAACATGCAGCACTTGACCAAAAAACACTGTAACATACCTCCTCACTGGTACCAGTGAGGTGTCACTGATACCATTATGAGTGGTTAAAGCACAGTATGCACCAGCTATAAGCATTTTTGAAATTCACCTTATTCCAAATGAATTTAGAAAATATCTACTACATATCTACTATCAGCTGATGATTTTCAGTGCCTATTTATTTGCTGTGCAATTCCTCGCATTAGTTGTAGGAATCTACTCAAGGCAAAGGACATTGCATTTATTTTTCCAAGTGTAAAAAAGCTATCAAATAGAGGAATAAAAGGATCAAGTGATTTACAGGAGATGCACCTAAAAATTCAAATAGCACAATTCAGGTTATGAACTATGTTTTATTTGAGCAACTGAAGTGATTTTCCATTCTCTTCATATCAACTTGTTTTCATGTAGTTCTGGGATTAGCTGAGATTCTCGTATCTGGGAAGGACTGACTGTGCTAGAACTTTCAAAGCAGCACTGTCATTTAATGAGAAGTTTATCTTAGCAATTAATTTCTTCTGCTGAAATTGTATTTACTGCCTACATCTGAAAATAATTAACTAATTTCTTTTAGTATAGGGATTGAGAATTGAATATAAGTAAAATAGATATTACAGTCTAAATCCAGAGCACAAAAGTGTACACTGGTTGTAGTAACACAGAATGGTTGTTTAATAAAATTGCAGTTAGTGTATTACTGCTTCTAGCAAGTTTGCCTTTAGTTACAACTATCATGTCTCTTGCTGCAGTTTGAATCCCTTTTACCCTGAAACCTTAAACATTTTTCAGGTATTCACAGTTCCATAGTGGAATCGTTTAAAAAAGATAGTGTATTGTTTTCTGCTATCATTAATTACCAAAGGTTTATTTACAAGACAATAATTAATTATACTTCTGGGATGCTCAAGAGTCTAACATAAATCAAAGCAGACTTGATAAGAAGCGATGAAAGTCTCACATAATTAAACAGGGCACTAGAGACCAATTGTTTATAGAATTATTTGCTTGGGCTAATTGACACTAATTATTTAATCTGATTTTCTTCTTCCCAGTAATGCTTCTACCAATTCTCTGTTCTCGGCTGATGGCACAAGCATATTTCACTTTATCAAGGTGTTCTCACTGTATCAATACAAAGGTTTTTCAGCTGTTACCTTCACTAGACTATTTTTGTAGCAATGCAAGAGGGAAGTATGGAAACTGATGATCATTAAGTTTTGGTAATAATTTCCTAACTACACAAGGTATTGAAGTGTTGCAAATGCTAACCAAGGCAATGACTTAGCTGATGATAAAAGTTAATTCTGCAGTAGAAGCAGCCTTAGGAACACAAACATGAAACATATTTGTAAGCCAACTAATAGTATAGCTCACTTGCTATAGCTCCCTAGCTACTATAAAAATTCAAATAAGAACTTTATTTCTAGGTAAGATCAGTAACATTTCCCTGATGGTGCATTATCTCATATTTTATAAATATCAACATGTGGTATCAGAAACTGTTCATGTAATTTTTAAATTTCTTGCCAGAAACTGAATTCAAAGCCCAGTGGTGCTATTGAATCTCTGCTGCTCTTTTATTGAATCACCCCTCACATGCTAGAGCAGAGCATCAGCATGTCAGGCAATTCTGCCATGTCCTGTAGTCATGCAGAAATAGCAGCAAAACACAGAGATAACCAAATTAAACAGGCTGATCCTAACATATCATTTCATTCCACCCAGACATATAATTTATTTTAGACTTTAGTGTTACTTGGTCAGTAACATGCTTGGAAAGATGTTTATGTGTGTTTTTAGTCTGCCTCCTTAAGGAAATGAGGCTAATGTGATACTTTTACCAGGATACCCAGAGACTCCCTTTACCAAAGTTTTAACTCACTGATCAATTTGAAATGGATTTAACAATGAAAGATGGCTCAATTATATGAATTTCCAGTGAAATTCATGAAAATAGGTGTTTGTGTAGTGGAAAAAAGATATGTATTAGAATCCCCACAGAGAAAATGACTGTAGAATAAATTCTATTATTAAACAACAGAGAATCCATGTGGGGTACAGCCTATGACTCGTTACAGAGCTAACGTTTCTTATGCAGTAGGGAAGAACACAAAGATTTTGGTCAACCTTTTGCAAGTATCTGATTCCAAATAGATGAGTCTTTTTCTTCTCCTTAGTCTTAAAGTTAAACACTGGTGAGAATTTTCAGCATGTAACTGTGTAATGCTCTAAGCCAAAGGGTGACCAAGGTGCACATTCAGCCCTTTCAACTGCAGCACTTCCAATCCACATGCAGCTTGAAAGCTGCTTTTCTTCTGTCTCTGGAGCTACACATCCACTTTTTCACCCCATCAAAATATTTAAGTCACCGAACAGCTTATAAAATTGTCAATGTGATCCAGTCCTCAAGAACTTGTGTGCTGCTCTGTCTCTACACTTTATATACCCAGAATTAGCTTTGTGTTCTAACACTAGTAATTCAGATATCTTGATTATGATTGCTACAATTATTATTCTGACAGAACAGATAACATCCTCCTCGAAGGAACTCTATGTTTTATATCCTCAAATTACTTTTCAGGCTCTACTTCTGACTATAAGCAAGGATTTCAAAAGTGGTAGCAGGTCCGAGTTGTGAAGTAACACATTCATAGAGTGAGTGACTCGGGGAATATCAGTTACTAGTTGCTGCTGGATGTAACTGCACAAGTCATGGATTATCCAGGGCATTGATACTAGACACAATATATCACCTAGCTACATTCTGACTAGGTTATTACAAATATCTCTTACTAATTGCTTTTCATTAAATTACTTCATAACCAAAATCACAACTTATAATTTGTTTTCCCATCTTGAGACATATATGTAAGAACTCACATCCCACAAAATCTCTGGTCCATGTTACCATTGTGATTTTTTGTTTAATTTTATAAGTACCTTAGGATTCTTGGATAAAAAATTATAAGTAGTGAATAGTGCCTTAATAAGGAAGGCATGAAAGCTGTCTGTATTCTTACATCATCTCAGAAGAAATCGGTTAAAGTTCTTGTTAACAGAAGCCTTACATGAAAAATATGCTGCATGAGATAGAAATGCTGGCAAGTGATCAAAACACAAGAGACCCTTTATGTCTCCCCAATGAGAATTAAATATCTGTGTGTCTGTGTACAGATTTGTAGATTTTGTGAATTTGTTTCTCATAATAAGCTATAAGAATGCAAAAGAAATAATTATATTCTAAGTACTTTTTTATCTTGGTGCTGGTTTTCAACTAACTTAAAACAATTTCATTTGAGTTTGTTTTTATGCCCCTTGTAGGGGGATGTAATCAGTCTGTTATAAATTTACTTCTAATAGGCAAGGTAAAAAATGGTTTAGTGTTGGAATCTAATTATCGGTGTATAAATGGATCTTGTATAGAGAGGCAATAGAACAGTATGGTTTTGAGAATATCAGAGCTGTGCTTCAAAATTGAAAGAAAGCAATTACATTTTAAATAATTGATACTTTTTAAAGTGGAGAAACTGAAACTGTGAGGAAAAAGTATAAGAAGATGAAAACTATAACATGAAAATATGCATATGTAAGCATGTGAAAGTGCAAGAAGAGTTTAGGGCTAAAATGTAAAAACAGGTTTATCAGAAAACATGTCTCTATCCATATTTTATTATTCAGTTATAGTATAAAAAAAGGAGTTTTTAGAGAGTTTTCCAAAATAATCAGGCAAGCTCATATTTAGGTATTTAAAATGCATGTCAGACATTTTGAAAGTATTGTGTCATCATTAGTCTAATTCTAAGACAAAGCACTCTATATGCTCCCAGATTCAAGGGAATTCAAGGGATCTGAGGAGGTGACTTTCATCTCCATCCCCCTAAATGGCTGGGGAGCCAGGGCATGCATCTTTTCCATGCTCAGGACACACAGCTGTAGCTGGACAACAGGAGCTCAGACTTTCAGGGTCTGCCGAGTGTCCTGGGGGAGGCACAGGACAGCCCCAGCTTGCTCCAAGCCTGAGCAGAGCTGGATCTACCTAGCTCACCTCCTTTCTAAGGCTCGTGAGGAGGGCATCTGTATGGACAGATTTTTATATTACCCGTGGGTGGGTCCCACAAATACTGAAACTCAGTCGGAAGACACAGAATATTTGGTGTGAACATTGTGTAAATGTTTATTACCACATAGTCAATGTATGTTATCTAGAGCACAAGGTATTAATTTTGTTTCCAACATCTCGAAATAAATAACAAGGCTTTGCCCAGCCTAGGTGTTTTATAGGTTTAAAATCCAGGTTTAGCCAGGTTCAAACTTCTGTGTGTCTGCAGGTAGGTTCAACAATGTGATCTAGACTTTGTTTAAAGCTTCTGTGGCAGCCAACGAAGCTGAAATTGGACAGTCGGGCCAAGTTTTTCCTAGGAGCAATCCAACAAATTGAGTATACCAAAGACAATGTTTAGGCTTAGAGACTGCAAGCGACTAAATTCACTGGTAGCTGTTGTGTGTTTGCTAGCTCAATGGGAACACCAGGCTCAGAGCCTTTATTGGGTTCTTCCCATATGTGAAAGATAGAGTTCAGAGGTTTTCAACTTACACAAGAATTTTTGACAAACAACTAGTTTTTGTGAACTTTTATGGTCTCTCCTCTTCTCATCTATTTGCCTCACTGCACTAAAAGACTTTTTTTTTTAAAGCCAGCGTTTTGTCACAATGAAGAACCAAAATCTGGTGCTGAAAAGAGATGGGAACCTTGCTGCCTTTATTGCCATTGAAAAGTATGTTCACCATTCCCATTTCTCTTCTTCTCATCTTCCCTTCTTTGTGAGTAAGTTCAACGTATAAAATGAAAATCATATCCTCTCAAATACCAGTCATAGTACTCATGACTCACTGACTCCAGTATCTGATAGACTGATGACTTTTTGTCAGCAATTTGTACTTCCTACAGCCATGGAGTTCTCTGTTCAAATATACCACCTCCTATACCATCTTGTTTGGTACAAACAAAATGAAATATATTTTGTGGGGAGTTTTTCAGTATTATAAAACCTGTGATGAAGGAGTTATCAGTTATCATTTTTTTACGCTGACGTCAATAGGAATTTGTATTCTTTGTAGATTTTATGAAGAACAACCTTCTGCTGTATGCCAAGCTGCCACAACTATACCTCAGGATCAAGGATAAAAGAGAACAATTTCTTTATCCTCTCTTACATTGAGCCTGGTAATCAATGGGAAGCAAAGCAGAATCAATATTAATTGATCAGTTAGGTTTTTAAATAATTGGCATTCACTTCACTAGCTAGACAAAATAACAACTAGGGTTTGCCCTTTTCCAGCTCTTTTATCCCAGTTTGTGCAGTGGCTGCTGTGATGCAGGAGATGCTCCCAGGGCATGTGGCACAGCCCCCACAGACATCCCTGGTGCTGCAGACAGAACTCAGACAGGTGGAGTGGTGCCGTGCAGCACCAGAGAGTGTTTTCAGAGTGCTCTGCTCCTTGCAGGGCAGTGGCCAGGCTCACCTTCCTTTGGTTTGCTCCCAGTAATTCCAGCACTGCAATGAAGCCAGCCTGGCAGCAGCACCAGGCCTGCCAAGGATGCAGGGGCCAAATACATCAGCAATGACACTGCAGTTTACCTCATGCAATCTACATTTTTGTAGAATCCTTTGGAGCACACTAAAGGTTAAATGACAGCACCCATGACACCAATGAGATTACAACAGTGGAATATGGTTTATTGGTGTAAAAATATGGACCAAGTAGTGCTGGATGTACACATACATGTTCTGCAAGCAGCAGAGGAGGCATTGATGGCTTTTTGTATTCTCTAAACCTCTCTTCAGGCTTTTGGAAATGGACTTGGACACAGATACATCTGTCCCATTCCTGGCCTCTCTCTGTCTATAATCACTACAGGGATGTTCATTCAGCATTGAATTGGGTAAAATTGGCGGTATATTTTTTCAAATAACATCTTCTTTTAGATGACTTTCAATGCCCCAGCTAATCAGGGTGAATTTGGATCTTCTGACACTCAACCCTTTGGCTGTCAGTGCTGCATGCTTCTCATAGATATGTCTGTTTGATTTCCCCCTGGTCTTATGCGACAGCCAGCTGGGATTTCTAAACTGACCTCCACAAGATCCTTCCAGGATCTGGTCCTTCATCTCTCTCTCTTTTGGCTTCCCAACTCTGAGACAGTTAGAAAACCTCTGCACTACAGAAGTGGTGTGACATATTACAGATTGTGTGGTGCTCAAGTTTTTCTGTGTCTCTGATCTATGACTGGCAGCATGAAACTCCAGGGATTCTTCATGCCATTACCTCTTAGAGAGCACAAAGAAGAGTACCTATAGATGACCCAAAGTCTGCCACTCTACTCAGCTCTACTGGAAAGTTCAGATGGTTACTGGCTGCCTATTCACCCAAGAATATGAAAAAACATATAACTAAGACATGTAATATTGGTAAGAAAGCATTGCAGAACTTGTGTTGTTAAAAGTGGTTTTTAATTGACTTTCTGATACCATGCCTCAGTTTATGTTGTTTGGTATTTGCTGTGCGTGCCTTATTTTATCCTGTAAATATGACTGAAACATGTTGATCACCTGTCCTAAGTGCTTAATCAAACTCTATTATCCTGCTAACAATAAATTAGCCAACAGAAAGTTACTGCCTCGAAATGTTACTACCTATGGGCCAGCCTTAAATAAGGCAAGTAATGGCCTTTTTCTTGGGTGTGATAGAAGTCTCTGTTTCCCAGAACCAAAATATTTTTATACTTTGCTATTAAGTTTCATTGAAGCTTTGTCTACTTTTATGTAAAGTATACTGATTTATTAGAAAGCTCACTCCATGGTAAACTGATAATTGGATGCTGTTGAAAGAATGAGTTTCATTGATCTAGTCAGTGACCACAGACATTACTGAAGTAAACCTCTTAACAGTGCTGGGGCGTATTTTGGCCACAATCAATTTTTGTGAATCTTCCCTTGTAGTATTTTGTTTTATTTGACACTATCTGCATTGATCTAAACCCAGAGCACATTTAATGTGTAAAATTTATCTTGACAGAAAGTTTCATTACTTTTCACTCAACACAAACTTCTCATTCTTTATTATAGATTAAAAATCTGCTTTGACAATCTGTGCAAGTAACCTGTAGATACCTGTTGCATCAGTACGCATGTGCCAGAGTCAGAAAAAGGATTGTAGTTGGAGACCTGGGCTTTAAATGAATGTAATATTATTGCACTTGCTGATGTTGAACAGAATGTTTTTTTAATATCAAGTGTGAGGAAGATGCCAAATATTAAGATTCCCTTCTCTGCTTTCTGTTGCTGTTTTCATTGTTCATTTTTTCAGCAGAGCTTGATTTTATCTCTCCTTGCAGCACATTCATGGCTCAACACAAATGCAGCTATTTCAGTGTTAGACTCCATGAACTCATCTCTTGCCTTTGGATGAGCCCAAAGGCAGGAGATGATCCACAGAAAGACAGAACATCAGGAAAGCCATTCTGACATTTTTGAAGGTGTTTGAGTGCTGATGTTGATCATCAGAATGTTTTAACTATGATTTATACTTAGCAATCCAAGTAGATAATTATAATTGAATTTTAAATGAAAACATCATTAATACCAATGTTTATAAAACAAGAAAAAACAGATGAGATGTTTAAGTTACTATCAGCTTCAGGGATGTTTGCCCTCAGTGTGGAAGCACCTGTTTGCAGGCAAGCTCTTAAGATTCTGCATAAATAATATTCAAAATATTGTTGTGGTGAACGAAATATACTTTCTGAGTTCTTTGATTTTCTTTATGTTGCATAATTCAGTAAGTAAATTAATAAGAAGTAAAAAGTAGTGAATAAGGCTCAGCCATATTTTGATAGAAATCAGGTTCAAATTTTTTAACTGGATGTGCACTACCTTGCTTGTGTTTGTTTCACTTCTGGTGGTAGCTGCTTCTTATCTTGTGACTCTTGGCTGGTGAAAAAAGCATGGTTTCTTTGTAAATAGTTTTATTTGCATGAAATTCACTCCTGGAAAAAAAATCAATTGTCTTAAGGATTTATAAACCCCTATTTTTAAATAAAATTCATATCCAGAAACATCTTTGATTAGACAGCCAGTGCTTTATTTTTCTATTTTTAAAATACCAGAGAGATGAAAAATTTCCATGTTGGAAGCTCCAAAATTAAGGTAAGTGCACTATTATCTAAAGACAGTTACTCAGTGACATGAGAAGTTTTAAGCATCTTTCTTAGGTAGTCTGAATTACAATTATTGCTGCCATCTTGTTCTTGCTGATTTATGGGCTGACTCTGAAGGTGAACATCAGGCTGGCATGGTTTTTTGTTTAATTTATTTTTGTTAACTAAGCCAAATTGTTAAAAAAACCTAAATCCCTGTAAACAGAGGCCTGAACATTGCAATGCAAGTGAGAATGACTTTGACTGATGCTGAAAATCTGCATGAGAACCTGCATTGTATGTCTTGGAGGTTTCAAAGAAGGGGAAGTCTAGCCTTTCCTGATGAGGAACAGTGCTTTGCACAAGCAAGACCACTCTGAACCTCTTTGGGGCATTTCTGGGACTCATTTGTCTGAGCAGAGCAGTTAGAGCTGCTGACTCTGAATTTCTAACCCTGCCTACATTGGCACAAAATGAGACCTGTTTAATTCTCCATGGCTGGCAGTGGTGAAAAAAATCTTCTCAGAAAACCTAAAATACTTATAGGATTTAAAGTTCTTTTTCTGTGTAAAGGACAACTGAAAGAGAGCAGAATAAAGCAGTGCTTTAACTTTCCTACATTCCAAAAGCAGAGTTTATAAGAAAGGTCACTGAGTGGTTGTTCTAGGTATCTACAGAAAGGAGATAATCAGAGGAGGTACAAGTACCCATTCAATGGGACTGGACTTTGCAGGAGAATTGATAATGGAGAAGTTAATTTCCCTGGTGAGTTAAGTGATATAACATAGTTTTATCTTCTTCAGAAAACTAAGGGTAAATGATCCGGTTCAATACTCTCACTAACTACATTTAGATAAGCTTTTTTTTTGTGTTTATTAAGTTGTTTATTTTTTATAATACTACTAGTCATCTAACACAGATAAGAATTTAGGTGGAAGTCAACAAACCTCCCTTTAAGCAGCTGGCCCATTTCTAGCACTGAGAATAAATTAAATGATAAAGCACGCTCTCTTGCTTGATTAGAAGACCAAAATTAGTTGTAGTGGAAATGTTTCAAATTGTAGGAAGCAGCTTTCATTCTGTGTGCAAAGAGATAGACATGTATGTGCAGTGAATGGTCTAACATTTCATTGCACTGTTATGTTATCTTTAAGGAAAGGGAGGACTGAAAAGGCACGTGTTTCACAAGGCTGTAAATGGCTTATAATGAAAGATACACAATTCACTTGTGGGAAAGAATACTAGATAGAATAGCTACAGTCACATAGAGTAACAATTTATCTTACTGCAGCAAGATATCTGAAATTCCACACAGTAGAAATGGGAGAATTTTCCACTCTGCTTTTGAATTCTGTATAGAATAACTATCTGTTCATTATCTTGTATCTGTATGCACACACGGTGAACTCTGAAGCCTGACTGTCAGGGAGGAAGAGATTAGTCTGTGTCTGTTAAACAGTGAAGTCCTCTAAGTGCTTTCATGCTCTTAAAAGCTCAATCTGCACTTGTATATGCAATCTGCAGTGTGGTGTATCATCAAAGAAAAGCTACTGGGTTTGTGCATGCATGTGTAGTAATTGATTTTTTCCAAGGTACTTGCCTGGGTGCAGTATTGCATATTTTGAGGGTAAGATCAAATCATAGAGTTGAGGAAAAAGCCACTGCAAATATGAGAGTGAAAACAACAGCACAGGTGGCAATCAGATTTGGAATGCAGACATCTTAAATCAGTGCCCTTTGCAGGAAATCAAGATAAATTTCAGTGATAGCAAGGTCTGGGAAAACAATTGTGCCAGAAAACAAAAAGGCCTGGGTGTCTTTTTGTCTTAAACTGTATGATAGCTCTCAAAGTGAATCCCTCACCAGAGAGAGGGCTTCTCTGGGCCTTGCCAGAATTTGATTGCTCACTGTGTCTCTGTCAGGATTACCCACTGTGATACATCCACGAGGACCCATAATTTCAAACAGTGAAAATACTCCATTAAGATTTGACAGATTAGGAAAATGAAAACATTTGCATTGAGCAGATGACATGTGAGAAGAATCTGAGAGAGCTGCGTTTCTTCAGCTTGGAAAAGAGACGGCTAAAAAGAGATCAATCTTCTGGCTTCATCTCTTTTATAGAAAAAGATGAAGCCAGACTCTTCTTGCAGGTGCCCAGCAAAACAAGATGCTGTGGACCCAAGTTGACACAAGGGAAATTCCTCTGAAGAAAAAGGATTCTTCCTAGAGAGGTTGATTTAACACCGTAAAAGCTGTCCAGAAAGGCTGTGCAATATTCATCCTTAGAGGTATGAAAAACTCAGCTGGACGAGACCCTAGGAAATACAATCTAGTTTTGAAGTTAGCCCTGCTTTAAGCAGTGTTTGAACCCAGTGTTTTAAGCAGTGTTTGGCTTTCTATGTCCCTTCTAACATAAACCACACTATCATTAAAAAAAAAAAAAGGTAAATATAGAACTCTGCTTGGCCAGTTGAATGCTCCCTGAAAATTGGGATACATTTACATCTACAGTGTTTGCTCTTCAGGGCAGGAATTCACTTTTTGATTCTGTTTGGAGAGGATCAGTAGCAGTGGGATTTCTGTCCTTGGCTGGTGCTTTTCTAAGCTATAGCAATTGTCATTTAAGCCCAGCTGGAAATTAAGCACGCTGCAGCTGCTTGCTCAAACCCCCACCATTCCCCCCAAAATCTGGTGGAATTGGTGGCGGGGGGGAGAGAATCACAGTAAAATTTGTAGGTTGAGCAGTTTAAAAGTTTAAAAACAGTTTAATAATTGAAAATAAAGTAAAATACAGTAATAATGGTAAATGATAATAACAATAATGACAATAAAAAGGGAAACCCAAGTGATGCACAATACAATTGCTCACCACCTTCTGGCTGATGCCACACTCCCTCTTTCTGAATCCAGATCAGCCCCTCCTCTTCCTCCTTTGTCCCCCCACTTTATGTAGAGAACATGATGCCACATGGTCTGGAATATTGCTCAGGCCAGTTTGGATCACCTGTCTCAGCTGCATCTCCTCCCAACCTCCCGTGCACCCCCAACCTCCTTTCCAGTGTGGCAGTCCGAAAAGCAGAGCCTTGGCTCTGTGCAAGCCCTGCTCAGCAATGACAAGCATCTCTGTATTATCAATACTGTTCAAAACATAGTCCCATAGTAGCCACTGTGGAGACAATTAATTCTACCCCAGCCAAAATCAGCACATTATACAAATACCAGAAATGAAGGGTGGCTCCATAAGAAGAAAAAAATAATGAGGGTAAAGGTTATAAAACATCTAAACTGTAGGAAATCTGATAATAAGAACAGAGATTCTATCAAAGCCATGCACTTAGGTGGAGAAGGAAGTAAACTGGCAAATCAAAAGATTGTGCTTTTTCAGACACAGGGCAAATCATGTGATGAGTCTGTGACTGTCTTGGATGGAGAACGAATGTGCTGACTGGACTGTGACAGGCAGTCTGGATGTCTAGTGATGTGCTTTGACATCTTCTTTGTGATTTTGGTAGTGTAGATAGCTTTGATCAAAGCATATGGCCCTCCCATGCATCTTCAAAAGCAGTGTGATTGTCCCAGTTAAAATTTGGTTACTCTTGGAGTAAGGGAATGCTTGCTATGGAAACACAGCCAAGTGTTATCTATCTCACTACCAAACAAGTATCCTTGCCTGAGGAGAAGTGACAGATGGCTTACCAAGCGTAACCCTGTAATTCACAACCTGCTTTATGTGGATCTCCTGGCTATTGCTTTCTTCTCTCCCTCATTTCCATTTCCATTCCCACTCCCACCATTCCTTGGGCTTTTGCCATCACCCTCCCACTCTCTCCCCATTCCTATATTGTTGCCTCTCTCCCACAGCACTGCTTCTGCTCCCTCTCTGCACTTTTCTTGCAGACACAAACTGAGCTACAGGTCTGAGGGGATGTCTGCCAGCATGACCCAGTAGGGAAAGCCACTGTGGTGCTGTTCTTCTTTATCCACATTCTCATTAGGGTTACATACTTCCGCTCCTGGAAAGCGCTTTTATAACTTGTTATGGTCTGAAACGTGAAAATTCTTCACCTCAAAACTTTTCAATTATTTTGTGGTAAGTTACAAGGGAGACAGACTATGTAAAGTGCTTACTTTGTTTACACTGGACTCTCTGGGGCAAGTTTCGCTCAGTTCCTCAGCTGATTAATTAGTGATTAATGATTAATTTTGTTTGTTGCAATGCAAAGCTTAACTGGATATACGTGCAAGTTAGAGTGTGGGTGTACATTTCAGAGGAGAAATCAGGTTTGGATACATACCGAATCCCCCTGAATCTACATCCAAATGTTAAACTTTCCAAAGTTCATTAAAACTTGCTCAATTCTTGTGTTATTTAGTTGCAGTGGATGTGAGATGTGCTTCAGATGAAATACCAGATAAATGAATCATGTGTCACTTCTGGAGTGACAGGAAGCAGGAAGTACAATCTCTCCCTGTCTTCCTGAACCTTCCCGCCTAAGAGATATGGATCACATAAAGTTCAAAGCAGATGTGTCTAAACTGAATTTCTTGAGAGCAAATCACATTCAAATTGCACAATTGCCTGTTGGAGTGCTTTACACCTGCTTTCCATAATTACTTCAGGGACAGATACTCACTGTCCTTGTTGCTTCTGCTTGCTCGTGAATGGCCTGGGCAGGTTGCCGTGTGCTTCTGGACAGGGTTAGCAGCACATTTCAATGGGTGCCGGCAGTGTCTCAGCAATTTTGCCACTCAGTTTAGTGGTAAATGTGAAATTCAGAGGGAGCTGTGGCCTGCTGCCATTTGCAGGCTGTACAGGCAAGGGGTGTTGCAAAAGGACACGTTTCCTGCAGAGGCTCAGACTGTAAAATCAGTTTGGGAGAAAGTGCAGCTCCACTTTTACTTTCTGCTCCCATTGTGACACACAGAAACCTTTGGTCTTTTGAAAGCCTCCTGTTTGCCTTTCTCCTTAAATGGCCCTGCAAGGAAATAGAAACAGACTGACTCATTACACAGACTGGGAGATCTGTGCAAGTTTCCCTTCAACTGTTAGAAGTTTTAATTTTATGAGCTGAAGGAATGCTGTATTTTGAAGACTTCAGGGTGTGAGAATGTTTGAAAAATTAGCTGCCAATAATAAAATTTAGAAGTAAGCTTTGAACCAAAGCACTGTACCTTTTTTTTTTCTTTAAATAAAAGCAGATGATGCCCAAAACTTGCCCAACATATGGTAACTTTATATGTACTTTCCAGTCAGATATCTTACCAATAGTAACCTAGAAACATTAACAGAATTGCAAATAGAAAATGTTGGTAATGATTTAAAGACACTTGTGATTACAATACAAATGGGGAGGGTGAAGGGTAAAAACTGCTCATGGTTTATATTGCTCTGGTTGCCAGATTGGTGCGGTTTTTTTAGATCAGGTCTGGAGATCGACATAATTGCTCAAGATGTATAAAATTTCTTAACAATTTAAATCAGGATAAAACCCAATCTTAATAAAATTAAGCCAATCTTGAAATAAAGAAACATAAATCCAAACAACCCTGACATAAGTAATTATATGACTTGTTTTCCCAAGGAAAAACTTGATTTTGTTTAATTGATGAAGTGAAAACCTGTTGCTAAATAGAGAAAAGTTCTTACAGTATTTGTGAGGTGGTTTTGGGGTGTTGGGCTAGTTTATTTTCTTGGCTAATTATAAGGATGAATTAGAGATTTAGGAACCATCCCTGAAGAAAAGCTTAGGCTAACATTTCAGAGAACATATCTTTTGGGTGAAAAATTCTCTTAGCTTTGCTGTGTGAATAGATCTACTGATTCAGTTGGACTATTCATAAGAGAAAGACCCAGGAAGCTAAGGAGTAAGACTTTCTAAATTATCTGAAATGACTTCTTTAAGTGCTTATGTAAAGGGAGGGAGAGGAGAACAGAGTGACAAAGTACAGTGGGGCTTGTAGAAAAGAAGCAGTGTGTTATGGAGCTAAGTAAGACTAAGCAGGAGGGAGAAGGTCAGCCTGTGTCTAGAAGAAAGGAGGAAGCATTAAAAGGAAATTCTACAGAAGAATTAGATGAGAAGGAGAATTTGAAAGGAAAGAATTAAATAGCATGGAGTGCTGGTGCCATAGAATGCACCACTATCTGAATGCTTTTTGCTGGAAAAGCAAAATTTTGCTTTTAGGAAGATCATAGTTTTTGATCTGTTAGTGGCAACACGAGATATAGCAATGCAGAAAGCAGTGATAAAAAAGAATATTGTATATATTGTTCCAGGTGAAATTTGATTTCAATTTATGCTTATTCTGGCAGCCAGGTGCCATGAAGTAGGGCTGGGCTGTCAAGGGTCTGAGTTCTCCAGGGAGAAGCAGGAGCTGACATTAGCAACATTCCAGGAAAAAATTTGTGGAAAATTTCTTCTTGATAATAAAAACACAGAATTGTATGTCAGCTATTTTGGAAAAGGCCATACTTCTGGTTATGTGTTTGCAGCAAGAATCGGGGATTAGAAGTATTTAGTGCCACAGTAGGGAAAGATCTTTTGAAGTCACTAGCCACTGTTTGGCAAGGAGAAAGATACGAAGTGTGACTGGTGGTGTTTTTCTGAGGCTAAATTATTATTTATTTTCAACTCTATTTTCAGTACTTGGCCCTAATACTTATCATACATAACACTGCCATAATAATGTGTTTACCAGGCCATTCTTGTCTGCAACTTGTTCAGAGTGAACTGGCAACAACTTTTAGTCCATGTAAACAAAGGACTACATGTTTATTTCTTAGAAAATATTTTATTATGGGTGCTTTCCTTGTAAAGTAATTTTTTCCTGCTGCTTAAACAACAAAGCACCTTCATATTTGCTATCAGTTTTTAAACTGATATAGTTCTAGTTCCAGTTCTAGATACTCTGTAAGAAAGTAACAAGTTTTTTTGGTTTAAAAAAAAAAATCTTTCCTGAGTCAAAGTTCAGAAGAATATCAATATAAATTATACAATTTATACAGATATATTTAAGCAATAATAAAGGTAAGAATTTCAGCAGTAATTATTGTTAACTAGTTAATAGTAGATGCATTCTTGCACAGTTTATTGAAAGTGATTCTATACCAATAACCATTTTTAAAAATATATTACATAAAAATAATCCTCCTATTTGAACAGCAGGAAGGATTCATCTCCAGAAATGTTTGCCAGGACTGTGCATGTGTTGAAATTTGTCACAGAAGAGATCAATAAGTGGGCACTGCTTGAAAAGTAAATCACCTGGGGAGAGCCAGGGAATTGTCATTGTAGTGGAAGTATCTCAGTAGAAAGAGGTATCTGTCCCTGTTCATTAGAAAGGAAAATGAAGAGGGACGGAGGGAATGAGGAGGGTGGATTGACTAATATAAAGAATAACTGTGGGGGGTTAACTCTTCCTGTTTGTGCTGTCAGAACTCGTGCTTTGAGTTAATTGATGTCTTTGGGGACCCCAGAAGGAGGCAACAAATTGTCTCCTCGTTGTACCAAATTCACTGACTTGACAAAGTGGTCTGCTCAAATGCAGAGCAGAACATTAAATGGAGCTAAAAAAAGAGATCTGCATTTGTAGCAAATGTACTGCATTAGAATTTGAGGAAATGTAGAGAGCAGTGAAAGGTAAAAATTGCTCATATTATTCCAAGGAATTATGTATGAATACAGCAAAGAAAAACAGAATAAACTGAGCCAATAAACAACCACTGAGATTCCTACTCAAAGCCTATTTAAAAACAACAGGGCTTGTTCCACTAATTTCAGTGGACTTGCACTGGGGAACTTTATGGCGGGAGGGGGGAAGACCTCTTATATATCATGAATGAAGGCCTTCCTTTCTGGGCAGTATATCCAGCAGATACAAGAAACTCATCAAATTTTCTTTGTATCATGTTTCTCTATTTTGTTAGCTTCAGGAAAAGACAGAACAGCATGTAAGGGTGGAAAGGATTGGAAATTATGGCTGTGAAATCTAGCAGAATTTAACTTATTTGAAGTAGCAGGGATTATCCATTTTAATCAGGACTTTCAGAGAATTTAATTTTAAAAGTGTTTGTTATTCATAACTTCTTTGCAGTTTGTATGTGTGAAACTGCACATGCAATAAAACATTTAATGACTGCTGGGCAATAAAATTCCACTAGTTCTATACAAATGTAGTGTTTGGTGAAATACAGCCTGTGGAGAGCAGGAAATCCCAAAGACATGCAACTTTACAGCCGTAGAACTGGCATAACAATGGCTAATAAATGGAACTAATTCTCAGCGTCTCGAGACATTGTCCAAAATGGGAGTTTGATTTCTGAAACTTGAACAACGTCACAGAAAGAATACTGTTCCTCAGCAGTAACTTTGTTAACCATGACTCTGCCCTTGTGTTTCCTACATTCTTTTTACTCTCCAGCTTCTTCAACATGTGAGACAAGACTATGATTGACAAGAGCTTTATTCACTGCACAGCCCCTGGAGAAGGTTTTTAAACCCTGCAAGTTACATTCACACTCTGCATGATGGGAAAAGAAGAGTTTACTGTAAAGTGATTGTACTTAAATGCCTCTAAGATGTTTATGGACAATAATGCCTTAAGATGATTTATGATGACTGAAGCCCATGGTCCAGCAGGTCTCTTGCAGTTTCTGCCAGTCTTTAAGCCTACATTGTAATTCAGGCACAATATGCTGTCTGTTCCAGAAACTGCTAAGTTTTAAGTATTTGTTTTTTAGAATCTTGTTATGGGAAGGATTATAAACAACAAACAGTGCTTGTGTCTGTAACAAGAATTCCACATGGACACTAATTTTTGAGTTCTATTTTGTTGAGCACTTAATGAACAGCTAGCTGTGCTCTGCTTTAATGATTTTGTCATTAGTTAAAAATTTCTAATGAAAGCAGAAGGAGTACTTCTTTCATTTTATATTTGACAACCTGAAGCCTTTCAGAGAATCAGGTACAAAAGTGTTTTCTGGAAAATGGAGAGCAAATTTAGCAATCTTTTTTTCTTTTTCCTCATACACATCCAGAGTAAAAGAAGCAGATATCCTGTGTGGGTTTTGTGCTACTGACACAGCCTGAGAATAAAGCTTTTGCATGAATTCACTTTGTAAAAGTGATTATAAAAGAAAGTGTCCGTGTATAGACTATTGAAGGCAAGGACTTTATCTGAGCACTGCTGATATCTCTGCTGATAAACTGATACTGCATTTCTTGCTACCACTTTCTCTTAAAAGCCATAATAGACCTGTAAAATCACTAGGGAATAAAAATATCAGATAAAGAGTTCTTGGTATCGGTCTTAAATCTCTCCCTAATTGACCAAATACATTTCAGTACTAGTTTAATTAGGTGTCTGTCCAAGCCTCAAGCAGTTAAAATAGATCTAGAGGTTGGCAACCAGCAAATGCTCCCATTCACAGAAGGTGGTGTGAGGTGTTGCCTGTTTTATGTTTGCCTTTTCCAAAAATTGGTACCCTCTGACAAGCAGCAGCTGTGTCTTCTCCCTCTCTATTGTTGCCAGTGCCAAATTTTTGCCACAGTTTATGTAAAGACAGGTATTACTGTGGTCTTTGTTCTACCAGCTCAGAAACTACTAACTAATATTTGCTTCTCTGTTCAACATTTTGGATGTTCAGGGATGAGTACAGTGATAGAGCAAGAAAGACAGGAATGGCTTCTTGGGCAAAGCAAAATTGATTTAAAATGAGCTAAATCTGTTTTTGGTGGATTATACCTGGCATGGTGGAGAAATGAATAAGGCATGAGGTCCTGGTGACAGAAGTTCCACAAAATAAGACTGAGACCATGGTAAGGTGCAAGGGAAACAGTTCTAGGTTTTGTCTTTTGTTTATCTCCCTGCACAGCTCTCAGAGGATGCTTAACTGTAGGGCTTGTTGGGTTGTCCCAACTTTGTCAGCATTCTCACAAGCTTTCCCTCAAAACAAATGGCTCAGCAAGCAAGCAGGAAATAAAGAAGATAAGCAACAAGACAATGTATTTCTTTACCCTTCAAATGATAAGCCGTGTTGTCCCGAAAGTTTACTTTGCAACCATGATTACTAATTGCGTCTGTCTGAATGGTTGTCTGTGGGTCCATTATGCATGCTCTGCTTAATATTCTTCTGGATGTCTTTGTGAAACTATTATCCTGTAGCATTCAAGTGTGTTTCTTTCCAGCAGTGCATTAAGTAACATGACTGACGTCTGTCACATATTTGTTCTCTTCTCTCTGAAAACATACCTATGTCTCGCTCTATAAACTCCCTTCAATCAAACAACTCGTATCAAAGTAATTGTGAAAGGGAATTAATCTCTCCTACACAAGGATAGGCTGATTATTAATGCAACCAGCAATGACAGCGTTGTAATATGTGGAGGCTTCTTGACCTGTGAGCAATTGTTGGCCTTGCTGAAGATGATGGGTGGGCTAGCTTTAGGAATGAGTAGAAATGCCAAGCTATTTTGTAAAATAAACTGTTTTAAGCAGGAGAAGCTTGTGTTTGAGGTTCATGCCAGTCACAGAAGTGCATGAGCTGCAATAGAGGAATATCCTCCCAGGCAAGTTTATTATTATTTACAGTTGCTCCCTACACTTAACATGGAATGTGCACCATACAAAATTTTGATTTATGGCACAGTCACTCTGCATTTTATTTTCTTCTCTGGAACAGTGAAAAGGCTGTTGATGGGACTGATGGAACATGCAGGTGCTATGAATTTTATTGGAGGAGGTTTACATGGAACTGGTCAAGAAACAGGGATGGTGTTGCCATGTGGGGAAAAAGGGCTCTGAGAAGGGAAACAGACTCGGGAAATGAAGCTGCAGAGGTGGTAAGGAAGAGTTGGCCTATAAGACAACAAAATACTTATGATGAAGCAGCTGAATATGCCTCAGCTTAAGCTGATCAGCAGTGTTGTTAAATGGCAACAAATACCAGCCACCAGTTCTATTTGCTCAGCACCCACCTAACTCATTTTCTGGGCTACAAAAAAGAATAGATGTTCATAGCTTTTTTTCTACCTCCTTTTTTCTACCTCTCTGGCAACCCTCATTCTATGCAAGTATCAGCTGCCATGTATATTTTGCATGACTGTGTATCATGTCAAGGTCTGTGACCTTGCTGTTCTCCTGTCTGCTGAGCTCCTCACCTTGTCCTTACTTTCACAGAAATGTATCAAAGAATCAGGACATGCACCCAGCTGAAAAAGCTCTTACTGTTTTATTTCAGCTTGTTTCCAACCACTTGTTTCTTATGCAGCCTCTGCCAACTGATATATACCATGACTAATGAGCTACAAAGACATGCTATGAACTTGAAGACTCCTATAATAAAAAAATCAGTGGGATGAAAGGGACAGGACACCTTTGTCATGTGAAATTCCAGCTTTTAATTCTGTGTAACTCCTTGATATATCAGTGATGGGACTGAATTCTTATTTTGGATGGGACTGTCCAGGAGTCTGTATAGCATTTCTGAGCCTGCCAGCCAGTAAAGGACAGTTAACTTTGACAATAATAATAATATGACAAGAAATAACAATAACTGTCTCTCAGACAAAAATATTGTTTTGTGACTCTGTCTCTAACAAAAATAATTGTTTCGGAAACTTGCTTGCTGTATTTTTAAAATTTAAAATTAGATTAATATTAAGCTAATGAAATATACATGCTCCTTGGACTTGAAGACAGGCACTAAAGATTATTTAAAGGACAGTGTTTGATATAATTTAATGTAATCACTGCAATTCTTAAAAAAATTAAAAAGAACACAAACCCCCACACCCCAGCACCCTAAATGGAGAACAACATTTGTAGTGGGGATTTTTTTTGTATACACAGCAGTTTTGCAAGGCTGCAGGATGGTTTTAATAGTCCTTTCCCAGTGGTGGCCTCCAACTCGCAAAAAACAATAGCTGGATACCAGTCTTCAGTGTGCTAGAGCCCTGCTTTAAAATCCCTCTTGTTCCCACCAGCAGAGAGCTGATTTTTCCCTTCACCACCTTAGAACAATTGCAGCAGTTACAGGAAAACATGTTTCCTAGGAAGAGTGCTTTATGGGCTAAAAGGTGCGGTACAGAATCTACTGCAGTCCCTCGTTCTGACTTTACATACAGAGACTCAGTGGGACACCTTCTCTGTGCTGTGACAAGCCACAGCCCAAATCCTGAGGACTTTCAGCAACTTTGTGCTCAGTCTGTTGCAAAAAGGACAAGAACACCAGCATTTGCAGGAGCTGTGGCACACATGCCCTGCGTGTTCCCTTGCAGTTTGAAGTGTGAATGAAATACTCTGCTTCTCTGACACTGTTATTCATGGAAATACCTCAGTGGTGTGACAATCCTGCAGCACTTAAAAGTGGCCTGTGCATAAAGGCTGTGTTTTGGGTCACAGATTTTATCACCGTACACCTAGCAAGCAGATTGTAGCTGAGACATTTATCCCTTTGAGGCACAGAGTAGGTCTTGTCTGGTGAGTATGACACTGAGGTCCCTGTGACCTACAACTGGTCATCCATTAAATCTAATTTCTATTAGATTAAATCGGGCCCCGTGGTCTACCAGAATATTGACTCAGTGCTAAAAAAATTCTCAAGTATTTTTATCCCTTAGTAATCATTTGACTGTTGCAAAGTCTTATTCAAAATGATGTAGACATCTTGCAGGATCTGCCCACAGGAACCTGATTAAATTCAACATCACTGCATGCATAGTCCTTCTTCTAAGACCTAGCAGGGTTCACCATAAGCTTAACTTTAGGCATAAAGCAGTTCTTTCCCAAAAGAGGCAAATTCTAAGCGATATTCCTGCTGATTAACTAAGGACACAAAACATATAGATGAATATAAGTACAGAAATCAAATGGACACCTACTGCAAAAAGCAGGCTGTTTGCATGATAAATAGTTGAATACATGAATAGCAGTAATTGTGGACTAATGGGCCTATCATAAGACTTTCAAAAAGAAGGAGATATTCTAACTCTAGCTGTAAAAAATAAAATAAATGCTATTAAGGAGAATTCTAATCTTGAAAAATTATTTAGACTGAAGAGAGAAAGGAAGCTTTTGGGTGAATTTGGCTTCTTTGTAACTAAAAATAATGCTGTATTCTGTAGCAGTACAGAGGTATTTAGCAAGTAGAGCATAGTCCTTGGAATTGCTAACTGCTTCCTGTTGTCATTGATTTCAGCGGGAGTGCAGAATATTCAGATGAAAAAATTTATTTAATATCTTTTAAAAACAAAATATATTTTACAACATAATCAAGAGATAGTTATGATGTGTGAGAAGAATCAAATCATGTGGCTGGTTGGCAGTACCTGTAGGGGCTGAAAATCCAGCTTGTTAGCTTTCTCTGAAGGTCTGTACGAAGAATTCTTGTTCTAGTTATGTGACTGGGAAGATAAATGACTTCTAAACCACTATTTTAAAAACAACTCAGAGAGTGCAAATATTGTATCTGATACATTCCAGTGCATGCCTCTTAACAGTTACTGTAATTTTCATGCCAGCAAAACCCACATATTAATTACTGTTGAAAGTGGTGATTCCACAGTATTAATATCACTTTAAATGCTTTATAAATAGTAAGTACTGAAGTTTTTATAGAACTTCACATGAAAACAGGCTTTCAGTTGTTAATATGCATTTAAATTAACTCCCAATTCTGCATCAAAGCTTGGCTGCTGGAGGGTGGGAATGCCAGGAGAACAATGGCAAACCTCAGAAATCAAGGGAATGGAGATAGTGTCATGACTCAGCTGTTCAGCAAATCAGTACCATTTAAAAAAAAAATCAGCATATGTCCCACCCCAAGCTTCCTAAAGATTCCATGTACTGTTGAAAGAGCAAATAAACACAATCACTTCTGTCATCAACAAAGCACATAAAAGGGGCGGGAGGGCGGGGGGAAGGTGGGGGAAGTTGACCTGCAAAAATAGAGAAAAAAAAGTCAGTAAATGAACTGTTGCCTAAGAGCTGGAGGTTCTGATCAAGAATATGAAGAACTCCCACGGAAATATTCACCAGTCTTGTGCCAAAAAAATAAGGTTCTAACTGTGTTCTAAAAATATTTTATCATGAGGTTAAGTGAGATCTCCAAAAGTGATTGGTAAGTTTAAGTTGCTTAATATCAAAATTCCTTATAATGTTTTGATTTCAGTAGAATGCAGAATATATTACATCTGTAAATTAATGCTTGTTTCATATATATTTTGCTTTAATTATTGACAAATTTTAGAAATAATTGAGTAAAATTTTTCTATATTTATGGAATTAGATGATTTTGTAGTAGGTTGTAAGCTAAGGAAATATTGCCCCTTTCAAGTTCTAGAAGCTATTCTTGTATTTGCCCTTTCTGAATTGTTCAAAGCTGAGCTGCAGAGGCCGGTGGGAATTCCTGTGACAGCTGGGACTGCCAAGGATGGTCCCCAATACAGGAAAATACAGGAAAATACAGGAAAATACAGGAAAATACAGGAAAATACAGGAAAATATACATCAGAACATAGGGCTGGTATTTTTTTCACCGTTACTGCCTGGCATAGTACAGCATGTTCTTGAGTTTAAGTAAATTACATGAATAGTCAAAACCGTTCCTTAAAGTGTAGGCTGGCTGACAGAAACTGTGCAAGAAAAGTTTACCCTTCACACCGGCTGCTTGTGCATTATTAAGTAATGCACAAAAATCTTTCTGGGTAAACCTCATTTATAGGTTTTGAGCCTTAAAAAATTAGTCCACTCCTTTCAAAATTTAAAAAGAAGAGACATCTGTCAGACTTGGTTAATGGTTATCTAACTTTTTCAGTTCATCCAGCATGTTTATTTCTTCTATATGTCTATGGATGAAAGTGTCCTGCATGTACTACTTGATGTTTTTCCATCATTCTTATTAGAGAAAGTGCAATTTAAGAAAATCACCAAGCTTTTTAAATGTAATTCTTCTTATCTGGTATGTTTGGGCAAATAATGCACATTTTATGTTGATCAGCTGGTACTTTAAAATACCAGACAATTTCTTACTCTTTTACTGAAATTCAAGTTACTTTATTCCTAAGATTTCTTGTTTGTGTCTGTAATTTCTTTCACAGATTTATTGTGCTGCGGTTTTCTCCCTTTCATTAGAGTCACTTAGGCTGTTAAAGGGACACAAATTAAAGTAAAAATGTGGAGCTGATGAATATGTGAATATTGTTGCTAGGCATTACCCTTAATATTACTGTATATCAAAGTGGGGAGATGAGGTGAATGGGATACAGAGGTACTTCAAACTCATTAAACTACTGTGCAAGACTTCAAGGGTGAAATAGTT
The DNA here is from genome assembly GCF_014805655.1 of Passer montanus. Taxonomy (NCBI): domain Eukaryota; kingdom Metazoa; phylum Chordata; class Aves; order Passeriformes; family Passeridae; genus Passer; species Passer montanus. Next base: position 13,480,299 of record NW_024356505.1, on the reverse strand, counting down.
GTAGCTTACAGCTGTTAATTTTTGTTCCTTTGAGAAGCTTTATGCACAAGCACAAAGACACTGTGGCCTTGGAGTACTGTAATTGCAGATCTATTGACAGTATTTTAAAACCTCGAGGTTATTCATGCTGGCTTGCTCACCTGCAGTAAGTTCCAAAGTCATAGAACCAGCGGAGCTAAGGTATTCATCAAAGCAGGGTTTTGTATACATGAAGCATTTAAGTTCTCTGGAATAGCTCATTCAATACGTCTTTCCAACCACAGATTTTATTTACTGTGTGACTGGGATCTAAGCACCCAGGACAGAAGTGTGGCTTTGTAAGCAACACGATTTTCCTGTGGTCTACGGATTTCTGCTGTGCTGGCGAGGGGTTACAGCGATTCTGCAGTGTGAAAGTAGTAGCAAACTTAGCTTTGATATCATACTGGGTTTACACAAATTTAAGTGCATTTGTTAGTTCATCCGTTGCGTTTTTCATGGTGGTGTTGTCACTCTGTTCCTACACCATAATTTGATTGAGCACTGCTACTTTATCACAGAAAAACCTGTAAGGTTCAGTGATCCACTGCACTACAACTTCCATTTTCTCATTACAAAAATTGACCTTCTAGCTGTGGTTTGAAAGGGCTCAGACCACTGTCATTCAGGCTTCAAGACTGGTGAGCAGTAATAATAGTATAGGAAGTAGGAGCAATAGTTAAAGCAGCCTGGCATTGTGCTCCCTTCCTGGAATCCATTTTGAATTTCACAGTACAGGCAGCGGGTGTCCTTTGCTACCTCCAGCGTGCATTGTGTTTTCCTGTAATCCCCTACTTGTCATTAAATCATTTAAATGTATTAAGGCAACACAGTGCAGGAACATTTTGCCATGTTCCTTTTGCTTTGTGGGTGATTTTCCTCAACCTGCTTCAACAGCCCAGAAATAGCACAGCACTGTTTAAAAAAAAAAAAAAATTTGGTGATACTTGTTTAAAACAAACTGACTTATGGAATCTCTTCCCAAGCATGTTATACACCATGCTGCAAGATGCTCTTGCATGTGGGTGCCTAAATTTGCAGATAAGAATATGGACCCTGCTACAAAAAGTCCAGCACCTCAGTGACCTTGGCCATAGGTTTAAGAGAGTAATTTTGCATCCCCCAGTCTGGAAATTCTTCCCTCTGTCCCTTGCAAATGCACTTGGCAGACTTTGGGTATCAATGCTGCGTTCTTGGGCCCTACATGGCATGTGGACCTCACTGAGTTTGCTCCCTGATATTTCACATTTTCCACTGAAACACTTCTGCAGGATTAGGGGAATGCATACGTTGTCCACTGCACTATAGCTACATCAGATTTGGATTGTTCTGCACAGTATAGCAGGTGTAGAGGCATTTGAAAGAAGTGAGAAGAAGAAACATTGTGAAAGAAGAAGTTTGGTCAGTTTGGGTAACAAAAATAAAGGACTTTCCACAGAATAATATTTAAAATATTTTTTAAGCAGCTAGCATCATTTGAATGGAAGCAGCTGAAACATATTATTTGGTTGAAGTACCGAGGAGGCAGGATTGCTTGGGCCCCTTTTCCCTTTCCCTTTCCCTTTCCCTTTCCCTTTCCCTTTCCCTTTCCCTTTCCTTCTCCTTACCTTTCGCTTTCTCCTTTCTCTTCCCCCGCTAATTCTTTAGCCATAACCCCCACAGCAGAAGATATAGCAGACATTTTTCATACACACTGAATGTATGCCTGTTCATAGATGCCAAGTAGGAAAGCAAAAGCAGTTTGGATGTTGTCAACTAGGTTAAGCCATTGGGGTTTTTTAAAAAAACCTCTTTTTTTTTTTCTCCTTCAAATTACTTAATAATGCACAGTGGTTAATAATAAACCAATTTTGCCAATAGTATTTTCTTGGGCAAGCTTCTTACTGAAACCTCTGATTAAATACTCTAAAATATTGTACTGTAAATACCACATCAAATGTTCAATAAAATAAAAAGCTTTTATTTTTTCATTTTTGTTATATTTGGGGTTTGCTGGGTTTCATTATATCCAAGACATCACATTCATTGATGTTTTTTCTAAAAATATTGCTTTATAGTATGAATCTTTTCTGCACATTTTTGAAGTCCTACAGGGACAAACACCATACTAATACTGATGGATTCAAAACAAGGCTCTGCTTCTACCAACTTTGGGGTTTCTATGACTTTAACTCCCAAACCTAGCTCAGATTTCAGTAAATGATTTCAGTAAATGATTGCTGGGGTTTTTTGCAGCAAAACAAAACAAACCACATTCAAAGCATTCAATAATTTTGCAATGGAAAATCGCAGGCTCTGTCTATAGACTTTGGGGTTGAGCCTGGTCACCAGGATAGTAGCACTGTTTAAACACAGGAACTGTAAATTGAATTTACGAAGACATGAGTTCTCAGAAAACCACTTCTGTTCAGCAAAGATTAGCTAACAATTTTGGATTTATGATAAATTTAAGTATGTGCTGTCATGCTTTCCCAAATGTGGATCTTTGCTGCTGGTCAAATATGAGTTCTTGAAATATGAGAGGTTCGTAATAATTTTGATAAATTTTCAGATATCTAAAATAATCCTAAAACTGTAACAAGACATGCCCTAGCATATAAAAATCTGATTTTTACTAGGAAAATTTGAGCAATGTGCCATACTTTTTACTTATTTATTTAAACTGTCACATGGCTTGCAGTGTGACTAGACTTTAGCAGTAGTTATTATATTTACATGTTTTAGCCCCTCTCTTTCAATCCCTTCCACATGCCCAGTGCCAGGGACATTCTCTCAGCCTACTCCCACATCTTATCACCTCTGTCCCTCCCCAGAACAGAGGCCCCTGCCTGTGGGTCTTCAGCCATAGCGCTGGAATAGTTTTTTGGGGTTTTTTTTGCAAGATTTCTGTGGGGCAGACTTAGGTGTAGCATGGAGCCACCTGATCTATCTGGGTGTTCTTAAGGCTGGATTAGAATCTACTATTTTGATTACTCAGTAAAAAAGTAAAATTAATTGTATTCTTTAGAAAGGAGGTGGTAAATCTATCATGTAAGTGGATCAAGAGTAGAACTTTTCAAAACATGGAATTATTTGTATGTAAGTAATTAATTTTCAGTATAGTTTAAGATGAACTATTGAAGTAATCCTGCTGCATATTTGCAAAAGTAGAATAGATAATGAAGCTTCTTGAATAGGAAAAGAATATGATTTCCTGAAGATGAATCTGATATCATAGTCATATTTTTGTCAATTCTTTTCCCTCAAGGATTATTAAAATTATCTCCAGAATTTAGAGAAAGAATTGATGAACCCAGAAGATGTCATACATTTCAACTTGATTAAATATTCACCTGGAACCCTTATCAGACACTAGTTGTTCTTGTTTATAGTTTTGTTGATTGCTAGATTCAGATACTTAAACTCTTAAGTCAATCCTTCAAAACATTGATAAAGTTAAAAAATATGAAAGAGCTTAGGTACTTTGAACTTGCTTTCAGGTTTAGAAGTTCATAGTTTGCAGACTAATAATGTTTTCAATTTTTTCCCACAAATATGCGAAATAAAAATCACTTTTTGCTAGCAAAACTTGTTTTCTTGAGAAATCATTTAACTTTGAGAGCTGAAATTCAAAGACTTGCTAGAGAAACCCAAGAGAGAAATCCTTTTGGTGGAATTACTGTTATTCTGTTTAGAAATGTTGTCATCCAGGCAAGTAGCAACACTAATTTTTGTGATTATTTTTCTGAGTTGTCATCTAAAACAGTCTGTAATTGATGCAGTTATTGAGAAAGATTTGTGCAAAATGCTTGATGAATTCAGACTAATAAAGCAAAAGCTTTTACTAATGTTTTGCTCTGTAGTTAGTGGGTATTTGCAGGCTTTACAGATGACACTGTCACTTTTTCCATTGAAGGTTGCTCTGCTTAAAATACTCCTGACAGGAGCAACACTGGCAGAATTTGCAATTTGCCACCTGACAAGGTTGTCAGCATCAAGGGCCTTGTCTTGGGGCCTGACGTGAATGTAAGAATATTATCCAGTGAGAACTGTGAACTTTGTTGAACTGATCTATCTCCATTATATCTTGTTGAATCCCAAACTTGGCATGTTGTCTACTGGGAAAAGCAGCAAGCTTTTGCATGACTGACTGCATGTAGCATTTATCCACATCTCTTGTCTTCACCGTGGGCTGATAGATCAACAAATGAATAAAGGAGTAACAAAAAAAAGGGGAAAAACACAATGGTCCCTCTGAATTAAGGAGTCCTTAATGAACTCATAGGTCTTGTGCTTTTCCTGCACCTACAGCTAGCAGTCTACTGTGGCTAATGCTTGACTGGAACAGAGGTTGCATGGATCTGAATATTTCATGTTCAGTTGAAAGCCTGTGGAAGTCATCAGGAAGTCACCCATGGGCTTTATCAGGATGTATTGATCCTCTTCTGATAATTGGTAAGGAATCTGGAATACAGTGGGACCAAATCAGAGTCTCATGATATATTCATAGCCAGATGTGAATCTGTGTGAGAATGTTTTTCTTGCTATTACTTCTTTTTATGTTGCTTGTTTTATCTGCTCCCCTTCAAGATAGCTACCAAAAAGTCACATTGGAACTGAGAGTCTCTGCTGATATTGCAAACAAGATGAATAACATTTGAAAATGCCAACACCACTCACACCTACAAGCCAGGCCGACTGCTGATTGGTTTTTATCATTCCATGGAAGTCAGTGATGCTGAATGCAATTGCTTATGACCTGAATTTGGCTCACTTTGATATTGAGGAAACTTTTCCTCTTCCCTGAGAAATTTGTGATTTTCCCCCACTTGTAAGAGGATCCCACTTTACTTTACTCTGGAGAACTGTGTGAGTCCATGGCAAATACAGTCAGCAAATGTGTTCACATTTCACTACAAAGAACATACAGATTCTTTGTACCTGACACTTTACACAACATGCTCCCTGGCTTCAAGAAAACATTGTTTCATGTAATAATTCTAATCAGCCTTTTCTGCCCACTCAGAGAACAGAGAACTTCATTGTTATATGCAGCTGTCATTTGTTCCATCTCCTTGCTCTTTCTGACTTCAATATCTTTGTGGTATTTAGTGAAAGTAATTTTCAGTTAGAAATCTTCTGCCCTTTCAGTAAGTGCAAGTATAGCACTTCATCAATGGCCAAAGAATTCCAAGCTATCTGGGATGTATCAGGACAGTTGATAAAACCTCACAGAGCAACCTATGATAGTACATCCCATCATAAATAAAAAAAAAAAAAAAAACACCAGAAAGGGCCTTTGTCAGTGTTTATCTGTAGCGCTTTTATTCTTTGCCCTTGATTTCCTCTTCAGAAAATTGATGCACCCTTAAATTGAAGCAGGAGGCTTGACAGGTGATGGTTAGTGTGATAACTGCTCAGATTTCATCAGCCAGTGTTTTTCTGGTGGTGCAATTGTAGGAACTTTCAGCTAGATTACCTGTCATCCACTACATCAGATAAAAGAGGGAGAGTTGAAAGATGCGGTTTTGCCACTGTACCTTGTAGGAAATGAAAAGTGTGGGTGAGGTAACAGTAGCTGAAAAGAAGTACAATTATTTTCTAATCAGGCTATTCCATCAAGAATGTCACTGCTGAAATTTGCAATCATTGGGCAGAATCCGTTGTTAAATTTGCATTGTTAAATTCAAAAGGGGGAAAATCCTAAAAGACATAGTCATTCCTACTGTTGGTATTATCTCAAGCACTACTTTTGACTATCCATTTAATTCTTCTGTGTATGAAAAGCAAAGTACAATCTATATTTAGACAGAAGAAAATGTTCCTATTTTGAGTATATGTCTATATTCTTATTTCATTCTACTTATTCTGATGCTAGGTTGTTAGTTGCTTTTTTTTTTTTTCCTGAATTTCTGATAGCTCAATTGCTTTGTAAAAAGTTTTACTTATTTTGTGTTCATCCAGACAATATTTTTATTTAGCAACTAATGCATGCTACCACTACCTGATGTCAAAAGCATATAGTTTTGTCAGTACTTCTGAAATTGGACTGTTTTTTGACAACCTGAAACCATTGAATTTATAAAGATGACCTGAGTTTAACTAAATTTAATTGCACTTAGTAAATTTTGTATTTTTAGTTTTCTATACTGATCTAATGCTGTGCTTTAGCAATTACTTTCCAATGCTGAGTTTCCTAAATATAGAGCAACTTAAATATATTTTGTGTTATCTTTGTCTTGGTTATTCTCCATAATCTATTCATCTAGGTAGCTGAGGTCTGTTGTGAGTTTTATTTAAAATTATTACATATGTAAACTCTAAAAAAGAATAAAATAAAAACATAACCACCACTTTGTTAAATATCACTATTCCCAATACTGCAGTTGAAAGTCTGTCAGTAATTCTATTATAAATGCTTATTTTTCTGAGGATTATGCAGTTTAGCTATAAAAATTCTCTCTCGGGTAAGACTTGGCAGCTGAAAGTTCATCATGTGACTGCAGCAATTTGTTGCTATTGTTTTACCAAATATTCTCAATTTGTTAGAGATTTGTTGTCAAAGTTATAAGTAGAAAGCAATTTTGGAAAATGCAGAAGACTAGATCTACGGTCTCATAATATTTTCTTTGTGCCCTTGTTAATAATAATTTCACATATTAAAATTATTCTGAGAGAGTTGTATTTTTATTTCTTCCCCCTAGTTGGGTAGCCAAGAACACTGAGAGATCGAATGGATTGGAAAAACCATCGTTGGGAAGAAGTGGTGTTTTCTCTAAGGCTCTTTGTCACTCTTTCATCCTCCAAATGAAAGGCACTGTTCATACTAGAATCTGCTAAAAATATTATTAATTAACACAAAAGTACTTTTTTACATATCCAGACTTGAAATATAGACATTTGCACTTTGGGTGTGGTGAATGAAGTGCCACAGTGTCTTTTAATGCAATGGTGAAGGAACTTCCTGAGAACTGTGGTTATCTCTGGCCATTGCAGAAACCTTCTCGTGCAATCCCTTTTCAAGCCTATCCAGTTCAAAGGGATATTTTGAACATGGGGAATTCTTTCTTGGGAAGCAGTTGTAGATGCTTGGATCTCAGAGTAGGCAGTCAGCTGAACATAAGCTTGCACTGCAAAAAAATGATCACAAAAACTAGGAGAGGACTTGCAGAGCAGATGAGAAAGGTTAAAAGTGTGGAAAGTTTGCTTGAGAGAGACAAAAGAGATTCACAGAGCCAAGTCTGTCTATTGAGGAAAAAGTTAAGACATCAGTTAGTCACCATTGTAGGTTTCTATACAAAGAAGGGATTTTAATAACAGGATGTTATGAACAACATTATAAAAACTTGTTATAAAGAGACTTTGTTGTTTTTTACAAAACAAAAAATATTGTGGTGTGCTCTGTGATTTTGGAACATCAAAAATTAATTTATTGTCCTCCATTAAAAAAGGGCAAAAAATAGCTAACACAAGAGTTGCACAAATTTTGTCTGTATGCAGGATGCTGCTGCACATAGAAGATGTTTTAATGAATTTCTGCTGGCTTTTACTCCTTGAGGTAGAAGAGGCAGCAGTTGGGTCCAAGTTTTTCTCTCCTGTATGTAAAGAAGTTGGGAACTTTCATTTTCCATACACATCCTTAATATTGTCTAGACCAGATGTGGTCATGATCCAGAACTTCAGGTACAGCAGCTGTCAGATCAGACAGGAAAACCTATTTTCCCTATACTTGACCAAAATCTTCTGTTCATTTGAAAAAAAATAGCAAGATTTTCATTGTTTTCTCTGCCAGTCGTCTCTGTATCACATTAGCACATCCTGATCTTTTGACTCAGTATGAAAATGTCATCAATATAAGAATAGTTGCCTAATTTTTATTTTCAGCTAAATCTATTTTCAGCTACCTGTAAATGTAAGAGGACAATAAAAAGTGGATATAAATAATACAGAGAAATTGATGCTCTGTAATAGCCTCAGTTTACAAAAGAGGTTTAAGTTCTAGAACTTAATGTGTAATGTGGTCTCAGAGAAGGCAGCTTAGCTAAGAGGAGATCTCAGCATCATTTGGAGATACATGCAGTCTTTTTGAGAGATAAAGCATCCAAAACTGAGTAAATCAAAAACCCCACCTACAAAAATAATGGTGATCCATGAGTTCGTCTACTGTTAAGTAGACCGAGTGGAAGCATGCAGGCAGACTGCAGCCCCCAATTCATGTTGCCTTTTTACATCTCCTCCTCCCAATACATTCAGCCACTGGAAAGGACCGCTAATTTATGCCATGTTATTTAGATGTAGATAATTAATAATAATAATAATAATGATGATGATGATGATGATGATTAACAGCATAGAGAAAAACATCAAAGATACAGTACAGCTGTAGTACCACATCCCAGTTTTGGCAAGCTGCTTATTCAGATGTCTAACTCTGAGTGCAGTGCAAGACCAAAAAGGTAAATAGATGGCAGAGACAGGAGGGCAGCTGGAGATGAAGTTGTTTGCCTGAGTTTGTGGAGAGGGACAGTGACTGTCCTAAGTGTTTGACTCATAGTCTATCACTGATCACATCCAGGCATTGCACCTTCCTGTTGGTAAAATACCTGCTGATTAAGCAAGATATATAACAAATAATTGATTAAAATTGCTTGATTCAGTCTGGATTTTTTTCTTGTGCCAGGTTTTTAAATAAGATGCATGGTGTAAAAAGAGATTTACTTGCACTGACAAGATAAAACAACCTTTCATGAACTTAAGTAGCTAGGAAAAGGACAAAACAGTAGCAACACAATGAGTAGATTGCAGGGATGCAAATAAAGCCCTACTGTGATGTCTAGCAGCATAGCAGAGCTTTTGCTGAAAGAACAGGCTGGAATGCCTCCTGTTTTGCATTGTTACAGTGCAGCAGTATGTACTTATACATGCCATTAATTTATACAAGCTTTTTGGCCCCCAAAAAACCAAATGTTAGAATAAGCTATCTACTCACCCTGTCCATAAATTGAAAAGTGGCTGAAATGATTATGCTTGATCTGCAGCCATATTCTACTGAAAGTCTATTGGCTTGCAAAGGCTGTCAGAGCACATTAACTACAGAGCTCTCTCCCAAGTTGGATATACTTAGCTGCCATTTCTGTGCCTCATATTTTTACTAGTTTGGTCTCAAAATAAGGTGTCATTAGGCAGAGAGTTGAGTAGCTGCATGTTTTAGCACTGTCACAGAGAAAAAAAATTAAACAACTGCAAACATTGTCTGATGTATTGGGGGCAATTCAGGAGGAGTGAGGGGGTAGCACAGCATTTGCACTTTCATTTGAAGACCTAGACTCATTAGTCTAAAACATAAAGTCTAATCTTATGTTTCTATCCTGGAAATATTTTTTATCTAGTGAATTAATCAAAATTTTCAAACCAGAATATTCACCGGACAATGATTTTTTTTTGTTTTGTACTATGTTAAAATGCAGAGTTTGAAATAACCAGTGTGAAAAAAACCCAAATATTGTTTGAAGCAAGCACGTCACTTCAGGCATTCAGTAAGTAACAAACAAACTGGCAAAAGAAAGCATGGCACATACCATAAAGATTTGGATTTGAAAATGGTTGTTGGTTGTTAGCTTTTCATCAATATTTTACTTGGTCTTGTCTTTCACTGATAATACTAATGTGTTGTTCTCAGTCATATACTGACTGCTTTCCTCTACACATTGTTATATATAAAACTTACTCTGATGTTCCAAATTTCACAGAGGGCTTGCAAGATCAGAGCTAAAGACGTAGACATATGAATGGGCACAAAATCCAATATTGTCGTTTGGTTACATGCTGATGAATTTCAAGAACTTGACACCAATTGTTTTTAATGCAGCAGACTGAATTCCCCAAACTGAGGTCAAATATGTTTTAAAATGTTAGGTTACAACTGTAATGTTGTTGAAATTCTGTATTTTAAATTTTTTATATTTTAATTATTGCAAAAATATTTTCACTGCTATCTAGAAATCTCTGCCATTAGCGTGTGGCTCACAAAACTGGGACTATTTTCTGAATTTTGATAGCAAAGTCTTCGTGAATCATTTCCAAACAATCATGGACATGTATATTTTCTACACAAAAAAACTGTCTTTTGTGTGGGGATGATTGTCTTTTGTATGTGGTCATGGAAAAATTGCCACTTTCTCCACACGAGCACACCAGTGTGGTTAGGAAAGAAGTACAGCACAGGAGTATAGCTCTGACATTTATACTGAGAAAAGCAAACAGCTTTCACTTTTCCAAAATTCAGCTTCTTATATAATGCTTTTGGCACTTCTAATTTGGCCTAATTGGAATTTGTGCCAGTAAGGCTGACATCAAAGTTTGGAGCCTTGATTAAAAATAGTTGAGGTGTGACCTCAAGCTGGTTCTAATGCTCTGTGCATGAGGCTGTCATGAGTTGTGGAGGAAACATTGCCCTGTAGCTCAGTATAAGAGAATCCCAAATCACATTTCCCATGCAATTCAGAAATATATTTTTCAATATTTGGGGGTTTATTATTTGTAAATATTTCCTTGACATTAGAAATTCCATCAATTACTAGGAAGACACAGATACACAATTTCATAAACGCTGGTAAGGCTTGTGCAACATTGGCTTGATAAAGGACCACAGAAGGTTTGAGGTCTTGGGTAGTCTGTCAAATTTTGTTTTTGCTAGCAGAGCAGTGTTTTGAGCAGTGGGAAAATTTTGCTGCATAGTCCTGGTAATTCTTTCCTTGAGCCATTTGTTACAATTTTATTTTATTATGAAATTGGTAGGTTGGAGTTCAAATGGTTTTATTTTGGGATTCCGAGTCTGTACGGATTCTACAAGGAAATGGCAGAGTATAGATCCCCTACAGTGGTTCATGTTAACCATATGCATGTGTTTGTGTTCAGAGTAATAATTTTATCTAAGGAGTCTGTGCAGTCATTGAGCAGGCATATGAACTCTCCTGTGTGTTCATTGCCAGTCTAGACTCCTGGATGTCCTTTGCAAAAAACTTTACAATTCCTGAACTAGTGTTTGACAAGATGAGTTGTAACAGGATTTAAGATTTAACAGAGCTGCACATAAAAAACTCCTTAATCATCCCTTATCCTCTGTGTTCTACTTACAGAGGAATATCTTAGAGTCTGGACAAGGAAAAATTGCCACTCTTCACAGAGGCACACCAGTGTGGTTAGAAAAGCAGTACAGCTCACGGCCACAGCCCTGCCATAGGCTTGTACTGAGAGGAGCAAACGTCTTTCACTTTTCCAGACCTCCTCTGGCTCCCAGGGTCTCTCTGTCCCCACATACTCCTCAGTGCTTCTGTAGAGGGTGTGAGGCCAGCTTGGGTGTCTCTGTACCCAGGCAGTAGGCACCCTAAATATAAGATGAGAAACAACAGATGGCTACAAACAGATGGGGGAACCTAAGTAACAATTAGATGCTATTGATCAGTATGACGACAGCTCTCACAACAAAGTGATATTCTAGGGTTTTGTCCAATCTGCTTTAAATTTGGTTCAAACATTCACTGCTTCTTTTAAGCTGCTATTCCAGTGGTGAATTTGCTGGGGTGAAGATGGAAAGGAGAGTTAGATGTATTTTGGTCTTATCCTGAGCACAGGAAGGAGTGTAGCACATATTTTTACATCCTGAAACGGATTCACACAGGGTCCACAGTCCCATTTGTGACTTCAGTGAAAGAGGGTATATATGAGGCTGGCAAAAATGAACAATAAAAAAGGCGCTACTGCTGAGGAGTGGATCGAATGTAAACATAAAATCAGATATGTTGTTGACTTTTATCTTGTTGGTACTTTTGTCATCCTTTAGTGGAAGTGAATGTACATATGTCTTTGTCTCTGAAATATAGTCTTCTATGTGTCCAGATGATTTTGTTGCTGCCCCATGGTTCATACCCCACCATCTCAGGAATACTTTTTGGGTAACATCGTGTCTATAACATTATAAGGCCTTGGCTGGTTGTCTATCTCTAAATTCTGGAAGGCTGGGTTTGTTTTTTTTTTGTTGTTCCCCCCCCCCCTTTTTTTTGGTTTTTTTTTTTTTTTTTTTTTTTTTTTTTTTTTTTTTTTGTTTTGTTGGTTGTTGGTTGTTTGTTTGTTTTTAAAAGTGCTCATTAGTTTCTAATGAGTAAAGGGAAAACTAAGAGCCACCTCCCCTGACTGCCTGCAGTTAGAAAAGAGAATCCATTAGGGACATTCCTATTATGGTTGTGATAAAGGCCAAGTATTCCTTGAAAGGGATGTTACTATTCACAATCAGGTGTAGGATACTGCAATGGCTGGCAGGCCTGGGCCAGGGTGGTAATTCCTCTCTTATCCTCATCAGCAATGTAGAAAAGGCTGACTCCTGACTTCCCATGCTCTGTAGCTGATGCATGGGCAGCATGAAATACACTGTTGGGGTATTTTTGTGGTTTTTTTTCTCTTCAGCCATTTTGCATTGCCAATTAGTGTCTGACTCTGTCATTGAATATTCATGCTTTGGATTGTTTTTCAACAAATGCATTGGGAATTGTGTCTTTCCAGTCCAAACCTCATTTTGTTACACTATTTTTGCCTATGCTTTTAATCTCACAGGGTGCTTTTGTATTATTTGTCTTTGTTCTTACTGGTACTTTCAGCTCCTCCTAAATTGCCATTGTTAGCTCATTATGATAGTGCATTCATTAAGATCATTACTTCTTTCAGATTATTACTGAAGGTGTTAAGAAAGACAAAACTATTCTCTCTCCATGGGTAAACCTCTCACACCTCCTCTCATCAATGCAATGCACTGCCTTTTCCTTGCAATTTCTTTCCAGCCCACCAAATCCTCTCTTCAGGCTTATACCAATCCATTCTTCAACTCAAAGGTTGTGAGATGCAGCTTCAAGGCTATACTGAAACCCACATAGGTTGGTTGCATTCTTTATGTCCCACTGCCAGCAGCCTAGTCCAATGAACATCTGTGTCAGCTTGAAGTAGAGGAGTTTCCTTAAGTGAATAGGGTTAAACATATATATGTAGGATTAAAATCTTAGTGCTCTTTTCTTAAAAGGAGATCCAATAAGTCCAGGATAAGGTGCTCTCAATGAACCAAAATCAAAGGGTTTGCATCCTTTAGATAGCTGGTAATTTTCATAACATTTCCCACTGTTTGCCATTATTTTACTTAGGTTAGCTTTTTATTGTTCAGATCACTCTTCTGCTCTGCATCATTCTGGTGATTTTGGTTCCTTATCCTGTAGATGTTATTAAAACCCAAAACCACCAGGTCTTTATTGAGAAGAAAATTCTCATCATAGCAAAGGATATGTAGTGTCTTTTAGATGGTTTAAAAGTTTCAGAATTTCACAAGTAATTTATTTCAAGCTCTCTACTGTTATTATTTGTAAAAGGGTTTCCCTTATTTTATATAGTAACTTTCCTTTTTTAAAAAATTATTAGCAATCGTCTTACTGAATCACCATTCATTTGGAGTCACTAATTTTGTATCCATGTTAATTTCTGTCTCTGTTTATGTTTGTGAAAGCTCTTAAAATTGTGCTTGACTCTTTGGACATTTCCTCTTCACTCAATGTCCTTATCAATGCCAGTATTTTGGCACAATCAACACCTGCTGTTTATTTAAGGTTGTTTTTGTCTTTGACTCCTAAAAGTTCTTAACATCTCTTTTTTCAGCAACTTTCAACTTTCCTTATAAAATCCACATTAGTTATTTTATTATGCTTTTTTTTTCTTTTTTTTTCTTTTTTTTTCTTCTTTTTTTTTTTTTTTGTAGCAGAGAATGTGATCTTTGGCTAAATTCCTTGATCCAATTTCTGATTTACCCCAAATACAGCCAGATTTCTGGATCAATGATGGCAAGAATAGCGTCACTCGAACTTTGGATTTGAGGACCCAAGAAAGGATGATCCTTTGCCTCAGTCTTCTCTCTAAAGAACCAGACTCTGTTGTCTGTTATCACTTGCATTCTAACTCCATCTAGTCTGTATTACTTGTTAAAGGTGGGGTTGCAAGTAGAGCCCAGATTCATGAGAACAGGCTTCAGACTTTGTCCTTTGTGAGGAGTTAAATGGCAACAGTGCTGGGTTTTACATAAATATAACCACAGGCATCTTTGCCAGGCTTGACAGCTTTGGTATCTTACGGCCTTCAAACCCAACTGACTTCACTGGGAACTGCATTCGCGCAGTGTTTATGCCATTATCACAAGAAAGAATCTGCTGATTCTTTCCAGTTCTGTGCTCTACCTGAAACTGTTAGAATTTACAGATCATGCAGCATTTGTCCAAACTTTTCTAGCAGTCTATAAAGTGTTGCATCACTTGATGTTTTCTCATGGTTAAAAAACTGTAAAAACTGTCAAAAACCAGCAAGACCAAGCCATTAAAAAGAAACTATGTTGGTCAGATGATGATATTGTATCAAATTGAGACACTAAATGCAATACCCTTAGCTTTCAATAAATTGACTTAAAACTTCTCATTTACCTCAAGATCTGGCCTGTGAAATTCACATGTAAGAATAAAAATCTCATATACCCTTTCCTTGCTCTCCTAAGTAATGGTCTACATGAATCCATATAGCCTGTGGATACTTTAAATCTGATTTTTCTATCATATGATTTATTTCTTATGAAGAGAAGGGACACTATTCCCAGAATTTTAGCACAGCATATTTTATGTTTATGATTTTCCTGAAAATAAAATAAATTTAAACTATAGATAAAAGATATTTCAGCTTTACTTTCTAGTCAGAAGGTAAACTTGCATGTTTTGTTATGTATGTAACTTGAAAGATACATGTTAAGCCTTTTGTTTAAAGTACATTTAGAATTAAACAGGCCACATTCAAAGTAAATTATCTAAATAGATTTTGGAAAGAGAAAGGAGTCTGTTCATTTTAATATACCTTCAGAAATATTTTACTTCTTGATGATGACAGCAGCTCTTACTGACAACTATTAATACATTATAAACACCCCATCAGAGTTATATAAAAACATGTCAGTTTTAAAGAGAACATCTTTGACAGCAAATTTTCTGATTGTGAAACAGCTGTGCCTCCAGTACAATGCATTAAGTAGTTTATTCCTTTTAGATAGTTAAATTGTGCATGAAATGTTGCTGGCGCAAGGGCTCCAAATCTGGCCTGATTAGCGAACATCTGTTACATTGGAAAAATTCATGTCTACCCTAATTAGCTGTCAGGCTGATGTACATCAGCCCTGATGGTGAGGGATCCTGTGCTGTTTAAGTCAAACAGGTTTCTCTCCTATCCCATCACCTGCCCTTTCAAATCTTTTCCTCTGGTGTGTTGCTGTAATTAGAGATTGTTGGAAATACAATAGAGCAGGTTATGGTCAGTTATAGTCCCATCTGTGCAATTTTTTTATTCCCACAAACTTACAAACTGACATAAAGCAGTCCTAGCAGTCAGGCTGAGGTCTATATATTTTTCTAATCCTAATCCATTCACTAAATATGAAGAATTTTCATTCTGCTAAAACAAACACTTTGGGCTGACTGAAAGGAAATTAATAATGGGCTGACAAATTTGTCTTTTTTTTTAAATTATAATTTTAAAAATAAGGGTATTTTGGGTTGTATGAAACGTGGCAAAGAATTGAAGATATCACATGAAAACAGTGTTCCCTGCTATTGATATTTCAGCATCTGTTTGCTGGAACAAGTATGGACACAATACACCTCATGTAGTGTCTACATATATGCATGTATGTATTTAAAGTTCCATACTAAATGAACATACTTTAGTTTGGGGTTCCAACAATTTTTCCTGTATTTGCAGGGGTTTGTTAATTTATTTTTAGTGATGTTTTATTTTGTATAGATACAGAGATCTTATTACTATTAATGGTTGAAATATTAATTAAGGGTACTAAGTTTCTTTATTTTAGGCTGCAGTCCTAATACATTGGTATTATAACCCTAAATACAAAAAAGCAATTCCTCAGATGGATAAATTTTTGTGACTCTAATAAAGAAGGTCCAGAGGCTTAACATTGATTAAGAACCTAGTCCTATTCAATGAAAATAAATTGTGTTTTCCTTACTGACTTTTCCCTTTGTCCCAACAGCAAGGATTAAAGACAAACTGAGAAATTCTTATTTGTAAAATTAATTTCTTTGGCTTTTTCAGTTCACCATTTCCAAAACCTAGTTCAGCCCAAAGTCAAACATCATGGTTGTCTTCATTCTCAAATGTTTTTAGGCATGAAAAAACAAAGTATTAAAGTGTGTAATAGATTGATTAGTGGTAGAGTAATTAATTCTCATTAGTATAATTTCAGATTAGGATGAACTCCTTTAATTTCAATTGTGGATTTTTAGATTGTTACCTAACTAGTAACTGGCCCATAGGGATAATTTTGAAATATTGTGAAAGGAATTATCTTCTTTGTTTTGTAATCAAGGGACTGAAAGGTAAAAATTAAGAACTGCATAATTTCTAACTGGCCATCCCTGTTGGGCAGAAATGTGTCATCACCTCTCACTCCTGTATACTCTGGAATGAAAGGGAATGTTTCTGCTGCTCTGTACCAGAAGAATTGATGTGGAGCCCTTCAGCTTGATTCCTGAGTTTACTGGTAATACAGATCTTCTCTTGTCTCTCCCTTCTTGGTTTGTCTCAGAGCCCCAGGAGAGATCAGGTAGAGTACAGGTAATTATGAATGGAGGGCTGTAAAAGATGTGAGGATCACCTCCATATTTCATCTTATGTCAGTTTAAAATGGGCTCCAGGTATTTGTTTCATATGTTGCTTCAAATATTGCCACAGTGGAATCTCACTGATCTTTAAATTACTACGGAACATTGACATTCACATTAAATGGTCTCTATAAGAACAGTTATTAAAGGAAGTTTCTAAGCATAACTGAGATGCAGTTAAAGTTGGTTGTAAGTGTTTCAACTTTTGAATTTATTGCTAAAGAAAGAGTAGTTGCTTTGTAAAACATGCAGTGAAAAAATGCATATCCAGCCACGGATATATATATATATATTTATATATATGTATGAATGTATGTATATACATGCACATGTATGTTTATGTGAGCAGTATTGCTGTCCTGTTGAAGCATTAGAAAATAACACACTGTAATTCAAAAGGAACAATCCAACTGATAAGTGTAATGTACATTAGAAAGGCAGACAAATAAATGTAATAATGTTCATGTGAACAAGTACCAGCCAGCCAGGATGGTAAAGCAGCAGATGAAAGAGTAATGAAGCTGCAATTTATGCTCAGATACTAAATACAGTTAGGATTTCCTTCCCAGCAGCATTCCTTTAGGTGGTAGTGACACTTTATTGCCCTTAGTGTAACAGATTTGCCAATGAGGTGTATTGAACATTCACAAAGTTTTTGAAGTTAGGTACATGAAAGATAGGGAATAGTGCAAAAAGGAAACTGCTGAGATTGATTGTCATATGTCTAGTTACTGTCATATTGTGTGGGTGGGACTAAGCCAGTAAAGAAGAATGTTGTTAAAGGTAAACAAATAACAAATTAAAAGATGGGAAGCCAAAATGAATGTAGAGGAGTCTTGCCTCAAAGCAGCAATAGATTAAAATTAAACTGGTCTAGAACTACAATTGTGTCTGTAGCCTTGGTAAGTCACTGGGTGAAGCCTGTAAAAAGAAGATTCAGCTGAAAGGCATTTGGAATAGCAGCAGAACCCTTTGAGTGGTCAAAATATTTATTCTGTTGTCCTTATCTGTTACTTATTTTTCTATAGAAATCAATGAGTTTGCATGCATTTCTGACTGCAGTACTTGATCTGCTTTCTTTTAGTCAAAATATTAGTCAAATTATAGTAGAAAAGCCTAGCAGATGACTGGTGGGACATTTGAAACAGATCAAAGGAAAAGTAGGTATCCCTCACATTGCTTACCTAACATTTGCACTTGTGTTGCATTTATCCAAGTGTCTCATGCCATTCAGAACTGCTCATGGCACTCCTCTTCCTTTTGATAGAGGCAACAAAAGATTGGTGACCATTGTTCACTGGAGCTGTTACACCACTGAAGATGCTGTGAAATGCTTTCTTATTAATTTTCGAGTGCTACCAATCCTTTTCAACTGAGTGTTGTTGCTCAAGACCAATAATTTACATTTACTGTGTAGTTAATGGATTTGCTGCAGCTCAGGGTGCAGCATGGTAACAGTTCTGTCAGTGGAACAGCAATGCCCAGGGTAGTTCATAGGACCAACCATTCCTGTCTGCATGCATGATGTAAAAAAACATGACTCCAGGAGCTAGCAACACTTGAGCCATCAGCATTTGTTGAGCCCTGGGGGGAAAAAAAAAAATTAAAATCTTCAGATTCTCTGAATCTTCAGAGAATTTTCAGAATGACAAGGTCCCAGATGTCTGAACTTCCACTGACCTGACTATATTTTGAATCAGACCATAAATGTGTTTCTTATCAAAGTTTTGGGATCAAAAATCTGACAAAGGAGATGCATTATTTTCAGGATGTGATGTCACAGAAAAAGCTGTTACTCTCCTGTGTGATCTCAGAGAGAGAAAACTGCTGTTTTATTTGGTGCTGCAGCCTGCTAAAAAGGAATAAATCATTAAATAGACACCATAAGTCAATTCTCCCTCACAAATTGACAAATTTATATCTGTCTTTAACATGGGAGCCATTACACGGGATATCAATTACTTCAAAAGTCATCTTTCACATTTGTTTGGCTTACATTGATAGAGATGCGTAAAGGTATTCTGTGTTCTGCACCAAAACCTGAGGGAATACCTACAGTTACCTTTTGGGGCTCCCTTCCCTAAACTATAAACCAAGCCCTAATTGCAAATGCATCATTTCATGCAGTGAACATATTTTGATGTAACTCTTGAGTATCATTTACATTGAAAAATAAAGGATCGATATTTGAGTTTTATCAGTTTGAATCCAATTCCCTGAAACATAAAGTTTTTAAGAACATCAAAACAAGTAAAGAGCACTCTCAAGTTCAAAACAGTTTTGTTGGAGGAAGAGTTGAAAAAAAAATTAAATATAAGTTTTGGGTTGACATAATCCAGGTTAAATCTGAAAAAGAAAAAGACTTACTTTTGTAAAAACGAAAGGCTATTTTATCACTCAGAGAATGTCACATCAATTGTAAAGCCATCAGCCTCAAGGCTTGTTGGTGATTGCTTCATATTTACTGTTAGTCCAGCAATGGAGATGGTACTTTTACAGTCTTTGGACAGACTAGTGAGTGTGACATTTAAAGTGTTGATTTTTGCAGCACTTATGTTAATTGTTGTAATTTTCCTGATGAACCACCATTCTGGTTCCCTGATGCAGCCAAGATAGTTTTACATTTTCTATGCAGGCCTCTTTGCCATTTGGTCTGTGTAGTGTCAGCTTCGAGTGCTACTGAAAGCAGACAAAATTGCAAGCAAATTGCATCAGATTGCCAACATTGTGAAAAGGTAAATTGCTTGCAAATCTATTTAAACCACTGCCCTATTTTCATCAGCTTCAGTACTTGGTATTCATGATTGCTTAATTGGCGACCTTTCCTATTGTGTAGTGCTTTATGGTGTAATGGAAAGCGATCTTTACCAAACCAATTACCCTTTTTTTCTCAGCACTACATTATTGCTGTGATTGCAACTGCCAGTCCTTTGTAAATGAACTTTCTGATTTCAATGATGTTTTTAAAATGTAAGATAGAAAAAAGTGGCATTCATATTGTGTGATGTTCTATTTTGAAGCCTTTTTGTAGTCACCATTGTCTGGGAAAATGGACTGAAGGGTTACACAGTACCTACAAATATCCATGTAACTATTATTAATATTATCATAATGTCTCCCTTTGTACAGCAGCTCAATTAGGAAAGGATAGGAGAAATATTTTGTCACCCTGTCAAGTGCACAGGAAGTGCTTTTGATGCCTCTTTTTTGACACATACATTATCTTCACTAATAATATGAGATTCCTTTTTAAGACATGGAAATAAATATACAAAATCTTAGCTGCTACGATAATTCAAATCCCCATAACTTTACAAAATGTATTTTTAAAGAGTCTTAGCTTTTCCAGACATTTAGGCATAAAATATTTTGAAATACTGTGGGCAGTATAAATAAAGGTAAATGTTGCCGTTTCCTTCCACTAGAACAGGGACTGCAGCTATTTGTCTAGTAAATACAGAGATAGTGAAAGAAAACATTTCACAAGGTGCATATTATCTAGTTTGGTTTTGGTTTCTGCAATAATAAGATGCAAATGTTTGAATGTGTTCCTGTACTAACAAAAAACTGAATTCTATAAAAATGGCCATTCTTATTTATTTTTGTAATACAGGATAAAAATAATCCAGAATTCCAAGAGCTTACTTTGTGTATTTATTTATGTGATTTAGGAAATTATATCGTTACTCGTAAGTGGCGACATGGAAAGGGCTCTACAAGTAATTTAGTCATTCCCTAATATGGCACTGTAAGTGCAAATGGATGCATCATTCTACCCCCTACAGTTAAGAATTCTGTTGCAATGACAAAAAAAATTGAAAGGATTTATTTTATTCTTTGTTCTTTATTCTTTTGCCAATTAAAAAAAGAAAATCTTCTGGTCAAGGTTTCTGATTATTTTAATATTTTTGTTGTGGTGCAATGATTTATTTACAGCTGTGCTCTTCAGTAAAGCAAGTCTTTCCACTAGTGTATAGTCTTTTTTATTTGTAAGAGAAAAACATCACTGAAATCTACTGTATGGCAGTGTGATTCTATTTCAAAGTGGTAAAAAAACTTTATTTTCTCTACTTTAGAAAATGGCAGAAGTCACTTACATATCTGAGTTTCTGTTTTATACCCAGAGCATGTAAGCCAGCATGAAATACTATTGATCTTGAATAAGTCATTGCACGTATAAAAACAGTGTGTGTGCACATGCACAGATATTCTCCCAGCTCTAATTTAGTTATAGTTTTTGGGAAGAGAGGAAGGAAGGTACCCATATCTCTGTCTTTGTAGAGAGTAAGAACATAGCAATGCAGATTTCCCCAATATAAAATTAACAGTTTTTTGTAATCAGAAAAGCTTAGGTGGGGGAAATGAGTGAAAGAGAGAAATCCTGGAATAAAATATTTGGAACTTCTTCCCATATATGTGTTTATAGAACACACAAATTGTCAAGAACAGCTTGTTCTCCCTCAATTTACTCTGCGAGCATTGTACAGGCACCCTAAGTGCCAACAGCAAGGATGGTGGCTTCACCTCAGAAGATGTTCTGTTCTTCAGAAAGCAGCTCCATGATGTGGCAGCAGTGAATAAGTGGACATTCAAACCTGGTATTACTGATGCACAGAAACAAATCAGTAGCTGTAGAAAGCTGGCACTGATGGAGCCCAAAGGTGAGGAGAGACTTTTAACTTAGTGAGAAGAGTGTAGCTGCAAAGGGAGGTCATGGCTTTGTGATGGGGCAGTGTAGTTTCAGTAAAGCAGCAAAATAACAGAAGTGGTATCTATTCCTTCAGTGGGAAGCACAGTGAGGAATGTGTTGAAGAGTTTTGAGAGTTATAATGGGCATGTGAAAAATGACAGAAAACTCAAGGGGCTTGCTGTAGACATTTTGCATTGATGATGAAACATGATCTGTGCAGCCAAAAATGTTTTATGACGCAAAATGAACTCTGTTTCCATATAGTAAAATGGAAAATTTTGATGAACAGAAACAAGGAAGTACTGTGTTTTGTTGTCCACAGTTTCCTGTTAGCTCTTTGTTGAACATATTCTTTAAGGCTTAGTTGTTGCATTGATTTCATGTTGACTCTTTGCCTTCAGTGCTATAAATGGGATAATGTTACCATAGTCACTGCAAGTTCATATTGTGATCCATGACCACACTGTTGTCCTGAATAAAATTTTAAATTAATACATTTGTTGCTGAACTACCAGGAACCACTGCCCTGCTGCACTGGTATGTTGTGTGTGTTGTCAATAGGATTTTTAATACTATAGACAAATAATTCTGGTTACTTAGTCTCCTTTTTTGCTCATAAATGTAACAAAATAATTGTACCATTAGGGAACAGAATTTTCCTTCTGGCATGAAAGCTGCAGAAATCCATGAGGCTAGCAAAGTAAAAACATATAAATGCATTCAGAGAGGAATACATAGTAATATCTCTTTAGCCATTCTTTGGTGGAATGTCATTAAGCCTTGATGAGCTTATAAATGAAGGTGTGATGAAATTAATCAATTTTTAAAGTACCTCTCTACATGTGTGTACATATATAATACGTATGTCCTGTTTTTC
Source organism: Passer montanus (assembly GCF_014805655.1). Classification (NCBI taxonomy): domain Eukaryota; kingdom Metazoa; phylum Chordata; class Aves; order Passeriformes; family Passeridae; genus Passer; species Passer montanus. Next base: position 13,457,993 of record NW_024356505.1, on the reverse strand, counting down.
AGGTTTCCTGACAATCAGTGGAAATTTGGTGCCATGGACTCTGTGATGAATGTTTCTAAGCTGACTTTAGCAGAAACTGGTCTGGAACTGTCCCTGTCCACGGTCATTCACCACTCAAAAAGGTAAGTGGGCACATCATTGAAGTTTGAACCATGTGTCGGATAACAAGAGTCACCCAAACAACAGCTTGTATTCAGAATTTTTCTTGTGTCTAAATAATGGTATTAGAACAAAATTCTTCACTGTGAAGGTGGTAAGGCACTGGAACAGGTTGCCCCGAGAATCTGTGAATGCCCCATTTCTGGAAGTGTTCAAGACCATGCTGGGTGGGGCTCTGAGCAACCTGGTGAAAGATGTGTCTGCCCTTGGTGGAGGCTATCTGGTCTTTAAGATTCCTTCAAACCCCAACCAATGCTGTGATTCCATGATTATTGTATTCAGAGTAAGATTGTACCCCAACATGACAGACAGTATCTGTATGCTATTTTTTACAAATGAATATGGGTGTTTTTTACATGGTTACACATTTACCAGTTGTTTCATGCAAATGGAAGTTTCTCCTAAATTTGGTTGATACAGAGCTTGGAGTGACTTAATTTTCCTAAGAAAAGCTTAATGTTCAGAAAGACAACTACTCCATAAATTTTGTCATGCCATCAACAGTTGGGTAAAACTGTGGCTAATCAAAAACTTGGGGTCTGTTGGGAAGTCTATTCAGCTGCGGGTTAGAAGCTGATGATAAGCATGGAGGCACTGCTTTGTATGTCTCTTTAAGTTTGCAAAGGTCTTTGATATCCCTTGGAGTAAAAATGATATGTGGATATAAGATATCATTTGTACTAATTTACAATTCACATAGCAATATGTAATCTCTCCTGAACTTTATCAGTATGACACGACAGCAAAATCTATCACAAAATTTCCACATGTTTTCTAAATGAAGAGGGTGTTCCTCTATGACAATATTTGGTTTTATTCCCTCACATTTATGCCCTAGACTAAATTATAGTATTTTGTTTGCAATTTTTTTGTCATATCATGTTAGCCTAATATACCACTAATACCATTTTAATACAGAAATTTTAGTATTCCTACTCATCGGATGATACAGTAAGTTATCACATTAGCCTGCTATGATTTCTTCTTGTGGTATCTGTTACTCCTCTATAATTACATTCTTACCTTTTTTTAAGTCTGATAGGTATCACCATTACCACACTTCTGCATTTGAGACCCTTCATAATCTCCACGTTACAAAGTTCTACAGCTGGAGAGATAACACTGATGTAGTTAACAATATTTGGTAGTGTATTTGCAGGTATCTGTGAGTTCAGTCTGCTATGGTGCAGCAGCTATGTCTGAAAATTGAAGTTTTGTTTTCTAACTTAGACAATGGGACAAAAGAAAAATATTATTATTATAAGGCAAAAAACCAAACAAAAACCCAACCAAAACTGTGCTTACACAGAGTACCTGGGGTTTCTGCAGCAAATGAAAGAGGAAACCTTTCTCAAAAGTGATATTAAAAACGCCTTTGTTTCCCTACAGTTTATTTTTTTCCGGTAATGTTCTATTCACTTATTCAAATAGATTTATAAACCTTCAAAGGAAAAGGGAAAACAAGGAAAAATCCCTGTATTTGTGTTGACAGCTCAGTGCCTGCAGCTTCCCTGCAAGGTGCTGTCTGGTGACACTCCCTTCCATGGAAGGAAGCAGGAAAATTATACTGTCCTGGACCAAGCAACCTCTCATCCTCTTTATGACTGAACTGATGGAAGCAATTGTTTCTCACTGCTTCTTTTTTTCCCTTTTTACCTTACCTAAGATAGAATTTTATTTCTTGGCTTAACTAGAATGGTAAGAGACCTGGTATAGTAAATGGATTAAATGATGAACTGTGCAGTTGTCCGGACAAATCTTATACTCTGATTTTTTAAACTGGATTTTTTCCTGTCCCTGTGTGCCCAGATTTGTCTCAGATCTGCAACAGTGTCTTAGATTCACAGTATTGGAACACCTACTCATTCCAATCTTGCAGTTATAGCAGTGGGAGTCAAGGAAGCAAATTAAATACCTGAATATATTGTGTTTTGCTTAGAAATAGAATCAGGTATATTTTAGAAATGCTTTAACAGTACAATGTTGTCCTTAACAGGCCATCTTGAAATGAATTCTTACTCCAGTTAACCTATCCATATAATTGTACAGCTGTCCTTCTACATGGACTTTTGCACGTGTCCTTTTGGGGTTGGTCTGCTTAAAGCAGCCAGAGCCTGAGAGCTGATTCTGTGAGGTTTCCAGTTAGATGTTGCTGCTGTTTGGGGCCCCCCTCCATTTAATCTAGAACTCATTTCCAGCTTGCATTCACTTCCACCATGTTCTTACTGAGACATCACAGCTGTAATCCAAGGTCAGAAGCTGGCTGATTTTTTTTTGCCTGCTTTTAGATTTCTAAGAGTGGCATAATACTATGTGTAATTTTGCCCAAGTTTGGTTTGCAAACCAGCTGATTTGCAACCATTTCCCAAATATTTCCTTTAGGTTCTTCCCCTGTAAAATGTGACTGGATTCCTTTGAACCTCTCAGTGGCTGAGTAGGAAAGATGTATCTTTGATCAAAATAAAGTTCAATAGGACATTCAGAGGTGCACAACTGGAAGAAGACTGGAGGAAAATCTACACATCTGAGTAGGACCTGAAGTATCCAGGAAGTATGTCTTGGTCCTTAGTGACATTTTTTGAAAGGTGTTTTCTGTGCTTCAGATTCAGGTGTTACTGATCTTCAGGTTCTGTGCATAAATAATTAACAAATTATGGTTGTTAGGAGAGCAGATTTACAAAGCATTGGGAAACCAAGTAATTAATTTTTGATTCTCTGCCTTTCTACTTAGTGGCCATAGCATCTTCCTCTTGGCTGCAGTGTGGGTCTATAGGAACAAAAGTGGAAATTTCTCTTTGATTATGCAAATCACCATGGTCACTCCATCAGTGTCCCCAGTCACAAGAATATCTGCTCCTTTGAGTGGTGTTCTGCAATGTCATAAATATTCTTTCAAAAAATCTTCTGAGCTTATAGTTCTCTTTGGGGAGTTGCCACAGGTTCTGCCAGTGCACATGTTCATCGTTTTAAAGGGGATGATCATACAAGCTGGAGAGCCATGCTGGATAAAGGCTTCTCAGCCCTTTCAGTGCATAAATTAGACCTAATAATGAAATAACTTGTCTCTTGTTACTCAGAAGTTTCTATTTCAAAATCAAAAAATGCTGTGATTAACCTGACATCCGCTGATTACTGAAATTTCTGAAAGTTTGCTATTATTGTTTTTATGATTCAGTTTTAGTAGTGCAAAATTCATTGCCCATATTCAGGTTGTATGTATTTTGCTCAGATTTATGAGCTAAATGTTCATGTTGATACATAGTTTGTTTGCAACACAGTACAGCTGAGGGGGCAACTTTGCTGTTGCTTCAGAGGAGCAGGTCCAGGTCAGAGCAGATCAGTCTGATGGGACACATTCCCCTCCAAAATTTATCAGGAATTGTCTATTCCTACCATTAATACATATTAACATTGATATTATTAAGTGTTTAACCATAATGTTTTTACTTTCTTAACTCACCTTCAGCATCCCTCTTCATAAAAGAGAGCTAAGGGTTTGTAGGGTATTCAAGAGCTTTATTCAGAACTCTCAAGTTATCCTTGAAGATAGTAATACACTTTAATTTCTTTGTGTTGCTGCATTGTGGTTTTACAGATTGACTGTAATTTTGCCTACACCTGCCCTCAGGATCTCAGAAGCTAAGCTTTATTATTTTAATGAATTTACACAAAATATATCTTGGTCACTTAAACTACATTTCAGGAAAGAGGTTCTAGGAGGTCAACAGATGAAAGTATACATTTTTTAAATGTGGTGTAATTTCCTTTGGATGATTTTCCTGGCTTTCGAATTGTTAAGGAGTGCACATGTTCCTTTACTTCTGGAGAAAAAAAAAAGTTTAGAAACAAGAATTCCTGGAATTTAATGGGAATTCTAGTGCAAATCTATATGATGTACTTAGCAAACAATCCCAGCAGTAGTGGTGATTAGCGCCCTGCTCTGAAAGGCTGGTGATTTGAGGTCTCTTCCCCCTTGTTGAGTAGATGCTGCAGGGCATGGGGAGCTCCTGGTGAGCTGTGACCTTTCCTGAGAGTACAAGAGGCTTCATGGGAAACTCCCCCAGCGCTTCTATCTCTGACCTTGTGCTTTGGGGATGCTGTGATTTCTCCAGAATGAGGAGATAACGGGGATAGTTTTCAGAATTTTCTATATTTTGTTCTGGTTGATGTAGTGTATCTTGTGTGATGTGTTCTTTGGCTAGCTCAGGTAAATGGAATAGGATGTGTGTGATGCTGCACTTATTGCAACTCAGCCAGAAATATTCATTTTTTGCAGGTGGCAGGTGAAATTCACTGGGGTATTAAGAAAAAGTTTTGATGAATAGCTGCACATTCTCTCCGCCTAAGGTCTGTTGTTGCATTTGAACTGTAAACTGAAATGACAGTCGCTTGCATGGCAGAACACCCAGGAGAGCACAGCAACAGCAATGCCACCTGTTATTCATTGTGTGACTAGTGAAAAGACACAGGTTCTGTGTGACTGTCAAAAGAACATAGCAGGTTCTCCCTGGTGTGAGAAGATTGAATATATGATCTATTTCTTCTTTTACTAGTGAAGAGATTCTGACACATTATGTGTACATTCAAAGGTAAAAAGTTCCATTGTGTGTTTTACATGCTGTAGCAGTAACTATTATTTAGCAGTATTTAAATTTTATGAAGTATTGAATTGCATTACTTCTTTGTTATTCCTTCCTTGAACACCATCACTCTACCAAAAAAAAAAAAAAGGTGAGATGTATAACTGTGAGAAATTTTAGAAGGTACATAAAATCTTTTAGTTTATTCTTGACAGAGTCATATAGCATCTATGATGCTTTCCCAATAACACATTTCTTTAAATGCTAAGGTAAAAAGCTTTTAACTTTGGGAAATCAGATCAGCTTGAAAACTATACAAAAATATTAAAGAAGGTAGAAAGAGTTACCAAATATTATATGGAAGAAGGATACAGTAGGTTTTCTGGTTTGCTAGTGAGTATAGCTTTCAAACTTCATGAAGAATTTAATCTGCTGCTTAGGAGGACGTCAATAGAAATGTAATGATTATAAATTTTATAACTAGCTGTGAAAGCAACAGATGAAATTTTTATGGTTTTCTTTGTTGTCCCAGGCTGTACCTATGAATGTTGGATAGAGGGATTTTAAAGATCTTCTAAGGCTGGAATCCAGTGAATGCATTTCCCTCACCTGACTCAAGCTGTAGGAGCACTGCATCACCAGAGAACTCTGCTCCTTGTGCGTCTGCCAGGACAGACCTCTCATCGCTCCTACTGCACAGGCTGTAGGCTGAAAAACTGCCTTTAGCGAGGGATGAATTGGTCTAGAAGGCCAAAAGTAAGACTGGGATGAATTGCCTTCCAGGGTCCAACATTCCTCTGCACAGGTTGCTGAGAAAGGTCAGCTAGGACAGGTAACTTATAGAGCTCAAAATTAAGCAATGAACTGTCTGTTGACACAGTAACAAGTCTGAAGTAGAGTCAGAGGCAAGAACTGAGTCCTGAGACCCAGAGGGAGACTTGTGCTCTGGACAGTTTACAGTATCTTCAAACAGCCCAGATTTTCTATGTTTCATACTCAACATTGTCTGAGATTAGTTTCCTTGAAGAGATTTCAGATTAGTTTGGCAGAAGCAGACACATCCTAGATTACTAGCTGTATTTGAAATGGTTAACCTCAACCCAGGCTTTGTTGGCTGAGTTATTCAGTAGTTATTTTTCTGTATTAAAAAAACAGGCTCTTGGTTTTAGTCAGAACTTGTGGTCTCTTGGAAGACCAGGCCAGTTCAGTGTCCATTTTGACAAAGTAATCTGCTGGTCATGTCAAATGTCCATGTTGGTGTCGGTGAACACAGAAGTGAAAAAAAATTATTTAATTTAGAACTTGTCTCTATCCTCATTCTGGGAGAAAATACTGATTTCTTTTCAAGCTTATGCTGAGAGCAGCCAGGTGCTCAGGTAGCATAAGACAATGCCATAAGAGAGGATTACCAGAGGCTAAAAGAGGCAGAGACAGTATCAAGGAAAAAGACACCTGCAGGGAAAATAAGTGCAATATCCCTCACAAAATGATATCTTTCTAATTTCTTGAGGGTTGGTCCCACTGTGTCAGACAATCACAAATGAAGGGAAAGGAGAAAATGTAAAATAAATCAGTGTTCATCATACTGGTTTTTCAAACTGTAGTGATTTACTATCATAATACTTAAGGGCAAATCGTGCTGAGGTGTCGTAAATAAACCATGTAACATTTGATTTTCTGCATGTTGTCATATTTCTGTGTATCAGAGTTTCTATTACAAGTCAGCTATCATTTTATCTTGCTAACAATTTGGTATCAGTTTTGTTTCTTCAACTTTTTTCTAGTCCAAAAATTACATGTTTTTACTTCCACTAGCATGAAGAATTAGGACATGGAGAAACAGCAGAATCCTCTGCTACAATGAGTGTTTGTAAACCTTTGGCTGCAGCTGTTCTGCTTGCACAAATAAGAAGAATTTATATATATTTTTTTTGCTTATTAGCTTTTAACCAAGTGAAATGTGAGCAGGACCCTTAATGAACTAGGATGTAACAAGAGCAGCTCATAGTATTGAAATTGTAGGCTGTGACTTGGGCTTGTTCTTTGTTTTGTGCTGTACTATCCAGCATCCCAGTTAATACCATTAATACTAAGTGGTTGAGCCTTGTGATATGCTGAACTTCCCAAAAAGCAAAGGAAACAGAGGATTCTGATATACATTGGAAATATGTAATGTCTAAAGGTAGCTGTCCTCCCCTCCACCCTGTATTTTGTCAGATGACAGAAGATTAAGAAGAAAACAACAAACACCCAAAAAATTATGCTGGTTTTGGGACATTCCCAAACTAAACATTTTAGTTCTTGGTCCCTCAGTGCTTCTTATAAGTACGGAAGCGACGAATAAATCACTGCCTGAAGGAGACGACAGACTTAAATTTAGAAAAACCTGCTGATCCTCAATTGTTCCCAGATACGAGCTAGTTCTTTCTCAACTCTGGTCTTGATAGAATTCACAGAATGCACAGATTGACTAGGTTGGAAGAGACCATCAAGATCTTCAAGTCCAACCCATTTCCCAACCCCTCAACTAAACCATGGCACTGAGTGCCACATCCAATCCTTTATTAAACACATCCAGGGATGGTGAGTCCCCATCTCCCTGGGCAGACAATTCCAGCACTTGATCACTCTTTCAGGAAAAAAACTTTTTCCTAATATCCCTTGATGCATCTTGATATTTTCCTTCAAGTAAAATGCAGGAAATATTTTGTAAAACAGGTCTCCTTTGAGTCCAGAAGGGACTCTCTGGTCTTGAGGTCTGTAGTGCAGAAGACACCTCTCTTCCTTTGGTGCAACAAGTCAGCTGGGGGCAATCCCTAGGTACAAGATGAATTGTAGTGCAGGAGTAAGTTACCTTAGCCAACTACTGCCAAAGCATCCCAGCCTCTGTGTTTTTTCTGTAATTATTGCATTTAATACAGCTAGTTACTTGCACAAAAGAGCTTCCGGATACAGCAATTTCCACGGAGGGCTGTTTGGGAATGTAGAGGCCCATCATTTAGCTCTCATATTGTTGGGTTGTCAGAATTGATCATAGCTCTTGACGGAACACTTCTAGGTTTTTTTATGGAGTGCATCAGAGTGACATTTCACATTGTTTAAGTAGGAGTGATCTGTTAGTTTATATTTTATCTAAAACTGCAGAGCAGATGACCTCCCTCAGGGTCTAAATACATGAATCCTATGTGCATGTTATAATTAATAGTAGAGCTAGGAGAGAAATTCATAACAAGGGGCCGAAGAGCTGGGCAGAACAACTTGTCAAAAAGAAGGAAATTCCACTACAGATTAGCTTATTTTTAAGCATGTCAAGCTCTACATACAAACATGATATATTGCTTCCTTGTAATGTCTGTTTAGGCCCAGATGCTCGAGGCAGTGTCAGGGAGTGCTGTAAATTTTGTCTGAGTCAGGGCAATTCTGATTGATCTCTGAGTGTAAAATCGATAAGAAGACACTGTCATTTTCTTAAAGGATGAGCTAGAAAAGGAAAATAAATTAAGACTCCACTGAATGTCTATCTCCAGTGCTCATTAATTCAGTGTGGTCTGTACTTTGTTAATGTTATGTCCACAGCTTTAATCTTCCAGGTGCTCTTCCTGCAGATAGTCGACAGCAGCCCTTTATTATGTTATGTATATTTCATCTACACGTGGTGGAAATAAAATGTCTGCCCTCTTTTTTCCCCTAGCTCTTGATTAATCCATTTTATTATTTTTCAGAAATACATCACTTGGGTACTGATTAACTTAAAAATGGAAAGCCATTGTCTTTCTTGCGTGTCCTTCATCAGAACTAACACACTGGCTGCTCATTTGTCTTGGGTTGTTACAGCAAATAACGACTACCAGGCATTTCCCCTTATGTAATATACTTCAGGAAGATTAATTTACTTCTGCTCTTTTTCTCTGCTTCTTTTTTGTCTACTAAGACTTTTTTGACATGTTTTGAACTCCCTCCCAGCTCCCACTCTCCTGTTTCCTCTTAAAAATTTTACAGCCTGCACTGGAGCAGCAGTGCTGAAACTGCTGATTATAGTCTCCAGTCCAGGCCACCAGTGCTGCTGCAGACACGGCTCCTTTCTGGGCTGACTTGCCTTGCTCTGAACTGGTAAATAAGAGCTCAGGGGACTGTCCGTTAAGAATAAAAATACATTATCACCTTATTCCCACAACCTTCTCTTGCATAAGAAGTCAACTTGAAGTTAATAGGTCTGCTAAGGGGCATAGAGGCCATTCTCACAAGTATAGCTTAAGATGCTGTTACACTGCAATATAAAATTAGTTTATTGCTAAATAGCCATTTCCCTTTCTACACATCTACATCTGTCAATGTAGAATAGCTTCTAAACACAAACAACAGGTCACTTCATGCTCCTGTTTCTACTTCACAATGTTAACATCAGGGCCCAAAACCACAGTGACTGTCAGTGATCAAGTTAAAAGAAACCAAATATGTAAATACTTTTTGGCAAGGAAAAGAATATTTTCCATACTCCACCCCCCAGCTCTGCCTAATAATTTAAATGCTGTTTACTTATAACTTCATTATATACCTCTAGGGTATGTTGATTGGGAAAACAGAGGTAGTTGAAAAAGAAGACCTCTTGACTTCAACAAGCATTTAATGCATATTCATGAAACATCTAATTCCCATCCCTTAAAAAAGTATTGTACATGCCAATTAATTAAGCTTCATGGAGAGGCCATTGGTGAGACTTAACCTTGTAACATCTGTTTCCTAGTTTATCAGGCTTTACCTGAGCTAAAGGCGTGGTTTCGGTGATCTCCTCAAGCAGTCTGTAACATTTTATCTGAAAATCATCCTTCTGAACTTTTTCTTGTATTCACTGAAATTTGATTTTCAGAGAAGCTCAGGAAATCTTTTAAACATTGCATTCACTGTATCTAGAACTGAATATATTCAGCTAAACTCTAAAATGCTATGTGCTTCTATGTTTATCCTTGAAAAAGGCATAAGCCAACTTCTAGGTCTTCTCCTGGTTATGTGTCAAAAAGTTTTTGCTTTGAGAATAGCTTGCTAGGGGTAGTAGCACTCCAGAAGAGACTGAGCTTTTGTCCATATCTACTGTTCCTACCACAAGGCTACAGCCAGTGACATCCAAAGCACAAAAATAATTTTGTGCCACAATAAAGTGGCACAAACTATCAAAATGTCTTCTGTAGTATTTAGGTTAAATTGAGGATTTTATCATCCTTGTCTATTAGGAGAGAACCAGGAGCCTGATTTGCACTTGACACACATGGCCTGATCTCCAGGTTCCTAGGAAGCCCTGATTCTTTTAGCAGAGATAACTGACTTCTGATGTTAGCAGAGATACTGACTTTGCTGAGAAAACAGGCAAAGGTGAGGTCATGGCCAAAAATCCTTCAGGGCAGAGTCAGGATATGTGGTATTCTCTGCATCTTCCAAGCCACCCATCAAGGTAATCTGGATTTTTAAACAGAAGAAGCTGTAAACTTCCTCCAAATAATAACATTCCACATTAGGAGAAAAATTAGGACAAACTAAATGCAGAGAGTAGCCCAGATATAGAATTGCCTCTGGGTTAGATAAACACTGATACGATTGTTGTCTGAATTACAAATCTGTAAACCCTCTGACAGCCAGCTATTTGCAAAGGCAATAAGCATTTGCGATAGCAAAGGATTTCACAGTGGTTATGCTGCCCAGCCACATGTCTAGATCAACTGAATTTGGGAGTCAAGTTAGAAAATCTCCATCAAAATGGAATTGCTCAAACTAAACATTATTGAGCAAGTGTATTTTTCAAACACATTTTGAATGTGACTGAAATGCAGCGATAAGTTTATAAACTATATCATAGTAGACATTTTTATACTGCCCTTGAAAAACGCACCTATAGTTGAGTGGATGGAATGGATTTAATAGTAATATATAATATAAATACATGTAGTAAATATATAAAGCTATGTATATAATGCACATACCAAATGACAGTACATGTAGATTCCAGATTGTCTGCTCTCCAGAGCTTCTGCTATATGTATACTTCCAGCAGTCAGACAATGAAACCTGTGCAAATTTATTTACCCACAGCAGAATCAGTGTGTAGGCTTTGACATCCTTTAACCAAGGTTTTTAAACCATGCCTGTATGTAGTTGAAAGACAGCATGAATTTTTGTGAGCTCATTTTGCTTGAGAGGATCAGTTCTAACTTAGATCTAAATGCTTAGTGCATAAACAGAAAAAAAAATCCCTGTAGATTTAAAAATATTTATATCAATATATATATAAATATATATAATATTTCTCTATATATCTACATCATTAAACATATATTTTATGCAGGAAAAATCCTAACATAAATAACCACACTTCTACTACAAGAAAAAACCAAAATTCACCTTATTTAAATTAAACTTGTTCTGGTTTTATTATTTGAATTAGCATTCCCACTGATTTTGGTGGATAAAGGAAATAATTCCTGTTCTGTTCTTCCATCATGTGACTTAGCTAAATAAACAGTAACTGATCCAAAAGCTGATACTGAAATTCTGAATGAAGCAAGTAGGGTGATAGTAATGTAGGTTTTGGGTCAAGACACTTAACTGGTCCAGATTTCCTCTGGGAATAGTAAGAGGTTTATTAAAAAGTGTCAAAATGATGGCTAGCTGCTTTTCATTAAAAATTATTGACAGGGTTAACTACATCCTTAAATACAAACGAAGAGATGTTTTTACAACTATACCAAAGATTTGCTTATGAGACCCTTAACTTTTTCTTCAGTCAGACTTCCAGTGACTCCATGGAAACAGAAAATCAAGTTGGGTCAAGCTAATTTAGGCACTACAAAAAGAGGTTAGATGCACAGAGTGTATTGATATGGATCTGTTTATAAAGGAATAATAATTTAAGAAACCTAATATGCTTAACACACGGCCATGTCTAAGGTTGCTTAAAGGTTTAGGATTTTTGTCAGTGCAACCATGTCCTGGTGTTTTGAGCAAAATTATTTAGATAGGGATCACACTTGGTTTTGAAAACAGAGTGCTGTTGTACAACTTTACAGTGAGATGTTAGTTATTGATAGAATGTAACACATTTCTTGAGGTTTTATTTAAACATGTTGAGATTTCTATCAAATAGATTTGGGATTGATATCTGAAAAGGATTATGGCATAAAAGATGCTCTGGGATGGGGGAATAGAGATCCAAAAGAAGAGATACAAGAAATGGATATCCAAATTATTTTAAACCGAGGTCCAGCCCCAGTAGCAAAAGCTCTAAGAGAAATAAGAAAATTGGGAATTTACATTAAAATAGTAAGGTGAGTTTTGGAAAATCTGATCTCTGGCATGGTCCATTCAACTGGGTCTGTCATATTGATCCATGAGATTTATTGTCACAATTAAAAATTTGCATAGAAAGGGTTTGTGTCGTTTATGGTAGTATTAATTATCTGTCTTGTTACTGTACTGAACAATCTAATATTTCTCAATCTAATTTTATACTTTGGTTATTAAACATCTGGGAATAAATTTTCAAAGCTGTGAAATTTATCCCCAGCTGTTCTGTGAGCACTAGTGGAAATAGGTGTACCAATCCCACAGTTTCATAACACTCAGCACATAGGTATAAGGACTCACTACTCCTTTCTGAGCAGTAATTCATTGCTTCTTACAATGAATTCATGCTTTTTACATAGAAATATCTGCCAATTTATAAAAGACGGTGCTATTGAAACCAACAGGCTAGTTTCCTTTGACTTCAGTGGGGGGCAGGATTGATCTGAGAATGTGAGCAGGTTGATGTTCTTTATGAGTGTACATACTGAGAAGTATTAATGAGAACATGTTTTACAGTATGTGTGCTGCATGTGCTTCCCATCCCAAGAAACCTTAGAACTGCTGTATGCTTATATATCTATAGTGTGGCTGGAACCCATATCCTTTTGGATATGAATAGCAACAGTAAATCAATGTACATGTTTATACTGCATCATGAATCTCCTTTTCTACTGGAATATTTGAAACAGCAGCAGATGACTTGAATTTGTGAATTCAAAAGCAATGCTTGCTACAACAGGGGGCATTTTCAACAGTGGCTGCTATTGTGAGGGACTTGGTTTAATGGTTTAGTGAAGGCATCATAACATCCTTGTCACTTTTACAGGTTTCTCTTAAACAACTTGCTTTCATTTTGGACACTCCTTGGCAAACAGTTGAGTCCCAGGCCTCCAGTAGATTTCACCTGCAATTTATCATTCAAATCAAGGTACCAAAAGAGAAAAAAAGCTTCTTTGGAAATCAGCAGTATTGATATTTTACATATTTGAATCACTTGCTCTTTTATATGGTACTCTTTTGAGATAGCCCTTTTTTCTATAACATTGTCAAAATGAATTGCAGTCATGCTTCATAATACAGGTGTTGAACATTCAGCTCACATATGCTGAAATAGCAACCACAGACATTTTCCCATTTCTTCTGGGAATCACCAACATTTGAAAGCACAGCTGTAGCTTCAGGTAGTTTTTCTGTTAGTCGTTAATAAAAATGGAAAAATCACTAAGGAAAAGATGACAATGAAAGAAAGTATGTAAGTTCCAGTATGTAAAGAGGCTTACAAGAAGTATGGAGAAGAACTTTTCACAAGAGCATGTTGCAGTAAGAAAAGGGGGAATGGCCTGAAGCTGCAGAAGCGTAGGTTTATATTAAAAGTTTCTTACACTGGGTGTGGTGAAGCACTGGATGGAACAGGTTGAAGAGAAGTTGTGGATTCCCCATCCTTGGAGGTGTCCAAGACAAGGTTGGCTGGGGCTCTGAGTAACCTGGTCTAGTAAAAGGTGTAACTGCTCATGGCAAGGGGTTGGAGCTAGAGGGTCTTTAAAATCCTTTCCAACCCAAACCAGCTTCTGATTCTATGAAAATAGAAACAACTAAGTGGGGGAATAAATTCCTCTTTCAAGCACGCTGCTTGAAGGGTGTATTATGTTATGGAGGAAAGGGACTTGGGAGATTATTTTTACAAAGGTTTTTTCCTTGTTGCCTGTTTCCTTTTTCATGTATTATTGGTTGCTGTCAGAGTGCTTGTCTGAAATGTACTTTCCAAGACATCTGATTCTTTATCTGTTTTATGAAATACATGAAAAAGAGAAAGCAGCTGCACTGCTCTCCTTCAAATGCATCTTCACAATCACTTTCTGATACTCATCTGCTCTCTTGCCATCACTTAGGCACCCAACACTACTTCACCTAGAACCCATCAGGAGACCCTTATTAATCAACCAAGCCCAGAGAGAGTACTTACATAATGTATTGATTGCAAGTCCATCTATAAAATATCAAAACAGAGATAAAAATGTATTACTGAGAGATTTCCTTGCTCTGTTCTCATTTTGTTGCTTCTGTAATTTGTCTTGATGTTGCTTTTGGAGTCTTGAAAGATGCACTGCAAATGTCTTCTTTGATCCAAAAATTCTGCTCTTCCTTGCTGACAGGAACTCTTTTTTTCTAAGACAAGCTGCCTGCAATGGTGGCTGGAAAGTAGCTCTTATATTTCTTTCCACTCATGTGCAAATTCAGAATTCTCCATCTTTGTAAGGCAGGACAGTATTCACAGGAGCAATCCTGCAATCCACATTCTTTCTCAGTTAGAGCTGCCTGATCAAGAGACCATATAAAGTGTGACACACTGCAAGAGCCACTGCTGTGAGCGTCAGGTCCTGTTTCACCCCTGCCACAGCAATGGTCCATTTGGACTTCAGAAGTAGGACCTCTGTGGAACTAGAACCATGCCCTGGAACTAGAACAATGCCATTTCTTGTTTGACTGTTCAAGATGTCTACCTTTGCAGGTACAGGGAAAGATTTTAGGTAGTTAAATGCTCTTAAATATATGAAAAGGCAAGAAAATCAGAAATACATTATTTAAGTGAGCTTAAACTAAATACCTTTTGAAAAAGCCTTTTCTACAATTAAAAAATTAAGCAGGGAAGAAGTGGCATACCTGAAATATGACCAGTGACCCTTATATCCAGTGGAATTTTCACTACTTGTCTAGCTCCCACTTCACAAAAGTCATGTTCTTCTAATCAACATTAGTGCTAATTACATTTAGCCACTTTTGGCATTCTTTACTCTATTAGAAAATGTGTTTTTAATTCTTCCACAGTCTACACAAATTCATATTTTTTTTCCATAGGTTTTAGTTTTTTGCTTTTATGACTAGAAAAATCTCTCTTCTATGCAGAATAATTTTTCTCCACTTCCAAGAAACTTCCCTACATTTCCCCTTAAAGAAATATTTTGATTCTCCATTTCCTACCTTTCTCCTGGCTATTAGGGCTGCATGTGATATGTTAGCAGGGTTACTAAGGTGCATAATTTATTTTTTATTCCTCCACAGTCTACAGAAATTCATATTTTTTTCATAGGTTTTAGTTTTCTGCTTTTATGACTAGAAAAATCTCTCTTCTATGCAGAATAATTTTTCTCCACTTCCAAGAAACTTCCCTACATTTCCCCTTAAAGAAATATTTTGATTCTCCATTTCCTACCTTTCTCCTGGCTATTAGGGCTGCATGTGATATGTTAGCTGTGTTACTAAGGTGCATAGTTTTCAGCTGATTTCCAAGGGCATGTTGTAGTACATGCCAGAATTGTACACTGTGAAAAAAGTCTGGTAATGGTGGCCATTAAGTTAAACCTTTTTCTTTTGACTGAAGAAGTCTTTGATGGAACAGAGAGGCCTAGAACCCACATTATTTATGCATTTTGATAGATTTTGTCAGCAGAAAATCACGCCTTCTTCTTTTGACTGAAGAAGTCTCTTGATAGAACAGAGAGGCCTAGAACCCACATTATTTATGCATTTTGATAGATTGTGTCAGCAGAAAATCACAAAAGTCTAAGAAAAATAAAACTTCTCTTTAGCATGCTTACAGCCTTGTCCTGTGGACCATCTGCCCATTTTTGAGCTGGTGTGCTAGGTGTGTATTCCTAGCTCTGAAAGGCATTAGAAGTCACCTCAGGCACCTTTTAGCCTGTTCAGTTACATTCCTAGCAAGAAAGGAAGCTATTTTCATCCCAGATGTGATCCCATTTAACCCTTGCATGGGATAATAATGAAATTTGTTATCTTTACCATTAATTTACATTCTCTGTTTTTCCCAGGGTGTCTTCTCTGAAGTACCCGTTTATTTGTACTATTCAGAGAAGCTGGTGCTTTCAGTAAACTCCCCTCAGGGCTAGCTGCTGGGCATCAAATCATTACCATAATGACATTGGTGATCGTACTGCCTAGAACCATATAGAAACTTATTTGAGCAATGTATACAATAAAAAAATGCTTCATCCTCCCATGGGCTCTTCAACTGAAGGTGCTGAAGCTGTCTCATCAATAGAAAATGTCTCTAAGATGACATTGGTGATCGTACTGCCTAGAAGTATGACCATATAGAAACTTATTCGAGCAATGTACACAATAAAAAAATGCTTCATCCTCCCATGGGCTCTTCAACTGAAGGTGCTGAAGCTGTCTCATCAATAGAAAATGTCTCTAACAAATTCATAGTTAGATTTGCAATTTGAATACATCCTTGTTAATTCATTGATTTTTTTTTTGGTAGAGCTCTAGCTTCCAAGAAAATGGAGCAAGCTTGTGCCTCAAGCACTTAGAGCAGATGCACTGTAAGGACAATTTAGGCACCTATATGAAAAAAAACTTCCAGAAACCCTTGGATATTCACAGAATTCTGTAGAAATATATACATATCTTTAATTACTTTAGTTCTCATCTCTTCTCTAAGCTAATTTTTAACCCATTTATTTTCTCCCTTTCCCAGTCCCATTTATTTTCTCCCTTTCCCAAACAGGAATGCCTCTTCCTTTCTGTTTTGCCTTTTCTCTTTCATTTTTCCCCCCTCACTATTGACTTTCTTATCCTTGTCTCCTCAAGGTAGAGCTCTAGCTTCCAAGTAAATGGAGCAAGCCTGTGCCTCAAGCACTTAGAGCAGATGCACTGTAAGGACAATTTAGGCACCTATATGAAAAAAAACTTCCAGAAACCCTTGGATATTCACAGAATTCTGTAGAAATATATACATATCTTTAATTACTTTAGTTCTCATCTCTTCTCTAAGCTAATTTTTAACCCATTTATTTTCTCCCTTTCCCAGGTTATTTTCTCCCTTTCCCAGTCCAGCCAGGAATGCCTCTTCCTTCCTGTTTTGCCTTTTCTCTTTCATTTTTCCCCCCTCACTATTGACTTTCTTATCCTTGTCTCCTCAAAAGCTCAGAAGGTAGTTTGACTACCAGTTGGCTGCTTGGGCAGTTTCATTGCTACAGGAAATGAATTTGAGCTGGCTGGGATCTAGGATTTGCTTCCCATGAGCTCTCTAACCACACCAAAGCATGGTGTTTGCTTGTGTCAGCCAGGTTGTCTTTTCCACAGAGATTATCTGGATGTCAGGAGGGCAGGGAGCTGGTCTCCTGCAGCACTGTGCAACATCTCTTCTCAACAAGTGCAGCCCCTGGATCTGCAGGAAAAGTGGTTTTTTCCTAGCTGCCTGAGGCTGTGGCCTGTTGCAGCATTGTGGCATCTCTTAGATGCCCCCTTAAGAAACTGAGGCTCTGAAAACTGTCTTGGGTTTTCTGCTCTTGGCATGGAGCATTTTGAAGTGAAGAATAGTCAACAGTCACCACATGCAAGTCCACATGTCCACTCTAAGAGCTGGATGAAAGGCATCCTTTATCCAGCAGATGAATTTTTCCTTTGCTATCTGACTGTAAGGACTGATAATAATAGTGCACCCCTTAACAAGGTTTGATATTTCCAAATGTCATCTCTTCTGGTTTCATGTGCACTTGTTGATTGTTCTAACATCTTAATTAAAAGTGTAACTCTAATAATGGACTTATTTTCAGCCTGCTTCTCTGAGTGGTGCATTGTATCAAAGGACAGGCAATTCAGAAAGCAGTTAGCTGTGGATCAACAGTGACACAGAGCACTTGTGTAGTCGCTGGGGGTCAGTCAGTACATTTCTTTTACACTGGTGCTAGTCAATCACTTTTGTTTTCCAGATTAATTATGTAGCCTTTCATTAAAAAACGAGGCACTCTGGTTTCTTGCCATTTTCATTTCACTTGTGTCTTTGCCTGGGTGAATTTTACACCAGGGCCTTCTCTATGTTGTGCTTTTCCTCTTTTTTAGGCAAGAAAGTGGAAAGGGTTCAAATAATCTAAAAATCTAAAGGGATGAAAGAGGCTTAGTTGATAATTTCTGTATATCTGTAAAGTAAGACAATATAAATTCGTCTTGCAGAGGTGAATATTTCCCCGTGCTAATGTTATTGTCTCCTTTCTCTTCATGTTCTATAGTTTTCTGTAAAAGCTGAAGCAGTGACTATATTCAACACCTGCGTCTTTAACAGCCACTGCAGTGTAATTACCTTTCTTGAATATTCTATAGAATTGTCAAACAGCAATTTTCTTTTTCAAGACAAGCTTTTGAATAATGCCGTTTACATACAGAGCTTAACTTCTCTTATGTTGAAAATCTAATTATAAGTATCCAAAATTTACTGCATGTTTGCTGTTTTATAATTCAGTCTACATAAAATTGCTAAAACACAACACCTTTAACATTTATTCTGGGGCTGAATCAGCACACTCTTTATTGGACACTTTTTCAGTCTTAAATGTAATTGATTCTGTAACAATATTTTTTGATTTTTCTTATTGTGTTTATCTTAAATTTCCATACAGAGGTACAGAGCAAGAGGAGAGGCTATTGATAGAGATGCCTAATGTTCTTTTACTGTTTTTTCATTCAGTGAATATTTATTTTGTGTTGCAAGGAGAATATCTCAGCATTTCTCTGAGAGAATCTAGGAAAAACACTCCAGCATGTTTTATTCTGTTTGGTGTATTATTCACTGGATATTTAATGCTGATGTTGATTGATTAGATCAGCCTCACATAATTAGCCAGGAAATCTTAGAGCAAATCGTGGCTTGAATTGTGCAACATACCATCAGCCTAGTCAGGCTACTTTTGCAGTCTTTGTGATACAAACATCAACAGACAACCATCTCGACTATCTCAAGCAGCACAACTTCAGTATTCTGTTAGGAAGGTGACATAAGAATAGAAAATTAACATAACATTGTATTACTTCTTACTGGTGCAAGCTATAAATTAATGTTATGAAATGTTATGAGCGTATCTGCAAAACTACCTCTTACAAAAATTAAAGAGTATCGTTATAATCTTCCAATTGTCACTCTGGGAATTCCTGTGTTGTCACACATTATTTTCAGCGTATGGTAAGCTACATTTTCCTTCTCAGCCGCTCTTCCAGATCTCAGTTCTCATTGCCAATTTCTGTCCAAGGTTTCTGTAAATCTTTTGTGTCCTTTTTCTAAACAAGTCCTATTCTTAAAAAAAGAATCCCTCAGCTATTCACTCTGCAGCTTACAGTGAAACCTTTTTCAGCTTTTCTTTTCAAATACCATAATCTATGAATGCATATAATAAGCAAGGCGAAAAATAATTTTAAAGACTATTACACATCCTGCTGATATCAATGTAATACGAGACAATTGCTCTATTTATTATTCTCTTTTACTTTCTGCAGGTAAGTGTAAAAATAAACCTTTAATATTTTAGTCCTATCAGTTTCATTCCTTTTTTGTTTGATTTGGTTTAAAGATCTCAAGTATACCAAAATCATCCCAGATCATTAAGGCTTTTGAACATGTCCCCTTCATGCTGCATTTTATCATGCCTGGTTTAACTCTTCCCTGCCTCTTCCAGGAATGAAAAAATTCTCTGTGGGGAAGAATAGAAATGTTTGTAAAATACTATGCTTCTGAAAAAATGTGAATTTCAGTTTCACTCCTGGGAATAAATTACATCAAATAAATAAAATTTTGCAACAACTTTCTGAAATGGTTTCTTTGAAGTGATCCATTTTGAGTAAAATGTGTATATGTGTTGGCAGTAAAAAAAAATAAATAAAAAAATTGGAATCTATTTCTTAGGAGAACACTAGATTTTAAAACAAGTTCAAAACAAAGAAGTAACACAGCAACAGCTTAAATTTTTATGTGGTTTACCTCATAAGATCTTTCATGGATTAAAGAGTAAGAACAAGTTTTCTCCATTACAAATTCTCATTTAATCCTTATCCACACTTAGTTTATCAAATTAAATTGGACAAGATTGATGCAGGGGCTTTTTAAGCCGGACATCATGTGTAAAATCGCTAGACAACAGATTTTAAAGGGTGCCCACCATGACTTGTCACATCATCTTTCCTCAGCCTCAGCTGCCCTTGCATAGTCTTATGCAGGGTCAGGATTCTTCTTGGTGTTACACTATGGACCACTGCAGAGAAACAGAGCTGCGACACAGTCTCCAGCAGAGTTACTTATTACATCCTCAGCCCCCTTCACCTGCCCCAGCCATTCAAAATAACATCACACCATAAAATATTCATGAACAGCCCAGTGCTCCGTCGAGGGCCTCGCTTCTGCAGGTGGCTGTTACATCAGTAATTGCCCGATACTTCCCTCCACAGCGTAAAATTGTTTTCATTATGTGTCATGCACACAGAGCCAAGCAAATCCCTCTTGAGTGGTTTCCCAAGGGCTAGAGGGAGGTGGTACTTAACTTAAACAGGCGCTTTTGGCTTAGATAAAAAAAAAAAGAGGAAGAAAAAGCCAGTGAAAGCTCATCATTAACTCTACTTCTAACTGCAACAAAAAGCAGAAGCTCATGCAAAACTCTCATAAAGATTATCCTAAATGTCTCAGTTACTAGGAAGAGCTTTAGTGGCTTTAGCTGTTCTTATGATACTTAAAGCTGCTTCAGCCAGAGAAGAGAATAACTTTCCACCTGACTGAAGTTCCCATGGTTTGCAGTGCAAGGCGATAAGCAGGTTTCAGCAATAAACTCCTGCATTGTGAGACAATAATGCACAGTCAGGTCCCCCCATTTTGATTCAAGGGTGTCTTTTTCTTTCCCCCCTGTGGTGGACTAATCACAGCTCCACTTTGTTTAATTGCAGCAAAGAGAGAAATGTGTTTAAGAAGTCATTCTGGCCCTCTTTAAATGAATGCTCAAGTTCTTCAAAGACAACAAACAGGATGCATAATAAATAAGATTTAATTTTCAGATCAAAATAGGCAGAGTTAAAGATTTTATTGACTGATGTGGGAGAGAGAGATGCTTCTGAAAAGGGGGAGGAAAAAAAAGGAAGCAACAAGTGGGATTAAAGTCTTGGGTTTTATGCAGCACAAGCTGGTTTTGCATGGTGGGAGGATCAGTACAGGAATAAAATCTTTCCAGAATTAGTGGTCGGTAGCCTGCCGGGCACTGTGCTTCTGATAAAATGCTTGTAAAACTATGTCAACCCCTTGATAATTGACACAGATGCACCCACTATGGTTTTCAAACTAAGACCTAGAAAACCTTGGGTGCGATGTATTGTAAATTATGGCTCGGGGGCATGAACTCCAGAGTGGTTGTTGGGGGGGAGAGGGTGGGACAGAAAAGTGTTTATCAATCAAAAGTTTTCTTTCTGAGTCTGACATGACTAAGCTACAGCCCAAGTGATTGAGAGAGAAAACCTCTCAATTCATTATTTTTAAATCTATGTTGTTCTTTTTTTGTTGTCTTTCCACTCTGGGATTATGATCACTCCTTAAAGGCAGGCATACATACACCAGTGGAAATTAAATAGAATCATGGCAAATTTATCCAGTTCTCTGATTTTTGAAAAAAAAAAATAATTAAAAATTGCAATTTTTTGTGTATGCTCTGTGAAACCTATAGTGGAGCCATTTTAAATTTGCTTCAAGATATTTACTAAAGTCTCATATAGGAAGGAGCACACACTACCTATACCATTTGATATATGCCAGTTAATAGTTATATCATCTATCTATACTTCACATTTTCTGGAATTAATCTTCCAGGCTGATTTTGAATTCTATCAGAAGAGAAGCAGACATATTTTTCCTTAACTTCTAGTGGTAAGCTACTATGGCCATGATTTGGTGCTCTTTCATTGCTAAAATTCACAATTGCTGCTGACCATGAGCTGTGAGGTCTCATAATTTCGAGCAGGAACTCAGTGTGCATGAAATGACCCTCAGGAGCATCTG
The DNA here is from genome assembly GCF_014805655.1 of Passer montanus. Classification (NCBI taxonomy): domain Eukaryota; kingdom Metazoa; phylum Chordata; class Aves; order Passeriformes; family Passeridae; genus Passer; species Passer montanus. Next base: position 13,436,099 of record NW_024356505.1, on the reverse strand, counting down.
CTGTGGGCTTTTTTCCCCCTGCGTTAAATCGGATATGTGAGGTTATCTGGCATACTGAAAAGCTATGCTCAGAAAGAATTTTTTTTTTTTTATAATGAATGATGGAGTTCTTTTTGCTTCTGGCAACTATAGGCCTTTTCTGAATACAGCAAATGACTGTTTCAAAATGAAAACCACTATGTGTTTGAATGTAGTATTATGCCTAGTTGCTTTTTGAGTGAAAGGCGGCTTTAAAAAGTTAGGTATATCATTGCCAAAAAGGGCTACATAGTATTGTCAGCATTTTGAGAAGGAATAGGTCCTTTTTTTCCTGAAACTCCATTCTGGACAGCTGTTAGTGACTTACCAAACTTTTCATATGGATATGTATGTTAATGACAGGCAATGAACTGGAGATGAAGAGACCCAAACACAGACCGATCTCTTCAGTGCACATCAAAAGCCTTTACAAAAGGAGCAGTAAAAGAGGCAGTGATGGTGGAGCCTTCACTTTTGTACACTGAATTAGTTCTGCAAGCAATGAAACTGATCTTTTCTCCTTGCCAGAAAAGTCTGGTGATTTTTGTGAGTGCTCATTAGCACAAGAGGCATTTGTGAAGATAATTGACTGACGCTGATACTGCTGGCTGTCACAACAGTGCCAGCAGTGTATGTGCGTTTTTAATAGTTGTATTTTTCCCCCTTTCTTAGATATAATGCTTTCTGAAAGATACTGGCTCTCTAAAGCTCTACGAGCCCATGCAAAGCAGGGAGTTTAAAGAACTCCTGCTCAGGGAATCTTTCTGCCTGCCCTGCTATCTCTCTGCTTACAGGGTACATGGGATGAGAGATGATATGAATGTGGACAGCTAAGAGTCCCATAGCCATGCCATATGGGAAAATATTTGAGCCTCACCTTGTAGGAAAGTGTTGCTGGCCAAGACAATGGCAGAAAAATTAGGCAAGCCAGATTCAGGATCAGGAGGAAATAACCCATGCAATGTTGGAATTTAAGCAGACAAAGAGGGGGGAAAGCAGGTTGGTTGTTTGAGTGTGTGCTTAGCCTTGTGCAGTGCAGTCCAACCACAGAACCCAACCCCACACATGCACGATCAGCGTGCTGAAAAACACACGTCTTCTGTATCGTCAGATACATTCCAGAAATCTCCAATTTCAGAACTGTTCAGAGCTCTCAACAGAGGATTTTCAGCAGAGGTAAATTGTTGAATGACTGCTAACATCTCTCAGCTTCAGCAGTACAACTTCATGGCATTAAGACAGTGTAAACAGAAGCTGAATTTGGCCTGTTACTTCATGTGTGTTCAGAATGAATTATGATCAGCAGTGCAAGCACATATTTTTATTTGGTGTTCCTCATGACAAAAAACCAAACCAAACAAACAAGCCAAAACAAACAATCCCAAAAAAACCTTAGCAAAAAACCCCAACCAAAAAGCCAAGAAAAACAAAGTTAAAAAAAAAATCCTAGCCTGATAATTCAGTTACTAGAAAGTTCAGAAGTGATGAAATTAACCCAACAAATTGGTGTTTTCAGATTCTAAATTATTTTGAAAAGAGCACTTGAATTTTTCAAACCAGTCTTCTTAAGCATTTTGGTAACGTAACCTTCATGGGCTTTGATTTGAAATATTAGCTACTTTAATGCTTCAAATCCCCAGATTAAAATCAAAATAAAATATTTTGAATTTCTTAACACATAACATTGCATCCCAATGCACTTTAATTCTTTATAATATTTTTTGACCATTTGAAACTTTGTGCTTTTCAGTTCATGATAGGAAATTTGTTTGAAATCCAAAATTCTCAGAGGACAGAACAATTGCTATCCAGAGTTAGAAGTAGTTCCCAGCAGTTTATTGATGTCAGAAGAGACTGAAAATAAAAAGATAGTTACTGGAAGTGCAATACTTTTAGCATATCACTTTGTGTTAATGATCAGCACAAACCAGAAAATTTAAGATCGGATTTATGAGCAAATTAAGTCCCCTGTTTTTCATCATTAATTTCTACTGAATTTGATTTTCTAAATACATTTCACTTTAATATTTCACTAGAATACAAAATCTGGATATTTTGAAGAGTAAAGCAGCTGACCAAGAAGTTTTTAAAAAGAAATTTACACTGTGAGTTCATGACCTGAAATAAATGTTGCATAATACTGTCACCATTTTAGCAAGTAAGATTATGCTACAAAAGACTGTAATCTATATATTCATTAAAGTCTATCAAGAACCTGAGTGTGTGTGTGTGTGTGTGTGTGGGGACTACCCTCTGTGGTTTGTCATATGGTTTTATTGACACATTAGGGAGTGCTGTAGTTGCTTCTGAGTAGAAAGAACTCAGTAGTTCTTTTTTAGATAGCCCCTAATGTGCCTACATCTCTTGATCCATTGTGCAAAAAGGAATTATTTGACACTAATATTATGAAAGATATTTAAGGCATCTCTGAGGTCAGCTAGCCTCTAGTTATGAATTCAGTGCTCAGAAATGAAACTTAAAGCTTATTTTAAGTCTATTTTAAAACTTCCCTGAGGAATGTGAGCTCCTTATTTCATAGTGAGCAATAATAAAAACTACAATTTTATCTCCAGACCTTCTCCAAGTAGGAGCTGCTTGTTGCGTGGGGAGATTTCTTATTGTGCTGTTTGAAAACACCTGACTGTAAACCTATGTTAGTACCAACTACTGATTCACAAATATCCAGCACATTATTATTAGTCTCCTGAGGATGTCAGGTTGTGAAGAGTTGCATGCACGGATTTGAAAGATGGCTCTCTAAAAGTGACAAATAGCAAAAAGTATGCAGAGATTTTAGGTAAGATTGTTAAGGATGAGGGTGTCAGTGCAGCAGTTTGAGATCCATAGTAAATTCAAATGATGTCTCTATAGATGGTGTATGGGCATTTTCTTTCAAGAAGAGATATAAATATGATTTTTGGTTATTTTTAGAAGCATTTTGAAAGAAATAACAGTTGCAACAAGTTAGCACAGAGCACATCCACATTCTCTGAACTGATGTAATAGATGAGGGTTGAATTTCTGCTTGAGATGAGGTTCATAATGTGTGTCAGAACTAGAAATTTTATCTACGATGTTAGCTTAGTGTTTAGAAAATATTGAATAATACATTTCAATGACATTTTATATCATCAAGCAATACTCTGAGGGTAAAAGTTCTCAGATCTGGGCACTACTCAAAGGATACTCTACCAGGAATTGTGTCTTGCTAGAAAATTTTACTTAAAACACCAATACCAGGCCAATAATCAGTGAAAAACATCCTTCTGGTTTTCTACTTACTATGCTTAAACATGCAAAAGGCAAATGAAATAACAGACTTCCTGATAGAAAACAGCATAGAGAGAATTTTGGGTTCCATGTAACTCTTTTTAAACAGTCTCTCTATTTTCTTCAGCATCAAGTGACATTTAATGTCATCTTTCTAAGCCTCATGACTGAAAACCCACTAACATCCTCTGTTAAAATAAAAAAGGCACAGAAGTACAATTTGAGTTTGTATTTCTCCTGAAATCTGACATGTCAGCATTTCATAAAACATTATTTTCTTGAATTGTTATATTTAAGGAAATGCTATTCTCCAAATAGCAGTCAGTAAAACAGAGCTGGGGAAGGGATGGCAGGATTTATAAGAAGTCAGTCAGCCAATTCAATAACTGCAGGAATCCCCCTGCTGAAAAAGTGGCCAATGCCTTCCTCCTCTTTCTGTTTCTACCTGAGGAATCACCGGGAGTTTGCTAACACTGTAATTACAACTTCCTGAGGTGACCAACCCTTCCACCCCTCCTCATAACACGTGCATACTGCCACCTCAACAACCCAGCCAGAAGTTGGGCAGACTTTAATTTTCATGGCTCCTCCCTCACTTCTAGCCTGTATATTGATCGCTCTAAGCTGTCATTGATCTGGTGGCAGCACATATCACTGTCATTTTTATTTGCCCTCCCACAGATCATGCAAATCCAGTGCTTTCTTTAATGTGCTAGCTTCCAACATCTATTGATAAACTTAGTGTAACTTCTGAGGAAAGATCTCACCCATCCTATGCCCATATTCTCATCTAGTACTGCAGCATACAGTTGGGAAAACACCCATCACCCAGACTGTTCATTCAAGGTATGCCTGAGACTCCCTTGTTCTTCTGAGCAGTGAGCTGGACATTCACCCTTTTCCTCCCTTCCCACTCTTGCTGACACAGAATGGTGACAGTAACCTGGGCTGTAACCCAAGCACTTTGCAGGCATGAGGTGAAATATCAGGGGGAGGCAGCTGCAGGCAGATCTCAGAAGGGTGAGGAGTCAGGTAACAAATAGCTGGGCACTCACCTGCTGCAGAATAACATCTTCCTGTGCAAAGAGTGGAAGTTTGGAGTACAGAAGAAAATAAAAATCAAACTCTGAACCTCTGAGGCATGCAGTCAATTGGATCTGGAATTATGTAGTTGGGGAAATTCATACCTCGGAGCTGTAATTTCAAGTTAATTGAAGTTTGATATGTGTCACATATCAATTACATATGTGTTATAATTACATTACATTACATTATCCTGATACAGTAAGAACATGCAAAAAGTCTAAGATTCTGATACAGAGATTTTCCTTGGGTTTTTCCATAATTACATTCCAGATTATATAATTTTCATTAGATATATAGCATAAAATATTGGTAAGCAATTTCAAAAGGATGTCTTTATTATATTATTAGAGTAAATTACCAAAGCAATATTCTGTGCTATTTGCAGCACATGAAGTGAAGATGAAAATAACATGTGCACTATTTGATAGTGTCATTACCTTACTGAGCACTTCTAGGGTAATGTTCATCCCTCTCAGGGATGTGACATATTGGTGTGGAGGACCTGGAAGGAGGACACTTGTTCTGCAAGGGAAGCCTTCTGAGACACATTCCCTGTGTGAGATACTATAGCCATAGGTGGAACAGAAGACTGCCCATCACCATTTTTTGAATATTGATGAAATGAACTCCAGCTTCTTAGACAGGAAGTTAATTTTATGACAAAATATCCATTATGAGAATGAAAAAACAAGTTTTATCTTTGCAAACACTGGGTGGCAGCTTTATTTCAGATTTGTTGTTAATGGGTCAGCTCAAAACAGTTACTTGGCAGTCAGAATCACCAATACTACAAAGTGCAGTCCATTATTTTATTTCAAACAGGGTTACAGAATCTTGTGGTCTTCTTTTTACATTGTTCATAGGGACAGCTCATGATCCATATTACAAATGGCATTTGCCCTTAAAAAGAAATCTCAGAGCTCAGTAAGACAGCCTATTTAACCAAGATGGACACACATTAGACAATGAAGCACCCTGGGAGAAGTTGATGTAGGAAGATTATAGACACACAACCAGCATCTGAGGCATCTGAGTGTGGCCTAGTTGAGGAATTTAGTTTATTTCAAACAGCATAAAAAATTTCTCTTATGGTACCAAAGCATCCCTGAAGGTCTGTCATATAAATACAGACACTGTCTCACTCCACTTAATGAATGAATATGATAAGAAAAAAGTTTGAATAGGAATAGGCACAAGTAGATGACCTCCTCATCAGGATTGGTTTTTTGTATATTATGGCATGTCTTGGGGAAAGCTGTGTTTGGACGCCTGTAACTACCACCAGATCTCCTTAATGTGCAACACATTCTGGTTTTCTACTATTTTCAAAATTAACCAAAAGGTTTCTATTTGTTTCAATGAATGTCTTTCTTTTCATGAAATATTTCACAAATACCATTTATTGCTATGTTTGATTCTTTGCAGGGTTTCAAGACTATGATTTAATATCTTAGATTGTCTAAACAAAGCCCTACTTAAAATTTGCTCAGGTTTGCTGAGAAACCCAGAAACCCTATAATTATAGGGAGAATTTGAAGGAGAAAGCAGTTTCATTAACACCAGAAACTACTGTTTATGCCCATGAACTGTGTAAAACTGCAGTTTCAGAAATCCTGCTGAAATAATCCTTCAGTGTACTCAGTAAGCCAAAATAGTAAAGAAGCAGTACTTCCATGTCACCTCAAGGACTGGACCCATTGCTTTTGCACGTGATTTTGTCCAACCCCATATGAGTTGATTTGCAATGCCTGAAGTCCAGCTGGTGCAGCACACCCTCCTCATTGCTGTCATCTCATCAGCGAAGGAGCAGGGATGTCAGAGCTCCTGCTGCTGCCTTGAGATGTCAGTGGGGGTTCAACCTGTAGATGCAGGGCTGTGCATGGCCTTTAGTTTGTATTTGTCTAACCTATGGTTTTCCTTCTATTAGGGATATAAACTTACCTATCTAACTACCCTCCCTGCCACTGGCCTTTCTCCTTGCCAAGTACAGCAATTAGGAATATGCTTTGTCTGCTATGCTGTGTGGGGTTTTCACAGTGCCTTTGAAAGGTGCCAAATTGACGGTCGGCTGTGGGGCTTTGGGTCCTCTCTTAACCCACTGAGCCATTTCAGCCATTTGGGTTCTGAGCAAGCATTACTTGCACATATTTAACTTCAATGAGACCAGTATCCGTGCATGGCAGCTAATGTTGGGGAGAAACAATGAGCTGAATTCTCTACTGTTTGTTTATTTGTGCGTGTTTTCATATTGAAGATGAGGAAAGTGCAACTTCATTAAATTAAATTAAATTTTATAACAATCAAATGATTTAGGTAATAAAGGGGGGCAAAGAAAGAAAATGTTCCATTTTAATAGCTATAACCTGTAAGCAGTGCTTTATCTTGCCGCTGCTGTTGTAAGGACTAGTAATTGCAGCCGTCTAGACACAGGAACAGATGCAAAGTAGAGCTTTATTATATCAGACATTTGCCCTGCTACGATACAGTCTAATTGCCCAGAAAATATATTTCTACATGAATTATTTCTAATTTGATTTGAACTAGACCAACTGTTGTATTTTGCTGAACTTTATCAGGTGATAAAACGGAGCACTGCATTTCAAAACAGTTTCTCTTATCAATCTTTTTAGAGAAAAAGATGAATTAATTGAAACTTAAAATGGCATGTGGTTCTCTAGCAAATGAAATAGTTTTCTTTCTTGCTAGCTACATTTTTGTGATTTCATTCACCTGTGTGGTTCAAAAAGAAAAGCAACATTAACACTAATTTGTGACTTAGGATGTTATATCTACTAGTGTTGCATAAAAATATTTGTAAATGCAAGTTTAAATTCTGATTAGTGATGATGTCATTGTGAGAGAGGTGAGGACTCCAGTTTGGTTATCTGAAAATGTTATAATTTGAAAAAAATGGTTTTTTCCTCCCGATTAATTTTTTTTGAGAGTATTGGTACAAAATCCTGAATTTTCTAATAAAACCTGATAAATGTTTTGTGTATTTCAAGACAGTCTGGATCATCAGTCTTCTGAAAATGGATAATCAATGTGAAATAAAGGTAAATGTTTGGATGTTCATGTCCATGGTTTTAAAAATATTAGATTTTGTTGCTATGTATTTCTGTTCATTTGCAGCTGATATTCATACATTTGTCCTATTTCTTTTCACATTTTAAGAAGTATTTAGGAAATGCAGGGGAATCTCTCAACGGCTTTTGCATAAAATGATAATAGCAACTTGCTTCCTCCTTCTTCCCATCCCCCCAAAATAGAGCGTACTACTGAAATTATTTAAATTGACTGAGCCTTTTAAGCAAGTAAACACATTTTAACTAGTTTTTTTTCCCAATCCTTCCATTCATGCCTACTATAGAAATTAGCCTTCACTCTTCCTTCACTTACACATGGATACACACACTTGCATGGACACAAGAAAAATTTCTTTTCTCCTGTCAGCATTCCTACCCAACAATAGTTAGATTAGTGGAAATGAGGGCCTCCGCAGAGAAAGGACATTCAGCCACAGAAGGCTCCCTGCAGGAACAGCTGGTAGGGGTTAATGGCTGCTGAACCTCACAGCCAGGGCCTATTCTCTATTGTGTGTTCAACTCCTGGGAAGGAGGGAGACTTGTGACAGCTTCTGGGGTGCATGGGATCAGAGGTACAGCAGCTAGGTCAGAGAGGTAGTGTTCGGGGGGAAAAGGCTAGCCGGGAATTGCAATAAAAATGAACTCTGCGGCGGGGACGGCCGAGCCTTGAAATCTGCAAAAATTGGGCGCAAATTGCCGCGGGGAAACAGTAAAGGATTATTCAGTAACGTGGCTTCTAACCTTTTAACAACTGCGATATGAATTAAAAGAACAATTGGAGGGAGATGGGGGATGAATAATTCATATCTGAAAGTGGATGAAATCCAAGTCCGAGCGAACCATGCGCCGCTAATGTATGTTATTTGCGTTGGTGCTCTCGCCCTTCCGAGGGCCGCTCTCCGGATGGTGGAGCAAGCGGCGTGCCTGCCGTCCCCAGCACTCCCCTCAGGAGTGAGCCCTCGGTGCCCAGCACGCTTCAGTTTAAATAGAGAGTGATTAATAAGTGCATGTGGTCCCTCGGTGTAGGTGTGTTTGCCACACCGCCACAGCTGGCGGCTGGAAGGAGCCCTTCTCCAGGGCTGGGGGGATGTGCTGGAAGGTCTGGCCTGCTTGGGGACTGGGCTGCTCTGCCGCCTGCCTGTGCCCGGCACTCACCAGGAAAAAAATTCCGACTGTGAAAAAAGTTGGGAAGAAACGCCTCGGTGGGCTGAAAGAATCACCTCTGGGAAAACACTAGGATGTTTCTGTCACCCCTGCCCCTCCTTGCTTTGGGACAGTTTGGCCAGGATGCTGTAGTTTTACAGGGACCTTAGAGGGAGCTGTATTTCCCTTCTGACAGAGGATTCCTCTCCATACAATACCTGAAAAGTTTCAAAATTAAACAAAGTATCATAAAATCACAAAAAAAATATTAGATTGACTAATTCTGGGTGGAAACCTCCTCTCCTTTCACCAACTATGGCAGCAACCTTTTTTTTTCCCCCTCCACTCTTTTGGTATGAGAATTGCTTTCACTCAGTAACATTAAATATTGGGAGGTGCTAGGAATGTTATACTTGTAAGCTAAAGCTTAAGTAAAAGAATAACAAGTTTGCTGTTAATACAGCTCTTTTGCTCTAAATCACCTGATTCCCTGTTCCCATTATGTTTCTAGATGAGATATCAGCACATATTTTACCCAGTGCAGTTTGGGTGAAAAAGTTCAGCTGTAATTATCATTCCTTAGTTTTGTTTGTTTAATCTCAAACTTTTTAAGTCACGTAAATAATTTTGCCTTATGGTTAGCTTTATTTTTTTTTCTCTAAGTGAGTTTGTTTGAAGAAAAAAAAAAAGAGAGAGCAAGAGAAAAACACCGTTCCACTGAAATCCTCACCTGCAGCAGAAGCATGAAAGATATTGTCAGTGAGCTCCCAGTGAGTCCTTTGTAAGCAATACAGATGCAATACACTCATTAAAGTTCTTTTATTTGGATTGTAATGGCTCAATGGAAGCGTATGAGCCAGAGCCTGAGGGCTTTTAAGAATATTTAAGATGCACTGGAGTGTGTCATGCCTTAGCACACCTCTACACAGTGTTGCAGACCCCAGAATGAGGATTGACAAGTACAGGTAAAAACAACAACAGAGACATAACAGAACAATAACAGAAGTGCCTCCCTGAAGTACCAACACTGACAGCTCGATAGAATAAGCAAAAATATCACCAAAATGACTTGCAGGCAGGAATAAATGAGGCTTCCAAACACTTGTGAGAGAGCGCTCAGAACATTTATCCTGCTTTACATTGTGGGTACTGAAACACTGAGTGTAAGTGACGTCCCCAGAGGCAGGCAGGCAGCAGAGCAGAGCACCTGCCACCACAACCCTTAGTCATGCTTTCTGCTGGGCTCGGCAGGTGTCCCTCGAACACAAAACCCTTCCTCTGCATATTCTGGTATGTCCTCTGCCCAAAGGAAGGCCCCGAGTCTGCAAACAGCTCTGTGCATGAACAGATTTCACCATGTACCTAAGTGGTTTTTTTTGATCCTGATTCCCAAAGGTCAATGTCCATGCTAAAGGTCTTCACTTGGACTGGTGGAATCATAGGACTGCACTGAAATGTCCATGCTCTGGATGCCTGAATTCTTTGAAAACAGTGAAGATGGATGATAAATCTGGAAAGCAAAATAGGCAAATAGGTTCATCTGGGCTAAGACTTCTTTCTGAATGCATGAATTCAGTTCATAGACAATTTCTCACACTAAATATAAACATCCGAAAGCAAGACTGGCTTGACATAAATATAACTTAGAATAGCAGAGTTAGCAGGTGTGTTTCTAGTAAGTTGCATTCAAATTCCCATTTGCTTAAATAAATACAAAAGTAAGAGTAAGGGAGTTTGTTGACCTCTTGGCTCTTCATATTGTCAGCATAAAGACAAAAGGGGTATGAAATTAAGAACTCAGGAGGGATTTACTGTGATGACAGACTCTCACACTAAGGGTTTGGTGCATTTGGTAAACTCTTAATCTCCTTAGGCTGCAGCAACTGATTCCAGTAATTTGTTGACACATTTTTTTTTTTAAGATACAGATAAATTAGTTTTGTGACAAAATTTAAGAGAAGATGCTGTTTACAAAACCATGATGCTATTTCTAAAGCTGCCAGTTCAAACACTATGTGTGATGTGCTCTGCAGGATGTGCTATTGAAAGGGTTAAGCTTTTCTGACTTTCAGATACAATGAAATTATGACAGGAAGAAAATTGTGCCATTTTAGCATGAAAATGCTTGTACAAATACTGTCGTTCCTTCCTTCTTACTTTCTTTATAATGCCTCAACGATAGCTAAGATGACAGACATTTGACAGGTATCTGTAAGCATACAACCCAGGCAGCTCATTAAAGTTTTTCTTTCTATGCATCAGCTTTCACAAAGGCAAAAACCCATTAGCATTGACTATTTTGCAGATTAGAAGAATTAAGGGCTTCAAACGTTGGCTTATACCAAGCAATGTCATTTGTGAAGTGATGTTTGCTTTATTATTTCCCTTTCTCTCCCTCTGAAACCAGACTGACATGACTTTAGCTCAACGTAGGGCGTAATGTGCAAACCAAAGGACTGGCTCACCGATGAAAAGAAACACATTCCCTTTTATACATGACTGGAATGGCAAAAAGGGGAGACTTTACATGTACTATTTAGGCTCATTAGAGTACTGATTATGATAGTTCTCCGGTGTAATCTTTAATCGACTTTGACACTAGATTTGCCCCGTTACAAATCCTGTCATGCAAATTAAGTCATTTGTGTTGTTTGATATGGAAAGATCTGCTATGAAATGAAAGATTAGTTCACAGATGAGGCACCAGAGACTGCTGCCCTTGTGCACCATGCAACTGATTACAAGGATGAGAGCATCCATTTTTATACTGCTGTTAACATTTAGGAAAGAAGATTAAATTATCGTAGTTTATTTCCTTCTTCCTGCATGCAGTTATTTTAAATAAGATTTCATAATCCTTATTTTAATTTTATGCAAAACTGGCAAAGCTGGTTAAATGCAATACCACCATTTTAAAAAGGGAACATATTTTTGGAGGCAATGTGGATGATGCATTGGGCATTTTAAAAATGTCCTTGAATGAGATACTGGATTTTGTTCCTTTTTTATTTGTTGTCAGATGGCAGAGATTTTACCACCATGTAGAAACCAGCAATGAAAAATTACTGTAAATTTTCATGTGCTAAAAACCTACCATTTTGGTTCACAATGCATAGGATGCATTTTAATATGTCTGTTTTTATTTTCTATGGGTTATTCATATATTTCATTAATCATATGGGCTTGATAGGAAAGGTCCATTTAAAGAATGAGTGTTTTTCTACTTAGAAAAAGCTTAAGAAGAAAACATTGCACCTAGGTTCATTTTACTAATTAAGTAAAGTTTGTATTGCTGATGAATGAGCCAGAGCTGCTTTTAAGATTTTAGAGTCTCTCATGCCCAAGCCACAGGTGATGGCTGGCACAATACATTTCATATACCTGGCCTTGATTCTGGTAGGCAATCCCTTACTGGTGACAAAGAATGTCAAAGTCTTTATAAGGATCATTCTATAGTGATTTATTTATAAGGTTCTGTACCCTTGAACCAGAGTGTTTGATCTGCTTGAGGAATTTGAGGTGCTTAGTTACTTTTAACACTTCCCTCTTAAAACAAAAATAAATTTGCATTTTAAGCAGATCACCTAATTTCTCTGAGAGGGTGGGAACCATGGGTATCTGCATAAGTTCAGACTGATATAGCCTCAATCTAAACAAACCAAAATAGCTGGCAAAATATTCATCATTTTCCATTTTCATTAAGCATTGTCAGCAAAGAAACAGCTGTGCAATATTTTTGTATGCTGCTCTAGCTGTATGGGATGGACACACAGAACGTGCCTAGTGCCATGGTTGGGGATGGAACTCAAGAAATTAATACATACCACTGCTACATATTCTTTAAGGCAATGGATTATTAAAAACCTCCAATTAAATGTGCTCTCATCTTGTCCTAACCATTCTTTCTACCTCTCATTTCTAATCTATTTATTTTGTCCTTTTTAAACTATATGTTAAAAGAAATTACCACTACATTTGGTCACTGTGTTCTGGCATAGCACATGAATATTTTGCATAATCTGGATGTCCCCTTATTGTTTGCATGAGCATGAAAGCTGCAGTTACCTGAAATTCTCTTAAATGAACACAGCACAAGCTGGAATGATCCTTGGAAAAGTTTACTTCACTTTTGGGCAACTTAAAGGAATTTTAGCCTTTATTTTCCACTTGATTATTCCAAGATTCTGTGAGATCATTTATTTACAGATCAGTAGTGCTAAATATTTCTGAGTTACTGAAAAAGAACCCCTCTCAATATTGAACAATTGGCTTTAGAAACCTTAAGGAAGAACCCATATAATACACAGTTGAAAAAAGTTGGTAGGTGTTACAAATTTAAGACCACCAGTGACTTAAATAAACAATCAAATGTTTTACTTCATCAACATTTTAGGAATTAAATACCTGAAACTTATCAAAGATACACTTATTTTAATATGGTATGTTGCAATTTACATGGTTGTCTTTGTCCCCTTAGTGTCAGGTGACAGTTTTGAAGCCTGTAAAAAGTAAATAAGAAGGATTCTTCTGAAAATCCTGGGTTTAGAATAATTAGTTTTTCCTCTTTATGTTAATGAAATATAATAAAATTCATACTTCTTTAAAAAGCCAGGTTTTTAATGTGTTATATTTTTTAAAAAAAGAAATCTATCTGTCATAACATATATGGTAGAGTTTAAAAGTAAGGATTTCCAACCATCACATAATTTGATTAACATTTCATAAGTGCAAGCCTGTGTTGTATTATTGCTGTAAAATTTTTCTATTGGCATAAAATAGGCTTGGACATGCTTTCATAAAGATGCATACAGCAAGTGAGCATGCTTTCACAAAGCCATCCTTGCAATTCAAAGGCATTAGATACCCATCAACATATTGTAAGTATTGAATCTTTCTCTTAGACCTGTTTGAGAGCAACGTGTTATCTTCTATTAGCCAAAATACCACAGTACTTATACAAAGGATTCAAATGTGTCATATACTTCTCCCCAGGCTCATTTGCTCTCACTGCTTGATGCTTCCTGCATTACAGTAATGGAGTCCATAAAATGTAATAAGAAAATGTGTACTTTAATTAGCCAAGTCATGCTATGAAGAAACTCTCATATAAATCACTTATCTTTATTTGCATGTATGAGTTGTGTAAAATGACACTTTATATTAAGTTTATTGAAGAGTCTTAAGTTTTTTTATAGTAAGTGTAAATACTGGTCTGGTCAGAAGAAACCTTGCAACACTAAAATATTCAACTATTGCACTGGCTGGATGGATATGAAAATTAAGAAGGCTACTAGCATACGAGAGTTTTTAAACCTCAAGATACAAATCAGAGTACATTAGTTAGATGCATTAAATTATGTAGCAATTCTCTAATAAAAATGCTGGAACCTCAATCAAATGAGTCAATTTAGAAACAGTTTAGTTTAAGTGGATTTCCCAGGTAGTGGAGTAGGTTCGGTCATTTAGTAATTTTTTTTTTCTCTGTGTGAGTGTTACAAGTCTATTAATGACATCCTAGGAATTATAGCCCATTTTTAAACATTTTTTTCAAACTCTAAAGGACAAAATTATTTACAAAGGCATCAGAATTGTTTAGATGCTTAATTCCTTTAGTTTTGAGATAAGCCTTTATTACTGTAAAGTGTCTTTTTCTTGTTTATGTGCATTTGGATGTGTAAGCATACATGTCCAGGACACCACTAACCTTTTGTGTTGGCAGGTAACCAAAGTTTGCATAGTTCTCAAAATATGTTTTGCTGTGTTGGTGTAAGTAAGAGCTCATATACAAGTTTATGGCTTGACCCATTCAGCACAAGCTGCCACACCCAGTGCATCAAATGAGATCTCATCTGCAACTCATTAATGACAGCAATATTTGTCTGCCATCATGGAAGCACCTTGGCTGACCCATCCTGTCACTATCTGCAAGTATCTGCACTATACCTGGTGACTCTTGGCTTTCCTGAAAACACTGTGTCCTCCTCTCAAACAGACATTGCCTTCTGCACCACAGCATCTTTCTTTAATAGGCCACAAGTGCACACTGTACCATTGAATTTGGCCCGTTTATTCAGGCCAGCTTTCCACAGCTTTCCACATGGTTTCTGTATTGTTTGCCTTTGTACCCTACTATGTGTCCTAACCAATTCCATCAGCACTCTTCATTCTGTGTCAGTGCTCCAAAAGAGAATGTCAAAAAAGTTCTGTCCCATGATCCCTATCCTAAGAGTATGAACTGACCTGGAGGTTAAAATCCTCTTTAAACTGTAAAAACCCTCCCCACATGTAACTTCCCTTCTAGCACTACTCCCTGCCATCTTCCTCTTAACCAGATCATGAAATGTGCATGGAACATGACCCTTTGCTGGAAGGGTGGTAGCCTGTAAAGTTAATAGGCTATTCTAGTACAATGTACATATAATAAACCTGTGCTGCAATGTATCCATTTCCCTTTTACCTTAAGAGAGTAATTAAAATTTCCCCCAATTTGCACTCAAACACCTTATATTCTCACTTCAGAGTAACAGGAACAGAACTCCATGTTCTCTTCCCCATCAAATAAAAGCTTCAAGTAGTATGATCTCTCTTGAAACCTGACAGATTTATTAAAATTTATTTCTTAAGTGATGCTCATCTGATGGGCCCTTCTGCAATGAAAGTTACTCTAATGCTATTTCACCTTTTTCCTCTACTTCTCATCATCTCAAGCAATACAAACCAAAATGCTTGGATTTCAGTCACAATCACAGGTAGAGTGTGAATTCTGTTCTGTGTTCTGGCTCTGGCTTTATGGCCAGTTTCTAACTTGTACTTGTGCAGAATAAAAGGCCATGAATGCAGGCTTGTTCTGCAACGGGTCTCTAAATTGCAAGGGTTTTCTTACTATGTTCAGAAAAATCAGAATGCTAGTATAAAGAACAGAACAAGGGGAGCACATGGTTGTCTACCTGTCTCCTAAATTTTCTGCCCTCTGTCTCTGTAATGCACTTGGAATCAGTGTTTTCAGGGTGCTGTGAGTGTAACTGGTATAATACGCTCAGAATTAGGGAATAATTTTTGTATTGTGGCCAAATTGCCAGGAATATGTGACTATTTTTTCCATCACACAGCCTTATAAAGACACCACAAGAATACTTAGTAAAGGTTAGGCTGTTTAACACTCAGCAATTAATGGGAATGATCTGTGTGTTTCAAATCACAACCACTGTCTGCTGTGAATAAGTAGACAATAGTTCAGCTCCCTGGAAAAAAAAAAAACAACCAACATGGAGACCTATGATTTTGCTATTCAACTATTATCTGCAGGGAATAATGTAAACACTTTGAAGCCTTAGGTTTTGACTTACCAATCCCTCCATCTGCTTCCCTTTTCCCTTTCTTCTCCACATTTCCATAAATGGGAGTTTTTCACATAAGCCCTGTAGCATTCCCACTGAGGACACTTCAAAAATGTTTGGTATATTAACCACTACAGTGCCAACCTTCTGCCTGTACTCAGAAACAGATACATTTCGATTAAACATAGTGAGCCTCTGACCAAAGTTTGAAGTAAACTTTCACATGAAGTACTCAGGAGTAAAACACTGACTCTATAAATATTCAGCTCGGTAGAAATTAAAAAACTGAAAGGGAAAAATTGCCTTTTCACTAATTGTCAACCCTACAGCAAATTAGTGGGAACGGACAGGAAACACACAAAATATTCTGTATCTATCTGATGATGTTTTCTATAATTAAAGGTACTTCATGCATTTATGATGTGAACAATACATAAAAAAATAAAAACTCTAGCTTTGTGTACACAAATATAAATTATATTCTAAACAGCATGGAAGTTTTGACTTAAAAGTTCAGGAAATTATGTTCACCCCAAAGAGAGTCTTTACAAGTAGAAGGTATAAGATTAAAATAAAATATTAGATTCCCAAATATGAAGTATTTTAAAACATCTCACTTATTTTTGCTATTATAATTACAGACTATCAAGGTGGAAGTGTGCAACTGAATTGACAATGATTCCTTGAATGAATAAAACACAAGAATATATTTAGCTATTGAAACATCTGTGTAACTCCCATTACCAGAGCTGTATGCCCAAGGTACAGCAAAGTGAGCTCTGTTGTATTTATACATATATCTCAGAGAGCAGAAGTGGTGCAAAAAAAAAATGTTAAACAGGGTGTACTAAAATGCTGTGGAAATTATGGCCCATGAGGGCTTCAGAAACCAGAGGCACAATGATATTTCAGTGCTTCTCTGGTCAACATGAGAAATTCTGCTCACTGTGGCAGGAGGCAGGCTTATTCCCAGCTGGAGCCACCTTCCACCTTCTCTTCACGTTTAGCACTGCAGGGCTTTGTGCCTCCATAGCCATCATTCACTTCAAAAGACACTTATGTGACTTCTGTATGAGACAATTCAAGAGTTGGCTGTTCTATGAGTTACTGAAACCTCTTGATTTAAGACAATAATTTTACACCTAAGAGTAATAGATAATAAATAATTAGGACAGAGGTGACATCTTTTATTAAGAGTTACATTTTGTAAGTGGAAAAAAATGAAGCATAGAAGAACAGGTCTTACTCCTGGAAAATCAACAAAGGGAATCAGAATATATTTGTTTTAGTAAAGTGGGTTATCATCTAAGATTATAATCTTTGACTGTCTGGGAGCTGAGCTGGTGAAAAGTGGCTTCACTAAGACTGGACCTGAAAAGCAGAATGGTTTTGTTCAGGATTTGCCCCTTAAAGGAAACTGTTGGGTCAGGTTCGGCTCTAATGATTTGCATGTGAGCAATACTTGCAAACTCATGGCAACCTAGGTTAGACATTCCTGTTTGGGCCCACTGCTGTCCGTACTGGGGTCAAAAGGAAGTCAGTATTCTGATGGCTTAGATACAGGTTTGATGAGGATCAGAGACAAATGACACCACAGGATTAGACAGATTTTAAAATCAAACAGTAAGCGAGGGCTGGATTTAGAATCTGGTGCCCTGTGTGTGGCAAGTTATGGGAAAGGCAGCAGGCAAAGCTAAGGTTGAAAAGAGAAAGCACATGCACAACCACAAAACACAAATGTGTAAATACATGTGCTTGATACTTAAACAGGAATATAACAGTCTAAAAAGATGAAAGATAACATAGATGAAATCTTCATGAAATGTTTGAATGGATATGATGTCTGCTGATGACTCAAGCTGAGATTTCTTATGGGATGGAACCCAGAGTCTCTCACATAGTGTTAAAACTCTAAGCCTGAAATTATTTGTAGGGCGAATGAACCCCTAGACTGTGAGAGCCACAGCAGACCAAATTGAGGTTATTGTGTTGTATGCTGTTTAATTGTCATATAACAAAGAGCTCAATCCCCACTAATATCAAGGTCTGTTTTCTCCTTTCTAGGCCATTTATTAGATGATCTTGTCTTGTGCATATGAAATATTTTCTTTGAGTATGTAGTGACTTATAAATGTGTAATTCCAATGCTGAAATATCAGAACATTTGAGTGATTAGTGGTGTGCCCATGAAACTTTAATCAGCACTCCATTTAATTACACCACCTTGTTAAAAAATGCTTTTTGCCATTCTGAAAAATTTCTGATGTCCAGTATATGGAAAATGAGTTATTTCAGTTGTGATGTCAAGAAAGCAATTTATTACCGAGTAAAAATTTCATAATTGTATTTAACTTAAGTTGTTGAAGACACTTTCCAGTAATTACTTTTTCAGTTATAATTAGGTATAGCAATTGAAATATTTTTAGTATTGCTTCTTAACTATGAATATGTTCACCTATAGATAATATTATGCTTTTCTCATATGTTGTGAACAGGTAGCTATGGGTAGACATAAGCGTTAATATGGGTAGACATGAACTTTGATATACTTAAACACTTTTTAACAACAAATAGAAACATTTTCTTTAGAAATAGTGGGATCACTTAGGCTGTTGCTTTCTACTCTATCTCTGGTATTGAAAGTAGGTAAAATCACTGTGAAGCAGGGGTAGATGACAAAATCAAACTCTCTGATACCACATGGAGCAGGAAATGGAGCAGTGTTTGAGGGTAAGACAGCATTCAAACCCTGACAAACATGACAAAAACTCGTGTCTGGCCTACCAGCCTGCAACCAGTTCCCTGTGAGTAAGGATGAGACAGAACTTTCTTGCTGTCACTTTGTGTTTCATTTTTGTTATCTCTGTCCTCACTGGAAAAATTCAAGGTTTTATTCTCGTGATGTTTACTTAGGAGACAATAGTGCTCTTTTCAATTGCAATGTTATTTTTACATCAGGAATTTTAGAAATGCTTAACTGATAGTCACTTTTATCATTGTAGGCAATTGATGAAAATATGTATTTTATGAAAAAGCAGAAATAATTTTCTGTAGAATTATGATTTTTGCACATTATAAGCAATATAGAAAAAAAATTTTTGCAAGTAACAGATTTGCACTATATATTATATATACACATCTTGAAAAAGGACTTGAGAGGAGGGTGTAATGTGGTAAATACCAAATACACAGAGGTGATGTGGGTGTACATTATTAAGAGAAGAGGTTAATTAAAGTTTGCACAGGGAATGTATTTTTACAAGTCACTCCTTTCCTGCAAGTACAGTGTTTTGAGAACTGCTAAGTCTCCAAGGAAACCAGTGCTATTTGTGACTCTGTTTAGTGGTGGAAAACTAATTTTTACCTTCTCTTCTAAGACTGACAAGTCATGACAGCTCTTAGAAGTCTGAAAATCGATTATTAGTCAAGCCTTGCTGTATTTTTAGTTACCTTTTTTGTGTACTTAGACTGAATCACAGAACTACACTACAGATCAGAGGTGGAAAAGTCAGTTGTAGTCTAAAAAAATGATACAAATCCCAATTTTCACAGCAAAGCTTATAGCATAATGGTATTATATTAAAAAATTGTACCTCCTGTTTAAGTCATTTGCTAGTGTCCTGCACAAATATGATTTTTTTTTTCACAGATTTTCTTGCAAGGCTGCATATAGAGCTGTATACAAACACACCTCGAGGATGGACTGAGGACCTATCAGATTGCTATCAGGCAGAATCTTAATCTCACTGCCAACCTTGAATAAACAAAAATCTTTATTCTTAAATCAGATGCTGACAGCAAGAGCCAGATTTTTAGCAAGATATTTTATACATGCCACGTAGTGGACTGCTATGTCTTCTTCCTTTCACATGTTTTTCTGACAGCAAAAGGAAGATGTTGGCATCCCTGAGTTTTGAAAGGTAGAGTTTGTCGTTTTCCCACATGACAGAAAATGTGAAGTCAGAGCACAAAATATCTGTACCAAATGACACCAAAGCTAACCCACCTTGTTCCACGGCACAGAAAGGGTTTTGCTCCATTAATTTGTTAGGTGATTTTTCAGAAAAGGGAAAACCTTTACCATTTTCAGGATGTAAAAACCTTTACCATTTTCAGGATGTAATTCCAAGATTGAAAAGAGGTCTTCCTGTGTAGTTCAGGAGAGGCAGGGATGTGTAAGAGCAGCAACTTAAGAATTAGCATCTGGGTTTAATGGGAGACACGAGCATGATGAAAAAATGGTGACAGAGGATGATAGGGATTCTGATATGGTCAGCTCTGCATATCTGTCATAAACTGCATAGGACTGGAAGACATGTGGAGAAGAAGGAAGTGAGAAGCTGCAGGGCTATTGAGAAAAGAGGCAACATTAAAAGGAATGGAGTTATAGGAAGCTATTAATCTACCCAGGGGTAAACTCCCTTCTAACTCCCTTCTGTACAGCCTGAGCACAGAAAAAAACTTTTCTTTTCTTTTCTTTTCTTTTCTTTCCTTTCCTTTCCTTTCCTTTCCTTTCCTTTCCTTTCCTTTCCTTTCCTTTCCTTTCCTTTCCTTTTTTTCTTCTCTTCTCTTCCCTTTCAACCTTTGGATTATATATTTGAGACAGTGGAATTAATCTTTCTCAATCCTGGCAAGTACATAAAGAGGTATTCCTTGTGACTTATTTTTACTTTTCTTATGTAAGTGGACAATCTAAAGTATATGTTCAAGCCTGGTCAGATATTCATAATAATATCTCTTAAAAACCTTTCAAATACAGCAATAAAAATTCACTGTTACTTATCCAATTTTCTGTTTTCATCAGTGAAAATTATTTTAATTTATTTTTTTTTGCAAATGTGCTCATGCTGCATTGGAAAAATCTTTGAAATTTAAATACTTTTCAGTATACTCTAAGACTTACAGCTTTGTGGCATATATGTATGTTAACAGTAACTCAGTAGAGTTCTGGTGATAAAATACTTGGAAAAAAATAGGATAATGAGACAACCACTGTCTACTCAGGGTTTGGCTCACCTTCTGTCTTCTGGATTGCTCTCCCTCACTGTTTACACCACTCCCTCGGGGCACTTTTTAAACAGTTCTTTAATCACTGAGTCCACAAGACAAACGTTGTTAATTGATTTGAAAGCTGATGACAGAAATCTGGACCTGGCATGATCTCGTGCACCAGGTTTTGAAATAATCAAATCCAAATGAGTTTGAGAGTCAGGTGCTGTGAAAAGGCCTGTGCTAGAGGGAAGTGACCCCATGAGCTTGTTTGAATGTTCAGACCACAGTCATTGCAGGCCCCTGAGGACAGGGGCAACAAACTGCCTCATCTTGTTGAGCTCTTAGGAAAAGAACCTTGGCTGAGCTCCCAAGGACACCTGAGTGTCCCAAAGCGTTGTGTTCCAAGTGGGATAGGATGCCCTGGTCTAGCATTATACGGGACACAAATGATCCTCAAAAGCTGTGCTCAATGATATATATGGCACATTTATATTCACAACTACATAAACACATGAATGAAATGACATCCAAAGTCTCAATAAAACCACTGGTTAATGCTAGCTTTTTCTCCACATCATATCTAGAAATCTAGGTGTTGGCTCTGAGATATTTACTCAGTATTTTAGTTCCTATTTGTGCTGACTATCATGGAGTTACCCCAGCCATAAATTCAGCCTGTTGATTTTAGTGTGAGTGCTTTTGTGAATATAGCCAGTAGCACTAGATGTTCTTAATGACACTTCTATCCACAGAGGTATTTCCACCACAAAAGATGTTGTCAGAAGGCCTTATTAAGACATGTAGTTCTGCCTCTCTGTTTCCTCTCTGTCTGAGTGTGTCCCTCAATGCCAATGCAATGCAGTGTAGGCTGCAGTGTTAAAAGCAATGCAGCAATCCAAGTATTCTGATCTTCCGTGGATGTTGATGAAAAATCCATGTTAGTGTCTTAACCTTGTGATAATGAAGGAGTTGCAGTTGAGCAGCATTTCTGTCCTTTTTTTATTCTTATTTATTTTTGTTTAAAATATTTTTCTAGTATTTGCTTCAACAAAATATTTTGGTCACTTGAAAAAAGTAGCAATGAACAGGAAAAAAGGTGAAGGTAACCTTTCTAATCATTCTGGAAAGAATGAAGCCTTGCTTCTTGATAGTCATTACTGGTCTTGAATCTGATACAATTTTCTCAGACCTGTTAGGTGATGAGGAACCTTCCAGTTTGCAAGCTGTTGGAAAGCCATTTCTGGATTTCGAATGCCTTAATATAAATTACCCTCTGAGGGCACAAGTCCTAACAGGCCAAGAGCAAAGTGTCAAGAAGTTAAAAAAAAAAAGGTTGATATAATGTATCCACTCATTAAGGTACACACACATTGGTTATTATAAAACTTTTGTTCTCTAAATTGTAATCTCTATAGGAGAAAGAAAAACAAAGAAAAGTCTAATTCTTTTTCTGCTTATGTCTACTTAAAATAATTTTCTGTAGTGATAGCTTTTTTTCAAAACCATAATAAAAAGGTTTCAAATTAACATCTTGAATTCCTTTTCAAAACAATATTCTTTGTCTTTACAACTCCCTTTTAACCCTAAGATTTCTCACCCTTCTGATTCACCCTGACCTGATGTGAATCATAGCATGGTTATACCTATAAAGATATTTTGGACCACAGAGCTTCAGTCTTGCTATGTAACACTGAAGCAGATCTTGCTGGATGTGTTTTCAAACATTGCTGCTTTCAGATCCATAGGTACAGTTCCAGTGTGGCTGGGGAAGAATAGTGTTTAGAAATATTGTTTCTGCAGCCAGGTAGATCTTTTCTGTCCTGCGAATACCTTACTTTGGAAACTATAAGCTCCACTGCTTATGCATTTATCAGGCTTTTAACCCCTTCTAGGGAATAGGCATCTGGCTGCTTCACATCCTACTCATTGCAAACCCCAGACTTCCAGTGTGTTGCTTGTAAAACATCCTTGTTTTCACTTGCCTGACATCCCCTTAGGTATACTAATTCCCCTCCTTCCTCCCACGTCTCAACAATCATCAACTACTGAGGCATCCAGCATACCTTTTTGTGACTATTTTCTTCCTACATTTCATTCAGATATAGCCAGAAAGATCACAAGCAGAAAGCTTGTAAAGTGATTAAACTCATTTTCTTCGTTTGCTGTGGCGCCAGCTTTCTAGGTCCTTTATAGAAACTAGCTCAGTCATGTGGCAGGGTGAGCCTGAGATTCCTGGTGCAGATCATTATGCTCCCATAAATTATCTCATATGTACCTGAGCCAGGGTTTGAACCAGACATTCAGAGGAGAGGTTTTTTTCCTTTTGCTCTTTACTTTTCTTTGCTGTCCTGCACCACTTTTCTCTTGCCTGTAGAATGGAGAACAAATTCATTTTTCAAACAGCTGGTTCTGTTTAATTCCACTGTCTTTGAAAGGTACTCTCTCCTTTTCAGTCAAAATTATCTTAAATAAAATTTGTGTAGTAGCCTAAACTCATAAAGAGAAGGAAAGAAATTTTAATTATTATTAAATTACAATTATTAATTTAACTATTTATTATTAATTCATTTTAATTAAATTAAATAATCACAGTGTATTTTAATTTTTAAAATTACAATGGCCATACAAGGTAGTATTTACTTCTGAAGAGCTTATGCCTGTGTGGGTGTACAATTTATTAGCAACTGTCAATGGAACTGATCACTGAAACAGAAAAAATTCCTTGGATAAATTTTCTATTGATATATTTAGTACTCAAGTTTTAAACTGCCTTCTTTGATAAATTTGTCATGTAATCCAGCTGAAAATCTTAATGAAATTTCTGCTACAAGAATTAATAATAATGTATGGTTATGTTACACAATGTGTTAAAAATATACACAGAAGTACATATATATCAGGTTATTTTTTTATTTTCTAAAAAAAGAAACAAAATACCCCCACAACTTTTCAGATACAACCAAACCAAAACAAACAAACAAACAAAAGCAACAAACAGCCATTTCCCAGGAATCTTTGAGTTCAGCTCACAGTTTTGCTTCAACCTAACTTTTGGGTTATTTTGGTTTCTAAATATTTTCAATCCATATTTTTTAAAGAATGTTGAAAAAGCTTTTCTACATAAATAAGACAAATAGCTAAAGGAGAATAAAGTGCTACAGTAGTCTAATGCTCTTGGAAGGTCACCAGCATTACTACGTGCACGCTCAAAACTGTCTGTACCATCCATGAGTAAATAGATCCCTATTATCCATGGACATTAAAAATACACCAAGGTGAGCTCAACTCCCTGGGGAGGGTGAAGTGGACATGGCCTTATATCTTCAGTATGGATATGGGATCTGCTAATGGTCCTGGAAACATACTGGTATTTCGGGCCACAGTTGCTGCAGAGAAGTGAATTGGATAGCTGGGGGACACCGGTGAAGGACGTGCTTTTCTTACTGGCATAGGGGAGGACAGAATGCCTGATCTGAGAAACAGATCTGAACCCAGAATGAATCTGGGGTCCATTTGTAAAAACAATAAATTGAACTCAATAGTTTCATAAACTGCAAGTGCAGTAGCATGACAGCAAAGCATTGATGGCCTCTTATGCTTTGTCAGAAGATTTTCCTCTCAGAATTGTCAGAGTTGTTGCCTGTAGAGAAATAAGTGCCCTTTAGGATATGGTTCAAGTACAGGAGTAGTTTAGTCTGTCTTGCATCTAAGAGGACAGAGGAATTTATCACGAAAATCACAAAGGTTTTTATGGCTGACTGAAAAATCCTGGAATTGAAGGTGGAAAGTTGATGTTTTGACTCATGCAAAAAAAGAAAGGAGCTGTTTCTGCTGTATTTTAGAGCCATGAGGTGAGTTTTCTTTCATATAAACCAACATTAGCCATGTATTTCTGAAAACAACATGCCTCACTGTCATTTTAGCCTGGGATTATCCATGTGTCCGAGAGACAGGCAGACACCTGGGAGACAATTTCAGTGAGCAGAATATTCTCTAGTTGCAGGAGGTATTCATTACGCCAAATCATTGTTTCTCACTTCATTTCACATAATCATAACTTCTATGGCATTTCCTTCTTTGACCTTCAGTATAGATCAGAGGACACAGCTGAAATCAAACACACTGTTTATGTGGGCTTGGTCCCTTCCAATTAAAGGGGTTTTTTTGTTGCATATTTCCCCGGTCTTTTTTCCTTCAGTACTTCAGTATTACCATTCTTTAAGTTTCAGTGACCAATTTAACACAGTTGTTTTCCTGCTTTGAATACATTCCTCTTTCACAGATGTTAACAGAAAATCCTCTATGAGTGTGGAAAAGACTGTAGTAACATACTCTCTTTGGCACAGGTGCATGGCAGATATTTTATTTCCCTTAGGCAGGAAATAAAACAGCAGCCAAGTATTGCAATGATAAAATTTAAGAAAAAAGATCAGAAAAATCTGTAAAAATTTGGTGCATCCTTCTTGCAAGAAAAGCAAAAAAAAGGGTTTTATCTCTACAGAAACAAAAACTAAGAGAAGTATGTTTCATTGAGGTTAAGCAGCCAAGTATTGCAATGCTAAAATTTAAGGAAAAAATCAGAAAAATCTGTAAAAATTGGGTGCATCCTTCTTGCAAGAACAGCAAAAAAATGGTTTTATCTCTACAGAAACAAAAACTAAGAGAAGTATGTTTCATTGAGGTTGTTATTTTTCTGTAATTCATTCTTTTCTTACAATTTTTTGTCATCTCTTACAATCATCATTATTCTTATTTTTATGATGTAATTTCTTCTTTCCCAAATCCCAAATGATAAGCTTTGACTGCAAAGAGTTGATTTGCCTGTTTTCATATCCTGGGTAAGGGCTTGCTCGCTTTGTCTGGGGAAGATGCTTCCAATATTTTCTAGCTTGTATAGGACTCAATAATTAAAGCGAGTCTTTAGGCTTAAACCAAATACCACAGCACACATGCTCTAGACAGAAGCTATGCTTCATTCCCACTGTGGAGTAAAATTACGCCAGACCCTGACCTTGAGCCTGTAGTTTGTAAAGAGCTTTAAATGCTGGGCTGGTGCCCATTTAACCCCACTGTAACAGTTGTAGGGTCACAGGGAGGTGACAGATGCTATCAGACACTTCCTACTGTAGATGATTAATTATGAAGTGCGATCTTTGCATAGACTATATTTGAAAATTTCAACTGAGGTTCTTGGCAGACCTACAGAAACATCTTTGTTGATTCAAGCCAGCTAGTGCCTGTTGTGTTTATCACAGATTTCCTTACAGAAGATAACCATCCAGGCTGATAAAAGCAATGAAATTTCAGTACAGCACAACACTGGAAATTTGGATCACAAATAAACAAATATTGCCATCAATATTCCTGGCATTATATAGCTGTTATTAATATCAGGCTTACATATTGTAATTTTGTTTCTTAAACCACACAGATAGAGCTTAGATGTATGGATTTATTATCACATTTGGCATATATTATTTATAGCATAAGAAAGGTGAAACATCTTGCAGCATGCATGTAAAGATTAGGATTTATTGTCCAGGAATCCTTGAACAATTTTATCAAAAGCCCATTTCTAGGTGGTGTTTTTCTGCAATAAATCATACAACAGAAATCTATCAGTGGTCACCAGTAAGAGATAAATGAGAGCAGAGGAAAGAGGGTCATCACAGAATTTTTTTCTGTATCATGACCTGTCATTGGCAGAAATCCATTTGTTATCGTACACAACTGATTTTTTTTCTCACTCACTGGGTTGGCTGTTCTGGGCACTGTTATCAAAAATAAAATTAAAAACTTTGCAGAATGTAAGCTTTCAGGCATCATGAAAACAGAGTTTACTTAAAGACTAGCACAAAGACTAGCGCTACTTTTACTCCCTCTCCTCACCTCCTCCTCTCCCTCCTGCACTACACTTCTTTCTCTCTTCTCCATCCTCTGCATAAGAATAAACTGTTTTGAGGTTTTCATTATGGAGATAGCTGAGGGGAGGGACAGGATCATAAACCTGATGCCATGGCAGTACATACAGAATCTATCAATACATGCAACTCAATCAGTTGATATGTGCAGGAAGGAGGCAAAATCTGTATTGCCCTAGCAGAAGTGGGGGAGCTCTGCTTGAGCTGCATTAACCCCAGTTGAAATTCTCCAAGAACCTTCCTAAGTTTATTAATAAAGTGAAGTTACTTTTTTTTTTTTTTTTTTTTTTAGTAAGAAGAAAGAGGTGGGAAGAGCAATAAGGAGGAGGGCTGAAGTGTGACCTTTTTTGCAAGATGAGATTAATCGAGGTAGGAAGGAGCAATATCATCTCACATATCTCAGTGAACAACACCACACAGGTTTCTCACAGGTTTCTATAAGGTCCTCAAGAATGATCCACTCACATTCCAGGCAGCTGATGTGGGTTTTGTTTAGGTAATGGAGCCTAGGGCAGAATTATGCTCAGAGCAGTCAGGTTTGTGAGAAACTAGAGAAGAGTGCATAGGTGGAATTTTTATAATACAACAGCAAAACTTTTAAAACCATTTGACAGTTGGAGAGATTTATATGTATTTCCTTTGTGCTAGTGTATCACTGGGGCACAGACTAAGATACCTAGATTGTGCTCCTTTTGGAAAGCCTTAGTTATTATTGCTTTATTCATTCAGGATTTTATCACAGTGCAGGAGTTTTATTTGATTCTTCATCTCTCTATATTTATCTTTTGAACATAAACCAGAAGCATTTTACTTTCCCTGAGCTAGGTGAAGAAGTAGAAATGCAGGGTCTACATAGTCCTACATAATCCTTTCAAAATAAATTAAATAGTGAACTTCATTTGGGAACTTCAGCTGCTCCTCATCAACAGAGACAAGGGTGGGGCTGTGTAAGATAAGATCAGCTACATAAGTTTATGTCACTGCTGGGAAGACCTAGATACAAGTGAGCCACCAAACCATGATCTCTCCTTCCCAACACTGGACTGAGAGTCCTACACCAGCAGGAATGAGGTGCCATCCTTGTGGAGCACAAGTCTCATTGTCAGAATCATCTCTGTGCTGTCACAAAGTAAAGCTTTTTCTTCTACTGAAGAATGTCATATATAACTAAGTAAACCACACTTCTAAAATTTTTCTCTTTTTCTTATGACTATAATACTAGTTACTTGAAGTAATTTGCTAAATGGCTAGCAACTATCACAATTGTTCTTAAATAATCTTATCATAAGAAAATACAAGATCTGGTTGTAATGCATCGTTTATTAGGTTAATACTGTGTATTTAATTAATTTATAATTAATATATGATATAAAATAATTATTAATTTGATAAACTGTTGCTATATAATATTTGTCCATATATAACTAAGTAAACAATTCTAAAATTTTTCTCTTTTTCTTATGACTATAATACTAGTTACTTGAAGTAATTTGCTAAATGGCTAGCAACTATCACAATTGTTCTTAAATAATCTTATCATAAGAAAATACAAGATCTGGTTGTAATGCATCGTTTATTAGGTTAATACTGTGTATTTAATTAATTTATAATTAATATATGATATAAAATAATTATTTATTTGATAAACTGTTGCTATATAATATTTGTATGTTATTATTTCCTTAATTTAAAGGATGGACTTGGTGACCAAAGTTGGACTCAATAATCTCAGAGGTCTTTTCCAACCTAATTGAGTCTGTGATTCATTAGCTTATGAGGGGGATAAAGAGGAAAGGTTTAAAGTGAGAAATTCTGTGAGAAAGGTTTAAATTGAGATTGCTGACAAGAATAATATTTAAAAGCCAGTCTGAAGAAATCTGTTTATCTGTTGTAGCGAGTACAGAGATGCTACAAGTTTCAAATAAGTTTTAGCTGTAAATATATTTTACATCAAGTACATGCAAACCTTGTTTGTATGACAATTACTTGTTTGCTCTGTGTGATCAGTTATAATCCTGCATGAAGGCTTGATTTTAATGGGCTGCAACACGTGTGCAGATTCTGAATCTTCATGGATTAAACATTATTAAATTTTTTAATCTTTCAAACTCTTCTTCATATGCTGTAAATTTAGATAATTTTTCTTGTTTCTTGCACAAGTCTTTCACAAAGAAATTTATTCACTCAAAGCAGGGAAACTTGTAAAGATCTGTATCTGTAAAGATTTGTATCTTGTAAAGATACAAATTCAGTAAAAGAAAAGAAGGAAGTATTAAGATATTACAAGAATCTAACAAAAATATTAAGACACTACAAGAATGTCTTATTTTTCCTTTCATCTTGACTTCACTATTTACTTTTGGCATGCAAGGTAAACGTCTTCAGAATTCTATTAAAAATTGAGTTGTACTTAAGACAAGTTTTAAAAATCCGCTTTTTTAGATACAAGACCATGACCATTCTTTTTATTTGGCCGACATAATTTTCAACTAACTGGAAGATTTTATTCCTTGGAATCATGACAGGTACAGATATGAACAATAATTTATGGGTACCACATTAAATGAATGGCTCAGCTTAGTAACTCACATTTCAACTTTACTGTAAACTCAACTAAATTGCTTAACCTACATGCAAAGCAAGCTCCTCTAAATGGCTATTATTGTTTTTAAGCCATTAATATGCTCAATATTGCACATAGTATATTAGAATATAATTTTACATCTATAAACCATGAAAAAAAAGGCTACAGGGTAAATCACAAATTTTTAAGTTGTTAAGTCTTGATTTGATCGTAAATCTATTAATTTCTTCACTAAGCAGTAAAAGTTTAAAGTGAGTAGTAGTTTACACTCTGCAGTCTAGGTCTTTTGGGAAAAGACAGTTTGTATCTTTCTTTTTAGTATTTTGGTTGAAACCTTTAATTATAACCAATTGAATCTCCTTAAAGATTAGGGGGCCCACATAGACAGACTGTGCATACCCGGTCATTATCTAGAGCTCAACCAGAGATTAATGTGGGTGAATTTTCTATGATATCATGCACTTTTACCTATTATCAAAATTTAAGATATATGCTATATAACCTTTTGTTTTAATATGCATCCTGGTATTACATATATTTTTCTTATAAGTGCTATGACAAAATCTTCCCTTAAGGCAATTTTTTTCCACTGTCTGAAAGTTGGATGCAGTATCATTGGGGATTTTATTAATGAGGAGAGAGAAGTGTCTGTGATTATAGGACTTGGAGAGTCGCAGGAATGATGGGAATTGCAAAACAATTGCATGAAACCAGATTAGCAGGGCCTTAGAGAAACCCCAGTGTGGGTGTCAGTGACAGTCGAGCAGGATTTTGGATTTTGGATATATTCACCAAAATGTGGATCACACTTTGATATCAAACCCACACCATCTGCACTGAAATGGTGAGACCTTTTTGCCTGCTCTGTGTTGTCCACAGACAAGAAGCAGAAGAGTGGAAAGGACAGAGAAGGTAAATAAGAGGCAGAGACTCCTTATAAGGCAGGGTAAGTGGCCTCAGCTGCCCCACCATTGTCTGTCGAGCTCACACAGGGAAAGGAGGAGTGAAAATTTACTTCATGCAGAGCAAATACTCCATGCTCTTCTTGTGTGGGACAAGGATGAGATGGCAGAGGACTTCCTTCTTCCCCCATTTCTGTAGGCAGGCCCTATGCTAAAAGCACTTTCCTGGTCTTAGTCTAGGCTAAAACTTTCACCTTCCCTTTCCATTTTATCCTCTTTGTGCACTCATTTTGTAAATAATTTTTGCAGACAGAAAAGATAGAAGCAAGTACGTCTGTGTTTTAGAGTTCAAGACTATCAGGTTGATAAGAGTCTGCCAAGTCAAAGAAATTCTTTGGCTTCTTTTCTATCACAACCACAGAAATTTGCTCAAAGGAAAGATGCCTCATATATCATCCAGTACAACTGTGTTGGATCAGTTTTGCTCAGCCTCCTCCAAATGCAAGATTTTATGCTCCTTATTCCCCCTCATGATGTGAGTGCTTAAAACATCTGCAACATTTCCACAAGTAAAGCAAGGTGAGAATGTTATCCAGGAGATTTAGGGCTTGTGTGAAAGATTTTAAAATTAGTTGTGAACTAGAAAACTGTTTGCCCTTCAGACATCTGGGATTCATATATGAATCCTCTGCAGCAAAACAACTTGTTGTACATGGGAAGTGGAACACTGAGTAGCAAGTGCAAGGACGTCCATGGGGCTTCAGCCTTTTTCCTTTGTGCATCCATAGCATCCCAAACTAGAAAATGACTTTGCCTTTTGCTGGTTCAAGCACCAAATTCTCCTGGGAAACTGTAGGGCCCAAGAGTTAAATTGTTGTCCCTTCAGTGTTTATTCCTGAGACACTGGGAGCAAGTTGGGAAGGATGCAGGATGTCCAATTCACTTTGTTTTTCAAGCAGGATTGCAAAAGTGTCTAGGTCAGTGCATTTTTAATGGGAGAATAAAGAGGAAATGTGAGTTTTAGCAAAAAAAAAAAAGCGAGATATGTAAATTATTTTCAATTTTTATGTTTTATTTTTCCTTAAAAATGCAAGGAAAGGTGATTGGAACAGACAAAATGCAGCAATAAAGATCAGAACCTACTCTGGAAAGCCTAATGTAATTGTTTAGTCATTTCCTATGGCAGCATTAAGGAAAAAAAAAAGAGCAAGAAGGAAATTTTCCAAGTCAGATTCCTCACAATAAGCAGTGTTCTAAATTTCGTATATTTTACCATGAAGGTTTCCCCAGATCTCTTTACACTTCAGCAATAACTTAGTGGAGCAGAACTTTAAACATTTCTCCTTTGAAATAGTCCACAAGGCTTGCAGATAAAATTTTTATAGTGAGAGATAAAAAAATCCCTTTATTAAAAAATATAACAAGGAATCTTCAGGAAAAATGATGATGCGATTGTAATTTTTACATGTGATCTTATGAAAGGTGAAATGATAAATCTCCTAATGACCCAGACCTACATAGGAGGGCACTAAACTCAGTCCCCTCTAACCCACACTGGAAGCCCTAATGCAGAATCACTACCATGATTTATAATATTGAAAAAAAAAAATTTTTGCACCTTTTACTGTTATGGTGCAAGAGATCAGAATGAATATACACTGTTAATCTATTTCTCAAAACTTCCTGCCTCTGGCTTCCAGAGCAACATAACAGAGGTGTCTCATGTTTCCAGCATTTAGGGATCTAATTGGGATATTGTTCTGTACTTGCTGTTAGACAGTGTGGTGACAAGATGAATCTCAGCCAACGCTGGCGGCCAGCCAGCACGTACCTTGCACAAACAAAGTGCAGGGCAATTAAAGTGGAAGTGCCAAAGGAGTGCTGCTGAGACAGAGCACAAAAATAGCCATCCAAGAAAGCACTTGGAAAATACATTTCTTTGGCTTATTGGAGGACTGCTGTTCCATCCATTTATTTCTTTCCCTTGATGTTTTCCCCTCAAGGGAATCTGTTTTCCACTCTTCAGTATTTTTATTCTTTAGAGAAGTTTGGGAAAGCCTTGGTGAGGAGGAGATTCTTTTCTAGCTGGGCAGGGGAGAGAGGATTTGTTATGTGAATCGAGGCAAGAAGATATAGAGAAGAACTAACTTTGGGAAGCATGTTATGAAATAGAGCTTTTTATAAAAATACATGGATTGGGTGCACTATACACGTTATGTGCTGCAAAAATATAGAGCAATCATTCTGTACACAGCTATGTATAAATATTGAAACAAGGCCCGTAATTCCACTGATCAAAACGAAAGCTCTTGAGGAGTCAGATGTTCCCCCCACTCCCTGCTAGGCAAACAGGTCTGCATTACTAAACTGAATTCACAATGAACTTATTAGAAACTTGTGCAAGCTGTGTTGAACATCTAGTATCCTAAATGCTCTACAAATGATTCCAAGAGGGAATTCTGAGGCGTTCAGTGAACAAAACCTAACAGAGCTGAAACATTTATTACTTGGAAGCCTGGTTGTTAATAGATGGGCAAAACACTGTTGGAGAGGGAAGGGGAGAGCAGGCTGGGGAATTAGATAAAGGAGATAAAGTATATACAAATGTACAAACAAAATTTCCATCCTTACTCCCAAACAAAGTAGCTGATCACAATATGCATTTTTCTTTTTCTTCAAATCTGCTCTGGTGTTCTTGTGCAGCAGATGTGTCCTTGCAAAAACCAAAACAACAGGCTTTACTGAATTTCTGACTGCCCTGGGTAGTCTTGTTAGTAGGTCTGGTGGTTTTGGTTGTTTTTGGTTTTTTGGGGTGTTTTGTTTTTTTTTTTTTTTCCTGAGAATATATTTCTCTAATGAAGATTTTATGTCTACAAGATAATTTTTTATTGCCCCTGTAGTTATATAGAATACATTTTTTCAATAATTTTATTGTTTGTAGGCAGATTTAGTTATTGTGTCTAGCAGCAGCAGGAGTCTCAGAAATAAGCTCCTAAGCATATTAACTATGGATATATTTATTAATCTGAGCTTCTCTAAATACAACATCCAAATTCTTTCCTAAAATGTGTTTCTTTACATCATGTCTGTGTCAGGTCAGAAGCAGCAGATACATGCTTTCTGACTTAGATTTGTTTTGAAAAAAAATTATTTATTCTGTGCGAAGAAAAGGTTGTGTTGCCGAGGTCAGACTTTTATAATTTTCTTTTTATTGAACAAGCCTTTGGGATATTGTAATGGTATGTCAGCTAAGCACCTAGATGGCTCTGCAAGGTCAAACAGAGTTACAACAGGCATATTTTATATATGTATCTTGCAAGTGTTGTCCCAGTACACTCCAACCCCACCAATAAACCATTTTATTGCTTTAGAATAACACAGCTTTTTGTTTCACAGGATTTTCCCCCCACTTTCAATCAACACTAAATTCATACAAATGTCAATAACAAAAATTTGCCAAGTTCTTCCTGGGGTCATTTAATGACATTGTTAGGAT
Source organism: Passer montanus (assembly GCF_014805655.1). Classification (NCBI taxonomy): domain Eukaryota; kingdom Metazoa; phylum Chordata; class Aves; order Passeriformes; family Passeridae; genus Passer; species Passer montanus. The sequence goes on along the minus strand of NW_024356505.1, from coordinate 13,402,264 downwards.
TCTTAATGTAGCCACTAGGTGAAAGAGCTGCCAGTGCTGCATAAAGAATGAGTTGTTCTACTCCTGCCACAGCCTCAGCTGATTTACAACCACTTTGTGTTTGATGTTGGACAGGATAATTTCATCAGTCTCCAGCCCTTGTGATCATATCCCAAAATGACTAGTCAGGTGAAGCCCTAGCCAAAGATTGCTTGTCACCTGTAGGAAGTAGCTGTCTGCTATGAGTAGTCTTTACTCATAAATGTAATCATCAGTTAGCTATTCATTGAGCTATACTTCATGCTCTAGATGTAGTAGTGAGGATAATGTACAAACACCTCACAGGGAAAATGCTTTGAAACAACAGATGTGGCCATTTAAAGACTTGGGTTTTTACAGCAGGACAGCATCTTAAACGGAAGTAACTGGCTTCCAAGTTCATCTCTGAAGGTTAATTCAGAAAACCTGTCAAAACCTCTCTCCCTCCCTGAGTGATTCACTGAAGCAAATGTCCTGCAGTTAAAAACAATGATTTCCTAAAAGTCCAACACCAGCATCATCGTGGTGATTTAAGGCAGCCAGAGCAGAATAGGTATAAATATTTGGTGCACTATTGTTTTGAAAGAATACATGATGTGGTGATAGGGCTGTCTGAGAGAACAGTATGCTTATGCAGCTACATCTCTCTGGGCAAATTCCTATTTGTTTTGGTTACATTCCTTGAAATTGTGGAGGATGTGTCTATTTGTACTACAAGTGATGCATTTCCATCATATCCAGACATATAATTTGGGATGAAGTAACTAACACTCATCCATTTTTTGCTATTCAGCTGGGCTTAACCTGACATTTATTCTCTTATTTTAAATAAATAAAAATCTTGTTTCAGAAGAAGTGAAGCTAGTAAGAATTCTGCAAAAGCATTATAAAATTGCCCAAGAGAAAAGCAGTGCTGTTATTAGGCCAATGCTGCTGTAAATGATAAATTAAAAAGGCAACATGAAGAGGCTGAAAAGTGGTGACAGCTACAATGAGTACATTTTCTCTTTTCTCAGTGTGAGATCACAGTGCAGGAATATGTGAACTTTGAATCCCTTTGTGAAATTTGTGCTCATTGTAGCTGTCACTGCTGCAGGTGATGAACACTCCCAACCTGTTGTTTCTCCTCTGTGCTTTTAACAATGCAAGGGATAAGTTCTAGTAACAAAGGAGTAGATATTCTGAAAAATATGGTCACGTAGCTAATGGGGAGGTCTGGATAAAAAATGCAATCTATTGTGGAATTTATTCAGAGGCTTGTGAGATTAAGGTCAGACAGATATTTAATTTCTAAAATTGTGGCTGGAAAAAAAAAGCATAACATTTGATATGTTTTAGTTATATCTATTTTGTCAGGATACTTCCAAGGTCTAAATGTGCACTGTTTTTTCTTCTTCAGGTTTGTTCCTCAAGGTCTGTTGTCTCTATTCATTTCACTAAAAAACTTAGAGATCTAGTACCTGAAAAAAATATCTAAATTGGAGGGTCAAACGCTCAAAATGCAACAGGAAATGGACTGAGACTTCTAGCTTGTCTTATTAAGAAGAAAGAGCTCTTTTGCAAATTTTGCATGTATAATATATGTGAAACTTTAGATTTTGGAATCAGAGAATGTTCAGACGACATACGGTATAAGTTTTTTATTTAACTTTTTCTTTTCTTGAATAAGGAAGTATAGAAATCAAAACATGCACAAAAGAGCAATTCAACTTTTGTTCCACAGAACAATTTTTCAAACTATTCTGTTAGCACAGCTCTTTATGTTAATAATTTTTACATCTCTTTAAAGTGACCTGTATTTTGGAAATGTATATAGTAGAGATTTTCTACTTCTTAAAATTCTCTTTATTTGATATTTGGCACTCTGAATTTTACACCGATTGCTCAATATTTCTTTTTTATTTTCTCTCAATGCCTGGAAGTCCCTGTGGTTTGCATCAGCTTTTAACATGATACAGGACTTCTTAGAGAAAAGCTCTATTACACTGTGGCCTCCGTTTATTCTTTCCATGCTGTTGAACACACAACAGAGAGTTACTGTGCAGGAATAAATGGGATTTTTAAATATTCTTTTGGCTTAAAAATAAAAATAATTTGTCATGCATGTTTTAATTACTAATGGAATATTTCCCGTCTTATGGGTCTGGTCAGAACAGGGACAAGTTTTTAATACCCAAAGGCAGAAATCCTTTTCAAACAGGTAGCTTGCAGGAGACACCCAATGACAGATTCTTCCCTGACTACTAGGCACCATGGTAATAAAGGTGTTATATTTAATAATGCTTTTCCATGTGTGACAAAAGAAAGAGCCTTTGGCAATTGAACAACACTTTCTAGCACCCAGTGTCATTTGTCTTCTGTATATTGTGTGCACAAACTGATCTGCAGCATGAATATTCTGTTTGCCTTTGCAAAGCATTGCTTGACACAAACCATAAACAAATTTCAACACCTTATCTTTACAGAAAAACAAGGGAAATTATCCAAAAATGAGACAACCAAGGCTTACAGGAATGTGACATCTTTACATCTCTAAAGTAGCTAAAAGTAAAATTTGCTTAAGTTAAAGAAAACCAAAAACCTCCAAACACCCACGTAATCTATATCTTGAAACAACATGATTGTTGTTGTATTGGCAGTGATGACTGTCACTGCCTTTGCAAGCACTGTTGTGGCTCTGTGACCATGGAAAGCGGCTGCTTACCAAAAGGGGGTCTCCAGAAAGGTGCTGCCATGCAGCAACAACCATTGCTGGGACAGATTGGCTTCCTAGGGGAGATTCTAACACACAGTGTTATAGCAGGGAGCAACACTGGTGCAGCAGCCTACACAAACACTGGAGCTGAATCTTTTCCAGGAGTAGCAGTGAAGGCTTAGGGCATCACTGCATCACTGGTACAACTGAAAAGCTCCCTTCCCTTCCCTTCCCTTCCCTTCCCTTCCCTTCCCTTCCCTACCCACACATGGATTAATTTATATTTCCATTTGAAACAACATACAGTTACAACTGTGTTTTTGCAGTCAGGATTCTTTTTCCAAAGAAACTTTTTTTTTCCCTGTGGATTTTCTTTTGAAAGATTTTTTTTTTTTCTAATGCTGGTATATGATATTCTATCTGGAATTCTTTCCCCTTTTTTTCTTTCTCTTCTTCACTCTCAATGAAAATATAGGACTGACAGACAATAATGTCCATCTTTCCAGGTTAGTTTCATGTGTGATTCCAGCTGGCTTCCTTAGATGTTTCAGATATTTTATCTTAGGTTCTCAGTATCAGTGTAAGAAAAAGAGCTAATTCTACCCCAAATCTGGAACTTTAAATTTGGCAATACTGCTTTGCTGTATCTTGTGATTTTGTTCTGGATCTGGGAGACAGTTTAATTTTTTTTCTCAATATTGATTTAGATAATCCCATGTGAAAAACTGGCATCGTGTAAATAATAATGATTATTTATTTGATTATGCAAAACATCAGAGACAAAAACCACCAGAAAAATAAAAAAAACACAGAGGAAGGGGGACAAGTGATCACCACAAAGAGCTTAAATGAACTAAGATAAAAGACTGTTTGTATATGTCATGGATCAGTACTGAATTAGTATTTTTTTTAATTAATGCTAAGGTAAATGTAATGTAATGTAATACATACAGTAACTAGGATATTTTCTTTTTATTATCAAAATCTTCCTAAGGAAAAAATCTTACTTTTTCTTATTGTGAATCACAGTGTGGTTTCTCTGCAGAAAAAATGTTGAGAAAAAGAGAATATTTCCAATTCTAAACCTTGCAACAGTAGTAAAACAGCTTCAGCAGATTTAAGAGAGCCTTTATTTTACAAGAGATTTTGTATTCCTAATTTTTAAACACTTAAAAGACATATATAATAGCATAAATTAGTCACCCTGGCCTCAGTTTATAGGAATCTATGAAGAGGAACTATAAATCAATATATGGTGACTCACCACATCCTAAAATAGTCCAGATGAGTCATATTTTGGAGGTGTGCACTGCTTTTGATGACTATAGCAGTAATGTAACATATTTAGCTCAGTCACAGGCACCTGCCTTTGAGACAGTTGGGTGAGTGTGGCTGAATTCCATCTTTTTGTGCCTGCTGTCTCCAGTTCTTCCACATTTCCTGAGTGGAAATGGAGGGAGGTGGGTATGGACCTGAGCTCTCCCACAGCCATGCACAACATCTACAAATCCCAGAATCTGTTGTAATACTTCTAGCAGATGAGCAAAAGGCAATGTCTTGTGTCATGTCAAAGGAGAATGTGCTCAATTGTTATCCAATGTCTCATAATTGGATCTGGGGTGAATGGTTCCCATTCAGTCAGTTTGTGAGCTTAAAACACACTTTACCACTTGGATTTTGAGGTGGCCTGAGTTATTTCAAATACTGTTAGTATGCAAAGAAATCAACTTGTTTTGAATGTTTGGAGTGATGTTTAAACTGAAAAAATATGACTGAAATGAAAAATTAGTCCCTTAAAGTGTGATATTATGCAGCTGATGAAAACACATTGAAAAAATAATGGTATTAGTTTCTGCAGTGTGAATGTGTGTTTTTGCAGTAAAATCTGCCTAAGAATTTTTAGTACTTCTTACAAAGATTTAATAAGAAAGACTTTAAAATGGGTTTACTGTATGTTTGCCCAGGCCTCTTCAGCAGCAGTACAATAAAGTGAGTGTAGGGTTCTGCATAATAATTTTTTTTTAATTTCCAAACTACATGCAGTGCCAACCTTTTTTGGCTTGCTTTGAGCAACATAGGGAGTTCTAGACAATAAAAAGTTAAAAATGCAAAACCAAAAGCTTTAAAACTAACACACATAACTTATGATGTCAAAACATAGTTTTGTGCATGATGTTAATCTGTTTTGCCTCAGTGGGACAACATGTTGCCTTCTTGTACCTCCATTAGGATGTGACTTCAGCACTCATTAACATGCTCTGACTTGAACCTGTACAAATGCCAGCCTTGAATGCCAGCTAATATCACTGAGTTTTTTATTAATATTTTTTCCAGTGCTGTGAAGGAGGTAAAAAAGGTGGACATAATGTGCTTTCTTGCCCAGGGAGAGCAAAAACAGGGAAAAAGTGGAGAACGTCAGTCAGTTGCAGTGGACCAAAGTTGCATGCACCAAATAATGACAATTATAACAACACAACTCTTAAGACCAGATTTTGTATTGGCATATGAATGGATTTTTCTGAAAAGTTGTCTCTGAGGATAAGGGTTGAATGAATCATTTTTTCCCAGGAAGCAAAACACTGTTATTGCAGAAACTGCTTCCCAGCTCTCGTCATACTGTGATTATAAGCAATCTTCATAGCCATTGCACTTACATTGTATTTTAGGGTGTAAAGACAGTAATTTTTAAGTATTCCCTCTGTGGAAATGTCATTACCCTGTCCCTGTCTCAATTTTGCCTTGCCACCTCTTTCTCCTCAGACTCCCGTCACAGCAGTATGATCAGCCCTTGCTGTCCACTGCATTGTGTCTAGAGGAGGAGCAGACAAGGTCAGGAGCAGGTTCTTCTCCAGACCCCTTCCACTCAAGCAGGGTTGTGCTGCTTGGTGCTCCCGTGGGAAGCAAGCAAAGCACTAAGCTGGCAGTCAGCAGGCACCTCTACTTCCTTCCTAAAGCACTTAAGGAGCCCTAGGTGGTGACTTCAAAGACAGTTTATTCACTGCTCAGAGGAATGGATATTTTGTAATACGAAATGAATCGAATTTCAAAGCCTGTAAAGGTCAAAAGCAGCCTCTGGCCAAACAAGAGGAAGAAGCTGATGGGAATTACACCTCTTCATGAGAGGCCACTCGAACAAAAACAGCCCTTGTGAAGTTGCATATGCAAAGAGTTGAACCACAAACCTCCACAGAGCCTGATGGATGAGAAGTAATAACTCACCCCTAGGACAGGCAGAGGCCAGAAACGCTGGGCTGATGCAGTTTCCCTTTGCCTGTTTTTATTCTTTCAGGTTTGGCACTAACATCTCTTGAGGTGGGACTGTGAGCGTCCATTTTCATCGCTGCATATGCCAGGTCAGACTCTGCAGGTGTGAAAAACCCTGTGGTGATAGCACTCACCCTCCTTTAATAAGTGCAGGAGATGGTGAGTCTGGGAGAGCTAACATAAGAACTTGTCACAGTTCAGAAGCCTCCCCCTCCTTCACAAAATTAGTCTCTTTGAATTACAGCTAATACTAATTCTGTTTTCTGTATGGAACAGTACAGACCTATGTGATTTTCCAAAGGAATTGATTAAAAAGTGCCCTGCTGTCACTGGTTAAAGCTCTTGCCACCCTGAGTGGAATTCAATGGATAAGAATAAGGACAATCATGCAAATATTCAGAATAAAGTGTTAAAGCAAGACATTATGTTGGCTGTCTTACTCAAGACAAATATGGAACTAAAGTGTATCTTATTGTATTACTTTACCTAATCGTCAGATTTCTAGCCATTTCACGCATTTCAGAGGAAAAATATTCTTTGATGACTTTTTCTCTTTCATGGGTTTTTTTGTATCTTGCTACCAGATAAAAAACCCCAAATAAGCAAGCAAACAACCCCCAAACAAAACAAAGCAGAACAAAAAATAGGCAGTTGTGGGTACAGGCTTCTGAAGAGAGAGAAAATTACTCATAAAAATTGTCTTATGTGCACTTTGTGGGGTGAAAAGTGTAAATTTTAAAGCCTACTAACTTGCAGTTTATCCAATATTTGATGCCTTTTGATTTTGTAATCCTTTGTCTTTAGAAGCAAACTGCCTAGTTGTGGGAAGAACTACTAGATCTAGAGTCAATAAGCTTGTTTGGGGATTGGGAAGGATGAACTGGTGTCCCTGATTTCTGAGCACTGCAGTTTTGCGGCTGTGGGCCACAGAAGAAGACATCTGTTTCTCTGAGGTTGCTGCTGTTTGGTGGCAGGCGCTCAGGGCTTTGCCTGCAAGAAATGGAATAGGAACCTCACAAAATTCAGCAAGGAAAAATGCCAAGTCCTGCATCTGAGATGGACTAATCCCTTATGCTAATCCAGGCTGAGGTGTGCCTGGATGGAGAGGCAGCTCTGCTGAGAAGGCCCATAAGATGTTGATGAACTGTGGGCTGAACATGAGCCGGGGTGCCTTATGCCATTAAGGAAGGTAAACGGCACACTGGGGTCTATTAACAGGAGAAAAGGCACTAGATTATATTCCCCCTTTACTTTGCACTGTACTTGAACACATTGCAGAACTGCATCCAGATTTGGGCCCCCCTACTCCTAAAACATGAATAGCCTGCAGCAAGTTCAGCGGGGTGCCCCCAAGACAGGCATGGCTGCAGCACTTGCCCTGTGAGAAGAGGCTGAGGGAGCTGAACTTGTGTAGCCAGGGAAGGGATGGCTCTGGGGTGACCCACCAGTGCCTGTGGGGAGGCTACTGAGAATAGTGACATGCTCCTTACAGTCATGTGTGCTGAGAGGATGAGGGGGCATAAGCTGAAAAAAGAGGCATTCAGACTTCACATAAAGAACACTTTCATGGTGAGGACTCTTCAGCAGCAGATGAAGAGGGGGTTTGTAGTCCTCATCCATGGAGATTTCCAGACTGTATAAACCTCAGAGCAGGTATTCAAGCTTGACCTGCTTTGATCAGGAGATTGACTGAGAGGCATCCTGCTATCCCTTTCAGCCCAGCCATTCTGTGAGCATGTGATTTTTACCCAGCAGTGGACCTACTTGATGCTGGAGTAATTTCAGTTGTTAGTAAAAGCAGCATATTCACTTCCTAGCTAAAACATAATCTCAACATTTCTGCACACAAAATACTTACATCAAAATGGAATTTTAAATTAAGAGAAATGCAAAATGAAAAAATCAGCATGTAGCTCAAAATTAGTTGGATGGCTTAGTTTGATGAGCTCATCTTCACTTGAAGATAGTGGGTGAAAGAGAGCACAACTGTCAGCTGGATCAGGTTAAACACAGGCAGAGTTGTTGCCCTGGCCTGTGTGATGACCCCCTGTGTGAACAACACCAGCAGCACCCCGTTTCAGCTGCCACCACATGATTCCTGCAAGGAGAAAGGACGAGCAGCACTTTGTGGCTGCCACCTGCGAATCCCTCGTTATTGGCAGGTACTTTGCAGTGGAGTACTGGGACGGGATAATTGCTGGAGATAGAATTGGCAAGAGAAGTGTATGGGAGACACATTCAATTGCACGTGAGTATGGTAGGTGAACTATAAAAAAAGCAAGCCTGCCATTATCTGCTGAACAGCCGGCAACTCTGGGTCTTCCATTTTGTTTACGGCAGAAGGGACAAAAGGCTGGTAGTGTCAGCACTAAATAGCCTGGGGACTGTGTGCCTTGCAAAGGTATGATGGATGCCTTCGTGAGCCATAGCTCAAACTTTGGTGACAATAACAGTGAGGCATTGCAAGTTTATTTGCAAGATTAAGTCTAAATGTTGTCTCCAGGGTGCAGTATAAAAACTAATTAATTTTTTTATTCTTTATCATTGAGATCAGCATTCATCCATAGGAATTTGCATTTCTATATGACCCTTGTGTAAGCCAGCTTGCATGGGAGGGGGACCAATTTTTAGATTCATCAGTAGTGTTGTCCATCCTACTCAAATATTCCATTTATACTAAATATTTCCAAGCAAGTATAGTTCTACAGCCAGCCTTAGGAGGAAAACAAGAACTTATATGAGAAACACGATTACTACTTTTCATTACACAATGTTTTACTATGCATTTGTGTCTTACAGCTCCTCTGCTGTATGGATTCCTCAACATCTAATTCAAGAAGTGAGTTCACACTTCAGTCTTCCACCCACTGAGAGTATTGGCTGGGCTTTTCACCCAGGCATTTTAGCAGACCTTGGCTTCAAGTCATAGGCATCTTTACACCTCAGCACTTCTTTGGTTTCCAACAGGTTCATTCATCAGTTTGAGCACCCAAAACTATTACTTGAGAATGTTATTAGCTGGGGAGAGGTGAAAACACTTGTAGAGTGAAGACATAAGCCCCCAGGACATGAAAGTAAGAGAGAGTTTGAAAAGGTATTTTAGTGGGGAAAAATATCTTACCATGCCATCAAATCTGCAATTCAGAGCCTCCCCATATAAAAATTTTGCCAGACAAATCTCCAAGGTCTTGTGTTAGCGCTGGGAAATTTTCCTTATAGAAGGATGTTGTAGAAGGGAAGTGTGCTACCCTCTGGTTTGACTTCTCATACAAGGAATGCCTGATATGGAGCTGGGAGCCTACAGGCCACAGACATGTCAAATGGGAACGCGCTGGAACCATGTGGGAGCAGAAGGAACTGGGAGAGAAGGTGCACGGCAGCTGTTGGACCTAAGCAGCAGGCTGCAGTCATGAAGGAGCATTTCCTTTTTTCCAGACTCATCCTGCATTGATCTCTAGAAAATCTAGTCCATACCTAAAAAGTCCACTTCCAATATTGTCAGTCCTTTTGGGTCACTGTAGCCTCAGGTGGTCCAATTACCTACCAAGCCAGCAACTTTCTCCTGTGCTAGTAGGAAGAGCAAACTTTTCTTCACCCCTTCAACACATCACACTGAGGGAAAACCTCTTCATAAATTTTATGTAGGCTTCTATACTAGCCAAATTCACAGATGTTTTACAGTTATGCAGAAAGTTAGTACTCCTGACCCACCAGTTTTTGTGGGTCAGGACTACTAACTTTGTAACCAATAGAAAACCCTAAAACTAGGGGTTTCTACTGATTACATATTTTATGTCTTGAATTTGCTTTGGATACAGAGATTCTTTCAGTGGAAGTCAGAAAGAATGGGTCTTCCTGTGTAAAAACTGAGGGAAAAGTCAGCCTGAACAGAGCTTCCAAAGCTAACAGCTTTCCTTATTAACTCTTATTATCCAACATGCTGCATTTTGTAGGGGGGAAAAAGATCTAAAATATGGGAGAGGGAGAAAAACTGAGACAAACAAACAAAAAAAAATCACACTTTGAAATCCATCCCTTTGGCAGCTGTCCCTTTCTCATTTTGGCAGACGGAGAATTGCTGGCAGGACTAGTGAGGGAAGGGTAAAAGACAAATGGTTCATGATGAATCCTTTAACTAAGCTGATATTTCAACACAGCACTTGCCAGCATTTTTCTTTGGCATACGCTTTATAGAACATACATGACAACCACTTCAGCATTGTTAATATATTGGCATTACCTGGTTTATTATGCATCTCCCTCTGAATCAGACCCCAGACTTTCAGGAGACTATTGCATAGCAGAAGCCCCTTTTTATCTTCCTAGCATTTATTTCCCTAGGTGCAAAAACGAAACAGAACTATGAGATCATGGTTTACAAAATCCAACAAGCTTGCTTTTTAAAATTTGAGTATTAATTATCAGGATATGATCCTTTGTAATACTGGTATTCTAAATGCCACCTTTCAAGAATAAGGTTTATTAAACAACTCCACTGTTTGGGTGAATCAGTTCCAGTAAGACAAAAATAAATAAGATTACAAATTCTTAAGAAATGAAAATAAAAATATGGACTAGGAGGTAAATTTAGGGGTTTTATAATTTTTTTTGCCCTGGAAAAAAACCATTCAGGTTTAAGGAGAAAAAGTGAATAGATCAAGATGAAAAGAAAATATTTCAAACTCTGTAAGAAAACAAACCCAAACCAAAACAACAACAACAACAACAACAAAAAAGCCTCAATAATAATAATTAAAAACCAAACCAAAACAAAACAGAACGAAAAAAAAAACCACAAAAGTCTAAACCAATCTGTAAGCAGAAATTATTTTTTGTGACATTTAATTACAACATTTTCATCTACTTGAATGCATCCAACAGTATATACTACATATATGGCAATACATTGAACCAATATATTTGAATTAAAAAAATAGTTACATAAAAAAAAATAGAGAAGAGATGGGAACACAAAATGGGTTTTTTTTATTCATTCAGTCATTTATTTCTCATTTATTTTTTCCTTCCTTTCCTGCTAAATACTTAACTCATTATCTTTTAACAAATTTAATTTTGTTTTCTTAATGTTGCCACAGGTGGCATTGCACCACGTCTATGTCTTTTGCAAAAGACACTGAATTTTCAAGGAGCTAGCCCATGAGCACTTACCAATCAATAAATGCCTGCATGATGATGTATGTACCTCCACAGCAGATGGTCAGGAAGACCGTGTCTGATATTTTTGAATTAAACTGTTGATGTTTAATTGTATAAATTCCTTATTAGTACATCTTGCTCCAGTACAGCACGATAGTCTAAAAATCACTGGTGAGGTAATAACTGAAGGAAACGCTGTGAGATACATGTGATGCAGCGTACAATTTTCTGGCCAGAGAGCTCAGTTAGTTCTCCTTCTTTCTAACAGGCTACCTTTATTTCCCTTTCCCGCTAATAGAAAATTAAAATTGTAAAAAAAAAATATTACAAGCTTAATCTTCTGAAATACCGATAATGACTTCAGGCTTTATTGCAGGAACTTTTGGGGTTTTTGCAAAAAGAAACAAAACAAAAAAAAAAAAGGTTTGGATATTTTTTCTTTATTTGAATTGACTGTAATGCTAGAATTTATTAATAGAAGGAAACTGAAATGTGGGTGCCTAAAAAGGCAACATGGATTAGCTCAACAAGCTATGGAGAACATGAATAACAAACCATATATTTTTCCTGCCGTGACAGGGCACTGCATAAAAACACTAGGGGATGGATGCAAACAATGTGCTGGTGAGAGTGACAATAAAATAGAGATGACAGCATAAAGAGAGAATGATGAATGTATTAACACAGGTAAGGGGGTTAGATAAAAGATCATGGGGAATAGCAGAAAATTCACTCTAAGCAGATTCTGAATAGTCTAACAGGAAATAGTGCTGTTGTTAGATGTGGATTTGATAGGGAATGTGGTGACAACAGAGTGAAGGAATCTTTGAGTTTATATGGAGAGATTTATATTTATGCCTCTGGATATACATTTATAGATATTTATACTAAATATATATTTTGATATCCCTGTAATAAATTTCTATAACCAAATGATAAACTGTATTTATGGTAGTTAACACCCTTTGCCTGCCTTACCTGTGCTGCATTCATTTTTTCTTTTCAGCTGGTGATTTCTCTAAGCAGCTCAGAACTGCTGTCAGAATTCTTGAAACCTGCCAGAATTTTTTTTCTTCTTTTCTTCCCAACCACCTCCAGAGATGGGGAATTCTCCTCCTCTACTGCATTCTGCTTTGATGTACCTGTCTTTAATTACCCCATTTTGTATTAGTTTAGCCTTAAAGGTCCAATTTCTCTTATCTATCAAAGATGAGAAAAGCAGGGGAATTGAGGCTGTTATTATGAGAAAAACTGGCATTAACATAATAGACAGATTTCTTGAAAATGTTAGTCTTAAACAGTTGAAAGAAAGATATTAGTCTATAAAAGAAAGCTACAAAACCAATCATTTTTTAAGTCTTGATTTTAATTTCAAAATATTCATAACAGTAAATCTATTAAAGTTACATATTTTTGGCTAATGGCTACTTGTGTGGGATTAGTCTCTAAAACTGTTGTTTCTCAATAGTTGAACCAGCAAAGATGAAAAACCAATCGGCTTTAGTAGGCTTTATATTAGGTCCTTAGGTGTAAATAGTTCAACATAATTTTATTTTATTGCTTGTTAGCACTCTCATGCTTTCCTGCCTTACGTCCGCTCAATGAGTGGTTCTTTTAAAAACCTTTCCCTTTATGTCATTATTTTCCATAAAGAAATATTAGAGATGTAGAGATCCCTGATTGCCTTTTTCAAAATGCGTGTCATGTACTTGGGGCATTTGTTTGATATTGAATGGAACACAGCAGCACTACCTAGAAATTGAGGAGAAGAACTGAAAGATATCAATTTCTTCTGATGCTATAAGTAGCTTTTAGACTACTCAAAGAGGAAGAAAAAAATTACCAAACTGAACCCCACAGCACATGCCCACACACAGATTAGGCAAAATTTGCTGTGACAGTTTCACTATTGCCAAATGTTGTTCAAGTTTGCAGACTTATGGTTTATATTTTCCTTCACACAAAACATTTTTAATGTTATGGGTCAGAATTTCACCATTCAGTGACATCTTTTTGTCAGCAGTGATTCAATAGACAAACAAGGCTTAATAAGCTGCCAGCGAGGGATATCACATTTACACAAAATCACAATTGAAAGCATCACTCTGAGACAGATTAAAACCTGTAAGGCTAAGCATAAGAAAAAGGATGCTGAAAACCTCCAGAATTTGTGTATTACAGTATGAATGGAAGTTTCAGAAGACTATTCAGAAAGGATTACTCTAGAAAAGAAAATGTTTGTCTTGGAGACTTTTTTATTGACCTGTGATATGCTTTTGGTTTGAAAGACATGTTAAACAAAGAGAACTCCAGTCTTTCAAAACTCTCACAGCTCTATAAATAACTCCACATAAAATGTACAGTATGTATAAACAGCATGACAAAGATTTTCTGACAGTATTTTCTCTACAGTAAAAGTAAAGTCAAAACATCCCATTGATGGCAGCTATTTTGAAGAATTTCTAAGAATACGAGTGCTTACGAGCTGGCAAACTCTCAGTGAGTGAGAGTGAGTAAAAACAATGAACTTTTATGAGGTTGTAGCCATTCCATCAAGATCCCAATGCAGCTTGGATGGACCTTAGCCAAGAAGTGACTGCTCAGCGTTTAGTAAAGCATCAGCTAAGGGAACCACAGAAAGAACCAAACTGCTCCAGCAGTAAAACTATCTGCCAGCAACATTTTTGAGAGTTCACCATCTGGGTCCTGCAGCCATCAATCAGACTCAATGTGTCACCCCAGCTGTCCTTCAAGGCTCCTCGTAGTCAAGGTAGAGCAGTTGTGAGAAAATAAAACACAAAAATTGAGATAGCACAGCTGTTGAAAGCTCGAGTAAGTCAGCAGGCAAATCAAATCCCAAGTATTGAATAGCACACAATTGCTTTTCTAAATCTGAAGATTGACTACTTGCATGTCTGAAATTACCTGTTTTCTGTACCACATACTGATATTTTATTTGACTATTCTGTTTTAGTAGATTTGGGGTTGTTTCATAAATGCATCCATAAGTCTCTTTTACTTTTGTGGGTAATCAATCCACAATCCCCAGATCTACAAGTTTATTTTTTACAGGTTAACATGTAAGGGCTCTACTCATTGGCTCTTACTGTGATCTGTACTTGTTAAAATTAGACACTAATATTGGACATTTTGACTGGAGACAAACTCTGAAAAACTCTGCCATTGTGAATCTCCCACCTGACTAAGAATTAGGGCCTTTAAAATACGTGTGCATGATTGGAAAGATTCCCTAGGAAGTGGAATAAGTTAAGTAGCAGCTTGTACAGGAACTGAAACTGGAAAGTAGAGATGTAGGAATTTCAGAAGAAACACTAGAACAGGTAGGAGCAGTTATTAAATTAGCAATTCAATACCTATGAGCAAATAAAAAAATAGGGGGAAGGCAGAACCAGTGAGAGAAGAAGCTGATGGTTGAAAAAGCAAATATGATATTCCGAATAAATTCATGTGAAGACAGTCAGGAATAAAAGCCAGAGCTATAAGCAGAGCTGTGAAAATTTAGGGAGAAAAGAAATTATTTATTATTATTATTAATGTATTAAAGTTGAGAAACAAGAGAAAAATTTCAGTGACTGAAGTGAGAAGTTGAACAGACAAAGAAATAAATAGATTTCTATTGCATTTTTAAAATGGAATTATAGTGAAATAAAATGGGAGTTATGTCCAAATATGGTTGATTGCTTTTTCTATCTATGTTACATTGCAAAATACCTCCAATATTTCTTTCATGCTTTAAAGATGTTTCAAATTCCTGGCTAGTGAAGACAGTTTTGTTTGTTTATTTTTTTCAATAGTTGGCTTCACTTTATGGTTTTTGGTTTTAATAAATGGTTTTCATAAAAATATATGCACTGGCATCCAAGGTTTGTTCTAGTATACAATTTAGATGCAATCTTCTCCACATAATGGCTTTACTTAAAGTTCATCTATAAAAGTCTAGTCCTGGAGGTAAAGAGTGTTCTGTAGAAATAAAAAAAATATTATGAGCACTAGTTTTTCTATACTTTTCTTTTTTAGTGTTTAGACAGGTTTATTGTATTATAGTTATTCAATATTCAATTTTTACAAAGCTGAGGTGCAGATGGTAAGACTGTGCATAATAGTAAAAAAATTCTCTATTCCAGGTTTTCCAAATAAATGTTTCTGTTTCAGGATTTTAAAGTAAATGAATAATAATCACATAATCATTGAATCTTTTTTTTGTAAGGGACCTCATGGTATTATCTACTCTAACTCTGGTATGCAAGACTGTGCCTTTTTTGTGCCGTTGTTCCACATATTGCAAAACAAACTCAGGAGTGCTCAGATGCTTCAGAAGATCTAGACTGAGGAGAAGAATGAGAAATTGCAAAAGAGCAATGCAGAAGAGGAGGATGAAGAAGAGCCCAGTGACCTGTTGTTACAGGCAGATATCTCCTAGCCCGTCATGGGATTTCCACTGCAAACGTTCACAAAACCTTCGGTGGCCTGGGCACACCGAGGACATTGGCTCATATCTCATGCCAAATGAGATTCTTATAGGTGAGGTTTCCTAGCATTCATCTGAGTTTTCAAGGGGGAGCTAACAAGAACACAGGAAGTTATGGTTTTAAAGACGATTTTGGTAGAATACGGTAAACCAACTAAAGTGCATATGGTTAAAAAAAATTACCAGACCTTTGTTTAAAATGCACTTCCAAAAGCCTCATCATCATTAAAACTCGTCAGAAAAAGGATGTATTGCAAAAACACACATGACATTTCAAGTGGATTGACTACTTTCATGAAGCTGTGATTTGATCTATCATCATTGTTAACTGGTGTCTCACCTAGGTGCTTACTGGAGAGAAGAGGGATTCAATATCATTTAAAAGATGAACAGCAATAACTTTTAGAACAGCAATAACTTTTGCACACATATCATCTAGCATCAGCCAAGAGAGTTTGTAATGTCCTTCCTACATCTGTGTAGTTTTTAGAATAAAAGTGGAAAATGCTTTTGGCAAAAACAAGCAATAAAAAACCTCCCTTGCCATATAGCAAATAAACAGAAAAGGCCTTTACATGAGGACGCATACCTACTACTGTTTTTCAACCAAGAAGCATAGCTTTTGCCCACTACAAAGCTTGCATGACTTGTGTTTTGATATCACAAATATTGACATCCTGATCAAAGTAATTGGACTGTATTCTGCCCGGTTGTGGCTGTTATCAGAGAGCAAAGCCTACTTTTCATTGATTCCTGCTGATTTCATGCCAATATGAAGGCACGACAGAAATAATGACAATGCAGCGTATTTTTATTTTGAAAAGAACAATCTGTCCACTCTTGTTCCCTCTGGGCTGAAATAGCAACCAGCACATCCAAATAGAGGGGAGAAGATGGCACCAAATGAGTTTACGTGTTAAATGGCATTTTATTTTGTCAGATTCCTCCATAAGTCATTAACTATTGTATTCTCTCTCACAGTTAATAGCCTGGTCCCTGCAAAGAAATTATATACCTATTCAGTGAAGGAAATTGAATGCTGGGTTACACATATATTCAAAAATTGCATGAAATATTTATTTTCCATATTTTATATAAAACAGAGAGACCTGTGGGTATACTGTGGGTATTTTTCATGCACATGAATGCAGAAGCTGGAAGAATTGCTGTATCTAAATCCCAAATCAGACCTAATTCTTTCAAATACTACTCTTCCCTTTTAATTCTTTAAAATACTACTCTTTCCTTTTAATTTAATTAAATACAAGCTTTATCACTCCCCTATGAATCAAGATAATTAAAGAAAGACCCATATTTGTCAGTGAATCTCAGAAATGTTCTAATGAGTGAATAAGAATCATTTGTAATTAACATGCTAATTGCTTGTATGCAAATAGCCTGTTGTTCAAGTGGTTTAAAAAGTGCTTGAAAACAGTTTGTTTGCCTTCCCTCTTAAGCAGACTAAACATTCCCACTTGCAGTCTTATTTACATTATTAATTTGCTTAGCAAATATTTTTTTAATAGCTAGTGCCAATAGAAGGAGTGGAAGCCTTGTTTGGAGAGCTCTTGTGAAGAGTGCTATTTTCTCCAGTTCAAGCAGATGAGCAGACTGAAATGTGAGGTTTTCAGGCACATAATAGACCCTTGGCTTATCAAAGCCTCTTATCTGATTGGAAAAAAAAAATCAAAGGTAAACTTCACAGCTCATGGAATTAAAAGACAAATGAGATGTCATAATTATCAAAGTGGCTAATTTAGAAAATTAAGCCATTCACATAGGTGACATAATTGCTTGTCACAATCACTCTTTTTCTCATTAGCCCTCTCTTCAGTACCTACCATACAGTGGAACATTCTTTAGTCTTGGAAAATATTGCCTATACTGTAATCCCTTAATAGCATAGCCCCTGAAAATAGTGCAAAAATATACTTAATAGCTTCATTGATGTGATATATTTGCATGATTCTCTGTTTGATCGCATCTCACATTGTAAAATCTAGTATTTTGAATTTTCAGTATTTTATTGGGTTTTTCTCTATCTTCTTTTAAAATTAAGCAATTTAAAATTAATCATCTAATTATGATGGAGGACTTAATACGCCAACATGCCATATGCAAATTCTTTTGACAGGACTACATTTCCATCTCATAAGGCAGCTTTAACATATAGGTATTATGAGGTATTTAACCATTGCGGCTAGAAGATTAAATTGTCCTAAATTGTGGATGTATAGGAAAAATACTTTATTCTCTATAGATTAATGCATCTTTCTAATATTTTGTGTTGCTTTCAGTCAGTTTAAAATAATACCCAAAATAATATTCTTTATAAGAAAGTAATTTTCAGGAAGTAGGTGCACTTCCCTGACAATCATATTGTTTATGAGTCAGCAAGTACAGAAATTATTAATGACAATTTCTAAGAAAGGAAATGAGTCTGGTTTGCTATGCGAGTTTCAAGGCATGACATTGTAAATGGGCAAGGTTAAACATTTTGGATTAAAAACATGACTGTGAGATTGATTAGGGTCCTACAGTCTTGTAAAGTTGGTAGAACATAGCTGACATGACTTATAGTTTGCTGAATTCAGAGAGATTACATTGATGTCATTCATTTGAAGAAATAGTTCATCCTGGATGCATACAGTGAAGCTGTCATCTGTGCGTTTCACAAATATTCATGTGACTAACATGTTTTGATTAGACTAACACTGAACCACACCATTGAATGGGTCATGTGTCTGAAGCACTGTGACAAAGTCTGTGTTAAAAAACAGAGAATAAAAACTGGAAATAAAATAAAGCCAAAAAACGAAACCTAATCTTGTAAATCTTTCTGTGTGCCGCTCCTCTGAATATTTGGCATACTTGACATATGGAGTACTGAAGCTCATATCTTATAGCAAGCAATTAGGCTTCTGACTATAATAAAAGAAAGTTAATATATCATTAGCTCAATTATAAACAGTATTGACTTTGGTCTGTATGAACAGACTACTATACAGTTTGCATGAATGTGCTTATTTAGAAATAAGGTCCATCCTGCCCTTTATTCTCCACCCATGGCTGGACAGGATTTGCAACCCAGTACTCCCAAAAGAGAATTTGCTTCAGCTGACAGTTCCAAAAGTGAATGGAGAGCAAGAGGTTCAATTTCCAAAAAAATACTTTTTTCAATGGATTGCAGTAGTCTTCAGAACATCTCCTTGTTTTAGAAAATTGTGTTAGGACTGATGATTCTGGGTTTATTTGGCCTGATAACACTCCAGTTATGCTTCCTTGGCTCATTGCAGGTGTAGTCACTCCATTTAAGCCTTCCTGCCCACAAGGCATAAGAGGTGTTCCAGTCCCATTTCTTCCACAAAAAATTGTTGACACCAATTCTTTTCCCCAATGTTCTCTATAGTTTCCTGCATTCTCACTAGGATTGTTTTTCCCTGAGTCCTTCAGTTTGTCCACAACAAAGAAGTCAAGCATTCTAAGCCAACATTTTAAACACATTCCCACTGTTCATATGCAAAAAGAGCCATTTACTGGTCCATGCAAAAGTAGCAAAAAACATTTGCGCATAAAAACACTTGGTTTAATTTCCTTTCAGCCACCCTTTTTTTATCCTGCATCCTTTTGATCACCATGATCTCATCTCCTCCCTAACTTCAGGTTCTCCTTTCATGCCCAGGGCACTTCCTCTTTAGTTCAGACCCCTTGGCCTAGAGAGCCAAGAGACCACTCCCAGTTTAAGCAGCTCTAGCTAAAGTACTTTTTCTTCTGTTTTCCTGCTTTACGTTGTTGGTTGCATCTGATGCCTAGAGAGGCTGCCTAGAACAGAGGCTAGACAGTGTTAAAGGAATAAAGTAGATATTTATTAAAAAGGCCTTCAAAGGATACACCTTGGGCAGTACAAGAGCCTGGCCGTGGATGTACGCAAGATGGACTCTGGGTCACGAGTTTTCACATTTTATAAGTTTTGGTTCATTTACGTATTGGGGGTAACTGTCCAATTACACTTTCAGGTTATGAAGTCCCACCCTCTCAGATTGCTCTCCTCAAGTCGTTGTTGTTTACATTTTTTGGGCCTGAAGCTGCAAAAATGTCCTTGGTTGTCAGACTGGAAAAAGATTTGTCTAAACTGTTGCTAACACTTTGTATGAAGTTCAGAGTTATATACTAATGCAGTTATATACTGAGTTATATACTAATACAGAATCAGGAAAATATGAAAGCTAAAACTGAAGGCATCACATCCAGCTGGCAGACCAGCTCTGCTCTCAATCCCAAGGGCAGGCATGACATGTTAAATCTCACGTCAGTTAATATCCACAGCTGTCTCTGAACCATGACTTGCTCAGGCTTTTGTCATGCTTGTTGTTTTCCAAGGCACTTATCCCATGCTAACAACTTTTTCTCATGTCCTCTGACTGCCTCTGGTTAACATGTGTGAGAGGTGACACTGACCCTGTCAGAAATTCTTAACATTCATGGTTATAGTTACATGAAAGGTTCATAAAGACAGAACTTGTAATTTATGCATAAATTTCCTGACTGTCTCAGGGCAGAATAAATATTAAGTATCTACTGTTTTTCTAGAAGACATTTTCTTGCAATAAATATTTTCCATCAGTTTGAGGGAGAAGGAAAGGAGGTTGAAGATACAAGGCTGTTCTATAATTCTTCCATCACCTGTCATGAGGAGGGTCAGGTTCTGATCTCATTTATTGCGTTGGAAACTCCTGAGACAATTTTTTGAAGCAGTTCAACCTCTACTGATTTAACAGGTTGTGGACACCAGTCGGCTATTTTAGGTTTGAAGATATCAACACTGACCTTCAGAAGTGTCACTTCATTCAATGGACACGCACCAAATGGTGATGTGACAGACACAAGTGGCAGCCAGCCACCACAGGACACTAAAAACATCTAAACATTTTGCTTTGACATAGCTCTCAGTACTGGGAACAACCTTCCGTATTCAGCTTAAGGACTTGGAATGTCTGCAAATGTCTTATAAAGCAATCAGGCCTAAATAATCAGTAACAACACCCTTTGTGATTTGGTGACTTGTTTTGATCCCATTCCCATAATAATTTTGCATCAAAAAATTTCATTTAGATGGCACTGAGGCTGTGATTTCAATAGGAGATTGCTATTACCTTCATAAGAGTGCATGCAAACTGAAGATTAAACAAGTAAATTATTATATCTTATTTTTTAGGGTAGCAACATAAATGTATTTTACGGGGAACACAGAATTATCACCTAAGAAAACAAATACTGGTGTAAAACAGCTGCAAATGGTGACTGATGATAGTTGTGCTAATCCTAATAGTATTGTTCCCAAATATGCATTGCTGTCTCTCAGAGGCCACGTTTAATGCTAAATAAAGCATTAAATAAATAAAGCCTCCAGTTTATTAACAAGTTAATTCAGGAACTCATCTTGTGAGAGAGCTGATTTCAAGAACTAGACTACCTCCATGTGTACCTGTACAATAGTTTATATGGTGATAATATCAAAACAAAAGAATGAACTGTCTCATGCTGGCTGCTGAGGAAAAAAATGTATTAATCTTGGGTGTCTTTGACTTGGCTAACTCATGCTTGCAGTTCTATATTCCATGCTTAATCATTCATGCTCAACATTTCTTGCAATGATTTTGTGATAGAACTGACTACTGCCAAAAGCAAACCTTTGTCCTTTTTCCTTTATTTGCCAAACTTCCTTATCAAAATATTTAGGGTGTTTGAAAGTTATGCCATACACCTGACTCAGCAGCTGGGTTTCAGGGCTCTCTCTGCTACCTTCTCCCTTCTCTTAACAAGTATTTTTAAATCATTGAGCTAAGTACTGCCATTTATTGTAGCATATATCTGAACTAACTTTATGATGCTTTGCACTGGTTTGATGTCCTTTGACTTACTGAAATTATTGAACACAAGCATAGCAACAGTATTTGGAGGGAATGATTACTTAGACCACAGCAGTCAATTTCATAAAAAAAAAATATGACAAAACCACATTTCCATGAAATTTTTGTATGCAATCTCCTAAGAATATCACAAAATAGGAATGAAAGATGGACTTACATGAGTAATAGAAGAAAGGTGGAAAACAGAGGGTCCATGGAATCCATTTAATGACATTGAAGGCTTGTGCATGCTGAGGTACAGCTCACTAGCATTGTAGTTACAATGACTGAAATAGTCCTAAGGCTGGACAAAATTTGGAAGTCATTCATATTTCTCGAGGGACTGGAGCTTCAGACAAGGCTAAGGAGCTCAAATGTCATTTATTTCAAAGTGAAGGTTCACCCAACAAGTCAGAGTGATGAATAGACCTTATCTCTAAGTGAATCAAAGTAAACAAGGGACAGATTTTAGCACAGCCCGCTGCAGTAGCACAAGGAGTAATGATTTTAAACAAAGAGAGTATCAATTTAAATTAGATTAGAAGAATATATTTTATGATGAGGGTAGTAGAACATTGGAGCAGATTGGCCAGAGTGGAGGTGAATACCACATCGCTGAAAACATTCACCATCAGCTTGGATGGGGCTCTGAGCAACCTGATCTAGTTGAATATGTCCCTGCTCATTGCAGGGGCGTTGGATTAGATGATCTTTGGAGGACCCTTCCAACCCAAACTCTTCTCGGGTTCTGTGATAATCAAAGTACTCAGGAGGAGAAGCTGGAGAATCACATAGTTCCAAAAAGCTTCCAGGTGCATGAAGCAGCTGGAAGAAACAGAGGAAAGTTGTGTCAGGAGGACTGCTATATATTTGACTCCTCTGCTGTTGTTCAGCTTTTTACCAGCTACTACTCAATTGCTCAGGATATTTTGACTTTTCTTACTACATAAGTTTCCTTTGCGTACAATTTTTATACCCCGTTTGTTCCTTATGGGTAGGTAAAGTACAACACTCGTGCTAAAGTGGCTCAGACTAGTAACAATCAAATGTCCCACAGGCTGCTGATCTAGATCTCCTGTCTTTTGATATTCTATTCTCTGTGGGCAAAATGTCTCAAACATCTCAGCAGTCAGCACGAGTCTGGAAGCAGGTGTCGATTTTCACCTCTTCTAGTGTCAGAAATTATCGTCTAGATGGCATGTTGTCTATAGAGCTGAGGTTAAATCACACTGAGAGCTGGCATTTTTCTCTTCCACTAGACCTGCGGCGAGACAAGGTCAGTTGGAGGAATACTTACACCATACGTGCTGATTCTGGGAGAGGAATCTTGGCTTCACAGACAAAACTGCTTAAAGACCCAAAAAGTGAAAAGGAGCTACAGTTTGTAGTCCTGTGGTTAAGGCAGGGAGGGAGGGAGGCTTACTGAATGCTGAGTGAGACAGACATGCAAAGTACCCATGGAGAGACCAAAGCAGCTAAAAAGCTAATTAAAAGTACAGTGCCTCCTCTTCATTATTTCCCAGAGTCCAGAAGAGGACACTGGACAAACTTCCAGATGAATAGGACCGCTTTTGGAACAGTGCAGAAATGTGTCCTTGGCACTGCATAAATGAGACAGACATGTCTTCTGTGTAAATACTGTTCTCTGGTCTTTATTTTGACATTTACTCCAGTTTAATCAACTAGGTTTTAAAGCACATTTGCTTTGATTAAAACTGGGATTGGCCTTGCAATAAAGATGGTCTCTCCAGTGGCTCATTTTGGAAACCCCCTGAACAGTGATCGGATATATTTATGATGCCCTTTAGCTGCATGTTTGATTTCCTTGACATAAAAAGAGGGGGAGGGGGAAAAAAAGGAAAAGCTGCTGACTCTTTAAAGGTTTCTGAGGCTGTTATTGCTGGCCTGCAGCCACACATTCTCTTACATGGTGGATCAAAGACACCAATACTGTAAGAGTTAGTCAGTACAACACAGGCACTACTAAAACATATTGCTCAAAACATTCCTTTTTGTTTCTTTAAAAGGTCATATTCTGAAAACAGTTCATCTTATTACTTAAATGAAGCAGTAATTTTATATCCTCTGACACACTGCATTTGTTTCCTGAGGAAAAAAACCCCAGCTTTGATAGCATCCCAACCATTAGCTAACAAAATAGTTATGTACCTAATGTTTTATTAAGTGTTTTTGTTGTAGTTACACACAAGTATTTTTTTATTCCCTTGTTCATTTTCAATGTTATGGTGTGGAAAGCTGGAGACCACAAAGAGTTAAATCATAGTCTATGCTGGGTCCTTATTTAGAAGGAAAAGGTAGTTGTTTTGATGTAGGTCTCTTAGCAACTAGAAATTTAGCTCTTTGTTTATCATAGAATACTTCAATTTGGAAGGAAAAAATTTACACTTCTCATTTAGTTGCTCTCCTTGTCTTGTCCATCTGCCTTGATGCAGTCAAAAAAAAAATTTTAAAAAAGTTGTTTCCAAATATGAGTTACAATATTCTTGAATGACAAGAAAATCTCAACACTCACTATTCAGAGATGGTTGTTTAAAGGAACACTGCCTCCAGTGTCTAGCATTTTCAAAAAAAACCCCAAAAGACAAAAATAACTTTTGCTGCTAAATAAATTTTACAGTTTTGTAGTGATGTAGTTTTAGTATAAGATACTATTTTTAAAGAATGGTTGATAAAAATAAGAAAAGCAAGACATCTTAGTGCACAGAATTATACAGTTAAGACGATAAACTAAATATTTTCTTTCGAGCCTTCAAACAGGTTAGAGTACTGGCATATTTAAGCAATTGATGGAATTTTGTCCCAAACAGAATCCTGCATCAGAGTTAAATTATCATCTTGATGCTTTAAAGACTGTTTCTGTGCTTGAATGCCGCATTTTGATAGAAAACAAATATTTAATTTTGCAGGAAAAAACCCACATATCATATGAACAATAAAACCCGGAATGTAAGTTATACTTCCATTAAGTTGAGATGACCTAACAGTTTTTCCAGCAGAAGAAAGAAAAGAATAGTTTTGTGTAAATGAAGGTAGTTTATGAAAAAAAACTACAAAATATGAAGCCAAATTTTCACAGTCTTCATCAGTGTTTTCTGAGGATCCAGAGAGGACCAAGGGGTCTTAACTGAACTAACTAATGCCAAATACACTCAAATGGTAGAGAAACTGAGGAAGGAAGGTTATGTTCAAGTATTACCTTGTCTGCAAGAGAGTTGTCACTTGTACAGAGAAAGGTGTCTGGGTACCTGCTTCATGGGCTTTAAGCAACAAAACTTATCTGTTAGATCTATCCAAAAGAAAAGCAGCCTGCTGCAGCCTTGCCAAGAGGAGGATAGTTCAGTCAGAAATAGAGGTGGTGAGGGTCATGGCTTGATTTTATATTCTACCTTTTCCTAAGCTGACAAAACAGAAGGAAAAGTCCAGCTGACCGTATGGCATTTTTTTGAATTAGAGAAGTCAAATATTTCTATACTATGTAACTTGGTGGTTTGTATTTTAATACTGAAAACATTATATTCTAGGCTTAATAAACTTATGATAAAAATAAAAATATGTGGCTGCCCCTGGTCATGTATAAATTTAGGGTGTCTGCATGCTTGATCAAGTAAACATTGACCTGTGTGACCACAGTTAGTCCCAGCTGTCCATTAATTTCATATCCTTGGAGGTGAAAAACTGACATATGTAGAGTTTTAGGAATGGGGTTTAGTGTGGATGTTCACACTGATCTGCTGCTGTTCAGAAATGTTAGGGCACAAACATGATCAGTGGGCTGGAACACCTTTCTTACGAGGAAAGGCTGAGACAGCTGGGGCTGTACACCACAGAGGAGAGCTCCAAGCAGATCTTACAGCACCTTCCAGTACCTCAAGAGGGCTCACATAAAAAGGAGGAAGAGGGACTTGGTATGTGGGCAGATAGTGACAGGATGAGAGGCAATGGTTTAAAACTGTAAGAGTGTAAGTTTAGATTAGCTGTAAGGAAGAAATTCTTTACTCAGAGGGTGTTGGAGTACTGGAAATGTTGCATAGAGACATGGTAGCTTCCCATCCCTGGAAGTATTCAAGGCCAGGTTGGATGGAGCTCTGAGCAACCTGATGAGTACAAGATGTTCTTGTCCATGGTAGGGGAGCTGGTACTGGATGATTTTTGGGTGACCTTCCAACCCAAAGCATTCTATGATTCTAAACATTAGCCAATTAGAAGAATAATATGTGGACATATCACTGGAGTTGTTATTATTACTGTATCTTCTCTTTTTTATTAGAGGCTATTATGACTATATTGTTGGATTTTTCCATTAATGAACAGTTTAAAGTGGTTTAAGATTTTCTTGGGATCAGAAAAGAAATACTTTGTTGTAATAGCATGCCTGAAATTTTCATACTACCTTTCTAGAAAACTTATTTAGAAAGACTAAAGCAAAATTAAAATTTGTTGAAGTATTTGAAGAATTACATGACATTACAGAAATCAATAGATGCCATAATGACAGCTGCACACTGCATTCCTCTCAACACACATTTCCAGAGTGAGCTTGTGGAGAAGCATTTCTTCCATCTTGATATTCATTCAGTGATTTGCATGAAAAATCAAGGTCTTCCAGAATTTCCATATTTCTTGCAATTTTTTTTAAATTTTTTTTTTAATTTTCATGTTAGAGATATTGGCTCTGGGTTATCTTCCTGAAAGAATGAGATCAGGACAATATGACTTGAGTTTGAAGGGTACAGGAAAGGCTGAAATTCCTAATAAAAAGGGAAAATCAAAACAGGATTTCTCTTATGTTATGCTATTTTCTGCTCGAGTTGAAAGATTGCTTGCGGAATGTGGCAATACTCAGGTGACGTCTCCAAGTTTGAAAAGTCAGACTGTCAACACACAGGCGTACTTGTGAGTACAGCCATTGATTTCCTTTGCAACGGAACCCTGACATTTCATATTTCACAAGGATTAGTCTACCCCCAGGCAAGAAAGCAAAATCTGGCTTTCCCAATTGTTGTGGTTTAGGAATGGTACTCCACAATCTCACGATCCTACTGAGACTCTCCAAACCACACTGCCACTCTCTCAATCCCCCATTTTCCCTCCCCTTCCCCCTGCAGTGGGCTGGGGAGGAGAATTGAAGGCACAAAAGGTAAAGATCACAGGTTGAAATAAGAATAGTTTACTGGAAACAGCAATGAGATAAGAGAACAAACAGTAACAGCCACAATATTAATAAGAACGTATGCAAAAGAGAGAAGCATTCACATGCATCTGGATTTCTGTTGTTGAAACATGATTTGAGGCATCTTAGCCTACAGAAAAACAGTCTAGGAAACCTCACTCCAAATAGTACTGTGTTGGACTACATTTAGAATTAACTAATTAGAAATTTGAAAGTCCAAAGCACCCTTACAATGCTAAATTTCATATAGTGACTCTTCCTGATGACCAAGCATGCATTGATGTCCGGGAATTCCTAGGACAAAGTGGATTCTCAGAGTTCTAATCCTTCACCTAAATCATGAAACTTTAGCTAATACTATGAAAGTAGGTGTTTCAGGTTGACTTTGGGTGCAGCATCAGCATGCTTTTGTTTCCTCAGGAGAAAAACTGTAAAATACAGATGTCATATTTGTAAAGCTCCTTTCTTCTTGCTAATAGACTAAATTACTAGGGCTACATGGTTGAAACCTGGGACATCCCTGCACCTTCCAATGTCATTGTTGGTTAATTTTACAAGGAAACACATTCAGTGTCTGATTAACTGGTCGTTAATCATTGATGAGTGTGAAACTCATTCTTCTAGTAGTGCATTGCCTCCCCTATTTCATGTGTAATAATAATATTCTAAATCCTGACACAGCTGAAGTATAGACAATTTGTACATGTCCATATAAGTAGAGATACACATGCTATAGATGAGCCTGTTGTTTATGTGGTAGAACTAGCAATGAGTTATGGCTCCTAAGAAACTGAATGTCATGTTTCTTTCTCCAAAGAATGGAATTGGCACAGACCTTTGTACTACAGGAACCTATTTCTCATGAAATGAAAATGGATAATTTACAGCATTCCTAATCACACAGAAAATGCCTTGTGTGAACTGCCCCGTATGTGTTAAGAGATTATGGATTTGATAGTGTCAGTCTATGAACAGGCACAAATAATACAGTGACTCGGTTCAAGGGCTTTACACAGAGAGAGAAAATAAAAAAAGCACAAGTACTGTAAGATAAAACCTTGCTATATGCCCAATTTGGAGTGAATAGGGTTTTACATGACAGAAGCTTAAAAAGGTTTTCATTTAGAAATTCATGAGAGGCTTCAAGAAAATACTAAAACATATTTTAGTATTAATGTACTAAATTGAAGTTGGAATTTAAGTAAAATTATGGAATTATGTTATTTCCCTTTTGATTTGCCTTACTAAATGGCAGACCTCATCTTACATGGATGAAAGACTTCCCAGCATTTGATTCTGAGTGAACAAGATTTAATATTCAGCATAAAGACTGTGAGAATTTCTGACTATTTCTAGTTCAACAGCCACACTTCACACATTTCAACAGAGATTTATTTTTTTTTCCTGATTTGGGGTTCACTCAAATTCTAACCTCTGTGAAAACAGGAATGGGAAATATTTCCTTCAGGCTAAAATAGATGTGGACATAAGCTCACACAAGACACAAGATCTCCCAAAGAAACCATGCCAGTTCTAAGCCCAACATTGTTCTGACATTATGATTAATTCTGAAGTTATTTAGTTGTACCCAGAATTTCCAAGTTAATAAGAAATATTTTCTTCACACCACCCACAGTGGCTTTATACACAGCCCTACTCACTGCATGTGGATCTCATAGCACAAACAGAAATGGGCATATTCAAAGACCATTTATCCCTTGAAAATCTCAGTCAGTGCATTTGATTCATTTCATGAAGCCTTTTGTTTTACTGCCCTCCACCTCAGAAAACAGCTGTGAAGCCAGTCAGCTGTGAATGGGTTAGCTATTAGCAAAAGCCTTCTAAAGGTAAGCATTAATATTGTACATAGTAATATTGGTACAAACATTGAGTAGAAAAGGAGGGAGAGGGGAAATAAATTAACTGACATCAAGATCAACTGGTTTTGATCTTGATGAGTTTATGAAATGAATTACAATTCTTCATTTGCAAGATTGTTTAAGATCAATCTTTCTGGACACAATTACCATGTGATTAATATGAATAAACTAACTAGAAAAACAGACATGATAATTTCCTTTCATTCTATTACATGGATGATCATTGTTTCAATGTCAAACAAAATTAAGCTTTAGCCTTAAAAAACTACATAGCAATCTTGGGATTCATTTAGGATGATAATTTTATGGGATTTGTTTGGCTGATGGTTCATTTTAAATACTGTCATGTGCATCTCTAATATCTTCTGAAAACCTTGATGACAAATATCGACACTAGGCTGTGCTTTAATACTGTCAGATTTTTAATTTCAGAAAGTGTAAACATTGCCAAGTTTTGAAGGTCTGAACCAAGGATACTGACATAATTTTCAAAGGCATGGGTAATACCTCAGCACCTCCCTTCAACATAAAACCCAGAGGTCTGACACAAGCAAACCTCTCTATAATCCACTTCATGCATAACATTTCTGTCCCACATCCTTCCTGATTATTTGTGAATCCACACACCAAGTGGTGTTTTGCATATGAGGTTCAGGTGATGTATTTTATTGCTGATACTGTTTCACCTGTATTTAGTTCCAGTGACATGGAAAACACTGCAGCCAATTGTCCTTATTACAGTCCCTGTGTATTTCTCCCCAGTGCACTTGCACAGGGGAAAGATGTGAGCATGGAGTGTACTTAACTGCCAGGCTGAATGGCTCTGTAATGTAGCTTCAGCATGGCATAAATTAAGCTGTCATTTTTTTGGCAGCAAGTGCAGAGAGGCGATTTTCCTGTACTGTAACATTTGAAACAACAATTTTCTGGCTCCAGTAGTAACTGACAGTTCTGTGTGATACATGCTCAACATTTGTGCTTCAGGGGCTGCAGCTGGAAAAAACCTTTGGGGTAAGGTATTGTCTTTATTAGCAAATTGAGCTTGCCATCACAGAACACTAATATTTCCTAACTCTTTTCAAAGACCCTGTCACACCCTAAAAAAATCGTACCTAAAATTTACTAGATTCCATCAAGGTATTTAGCTGTGTTTCTTATACGCAAAACACTATTTTTGATAATTAATTCAGACCTATTTTCATTAGGAAGATTGCTTATGCAGAAGGAGCTGGCCACTGGCATTTTACTGGCAACCTGTACCAAGATGATGGCTTGAAGGACAGCCAGGTTTGGAAATTATCATGAAATGCTTGGCCAGATTCAGGCTGGTGAGGAAGGAGGATGCTGACAGTACTGGGGAAGGAGGGAAGCAGCCCTTTTCCAGCTCGCCACTGACACAGACTCTGATCATGCCCTGCCACAAGCACTGGGGGAAGACTCCTTTTGCTGGCAAGATGTAAGGGTATGTAAAGTCATTTCACAGAGGTGAGAGAGATCAGGAAATTAAGAAGTCACCTGCATTAGTGAAAAGATGCTTTATTGAAGGTGCGTACTTTTCAGTGCTGTTTCAGAAATGTGGTCAATTTTGACATAATTTTTTAAGGGTCCAGAAACACATTCTGCTTTTCTGGTACAATGGTGAAACCAAGATAATTACACTAGGTTGCAGTTGTATAAGCTGAGGTAGGAATCAACATATGTAACATATTGCTAAAAACTATTTTCAGTGCTCCTTAAGCATTCAGAGGTTTTGACACCTGTGTACTCCTTCACTACTTCCAAGCTGAATTCTGGCTGTGGCTGCTGGCAGGGGTCCTGGCAGCCCCTGGGAGCAGACTTCACCACATCCTGCCAGTCACTCATTGTTGTCCATTTCAAATATTTTAGCCATGAAATACACACTTTTAAATCATTTCTTCAATGTCTAAGTTCATGCTGGTGTTGATTTTGAGATCTGGCTCTTTAAAGTACTGAATCTAGACATAAAAACTGCATAAAAATCCACATGCTTTCTTTTTCCCTCCTGTTCCCACTTTGTTTCCACACTTCAGTGAGTTTCCCAAAACTACAAGATTTGAATGACCAGTTCCCACAGGAATCAACAGCATTCTAGTGATGCTTTGGAAAGGATGGGCTTCAGCACCTCTGTGCACAGAAGTATTTCATCTTTGCCTGTTTGGGTCAAAGGAGGAGGAAACAGGAGAAAATATGTTTTAAACCATTCATCAGCGAGCTTAATTTATGGGATTGCTGCTGTCAAGAAAGAGAAGTTACCTCCACTAATTTTTAAGTGAGATCTAAATACACTGCTACCTTGTCATGTTCCTGTAGTTCACCCTTGTATTTGTGTGGTTTAAGATGTAGTAATATGAATTGGCACCTGACTTTTATTGTATATGCATTCAGTTTTATTGACATAACTAAGAGGCTGTAAGTTCTTTCATCACAGACCCAGATTTTAGAAGTTTAAAGTTCAGCCAAAGAAATAATTTTGATAAAGGCTTTGCAGTCACATTCCTTTAAAAATCCAGTGTTTTCCTTTGTTTCCCAAAACCAAAATTTTGCTTTATCATATGTGTTCTATATCCAGTAAATCATGTGAGTGGTACAAAACTAGGCAGGGAGCACCTTTACCTTCTGAAGCCTGGAGAAAGCTTATGCTGCTTAAAGTTACAAAAGGCTTAGTGAATTAAGGCAGTATTATGCACCCACCAGCATTTACATTTTTCTTGTATGGGAAGTATTGTTTTTCACAAGACAGTCTGATTTGGGATCTTTGAGCCTCTCAATTCTGATAATTTCTGATTGTGTCTATGAATGTTTATATATTCTGAACCTTAAATGATGAAAGACATATTTTTCCATCAGGGTTAAGTACCATAATACTTCAAAATTTGAGATTCTGGAATGAGCTGCACAAATAATAGTGGGATTCCAAGATTAACTGGGCTTTAGGTTGATCAAATAGGCTTGAACTGGAATAATTTTAATGAATGAGAGGTGCTTTTCTCTAAATGCACTAAGGGAATAGCCAAGTATGTATATTCTAAACACACACATGCTTCCCTTCCAAAAGAAAAGTATGGATGATGCCCACAGAAATAACATTAACATGGGAACTTGGACTCCAGCAATATAAGCTTTGTATTCCAATGCATTAACTGTAGCTTTACTTAAAGTTATTGTGCTAATTAATATTTGTTCTTGCCTCTGAAATATGAACAAAGTCTGTTTGCCCACTCTAGAATATCAGATTATGCTGCAGCTGCTTTTATGGGGAGATTTAATATAAATCTGCTTAATGCACAACCTTCTATATATCTGTAGCTCTGATTCTCAAGAATAATATTTCCAAAATTCCTGTTGTTCATCCATATTATTATTACATTTTCTTTTAACTGGTGTCTCTAACCTGTGAGTCCAAGTGTTCTGGTTTAAGCTGAATTGCCAAGTATCTGCTATTTTCCCCCATATGATCAGCACTGCTGGGCTCTAGTATTTCCATGCTTTGTCAATGTTAATGCAACAGCAAATGACGAAGATGCCCTTTGGCAGGAAACACTGCTAGCCTTTAATAATAAACAATTTTTGCACCTCAAATGGCTTCTATACATAAGCAAGTTTAGTCAACCCCTGAAGAGAACCTGTACCTTCTCATTACAGGGCAGCAATAGTGAGAAAGCAATTCACCAAGCTGTAGGGTTTGCAATCACCCATATTTTCTGCTATGAGTAAATAACCCCAATTGATTTAATCATAAAAGAATAACAGGAAAACTACATTGATTTCCAAATCCCTAATGTGAACATCAGAATATATTGACTAAGTAGCATGTAAAAAGGTTTTATCCATTTGTATGAACTGAAGAAATATCAATATTTGATCATTACTCTAACAAAAAATTACGACAATTTGCAGCCATCTCAAAATGGACTGAAGTTGCATTATGCAGTGCTATGGTTCAGTCTACAAGGTAAAAGTGATAATGCTCCATTGTATTCATAGGCCAAGAAGAGATAAATCCATATTTCAGGAAAGTGCACTTCCTATTTATTGTTATAGGCTACTTACATAAACCTACAGAACTGGTAAATAATATAGAATTGTTTTTATTAAAGAAACCAGCTAGCAATAAAAGATGTTAGTCCTATAACTGTGCTCACCACAACAAATGATCAGTGCTACTCAAACCAACCTATGTCAAAATAGCAAAATAAGAATGTAACTGTTTTTAAAAAAATACAATGCTTTCCTTGTGGAGATGCCAAAAATATTTTGGCTCATTTGATAACCTTAAATTGATCTTAATTTGCAGTGAAAGACTAAGGACCAAAATTTGCTTAAAAGCTGTAATGAGGTGATACTACCTTGGCAAAGTTAACCAGTCCACTTAATTTGTTCTGTTGGCTTTTTTGGTTTTACGTTTAGGGTAGATGTCAGGGTTGTAGTGGTCTTTAGTGCAGGTGGTCACTCTCAGAAGGGAGAGCAGAAAGAGTTCTGTGTCCAGCCAGTTCTTTGCAAACAACTGTTGTAGAAGGAAAAATCCTAAACTGCACATACAGTGGCATCCTATCCCATTGAAATTTTCTTCATGCTGTCAAAGTTTCACACGGACTGAAAGTCCTACAATTTAGCACCAGGTTTTTTACTGGAAGATCTAATGGGCACAGCATCACCAGTGACACAAGGACCTCTTTGGTGAAAATTTGCTTTGTATCTACAGGAATCCGGTGACAAGTGTTTGAACGTGCCACTAAGGATTTCCCCCTTGGTGGAAGAGGGGTTGAAGTCCCACACATGGGCACCAAGCAGAGGAACCTCCCTGAGAGGCAGCACCAGTGCCCTCCAGCAGCAAGCACTGTAGGCAGGCACAGGGCATGCCTGGGATCAGAGGCCAAAGCAAGCTTCATTGCCAGTAAAACCATGAGAGTCAAAAGATCCTAGACTCAAAGTGGTTTGTAGCAATCAAACTCCTTCCCTCTATGCACTTCACCAGTTAGTACTGTAGGCATTCCTACTTCCCATCCTCATGATCAATTGCAGCTTTGCCAGGGAATTTTGAAGATCACTTAAGAGCACAAGAAGATTCAGGTGTAGCTAGGAAAAGTGAAAAGCACATTTGGGGACACAAAATAGCCAGTAGGGATTATTCCAAACTCCAAAATTTACATTCTTTAGGAACCATCAGAGAATGTGTTCCTCTATTAGAAGAATGTGCAGCCTGGTCTGCAAGACAAAATCTGCTGAAAACAGACAAATTTCAGGAGCAGGTAGACAATGCAGCTAATCTAAGATGAAAACCCCTTGGAAAGAGCTTGTGAAATAGGAAAAAAAACAAATGGGGAAAGTAGTAATTCAACCTATTTGGCACATCAAAACAAAAACAGGAGAGGTAAGAGGAGAAACTGAAAAATGAAGCAAGCAAAGTCCTGTGAAGTGGCTGAATATCTACATGAGTTGAAACACATGGAAAATTGCAAGTTCAGTTAGAACTCAGATTTGAAGCCCTCCAAGTCATGGGAAAGGTTATAATTCTTTTTATTGACTTTGAATTAATTTTTAAAGCCTCTGCTCAAGAGAAAAAGCATTGCAGCATTAATTAGGAACTTCAGGATCTAACATGTTGGGTATTTTTTAGCTGGACCATTGAAAGTACCTGTCATATCCTCAGTCATTTTTAAAACAGTTGAGATACATGTTTTTTCACAAAGATGTGCAAAATGTTGGCACTGTATAAATTTAAGCATAAGGCTATAGGTCTAGTCATGATTATTATGGCTCTCTTAGGAGAAAAAAATGAGCATTACTCCAGTCAGCAATATTCAAACTCAGTTTTGTTTGTGATGTGGGTGCATGTGCAATGGCCTAGAGAAAGGTAAACTGATTACACTTTAATTGTGAGCAACTTTTAATGCACTAGACACTTGAGATGCTACAAAAACAAGAAATCTGTTATTCTGTGTAGGTAAGAAAGAAATCTTGGTTTAGTGCTGTTTAATAATCTAAATGTAGTTAATCTAGACCAATTCATAATTATTATATTAATATTTGATGGCAAAATAGTAGCTTGAAAGAAACACTGTATATGCTAACCTGTCATCTTTAGATATAGTAACTAAATGTAGTATATAATTGATGGTTGATATGTATTGAAAGTTAAATAATAATAGCCTTAATAATTCTTTATTGTTTGGCTGTACAGATCTTAGCAAGCCAAAGTCTTTGCTGTTTTAGCTAATTGCTTGAGAGGAACCATTCATGCCATATCCAGTTGTGGTCCTTCATCTGTGAAATTCATCTCAGTTTGGAGCAGAATCTTATGATGGACAAGTCATGACAATTCTCCATTGGTCATTGAGAAGTTGCAGTTTTCTGTGTTGCTTTCTGTATTGCTTTCTTTGTGACTTCAAATATAGTTTTGTTTACTATGGGTTGAGATGGTTACATGCTCAATTGCATGTGGAAAGCAAAGATTACAGAATTAAATTGCTACAGACAGTATAAATTTCAGATCTCATTTAAATATTTCCTTTTAAAAGGATAATAAACCCAGATTTCTGAAAAGTATGGAATGAAGAAAACTTTTCAATCTACAACAGTGAAACTAAAAACTTGTATAGTGGAACTACTTTCTAGTTCTCTGTAGTGAATCAAACGGCAGAGATGGAGAAATTAGAATAAAAAAGGGATGATGACCAATTATTTCTTGTCCTGAAAGTAGGCCTCCCCGGCAGAGCGCAAAGTGCTTTGTCCAGCTGGGATCCACACTGGGATGAGGTGCAAAAATTACAGATTAAGGTGGTGCAGTTAACAGCTCTGTCATATTTTTGGGAACCACAGTAGCTATAGCATGACCCTAACATGACTGTGCAGTTGAACTGTTTGGAGATGGTTGTGCAGTTACTTACTCTCCATATTTCCTAATGTACTTCTGCCTGAAAATGCATTAACCTCTCTGCATGTATCACTGCAGAAGAACACCAGTCCAGCTGAAATCACTAGACAGGGTGATTTCAAAATGAGTCACAGCTGATAGTTTTGGCCGCCACCATAAGGACTGAACACTGGGCCCACAAGAACAGATCATGGATGTTTCCATGGTCAATGCCATGGTGAGGAAGAATGCCATTTCAGATGCCCCCTGACAAAAACCATGAAGTCACACTGTACATTAATCATCCACTGAAGGGATGCACTCCACTGAAGCATAAATATTTTTTTCTTTTTAAATCCCTTGCAAAGAAACCCAGAATAAGAAAAAAAATTCAGATGTTGTCTCTGACCACCACCACTGGACCACCACTGGTTTAATATTCCAGTCTTCCTTGAAAAAGAGAAAGCACTGAGAAAGAATTTATCATAGCCCTGTTTTAACTGGTTCATTGTGCAGTGTATCAACTGGTATATTATCACATATGAATTTCTGGAAGTTTTGGTTTTGTAGCTCATTTTCTAATCTGTTGAATATTAGGTAACAGGTATTCTGTAGTTCTTTGAGATTTGTATATTAAAAATCCTTTGATTCCTCCATTACCAGATCCAAATGAAAGTTCTTGGAAAAAAAGTCCCTACTTAGGTACATTTAGGTGCTACAAAGCTATTATACTTTTTGTTAAATAGGAGTAATAAAGTATGCTAAAAGATTTTTACACTAATTTCCATATTTGCTACACTGTTTTAGTACTGTCATAAACCTGCTATAGCTTTAACAGAAATACAATCTGCTGCAGCATATTTTATTTCTAGTGTTAAAATAGAAAAGACAAAACAGGAAGAACAGGGTAAGTCTTAATTTTTTTTTTTTATTTTACAGAAACTGTTTTGGCAGCAGGAACAGCTCACATTTATTCTTGGACTCTGGGTACGGGAGCTAGAGTAGCAGACTGTCAACAGGACTCAGTGCTGTGTCTGAGCCAGTCTTTCCCACATCCTGATGTTCGGCTTTTTCCAAATGAGAATTTGCTTTTTAATTAACAGGCAAACAAACAAAGAAGGAGGCTGTTTGTTCTAGGACAGGGAGCACCTGTCTGTCAGCATCCTAGGACAGCTGGTGCAGGGTGGAGAAGAAAGAATTTAATATGGAATTGAGTCGGTTTGCAGATACTGATCTCGTGGTGAGACCCTCGGCAGAGCCTGTGGTCTGGCCTGGGGGAGCCCTTGCATTCCAGGCTTTGGGCAGCATTTCCCACAGTGACATGGAAGCTGCAAGATCTCCAGTGCTCTCTGCTCTGCGGGACAGGACACTTTCCTTCTGCCCTGCTACAGGGTGGCATCTTCCCTGCTGTAGTGGCCCCAGCAGGCTCTGTGTCAGCATGATCTACAGCAGCTATTTGCAATCCAGCTTGAGAGCAGCAGAACTTCTTGGAAGGCTGTCAGCAGACATAATTCTGCAGGTGGTTACTAATCTACACGAGACCTGCAGCACTGAAGCAATGTGGAGCCCCCACTCAGGAACTGCAATATGCAAAATTGAACAAAACAGTGTAGTTAAGCTACCTCTCCCATCAGCTGATTACAAAAATCCTCTAGGGGTGTGCCAATAGCAGAAATCTTCCCAGGATAATTACACTGCCTTATACTGTGCCAGCAGAAAATTGTGGTTTTCACCCAATTCAGAATTTCAGTATTCTGGGCTCTATCAGCAAAAAATTCACTCTAGGACTACACCTTCACTTTAGGATTTTTCCTCTGAAGCATTTAAGTGTGGCTCAAGCTCTCTTTTGGAAGAGGTCATTTATGTGGAGTAAAATACCAGTTTATCTGAAGAATCACCACATATTTTAATTACATTTGAACATGACTCACTACGCACAAGTTTGAAACAGTTAAACTGACTGATAGTTATCCTAAGTATTTATTCCTCAGCACAGTCTTGTGCTTCTGCTGCCTCTCTGAGAACATTATATTGCCCAGAAAACAGAGGTGTAATTTTCATCAAATCTGTTTAATAGCTGCTATAGTTACCACACAGGTGACAAATGGGCCATGTGTTCTACAGGAGCATGTCAGCTGTGAAGCAGCACATCACCAACCTGATGCAGTGACAAAACACTGGCTAAGAATGCACCAGTTCCGACTGGAAAGGACTATACAGGGTTTTTCTCAGCTCTGACCCCCTCTTACCTCCATCACGGCCATGTCAGCAGAGGTGATGTCAATGTGACCTCGAGATTTAAAATTTTAAGCACAGTGTCACACTTACATTTATAGTGTTACATATAAAGTGCTAAAGCACTTACATTGCCATAAAAAACTGTTAGTCTAGAATAAATACTCCCAAGTGTCAAATAAACTAAACCAATACAAAATATCTTGCCTCTAGTATAACTGCATTTATTATAAAACTTCCAAAAAATTGTTTATGTTGGCACAATGCCCCACACCTTTTTTTTTTTTTTTTGAATTTATGAATTTGAGGGCAAGATACTCTTTGAAAAACTGCAATGCATGGAAAAAAAAAAAACCAAAACAAGTTCAAAACAGGAGAGCAGAGACAAATAAACAAAAAATATCTATGTTTCTCCCATAAGTGGTAGCAATCTGAAGAGCCAATCTTTAGCAGACTTATTATTAGCGGGTACACTGTTGAATAGCATCCCCTTATGCAAGCCATTTCAATGACACTTTAAGTGAAAAACCTAAAAAATAGTGGAGAAACCCTCATTTTACAAGAGTTCTAAGGGCAGATTTTCACTTTACTAGTCTTAAACATATGTAACTATAAATTCAAGAAAATGCATACAGATAATCTTCCTTTGGGAAAAAAGTGCTGGTCTGAGTAAATGCAATTTGAAAATGTTTTCCCTCACTTTGCTTCTAGCCTGCATTCTATCCTGCTAAAGGCAATATAACATAAAATCTTGTCAGTAGCGCTATTTACTTTAAAATAACTCAGATCAAATAGGATCTCTTTAATTTGAGAGACAAGTGACAGGATCCCTTGTTGTTTACTTGATATGTGCTGCTTTTCCTCCTACCTGCTGTTTTCACTGGTTGTAAAAATTCATTCACAGCAGGGAAGCCATTGGCCTTACCTGTCTTCAATTTATGCAGCATTTCAAATTGTGCCATCATTGCAGGTGTGGCCAGGCTTTGTTGAGGCTTCTTTAAAAAAAAAAGAAAAAATTAAAAATTCTGAGCTACCTGCTTGAGTCTGTCAAGAGCCCATTTGTATGCATGCAGCTAATGTGCTAGAAATAAAAGCCACAACCTGTCAAATAAACTCCTGCACCTGTATGAAGCAGTTAAATTGTTCCATCTACCATTATTCTCAGAGATCAAAGGGCCCTCACTGTGAGGGGCTCTGAAGAAATAAAGAAAATGATAGACCTACTTGTCCTTGAGCTAAAAAAGAAGGGGTGGGGGAAAGAAAGAAAAGTGGACCAGTTCAACTACCTGAAGGAGCTTTTGTTTGGCATGGGCACAACGTGAACGCATTCTTTCACATTAAGACCCAAGAGGAAGAAATTCATTCACCCTTATTATAGTGACGTAGCTCTGGCATTGATGTGTTTTTAACCTTGAATAATTGTTGTCTCTAAAGCTCCAAACAAGTTTTATCCTGTCCACAGGTCAGTTTTGTTACAAAGGCCAATTAGTGGTGCTACCTTAGCCTGCAGCAAAAAGCCAAGTAATGGTGGGGCATGCCCCATCCAGAGGTGATGAATAGCCTGTAGAGCTATAATTTGAGAAGGGAGGGAGGGGGGGCTTTGAAGCATTTACCTTACATGGAACTCCATTGTCACTGCAGGCTGTTTGATCTTTAAATAATTTACTTAATGATCTCACCATGGGAGCAATTGGCAGAGCAAGATTAGGTTGTAAGGGCCTAATGGACATGGGAAAACTTAAAATTACTAGAAGAGAGGTATGTACAGAATAGATTTTTTTTTCCTGTGTGGATTCATGATTTATAAGGGGGGTAAGCTATAAATTATAGTATTTGCTTGATGTGTTCTGGCAGAGGAAACAAGAAGAAATTCTGTGTTTGGTGAATGTTTCAGGGAATTTTAATCCTTATTCTTTTAATCTTTGTGGTTTTATTTTGCTTCTCCTTAAAAAAAAAAAAAAGGCAGCCCAGGAAAATTATTGTTTTATAATAGGTTAATAGGTCAGCAATAAAAACCTTTGGCCACTGTGAATAGGCTGTTGTTAAAAGGTCATGGTTAGCATAATATTTCATTTTTGATAAATAAAGGGTTGGAAAGTCTGGGTCCAGAGCTTGTGAATGGGAAAAGTGTAGCATGACCCCTTTTATGCAGTAAATATTGTAAAATATGAATTATTAACTCACTTTGTGATCACACTTGAAAAGTATGCACCATTTTGTGGATACAGGATTTGGGATATCCTACAGTATCCTGAAAATAAAACATTAGTCACCAAAGTCCCTTGAAGATAACAGTTATTGCATTCCTGTGATATTACACTCATTTACACATAGAATACTGAAAATACAAAAGGAAGGTTAATTAGACCTACGGAAGAATTGTAGAAATTTTTATATAGATCACTGTTTAATCATTTAATATCTGCCTGTGTAGATGGATAGCTTTAAGTGAAACTAAAAATAAACTTATGAAGTGTTTGAGACATCCTTGCCTATTATATGCAATTTCTAAGCCTCTCTATTTTAGGTAATCAAGAGTAAGAATTTAAAATGTCTGTATAAATACAACATAAATGTCTGTATAAAATACCTATACAAATGCAAATAAAAAGGACAACATTTTTATCTGAATTGTACATATTAGAATCTTTTTGAAAACTTACAAAATGATCAGTTTGTGACCCTGAGTCAGGAAGCAAATGACAGTGTCTCTCATTGGCTTGGATTTATGTGTGACTTTACTACTACAGCTGATCCCACATCCTCTGAGAAATTTTGAATCTTCATTTCTTCAAAGTTCCTGCACTTTCAAGTGTTCTTTCTTTCTCTTTTTTTTTTAAGTCCTCTCTTTCCCCTCCCAAGCCATACACTGAAAATACAGAGGATTATGGCTCAGTAAATTTCTCTGAACTACATGGAAAAAAAGGTAACCTGTGAGGAGGGCTGTGAATAGAAAAAACTCACCACCCTGCAGTTTTACAAAAATATTTCAAAGAAGCAACATCATTGTCTGCAATAAGTTCTGCAATAGAAGTGTTCCACTGGGAGAGAGTTGGAGTGTTTAAAGCTGTTGCCTGATGCAGTTTGCTGATAAGTGCCTTCAGTGAAGATCTAAGCTCTGCTTTTACCAGTGTTTGATTAAAACTGGGGTCTTTGTGGAAGTAAGTCTTGAAGCATGTTATTGAAAAAATGTTAAAACCTTAAGGCGTCAGATGCCAATGACAACCATGAAAGTCCCTGTTCCTCTGCTACTAACATGAGAGCTTTGACCTTATGGGCTTTTTGTGGGTTGTCTCGTAGGCTGATCCTTCCTTTTTCTTGAATTTTTGATGAAGAACAGTCTGACAAAGTTTGATGTTGTTGAGAACACCTTGATGACAGTAAAAGTATAGGAGCTAAAGGAGGTCCTGAAACAGCTCTGTCAGTATAGTCCTGCTCCCAAATTTGACACATTCCAGGAGGGTTTGAAGAAAAGAAACACCAGTACTTGTGACATAGCTGTATAGGTGAAGAAACTACTCCTGGTTTCTTAAAAAAAAAAAAAAGAAATTACACCATTGGTGGTAATGTGTAGAATATTGACTTCATTCATTGATGTTTGAAAACAATTGGTATTTAGGTTTGAAAGGTTTGCTGGGTTTTTTTTCATTGCAGACACAGTTGTTACTATAAACACATCAGTTTTACAGTCCCCTCTTCTATTTAATTCATTGTCGATTTGATAAAGGATACATCCCAACCTAGGGGCATAACCGCAGGGGAGATTTAGTTTGGATATCAGAAAAATTTTCTTCACCCAGAGGGTGGTTGGGCACTGGAACAGGTTCCCCAGGGAGGTGATTACAGCACCAACCTGACAGAGCTCACGTGTTTGGACAGTGCTCTCAGGCACATGGTGTGACACTTGGCATGTCCTGTGCAGGGCCAGGAGTTGGACTTCGATGGTCCTTGTGGGTCCCTTCTAACTCAGGATGTGCCATAATTCCATAAAAATAAAGCCATAATTAAAAATATTTTAAAGTAATAGTTAATGATTAATATAAATGAATTGTTCTAAAACTGGAATTATGTGTTTAGCAAGTACAATCTTGTATTTTTAGACTTTTTATATACATTTCTAACATATTTCAATTACATATGGTGTATTGTCTATTTCAATTACATATGGTGTTATGTCTATGTTATTCTAACGTATTTCAAATACATATGGTAGGAAAAAGTTTAGTGGTGTACTCTCCCTAGTACACCACCAAACTTTTTCCTGTCAAATGGACAAAATAAATATGAAATAATTATGAAATTTTTTGAGCAGTAATGGGTAGATGTCCTGAGTTGAAATCAATTGTGAGGGAAAAAACAAAGAATTTATAACTTAAAAATAAGTAGTAGTTAAGAAACAATATTCCTTCCTCATATGAGGGCATGAGAATGGTTATAATTTGAATTGGCAAAAATGATAAAGATATTACCATGTAGTGCTTTACACATAAACATAAAATCATGAATACAAACCAAATTGCATTACCAGAAATAAAAGCAGAAAGAAAATAAGGGGAAAGAGCAAATGCACAGTCAAACACCAAGCAAGAATGAGTGAAGGGAGTAGAAGAGGATGGAGCTGCTGGGTTTGCAAGAGGGATAAGCCTGCACACAGCAAAGCAAACATAATACTCAGCCCTCAAATCTGGCACAGTTCACCTGCAGATTTTTATCTTGGAAGCAGCTGGAGCAAACAGAAATCTGCTCCAAACAGACTCTTCTTTTGTTGCCTGACTAATAAAACATAAGAGCTGCTTGGGAAGAACAGGTACCTTCCAGCAGAGTGCACCACAGAATTCTCCATGGAGTATCCCAGCCTGGGGTAGGTATCCAAAAGCAGGATACAGCAGACAACACATGCATCTAAAGCCCTCTGTGCTTCACTGGCAACAAGGCTGATTTCTGGTGGTAAATCTCTCCCTGAAATCTTCCCTGGAAAAGGCAGAAAAGGCTGGCAAGAATGGCTTAGACAGCACCTCAGATGTCTAACATGTCTTGCATGCTAGTTTGGCATCTTTCCATCTGGTTGTTTCAGTTACTTTATGACACTAATGGAGGGGGAAAATAAAACATTAAAAGGATGAGAATCAAAAAGGTTATTGTCAAAAATATGCTTTTTAGCTGTTAATTCACTGGCATACCAAGAATTTCCAATTAATATGTCCAGAGACAGACTTTTGTTTTTTTTTACTCCAAAAAGAAATATTGAATGTACTGATATTATATACCTATTATATATAAAATATATATGCATATCCTGGAATGTACAAATGAAAGGCTGAAGGATTACAATATAAGGGAACTCTGGGTAAACACAAACACTTGTTGATACAAGACTGGGACACAAACTTAGACGTGCATAAACTGATAAACTCTGAAGCAAGCAGGAATTTTGCAAATTTATGTAGCCGCCAAGCTTTGTATAGCAGCGGGTGACATTTTATTCAGTTGAGCTAATGAAATATTTGCCTAGGTGCAAAAAATGTATTCATGGCAACTTTAAATAGTTGTGTGGTTTTAGTAATAATGAGAGGCATCACCAGACATCCTTCATGACGGATATCCTCTGCATTTGGAAAAAAAGCAGTCTGGTAAGCTTAACAAACACTAAT
Organism: Passer montanus; assembly: GCF_014805655.1. Lineage (NCBI taxonomy): Eukaryota > Metazoa > Chordata > Aves > Passeriformes > Passeridae > Passer > Passer montanus. The sequence continues at coordinate 13,358,901 of NW_024356505.1, read as the reverse complement.
AAACCATGACAGCATACCTGAGGTGGAAGATTTCCTCCAGGGGCAAAAAGGGTAGATCAGACTCAATAGATCAGCCAACATTTGGCCTCTTCACTGAATCTGCCAATTAGTGCAGAGCATTATGGCATGTTTGTGTTGTGGCAGCTAGAGAAAGAGACCTGCCAAACTCATTCTATACAGAACCCCAAACATCCATTAGATGCAAGATGCTTTTCATCCTGATGAGTTGGCTTCAGTTCAAACTAATGGCCAACTGATGAGAAAGTTCATTAACTCTGAAGCATTCAGTCCCTCAGGAGGTATAAACTAAAAAGTGGGGTCCTACAGATATACACAACATAACAAAAATGATGTTAAAATATTGAAATTACAAAGCCAAACACTTTAATGGTTGGGAATGGGAGAATTAAATTCACTCCTCAAATTTTCATGTTGTCTGCTTTTGCACAGGCACTAAAGCAGTCTTTAATTACAGTCTGTCATTTCTATTTTTTCCCATGTGTATTGGAAGACCACAAATCCTCAGTAACAACCTCTTCCATTGAATGTGGTAAGTGAATGAGTTGTTGCTCTTTCAAGACCCATGTTCTTTCATTTCTGCACATCTGGTTTATGATATCAGTCCGATAGACACCGTATGAAAGCTGAAGATGTGCATATATAACAGTGTGACTCCACTAAAACTAATGGCATTTACTGAAGGCATTAACACAGAGAAAAAGAAAGACCATTATGTTTTTTCTCCTTCCCTTCATATCTTCTAGCTGTATATTATCAGATACTGAGGAGCACTTGATTAAGTCCACTTGCTTTTCAACTGTGCTCCTTCAGAGCTGTATGCCCAGTTGTTTTGCAGTATAGCTGTTGGATGGGACCAAGAAAATATAAGGAAACCAGAATCCTAAAAACAACCATGTCTTTTGGAAATCCTTCTCTTTAGCTGCTATGTGTCATAAGGTGTTACTAGTCAAGAGTCTAAAACTCAGGGATGTTGCTGTCTTGCACATGGAGTCTAGTGGCGATGGAAAAACCTCTGAAGTCACTTCCACAGACAACACAGTTAAAGCACTAAGGGTGGGAACTTGTGGAAATTAATTCCTTGGGAGACACAGAGGTACAGAAATCAACATTTGGCCGATCTGGAAAAAAAAAACTTAGGTTGTGCAAAAATTTTTCATTGCTATTTACATTTTTTTCTTCACCTTAGAAGTGCATTTGTGTGATCAAAGGTGTGCATATATAGGGATGTGCAGGACTACAACAAGACAGCACTAAATGAAGGTAATACAACTCTTGGAAATTCATGTCTTCTGCAAGAACATCATGCTGTTTCCTCTTAAATTGTAAGAAATAACATGGCATACATGGAATTATCCATCCACAGCTGTTATGTGTAAAGTAACAACAAGAAAAGATTGTGAATAAACCAATCTTTACACACAGCACACTGTGATTCTGTGCCTAACCTCACTTCCCTTATCAGGGATTCAAAGATTTGAATAAAGCATCAGAGAGCTAGGAAAATATCTTTGGTCAACACATGTTACCCAGCCTTAATGAACTGGTCCTTTAGTGCTAAATAAATACTTCCTACTTGGATGTGGATGTAGGTGTCAAGTGCTTATCCATAATACAGAGTGCACACTCTCAGGGCACAGGCAACACAGCACACAGCATCCATGCATTCAACCCACAGAAAAAGACAGAAGAAAAGGAGATGAGATGAAAAAAAGAATAATTGGCCATACCAGGCCACCCTGTAACTCCCATGCCAGATTAAGCTCATCCCACCACATCGCTCCTGAGGCAATGCAAACTCTGTGTATGCATTTCTAAACTCCTAAACATAGCTGAAATACAGATTTGATTGCTCACTTCTTACACCTTCTCTGCCATGCAAATACGTCATTCCTTGACCTTTGGGTTTTCTTCATCTCTATTTTCATATGTATATATTTTTTGCCTTATCAGTGAACCATATTTTCCTGTTATTTTACTGAATACAAAGTGCACACCAAAAAGTCACCAGACACATGACAGCTTTGTCTGTAAGCTTTAAGGGATGTTTTTAGGGTTTAAAAAAGAAAGACAAAATTTGTTAGAAATCAAAGACAAATGCCTCTTTCTGTTGCAAAGGTTTGGCAAAACATAAGGATTTTACCAAGAATTAAATACAGTGGTTTTAAATGCAGGCTTATTTATTTTTTCTCATTGTCTGTCAGGTAGTTAGTAATTTCAGGAGTTAAGTTCCCAAAATTATGTTTTGATATTTAAAAATAAATTCTAAATATATTCTTGCTAGGTTACATTAATAAGGCAATTACTCAGTGATATGTATGTTTGTGGATGGACACCATTAGGCACAATAGGGTCCTGACCTGTAGAAAGTATGATGATGATGATGATGATGTTCTGTTTTATTCTTTTAATTCTGATCCAATTTATGTCCATTTGCGTATAATTTTGTCGAGCTTAGCATTTTTTTCTCTTCATGTCTTTTTCTTGTCTCTAGAAACTCCACACTATGATTTTTTTCCTTTTATCTTGTTCAGTGTAAGAGAAAGCACCTAAAATGTGACCAGTTTTGCACCACATTCATTAACTGTTTAAACTGAATTTTTATCCTCACCTAAGTGTCACAGTATGGGATGTACCCTCTTGTGGGCAAAGAGAATTTTACAGTCACTCCTGTCTTGTGCAGACTCCAGCTTGGTTTCATTTGGGCTCTCTTCATGACAAAGGCAGCACATCAAAATTCAGGGCTTGAGAAGGTATTTTCAAATTTTGGTTTCTAAAATTGCTCCCATTGAGCAACACTGAAGGAATCCATACAAGAGCTTAAGAGTGATAACACACCTCAGTGCAAGAGCTTATGGATCTACCAGGTTACTGACCAAAAGCTTTTAGGGAGCTCTTTTATGGGATAGCATAGTGAGAATATTCTATAGGTAACTGCATAGTATAGTAAGGGGTGTTTTGCTGGGCATTAGCCAGAGAGATGAAGCTGCTGAGGAATCTTCAGTTTCCCTGATAGTCCTGTCTTCCATCTGCAATGCCCAGCTTGGACTCTAGCTCCACATCCCATCGTGTCCACATGCCATAATCGCACAGATCTCCAATCCCACTGTGTAGAGGCCCCCCCCCCCTTTCATGGAGCCCCAATCCCACCAGGCAATACCGAGCAGGGAGGTGGTTTTTGTTCTGTGACCCAGCACTGTGAGATGCTCCCCTGTCCCGCAGTGGGTGATGCAGTTCCCATGTGGGTCCCATGGGATTTCTGCCAACACCTGGACAGTGAGAGGATAAGCAAGTCCTTCTGTACCATACCTGTTAATACAAATGTCTGCCTTGAACTACACAATCTTCAATTGTTGTGTACTATGTCCAACATATACTTACTGTAAGATATATTGTATTATAAGTAATTTGCATTTTTCATTCTTCTGGGTTACAAAAAAAGGTAACTTGAATATAGATAGTTAGGTTTTCCAAATTCTAATAATCTGCTTCCCTAGATTAAATCATGCAATTCATGCTATTTCCATAAATCTTCTTTAATTTATGCTGCAACTGCTTATAATTTTATTTTTAAGCTGCTAAATCTTATTATCTTAAATGAGTCATCTCTCCTTTGTGGAAGGTACCTTTTAAAATATGAAAATATTTAGATTCATTTCACAATATTTGTACTAAATCTAAGAAAAATAGACATGGACTGTTAATCTAGTTTGATTAAACAAAGCTATATATTTTTTCATTAATTTAAATCTATGCTGACATTATCTTGATTGAACTGAAACATCAGACTAAATAAAACAACTCCAGTGTAAGGTTTAAATGAATTTGAGATAAGCATAAATATGATCTGTGTTTTTTAGCTCCTTCTTTCTTATAAATGTTTTCAGCTGACCTAGCTAAAATCTCACAGAAGCCCAAAATCATGGAGTAGATGAGGCTGGAAGGCCCCTCTGGGGATTGTCTAGTCCAATCCCCTGCTCAGAGTAGGGTCAGCCAAAGAGCATTACCCAGGGTCTTGCCCAGTTGGTTTTGGATATCACATCTGAAGGACAAAAAATGCACAGTCTCTCTGGAAACCCTGTTCAGTGTTCAACCATACTAGCAATGAAAAATTTTTGTCTTGTGGTTAAGTGTAATACTGATTAGTTTTACTTGTAAACAATGGGAATAGGACCTTAACATCCATTTTAGAAAGTGTTGCCAATACCCAAATATTAATGTGTTTGGAAATACATGCACTTAAATAATGCAGACTTTTCCAAAATTATAAAGTAATAAAGTAAGATAAAATTTGTGAAAAATCAGACTTAGATTGGGCTCTTAATATCAGAGCCTTTATCCTGCACAAATACCTATTTCTCATTTGTAAGACAAAAAAAAGTTAATTTGCCTCACAGGAGCTCTGAGATAAATTCAACATTGCTTGTGAGGCAGTCAAATATTGCAGTGAGGAGTACAACAAAAGGAGAAAAACAAGAGAGTATTAACAGTTTAGTATTCGGAACAAGGAATACAATAAACATGTCATAAGGCCACATGCTGAATAGAGATGAAATTTAATGCTGAATAGAGATGAAATGTAATGTTGAATAGCACTTTGTTATAAGCCTTGTCCCTCCTGAGTCTTGAAAGAGGCAGAAGTTTGATGACAGATACAGTGTATGAACATATAAGTAATTATTGTTTTTTAGCAGAGATATTAAAATTATCCAGAAAAAGGATTCCATGGGAACTGCCTAACTTCAAATGTTTAAGTTGATGGTCTTAACATAGAGACAATTATTTATTCTGTGTACATTAGCACATTTAAGCATAACACCATTCTCAAAAAGACTACCATTAACAAAAAAACCCCACAACAGGATCCTGTTAATAAACCCTAATCTCTCTATGTGTCTGTGATTTTTAGGAAATGTTAGGCTTAGAGGCGTTTTATTTTCTGCTGTACATTGTGAGTCTGATGTCATTTAAATACATAAGAGCCCTATTGTTCTGTCATTTATGCCCTGTGCACTTCTGCTTTTAGCATGATTAAACAAAAGAGACGCATACCAAAGCTTTCTCATTTGAATAATGCAACATCAATATTTTACGTCTTGGGCTGCATTTCAATTTTTTCCTCAGCAAGGTGAACACTTGAAAAGGAAGCAACCATTGCTTGCAAAAGTGTCAATTAAGTTGCCTTCTCTTCTTTTCCAAAAGAGATTTGTGTCTCAAAAAATACACGTTATTGAGTAGTTGTCATTCTGTTGTAAACTAGTTCTCCAGCTGATAGGTTTTTATTCTCCAGTAGCATAAGGAAAGCAATAATGTATTTACATAAAAATTCCATTCTTCACATTTCCAGTATGTTTTTTCAATGGATAAATTCTTCTTTCACCTGCAGTAAGGAGAAGCAACACTTATGATAGATGCACCTGAGTGGACTTAGTGCACTGCACAACATTGGGAGTGGAGGGGTTCAGATCCATCTTGTGCAAATCACAGATGTTCATGTCAGGGTTGGATTCAGCTGTGGAGATTATCAGTTTTGGTTCTTCTGTCTATAGGAGTTAACACACTTTGGATCCTCAATTACAGCAGAATTTGGATACCTTCTTTTGGGCTCCTCTGTATGTAGAAGTGCTGTTATTGTAAAAATACATCCTACAGTCATTTCACTAAGTAACCATGCCCTGGTCTTTAGCAGGAGATATCTTCTTCTGAGGTGCACACAGCCCCACTGTGTGCTGTTTCTAGCCTTTGGGGGAGCTACTTCCATGAATTTGTCTGGCTTTCCCCAAAAAAACATCTCCATCTGGGTCTGTGGCTGCAACTTCATCATTTCCATGAGGTGCACCCTTCCATAATACCTTCCCTGCCCCCAGATATAGTGTTGAGAGCTGCATGTTTCTTTTTTGCATCACAATTAATGCATTGTTATATTCAAACTCATGGGTTTATGGATATTTACCAATAAGCCAAAAAGGAGAACAAACATGCTGAGATATACTTCCCAAATACTGGGCCAATCTCAAACATGCAATGAGACACAATTGGTTTCCTTTTGAGAAATTACATTAATTCCCATCACATGCATAATTTCCTGCACACATAACAGTACCTGATAAGACAAGCCCTATAATAGAAAAACATTCTGCCACTGTTTTGTCTCAAAAGCCTGCAAACCCACAGATTAAGGTGCTCACACACTAGGTGACTTCTCACATTTTTGCAGTTTGACTTGAAAATAAGTATTTGCTTTGTTAAGTTTCCCCTCCATCAGCATAACATTTTTACATGACAATTTTATAGTTCTTTTCCAGAATAATGAAATAATGTTTGTTCTATATGTTCATTTCTTCAAGTTACTTTAGTACATTTGCAGAAAGTTCATTGTGTTTTGTAATACTGTGTGAAAAGCACAGGCTATGACAAGCCACCTGAGTGATAAGTTGCTGCTTGTTTGTCAAAGCTGAAAAATAATAAAACAAAACCTGCAAAATTCCGATGTAGTTTATAGGGACAAAAACTGGATAGGATCTAACTTTGTAATAAGCAATTTAGTCCATTTCATTAATAACATGGTATTTGCAATGACTCATTCTTACCTCTGTCATAAAGCAGCTAAAATGTTGGAACTGAGGAGGCTCATTATGCAGTATCTAATATTTCATACTTAGAATCCAATCTTTACTATTTAATTTTGGGTTTGTTATTCAGGCCTACTTGTTCTTTGTGCTGGAGATGATAAAACTTCTTTCTGATATGTATGTATAAAACAACTCTCATTTACCTCAGCAGAGTTTGCTTTTGCAAGAATCCATGGGCATAATTATTGAAAGTTACAAAGAATCCAACAGAAAAATAAATTACACTACATGCTTTTTACACACGCATTTCAGTTTATCTGAGGACCATTCAGCTGGTGCTGAAGGGTTTTAGAATACATGTGATGATTTCTTAGGTTCATGGAATACCATCAAGACCCATGAAATTCCCTTTCATTGTCCAGGGTCAGAGATTTTTTTATTTTCTCCCCCTCACCTCTTTCTTACTATTTGCAGTTAACAGTAAAACAGAAACAAATACAGAGTACATATGTAACTATAACTTGTCAGATATGGCTGTCTCTCACTGCCTAGCTGTCACGAGGCATTATGTATATATACTAGAGACTGTACTTTACTTTTGTTGGTTCTATTGTCAGTCTTTCACATTACACAGCCAGAAATCCTTGAAGTTTAATGTCCAGCCTTTTGAAACATAGAATAAAAGATGTTTAAATACTTTTCCTTTTATTGAAGTGTTTTAACACCTCTCATATTACTCAGAGAAATGAATTGCTTGGGAATGAGGTTAATGCTCCACAAAACCTGCTTTTTAAAACCCCTATAAGAGGGGTCAAAGACCAGGAAATGCTCTCACTATAATTCTCATTTTCAACTGAATTGGCCATGGCAACTGCACTAAGAATGCAAGTTTGAATTTCATTATGTTCCAGAAACCTGTAACTTTGCATTAGAATGATTCATGCAATAACAGAAGGGAATTGTGAGCATTTTTGATGCAGCATACACTAATTTATAATTTAATAAATTAGTCTTTTAAGTTAAGTAGCTACTTTCAAGTACAACCAAAAAATGTTCATTTGATAGCTACTAAATGCATCCCTTTGCATTTTACCTGTAAAATTCTCTGTGTTTAGTGACAGGTTAAATGTATATTATACACTATACACAGGGAGCCAACATGTGTCTTTGTAATACCGCAGCAGCCATAGCAATTTTAGCAGCTTTCTTATTATTTTAAGCCATTCCCATTGTCTTCTAGAGAACATAAGTAGAAGCTGAAAACTTAAGGCAACCAAACTCAATAAGCTCTCATTATAAACAAGATATTGTATTGTTGCTTAACAAGTGACCAAGTGACCATGTCACCCAACACGATGATGCCTTTTTTCCTTAGTTATGTCTTTGGAGATCCAATATTAAGTCATTTCTCAAACAAAATTTCCTTTAATTGCAATGGATGTTTCCCTGAATGATGTTGCAACACTGGCTTTTAAGTATTTCCTTTTGTTTAACCATACCTATTCTCTAAATAATCAAGTAATTTTTTATTATGAGAGCTTTCAAGAATACACTTGATTTTTTGAGAAATTACAAGGGTACACCTCCTTAGTTAACATTGTTGCTTTACAAGCATCTTAAGGAAACTCACTGCGAAGCAGTAAGGCAATGCTCAGGAGCGAGAGGATAAGAAGATACCTTACAATTTTGGGAAGCAAAATTACGTAGCTCTGCAATGCTTGAGATGCTGATATTTCTCAAGCATATCTGTAGTATTGCTAGTATTATGGGTGAATCCATGTGCGCAGCTACTTTTAGCAAAATTGTGGTTTAACATACCCAACAAGTTTCTAAGTACACTGCAGGGAATTTCAAATGCTGAGTTTTTATCCTGAGGAAGCTGTGAAATCATTGCCACACAGCTGCTCCTCTGCCTGCAAGCTTGGAATAGCCTTCTGCTTTATCCAGCTCAGTGTGATGTTCAGAAGACTTCCTCCTGCTGGAATACATCCAGGTTTTTGATGCTGGTCTACAGCAACCTATTATCTCAGCCAGGCAAATGACATAGAGAGAAGCAGAACATAATATCACCTGGAAATTCTGCAAACAAGTTATGTGTTTGCTAAGGTTAACAGGGATTTGTAGCAGTCGTGTTGTGCAAGCACTAGAAAGCAGCTTGGGTTGGACCTGAAGCAGTCAGATGGGATGTAGAAATATGCCAAACCATGATCTCCATCCCACATACCCAGCAGGGATTTTAGTCTCCAGCCACACCACAACAAATCACAAGTTTTGCTGAGAACGTATATCCTACTATCTTTCTAGTATTCTGTTCCCAGACTAATGTTATACCAAGTGTTTGCATGGCCAGAGCTGGAGGAAAATGTGGTTGATTTCCCTGTCAAAGGTGGCCTCTATCAGGGACACACCAGGTAGAAGTGATAAATTTGGCTGCATCTAACACTCCTGGCCAGATGCTCTCTGTTAGGTACCCATTATTCCCTGTTGGAGATGTGGGCTCAGAAAAGCTCCTGATGGTAAGAAGCAAAAATGGCCCATTTAAATAAGACACGTTCAGCCTGTTCTCCTGGTGAGAACCAGTGAGATTCGCAGGCAAAAGGCAGAGCAGACATGCAGCATCCTTAATCTCCTAGGTACAAATCGCATACACTACCTGATGACAATTAAGAGCCAACCTTGTTGCTCCTTTTTGAAGTTGTTAAAATAGCCTGGAGTACATGATTAGAGCCACTGAATTGCCTGCAGAAGCAGACACAGATAAAGAGAAGTATGGATTTTGTCAGAAGTATTTTCTTTCAGGGAGTCTAGTTTATACAACTTATGGCTGTTTAGCAGAAACTATATCTAGGGAATCAAGTGGTCTGAAGCCAACCTTCTCTCCCCTCAAGGGGCATTTATGCAGTCCAGGAGGTGTTTTCTTTGGAGAGATGATTTCATGCTGGATGCTCTTCAGCAGAGCCTCACATTACTAGAATAGGCTTCTGCTGTGACACAACAGTTTCTCTCCTGTGTTCTAGGTACACTGGCAGCAGCATTTATTTGTTAACCTCGGAGGCCATTAGCCTAATGGCCAATGCAGGGCAAAACTTATTTGTATAAAGAATAGTGTGTGGTATGGAGAATTAGCTAAACTTTCTATGTGGTCTGGTAACACTGAAAATGAGTTAGTGCTTCAGAGATTTTGAATGGTATTTTTATTAGGATAAATTAAGTGTATAAATATCAATATTACTTAGAATTATATGAACACAGCATACCAATTCTTAGAGATTTGTAGAAAAAGAAGGCAATTTGAGCTAATCTAGGACAATCTGGTTCTTATTTATGGAAACACATTCAACTCCTGTGTTTTCAATTTCTCATTGTGATGATTTTGCACAAGATCTAGCAATATCTTCTTTTCAATTTTCCTTTCAGGCTTCTTTATTCCTTAGAAACAGAACAGAAAGAGAAGTAGTAATAGTGATGTTAGTGCTTTTCTCTTTTACCTGATCTCTGCAAAGTCAGAAAGGACGACAAGGAAATATGAACACACATGAAACATTGAGGGGCCCCAAGCATGGTGTCTTAGCATTTTCCATGGAAACTCTAAGCAGATGTATCTTGTCGATTTCTGATTTGCAGCCATCCTCTGCTCTTGTTGTGTTTGATAAGTCATGGGGGAAAAAATAGCTGAAAAATCAAAGGCAGAAAGATATTCTGTAAAGTGGTAATATCTAAAAGCCCGATGTTGTTAAGTGTTCCGTTTGGAGTGCCCTTTGAAGTGGCAGGGAATGCACAGGATACCTGCCTATTCATTTAACCACTGATAAGGTCCTAATTAGCACAGCACTCAGAACCTCCCATATAGTGAAGTATAGAAATAACTATGGCTTTTACTTCCTTCCTTTGCAGCTTTTAAAGGTTTTGCTTTTTACCAATGTGTGCATGTGGTATACTTGTAAATACCTCACTAAGTGAAAAAAAAAAAATAGATCAACAGTCACAGAAGGAAGACATGTTTTTATTGCTGGAAAGTAGTGGATTCAGCATTCATCTGAGTCATGCAAGGGAATCTCTGTGGGTTTAGGTCAAGCTTCACTTACAAACTCTGGCCTGCAGGCTAACACTCTCTCAGCTCAGTGCAACACAGCTGACAGAGTGGGTAATGGTTGCTTCTCTGTCCAGGATTGGGCCATCAGACCCTTAAATCCTAAATTTTATTCCAATAGAAATGTTCCAGTGCACTGAAGTGCTTCCTGAAAGCAAAACTGCAGGATCAGGCCCTTCAATTTTAAAAAATGACATTTAATATGGACAGACAAAGGCACTGGAGAAGAACACAGTGACTCTCTGTATACCTGGAGGAGGGATAGTAGTACAAAACAAGCTTTTCTTTAACCACAACTGCAATCTTCTAACAGCAGCACCCACTCAAAAGCATAGAACTCAGAGGCTGATAATCATCTTTCAGTTCAGGTTATTGCATGCAATTTTTCACATTCATTCAGTTTTCTTCATACAGCTCTTAGTAAAGTAACTCCCTTAACAATAAAAGCTTTTATGGCAGCCCATTACACAGGAGAACTAACCACTCCTAGTTTTTTTATTGGCTTCTTGGAATATTTATAGCAGCCTTTGTTCTCTTTGCAAGCTTATACATTTGGGTGTGTATGAAGATTTTTCTATTTTTTTACTTTGCCAATTGGTTTTGACAGCGAAGTACATATATTTTTTACACATCTGTAAGGCTTTAAAGCTTTATATTTGTTTTCCTTTATATATTATTATTGGCATCAAAGCCAACAGTCAGTCTGCTCCTCATTGTTTAACTCTTGAACATTCACTGCTGTAAAATTTTCAAGCTGCCAACATGCTACCTTTTCTTGATAAACTGGTTACACTTTGCACACAAAGAAATTATGAAATGTTACTCCATGCTAACAAATCAAAGATTTTTTTTTTTGGTATTTAAAGGGACATATTCAATTTCTACTTCAATAATTTGAGAGAAAAACTTTATGTTAAAACAAAAGATTTACATTCTTGAAGGAATCACCTCAGTAACTGAAACTGCCACATGGGACTTATTTCTGCATGGCATTTTGGACTCAGCATGATTCCAAAACTTTCAATTAATCTGACATAGAACTAAAAATGGTCCCAAATAGAATTTGATTTTGAATACCCCTATCCTGGTTTTCAAAGATTTTTAAATTTAATTTTATATTATTTCTTCCCTAAACAACAATATCTTATTGTTTACACCACTACATGAAAATCATATTGAATATTGTAAATGATGGAGGAATTCAAAATATATATATACACACATATATATGGCTTTTCTTTATTTTCCAATGTAAGGAAATTAGGAAAGAAGAAATTGTACTAACCAGATTGACGGAAGTGTTGAAATTAGAAGGAGAATTATTTTCTCATTTGTCATTTCCAGCTCAGAAAATAATCACTGTACTAAAAGCTAAAGCAATGCAAATAATAAATAGTAATATTAATCATCTAGTAAACACCTTCTTGAATTAATTATACACATACTTATTGAATAAATAATAAATAATCAAAAGGATACCTTTCTGTTTTATCATAAATTTATTAAAGAAATTGTTATTAAAGAGAAACAAAGGTTCAAATCACTGATATGAAGTGAGGTTTTTGCACTGTTCTTAATAAATACAAGAATGTTGTCATAAATACATTTTCCATTGCATCTTTCACAGAGACTTATTTCTCTGGGGCTTTGCTGCTTCTTGAATGCTACTAGGTAGGTGGAATCTTAATTTTTTTATTATTATCTTATTAGGTAGTTATTAGCTCATTATCTAATAATACCAAGAAAGTTATTTGGACCTTGATAATGTATAAAATATTTTTTATTGTGTTGACTTGGGGAAGTTTCTTTTAATGGCTTTATTAGGTGGGTATATCCCCACCACTCTGGAGCTATAAAAATGCCACATTCCACTGTAGAAACTGGTGGGGTTTTTATGGGGGAATAGTGATTGTGCTGTTATCCCTAAATTCAGATTTGGGGAGGCTTCATAGGCTCACTCAGGGCAGTCCTCGTCCTTTCTACAGGTGAAGGTTTCAGGCCTTGAACTTCTTGATCTCCTCCTCTCCCTCTCATTTCCCATTCCCTGGGTTTCTCAGTGACAGTCTACAAGCCCAGAGAGAGCCCTGGCTCTGTGGGCTCGTGGGTCAGGTCCAGCAGCTGCTCTCTGCCCTAGGGCTGAGTCTGGGCAAAGACCTCATGTGAACCTCTGAGACAGTCCCACTACTTGCAAAGACATAGAGTCCAAAGAAAACAGGGTCAGCAAGGACCAGCCATCTTCACTGGCCTATTTCACCTCCCAGAAGGTCACAGCTCCCGTGGAAAGCTTTTTGTCTGTGTTTTGAGACACGTCTCTCAGGCTTAGACCCAACCTGGTCATCACAAGTCAGCGGCTGCCCCTCAGCTGTAAGAAAGGGAGCAGAGTGGAAGTAACTTTGGTGATGTGAGTGACTTCTGTGGTGACCTACCTCATCTCCTCAGGTCTTGCTTGCAAACCACTATTGGCTTCTGTCTTCAAGGCCATTGGAGTACCTGACCACTAGTAGTTTCACCACTTCTAAATAGAGAGAAAAAGTGCCATGTGTGGAAAAAAAGCCCTGAAAACCCCACGGGAACCTCTTCTATAGATGTGAATCTTGTCCCTGCTCTGCTCTAGTGAACGTGGGAGACCACACACTGTTGTACAGAGAGGTGACAGACCTCACTGACAGCAATCTGCCACTTGGGCGTGACAGGGGCCTGGTAGTGAGACGCGCTGTGTGTGAGGAGTCAGCACCCTTGCAAACAAATATTCACAGGGGACAAATCAGCAAAATGCAGGTGATCCTGGGGAAAGCAGACTTTGTCAAGTTGTTCCTTCTCTGCATAGAATACCATGCCAGGTTCTTCACCCTACGGTTTCAGGTCTTTAAGGAGTCAGTCTCCAGCTGCGTCTGTCCAGGACAATGTAGCTCAGAGCTCACAGATGAAGCCCTTTTGCAACCCTACAGGACAAAATGTTGCAAGTTACAGTGTGACTTTTGGTGAAAATGAAACAGTGGAGACTTACCTCCACAACTGAAATGGGGAGTGATAGTGAAAAACAAAATGAAAAATAAAAAAATGCCTTACTCAGGTTTTCTTATTAGCAGAACTCTCTGATAATGACCTTTGTGAAGGACTCTATGAAGTGCCTCAGCGTCACTCATTTTATGATGCAGTTTATGCAAAAAGTATCTGTATCCTATGATAATAATAGTTGTAAAGAATAGCTGTGATACCCACGCCAGACAGCAGATCAGACAAATTGGCTTTGGAAGGAATAATCAGCGTCCCTTAACTCAACATATCTTTCAGCAGTCTGAAAGAAGCGTATAAACAAAACCTTAGCTTGGATATCAGTCTACTGATTAACTACAGGCATTTTCATTCTCCCATTGCACTATGCTTTATGTATTCAGCCAAATATTTCTAAAAGGATTGCAACTCCTCCTTGTTTGAAATCAAATTCCTAGAAATTCAAACTGCTAATGCAGGGTAAAATTCAATAAGCTTTGCAAACTGCTTAACATTATACTATAAATATTATTTAGACATATTTGTAGGCTTATGCATGATAAGTCTATGAAAACAATAGCAAAACACTATTTTTATTCCTTCAAACATTTTTAATTTTCATCATGCCATTACATTATTTCAATTGAAGTGAAACATAAAGACGTTAGAAGAAAGCATAATTGGGCTTGTTTGAAATTATTTCTCTGAGACTTGAAAGAAAGAAAAGTCAAAAAATGCATTAGAAGCCAGAGTTAGAAAGAAGTCAAGGAATTTATAACCTTTCAAGATTTTTAAAATGTAAGGCATAAATAATGTTTGTTTCTTGGTAAATAGCAATCATATGCATAAAATGGGAATGAGCTGTAGAAAGAAATAAATCGGAAAAAATCTATTCAACTGAAATCCTAGGAACTTTAATGTTGTGGAACGGAACACTGTTGGACTGCTACAGTTTTGTGAGTGCTTTATCTCAGCTGAAAGGTGAAATTAGCAGCTTTCTCAAAACCCTGGGAAGCTATTGTGTCAATGCTACACACTGGAGACCACTGTTTGATGCCAGTGCCACTAGTTTAGATGAGCACTGCAATCAGGAGTATTAGAAGTGAGTTGGTGAATTGCATTGCATGAAGCAATGGAGCTGCTTCCAGACAAAAGAGCTGAATGGGGTTTTATACATGTCTAAAGGAATATAATGAAGTCAAACCTACCAAACACACAGCTAAATTCAGCAATGTTACAGTAACCAACCTACAAAAGAAGTTGGGGAGAGAGGTGAGATGAGGAGAGAACATCTGAATAAAAGAACTAGTTAATAAAATTAATTGTAAATTCAGACACGGCTGCACCACTCCCTTAAATACTAATACTGTGAGGAATGATGTATCGAATATGTCTCTCAGAAGCTACTGGTCATAGTTTTCTGCACTTAAAGAGGTCACATAATTTGTGCACTTTAGTTTGAGGAGGACATTACCACACATTACCAGAAATTTACCCAATTTCTTTTTCTTTCTTTTTCTTTCTTTTTCTTTCTTTTTCTTTCTTTTTCTTTCTTTCTTTCTTTCTTTCTTTCTTTCTTTCTTTCTTTCTTTCTTTCTTTCTTTCTTTCTTTCTTTCTTTCTTTCTTTCTTTCTTTCTTTCTTCTCTATTTCTTTCTCTTCTTTCTTTCTTTCTTTCTTTCTTTCTTTCTTTCTTTCTTTCTTTCTTTCTTTCTTTCTTTCTTTCTTTCTTTCTTTCTTTCTTTCTTTCTTTCTTTCTTTCTTTCTTTCTTTCTTTCTTTCTTTCTTTCTTTCTTTCTTTCTTTCTTTCTTTCTTTCTTTCTTTCTTTTCTTTCTTTCTTTTTTCTCTATTTCTTTCTCTCTTTCTCTTCTCCCTTCCTTCCTTCCTTCCTTCCTTCCTTCCTTCCTTCCTTCCTTCCTTCTTTTGTTTGTTTTGTTTTGTTTTGTTTTGTTTTGTTTTGTTTTTCATGGATGTAGAACAACTGAAAACATTCTGTGAAAAAAGATTAAAAACCTGTATATATTTACTCATGTATGAAAACATAGAGGTATCATATTCTAAAGATCATTATCAGAAATTATGAGAAATAAAACACTCTTTCTGTTATGTGATGAGGTTTATGAGAATCTCCCTAGACAATTCATTAGTTTTAAACTGACATGAAAATCAATTAATTTTAATAGGGAATAACAGATTATGTGTTTAATAATTCATCTAATTTCATGAGGCAAAGTGAATTAGACAATGCAATGTAAATCTAATAGCAGTTGTAACCACATAATTTGACTGTTTGTCAAGAGCAAAGCATAGTGAAATGATCAAGAATTACACAGAGTGAAAAACATTAATTGTGTGTAAACTGAGTGACAGTTTCTTGTAACCTTGAAAGCCTGTGAGTTCAGTGCAATTATTTCTATTAGATCTTTCCCTAAAATCATTCTGTATCATTAATTATGTATTCATATTAAACTGGCAAATTAATAAATAATATGAAATAACTTTTCCATGAATTTTTTCAATTCAGAAACATTATGCAATTGATGGAGATTTTATAGACTGAAACCACATTAAAATTGTTTTATAGTCTGCATTAATTAATCAATAATGGCCCTGAGAGCTGGCATTTCTGCCTGTTAATGACCAGCTGAAAGAGTTGAGGACCCGGCGTCGAGCAGGGGGCCCTTAACCCATGCGGTCATTCACGTTGGAGAAATGCCCGACCCCCAGGTCACTGCTGCTGTTAATCGAAGCCATAATAATTGTTATGGTTATTTTTCCATGCACACAGAGCAGTCATGTGCTTTCCATCTGAGTGGTATTTATTTCAGGTTAAGGAGAAAAACAAAACGGGAAAGAACAAACGTGAGGCCTTGACAAGGAAAATGGCCGCTCTGGGCGGCTGTGCGCGACAGACGGAGTGTGGAGCACCAGCAGGGAGATCATGGCCATTGCAGCTGATGTGTCGCAGGACACACGATTATGTTGAAGCACAAATATTATATGAAGGGGTTGTCCTTTCATATGTTTGAAAATATAGATGTTGAAATGCATGTTGCCATGGATACAGGTCTGCCTTTAGAGCAATAGTCTCTTTCACTTGGTAGTGACACTGTAGTAACCTATAGCATCAAGGAACATCTCATCTCCTTGTGTTAATATGAGAAAAAAACATAAAAAACACTTCAGAAACACTCGAAGTGCTTTTCTTTTTGTAACAAAACACAAAGGAATCAAGGCCAGCTTGAGTGGGCTTTGAGCAAACCGGTCTAGTGGAAGGTGCCCTTGCCTTTGGCAGGAGGGTTGGAACTAGATGATCTCTTCCAGCCCAAACCATTTTATGATCCTATGAATTACAATTTTGTGGGTGAATTTTCTTGTTTACAGTCTGAAGAAAAAGTCTTGTTAGTGTAATTGAAACCAGAAAGTGTGGTCTAGTCTATAGCACATGGGTTCCTGTTCCTCTCTCTTTTACCAGCAGCTGGGATTTGAGGCACACAGACCAGCACAGGAGATGAAAAAGCTGGCAGGGCAACGTGTGAAAATCCACCAGCCATCTATGACAAAGGGATAGAAGATACAGATTCTCCACACATTCTACCAAAAGCAGAAAAAAACCCTTCTCTTCCCTTTGAGGAGCAAACAGCAGTTTTGGCACATGGAACACAAATATGGAAGAAGCAGGAAATCATTCTGGAATTGCAGATCTGCACAGGAGAAAGCAGTATTCACTTTCCAAGCTGAAAGGACTTCCTAGCAGTCCTAGTCACCATATTTTGTGAATCCTCTTCTCTACATCTACCTTGTCATCCCAGAAACACTGCCTACTGAGTGTGAAGGAAAGAGAGACATTCACACTATAGTTGGCTCTTGGACACATGCAGTCACAAAACCTTACATTTATACCTTGAATTAAGGTGAGGAAAGAAAACCTTAAGTTCCCAGCCTTCTGTTTATTCCTTCAGATTTGGAGAAAGGACAGGAGCAGAAACAAAAGAGAAGCCTCCTTGGCTGCACGTGCCCCACAGTACGCTCTTTTTGGGGTCTCAAGGACCCTTCTGTGTACAGAAGGAAGCACAACAGAAAAGTCAAAATAGGAAAGAGATACATACACAAGCTGAATAAAGAAGAGAAAAACAGATAACCCAAAAAGAAAACAGATCATCATCAAACTGAATAATGCATTTGTTTTATTTAGCATACCTGCCTGTTTTCCATCCATCTGCCAAAGAGCCTAAAGGAACTCTGAACTTCACTCAAGGCTCATCAACGTGTGTGTGCAGATTGGATGCAGTTTCTTGTATGCTACTGCTGAAAACAGTGCACATAGGTGCAGTAACCTAAGGCTGGCCAGAGAACTTCCATGAGAGTTATAATGAAATCTAAGTTTCACCAAAACTTTTGTATCCAGTTGTAAAAAGGAGCTTGATATTCCTGGCACACCCATTACCTCTCATATGCTTACCAACCAGTTGGTGGTTTTAATTCAAGAAAGTCCCTTCACAACCATTAAGACTTTCAGATTTTGTAGAACCTTCAGCATAAAAAACCTGTTTTGTCTGATCACACTTCTGTCAGCTTCTAGTCCTGATCCACTCCATGTCAGGAATAAAGCATCTTGATTGATACAAAGAACAAATTTTCTATTTCTATAACTATGAATTCTGGGAGATTTCAATAAAAAATAGCATTGTCAAAAAACCACAGGAATACATGTTATTAAAAAAGTTCCTCTCTCTAATCGCTCCTACTGTTTTTGAAAATAAATGCTGTTTACTGATCTGTTGTGTAATGCAATGAGTTAACCAAAAATACAGATTATGCCTAGCACTGCCTCAGAAACAATTTTTCTTAGCTAACTGAATGCACCTAAGCAACTTATTCGTTAAATGCTTGGCATTGACATGCTTAAAGTATGCTTTCCCATATCTGTTAGTAAAACACAAATTTGCTAAAAAGAAAATTGGTAATATTTAGGCTGACAGAGATAAAAGCAGACATCAGAAATATGAAAAATAAAAATACTTTACATTTCAAGAAGCCATAAATTCAAGCACAAATATTTTAACTAAAAAGGCCAAAAATTTGGTAATTACTCTTATGATTCAGTCCTTGCAGCTCTTATGCCTTTAATCGCTCTAAAACCTGGCACTAGAGTACACACAGAGAATCTGAGCAAATTATCTGAAAGTCCTTAAGGAATTTAAAATAAATGCTTAAATGAATCTCTCACTACTGGCATGCAACAAATGCCCAGATGTATTCATAGTGATGCGCCCAATTAAGTTTAGAAGAATTGCATGAGTTCAGTTTCAGCAGATTCCTATTGATTCTGCTAGTTAATAAACAGTTAAAGGATGAAGTGAGTTTTTAAAAAATATAAGTGCTTTAAAGGTGCTAGAGAGGGAAAGCATAGTACTAAGTGGTCATGTGGCTAGTGCCATTCATCTTGGTAGTGACTATCTGTCAAAAGTGGCAAGAGCCCTGTTAACAGCCATGACCTGTGCTGTAATGAAGGGAGAGTGCACAGCAAAGTGTCCATTATCAGGCAGTTGGGAGCAGTAAATTGGTGCAGTTTGCCTCAATCTTGCAGCAAGTTGAGATGTAAGATAGGTGGGGATCAGCAAGCAGCAATTTTATCCTATGATCATTTTTGTCAGATCGCATCAGAGTAGGAACTTACTCAGATTCATTATTTCAATTAAATAAGTTCCCTCATTAAGTGACCACTGCCATGAGCATTTTCTGTGGTCCTGTATTTATAATTGCATAAATACACCTGCTAATATTTGGACAGGGAGCAGTGATGGAGAAGCAGTAAGGTAAACGACACATTAAGATGATAGTCAGGTACAATCAAACAAATCTTGTACCCTCTCAACAGGGCTAACAGCTTGTAATAAAATAGGCAACCTCTGTTACCTACACACTAACCTAAGGTGCTTACATCCAGTTCTAACCACGAAAATTCATTTCAGACTCTTTGCAAAACAACAAAAGACTCAAGTAAAATTCCACCTCAGTTCAGTCCCATGCAAATGAATTGATGCTATTACCACTTTCCTGGGGAATAAGGTCAAAACTCCAGGTGACACCCAATGTCTGCTCTTGGGTGCATGAAGGTGAAGAATTCTGGATGAACTCTTAAAGTACCAGGCAGACTTAACCCTTAGGGACCCTCCAGGAAACTCGACAAGCAAACAGAAGACAAATGTACTTGTCACCACCACTCATTCCCCACTTTGTAGCAGCAAACACCTTTCAGATCAGCCCATTTTCTTTCCAGACACTGGGTGTATTTCCCTAATCACATATTTTCCCTATTCCTACCCCATAACCTAAATGAGGAATACTAAAACTTCTGTAATTCCTATAATTCTGTACAGCACTTCATTTTGCATTTCTGCCAAATTCTTTCCCTACTGTGAGAGGCGTGTGCTTTTCCTGCCAGCCACACAGGTAGTTTGGATGGTGGGCAGAGAGGTAAAGTTCATGTTCAAATAGCAAATGGTCATTATATTGTAAGTGGTCACAGCTTTACCCTGTTCCTCAAAGACCCCACACCATCACCTTCCACATATGGGTCAGTGCTATTAAATTGAATAGCAATTTTTTTCTGGGTTTTTTTCTTTCCATAGGTGTATTAAATCAACAGATGGATGCCTTTTTCTTTCTCTTAGTCTATGTCAGCAGTGTGACATCCACCTCTAAAGGAAGGACTTGGCTTCTGTTACATCTTAATAGAGACCAACAGCAAAAAAAAAAGCAACTTTTGTAGCCTTTAAGATGTTGCACTTTTACCTTGCCTACCTCAGAAGGTTTTAAAATTGGATAAGGGACCAGGGAAAATAGACTCTCCTTTTGTTGACAGTTTTATATTTTTCATTTCAGTGCCAGAGGAAGATTTCAGAGCTGGAAAGAAGGAGAATATTTTGGCCCTTTGAAATCCTCACCAGAAGTGCACAGTGAGGACCAGCTACAGGGATGGGCAAGCTGCAGCCACCCGAGCTGGTAAATGCAGGGATGACTTTGGGTAATGGTAACAAATAGAGATGATGGCAATAGACTCAAAATGTGCTGCTGAGATAAGTAGAGGTTGGGGTACACTGTAGATGTGGATGTCTCTCGTAGCCCTGAATTGTCCCTCCCAGTTCTCCCTTGTAGTCAGGGCACAATTTAAAAAGACTGCTGATAGCCCTTAAAACAAGTAGGGTATATATAGTAATGAATTCAGAAGAGGCTTAGTAATACTAACATTTACCTGTATATTTTGATAGATTTTAGTATACCTGTTAGGAGCAGGGTCTGTTTATCCATTTTAGACCTTTACCTCAAGTTAAGGGAAAAATAATATTAAATTAAAAAAAAAAAAAAACAAACAAACAAACAAACAAAAAAACCACACAAAACAAGGAGGGAAATTCACCTAGGTAAACTATTCCAGATTAAAATACAGGTTCAATCTGATAACAACAGGATGAAAAAAATAGACTGAAATGCAGATCTAATGTGTCCAATAGTAGGATGAAAAATAATTTCTCTTCACATATTAGCACGAGCATAACTATGCACTGAACTCATGTTGATGCTGGGATCCTCACCTGCAGGCATGCTGAGATTGCTTCTTCATTTTTACTTTGCTGCAAAGCTGTGAGCATTTCTTACTCAACTTACATGTGCTAATTATGAGGGCTACCCAAGCAACAACCAAGATTTTTATGTCATATACAACATAAGGTTGTATAGGGCCTGCAGAAGAGGAGTGTTTGCTTGTCAGGTGGGGCTGGTCTTTCTCACAGGTCACAGTGTACTAGCAGGAACACAGAGCTGGAGGCACAATATTGGTACACAAGTGAGAGAGATCACTTGTGTACCAATCACCAGAGATCACCACTGTTCACATAAACACAGAGCTGGAGGCACAATATTGATACACAAGTGATGAGATCACCACTGTTCACATAGCAAGTAAAAATTCATTTTGGAGGGGCTGGAACCATCTGTTAATACCTGTATAATGGCACTTCTCACAACTTGGCAGCTAAAACCAGGCTGTAAATGGGGAGTAGAAGCTGCAACTTTCTCTCTGTGTCTTTGCAGGGTGGTGGGAAGTGAAGGGAAATAAAATTGTCCACATTAGTTCATATACAGGCAAAACTGTAATTTTGGAGGGGGAGATTGTTTACCTTAAAAGCTGTGTAAATCAACTTGAAACTGAATTAAACAGGTGGCTGACCACCTGTACATAATGATTAACTGTGCTTACACAATAATTTATGTGAAAATACTGTCAAAGCCTGATAATATCACATCTGCTATTACTGTACTATTGTGCAGAATGTTTGTGTTTATTATTTCTTAAAAAAAACAGTTAGGTGTTGCTGACCTTTCTTCCCTGTGTTTTGCATTGAGGTAAAGTGTTTGCACCAGAAAGTTTAGTATTCTTCCAACTGTTATAAATTTTGAAATATCATATTTGTGCATATTTGACCAATTGAACAAAAAATATGTAATTTTAAGTACCTGAATTAGTTTGATAAACTATTACATTTTTATCATTAAAATTGTTATTGAACACTTTACTACTTATGAGGTATTTAAAATCACTGCTCTGCATATATTTAGACATGCTGGAGTTTTCTTTACCTTTGAGAAGATGATAAAAAAATGCTTTGGTCTTTATTCAAATTTTATTTTATTCAAGTAGAATCATATTCTTGCCAGACACTGCTTTTAGCAAGGAGTACCTTCAGGTCTGGTAATTTATACTGTCAGAAGAAAAATCAGAATGTGACTTCATGGCATGTGTTCCCATTGAAGGAAGTTAAATTTGCCTGTGAAAGTACAGTGTTAACCCAGCTCTGGTGAATTTTGGCTGATGCCATCACCACGTCACTGATCCATCCAACCACTCAAGTGGAAGGCTATGAAGGAGCTCCGGAGTCCATGCAGGTTTACAAAGGTGAAGGTGAAATTCCTGAAGAAAAATGATTTAGGACTTGTTTCATAAGCTTTTCACCCAGATCTCTTTTGAAAGAGCTTCACTTCCCTCAGTGGCAGTTTCCAGCTTATTGTCCAGTTGTATCCAACCTCCACCACAGTGAGAGAATTTGACGTTTTTACATCGAACACTTGGGTTCCTGCACAACTAAGGGTACTGTAAAATGTTTGGGAGTGGCAAATAGATTCAATGGATTAGAAAAAATACTAGCAACCATCCATTTTTTAAAACCTGTTATAATATTATTCCATTTATATCACAGCAATATGTTCAATTCATTGTACATTTACATGTCTGAAGGAAATCAATCCAGGAGTTTTCAAATTCTTCATTAGTTATCTTAAATTCAAATCCTGAAGGTACATACAAAACTGCTTTTTGCTTATTTCATGTCTTCATTGTAAAAAAAAAATCTCCAATTGCAACCACGTTTCTTTTCCTAGAAAAATATAAAAGAGATTAATAAAGTTCTTCTGCTATATCATAAAGAATTATGTAATATTCCTAAATTATTCCTGGTAACTAATATTAGGATACCAACAGACATATTCTTATATGCCTGTACCCCTAGAGAGACATCTCAGGGCAATGAAAAAAGGAAATTTAAGGTTTATGAGAATGCTGCTTGAAAACTCTGGGTTATCAGAACAGGTCCAGGATTCCCCTTGACACCAGCATCCACAAAAAGAAGACACCTATGCACCACCTCATCAGGAACTTCTCACGGAGTTGCCTGCATGCCACTGTGCCTGTCCTGTTATCCACAGCTCCTGTTTCTGTGCCGCTGGTTCTCTGCATTCACAGTAGAACAAATAGCATAACTATCAGTTAGGAGAGCTTCACACACCAATTGCAGTGGCAACATTTCTAGTACGATTAAAATTCTAGCCTAACTCACATTTGATTTGGGGAGTCACTACTTCTTAACAGGATAAATGGAAGAATCCATTGAAAAAATACATAACATGTATTTTCTGTCTCCAGCTGAGTCTATATAGTCAGTTGGCCTCTGGACCCTTGGATTTTATATCTATCCCATCACTTTCCAAGCTATAATTCACTCCTTGTCTTTCAACACTATGCTAACATGAACAGGCTTTTTTTACCACACAAAATCCTCTGACAAATACATTTGATGACTCATAATTGTTCTGCTTTGTTTCTTGCAGGGATGCCAAGAGCATTATGTCCATTGCACAGGAGTTGACTGAATTTATTAACACTTACCATTAATGTTAACCATATCCTTTCATTTAAGAAAAAAACAAACACCACCACCACTATAAAGGATTTATTTTTATAAAAATATAAAACGTATGTAAATCTAAAATAATCCACTCAAACAATTGTTCAGAAAAAGACTACAGGGAGAGATATCATCCTTAACAAAACCCTGGTTTGAAAGCCATGTTTGCCTAGAATCACAGCTCTGTCCATTCTCTCTTCAGATGCCTCCACCTCTTCAAATTTTGGAGTGATGATTCCCTGAGCATGGATTGCAGGTTAAGTATCTTCTGAGGTAATTTCTTTCTGTTACACAAAAGGTAGAAAAGGCCCTGCTACCCTGGCACTCCATTGTTGTTGCTAATTCACACACCTTGCATGAATTTTGCTTTTCCCACATTTAAAGAAGCAGTTAATGTCTGCAGCACCCAGGACACATATAATTCTTATACCCTGTTCTCCCATAGACATTCCCCCTTTTCTCTTGAAACTGGCATGCTAAATCATTAATGGGCTGCAACACAAAGTACAGCAAAAAAAACAACAAAAAAAAAACAAGTGCTTGTAGTGTAGCAGCTCTGCTTGGATTGAAAAGTATTTATGTCATTTAAATCTCCCCAACTCCAGTACTCTGCCTTTTATATGAAAAAAGTGCTTTTAATTTCCCCTGTTTCTGTGTTGTTATTGCCCCACTTGATGTCAGAGATCATGCCAACAGGGAATATTGGCAATTCTGCTTTTAGTAATATGGATGTCTTTATTGTTATTGTTTTTTAATACAAAGAAGTAATTACAGTGCTTGTTTTGGTATGTAACTGACAACAAACACTCTTAAACTGCAAGAATTTGAAGCAGAAGAAAACCTAGGACACAGATGTAGGCATCACCTTCTTCCACTTTGCAAAGCTGTCTTTGGAGGGGCATCCATCCCACCATCTCTGTCCTGTCCATGATCTGCAGAAACATAAATAAAATCACAGTGTAGTTCAGATTTTGATGAGGGTTCCCCTTTTTAAACAGTTTTGTTACTTCTGTTTATGTTTTGTATCTGGGCTCATCCCCTACCAAACTTTCTGGTTGCCATAAGGGCTGTTGCAGAGAAAACAAACACAGGCTGATGTCGCTGCTCATGCATGATCCCTTTCCCAGCTATCTCTGGTGGGCAGGTAGTCTGCATCAAAGAACACAGTGATTCAAATACAAATATAAATATTACAATACCAATAGTAGGAGCCAGGGTTTTGTTCTGGTTCCTAGTTATTTTTTCCAGACATTATAGGTCCCCAAAGCAGTACATTGTGTAGTAACCTCAGCTGGCACTGGGACAAATATTTCTCTTGCAAGATAAGAGTTGTCTCATCTGACTGCAGATGTCCCAGAGACAGATGCTGAAGTCTGGTGCAACACACCAATTGTTCCTGATTTCCTCTAAAGCTTGAGAAGATAAAGAGGAGCAGTGCCCACAGAAGGGATTTATTTCACACAACTTAAACATTTTCATTAATGGAGCAAATCCCCATTGGAATCACTTTTTACTCCTACTTAACTGTAGAAAGAGGTAAGGATGACAAGAACAGGCTTAGATACCCAGCTTTAGCGATGCCAAAGAGAGAAAAATAAACTCCCAGATCAGATACATAGTCCCAAAGATTACAGAGGAATTCTGGGAAACTGCTGAATGATGAAAAGTTGGAAGCAAACCGCAAATCAGTCTATCACATTTCAGTCACCTTTCATGAGCTTTGGAGGTCTTATGAAGAATTTATTTGAAAATACATTAAATGAGAGGTCTACAAAGAAGGTTGGTATGAACCACCAGTAGTCTCTGACAGCTAGGAGAATTACTCTGCCTTTCACTGGATATTTTCCAGTAATTGTTCATTTTAAATCTGAGTGATTTCTTAATAATGCACATAAAGATTTTTTTTCTTAAAATGACCTCTTTAGCTAATGACTTAGATGACCCATTTGTTTGCATTTGCTGCACTCATTTTCTTTCATATTCAGTGACTAAGTTCCTGCTACCAGCAGGTGAGTTCCTATCTGCATGTCCCTAACAAAGAGATTTTACAACAGATGCAGTTTTGATCAGATTTTTTCAATTCTGCCTTTAGCATACAGTTACTCAATATTTAAAATTAGGTATTGAATGATAATAAAATACACCAGCACTTTTTTTCTGGCTTTTCATATATAAAAATTTTGGAAACCTCTGCCTCACAAGCCTCTTGAACCAAAGACATTTGGTTTTGATTAGTCTTTTAGTTTTTTATTTACTGAGTTCAAGTGAGCACCAGATTTATGAAATCAGTGAGAAACTGAAAAATGTTCCAATATACTGGCTAGGACAGACATGAAATCCTTGAATTGATGATGCTTTATATTTTGATCAAGTTCAGCATTACTAAAAATATTTTTAATTTAGTTTTTCTGTATGGAATAGGTCTTGGTGTTGCATGGTGAAGCTGACAGACTGGAGAACAACATTGCTATAACGTGGCTTGTTTCTGTTAGTCTTACCAGGGTCACTCAGTTAGATATTCTACATTTTATGCCTGTTATTTCTGATTTGGATCCCACTGCCCAAGGCTACACTGAGGAAAAAGGAGATGATCCTGAGGATCTTTTCCATTACTCTATACATTATTTACAGTAAATGGCTATATGCATGATGAATTAATCCACTTCATATTACCTTCAGTCACCCTGAACAGTTTATTACCCCCCACTCTTTTGACTTGAATATTAGACTTCAGCTAATGGCACTTGAATCTACCAGCATTGCCACCAAGATATACCTTCAAATAAAATATTTGATGCAGACATCATGTGTCCCTTTACAAATGTTTCCTTTGCATCCTCAAACCAATATTATTTTCTTCATGGCCTTTTAAGCAGAAGTTCTGTCCTTTGTGTGCAAAGTAGGGCTGATTCTTGAGATCACATTTTCTCTAAGCAGAAACACCTCGTTTATCCTTTCCTTCCCACTTTGTCACAGATAAGGCAATAAATTAGATTAGCACCAAGGGTTTCTCACCTATACTTTTTGGCATCTTTAACATGGGAATTCAAACAGGGAGTGATCACCCACGTATTTTATATGGGAAAGAATACTTGTCCAGCTAAATACTGGCTACAGGGGAGATTGTCCTGAAAAATTTAAACTGTTTTGTGGAAAAGATTGGAAATCATTGCTTTGTGAGAGTGTAGTCACAAAACATTTGATCTTATGCTATTTGAAAGACTAGCAAATGTCTACAGGAGGGTGCTCACTAATGTAATAAAATCTCTAAGAGTTAGAGTCTGCTTTGCTGTCTCATAATTTTGCCTCATAGAAGGCTTTAATTGTATCAGGGATATCAAAGTGCCACACTTTCAGAAGATGAGTTTTTACAACATTTCTTAGGAGGCTGGCTTCAGCCTTCCCATTTTGAACACCAAGCTCACAGAGAGGTCTTTTTTTGGCTTTTATTAAAAATGGCATGGTTTTGGAGTATAGGGGCAGGTCTGCCCTATGGAAGGATGTGTGGTGCACAGATTCCCATGAAAGCACTGGCCAGGCTAACTCAGCCCTAGAAGGCTGCTTGGGGAGACACATGCTTGGAGTCAGTGGGCTCTGTTGCAGGCAGGTTTTAGTAAATCAAGTGATTCAGCACAGACAAGTCAAGCAGTTTATTGCTGCATTGAGAGTTACTTTGTTGCCTACTCCGCTTCTGCCAGAGACAGACAAAACCAAGTTGGCTGATGCTTCTGAGAAAGACATGAAAGATGTGCTTCATCCTTGCAGCCTCCCTCACTCCTGCCATGCCTTCCTTCCTGCAGCAGCAGCAGCAGCAGCAAGGTTCCCATTATTCCTGGCCAGGAGCAGTCTGGCTCCCAGCCCCTGGTTGCAGGCTTTGCCTGTGCTGATGAAATTATCTGAGCCAACCTTTCCAGAGTGACTATCTCGGCACAGTGTTACTCTGAGCCGTGTGCAAGGCACACATCTGTCTGGAAGAAGCTTTACTGTGCAATGCAGAGACGTGCCCTCAAAGACACAAAGAGTTAACACGGTGTAATTTTCCAAATAAAACTAAAGGCAGTGCATCTTTTTTTTTTTTTTTTTTTTTTTGTAATTTTTGAGGAATTTTATACTTTACAAGAAAACAACAATAGCCTGTGTCTTTTTAAGACTCGGTGTTTTTTTTTTCCTGCCAAAAGCACCCATTTGCTTTGTTCTGATTGCGGTATAAATATTGTGGTGAAGGCATTTAATGATGGCTACAAAGATTCTTTTATTTTACCTTGTGAAGGGACATTTCAGAAGTTTACCAGGCATATTTATCTCAATTGAATGAAAAATATTATGCCCACTAGATTTGCTGAAGTAGACCCTACAGGAATAAATGCAATAGTAAAACTTTAGTGAGCATTAACACATGCAAAGTATCCCAAACTCTTCTATGGCCTATTTGGTAAATCAATAGTAGAGATGGACAAAGGTAGGAACTCTTAGTGTTATCATTCTACAAATGGGAGATGGTATGAGCAGCTCAAGCCCCAGCTCTCCTTTGCTGACTGGCTGCATGAGTTGAGAACCACAAGCAACATCACTGAGTCAGATACAGGAGAGATACCTGCCTTGCAGACACTCATGAAAGGGATCCCTCCAAAGAAATCCTGCATCTGCTTGGAAGTACCATCCCTCTTTGACATCACAGGTGGAATAATGTGCTTATCTTCGACGCTTGCCCAGAGTCACACATAAAATTGGGCTCAGTATGATTAAAAGACAAACTCAGGACTGGAATGCACGGTGAGTGACCAAAACCAGATTATTTTCAGATTTTCTCTTGCAAATGTAACATAAATCACTCCCTGCTGATTAGGGCAGGAAAGTCAAAACTATTACCTATTTAGTAGATCAGTTTTCCTTATTTAATTTAAATAAGAAAACTAGTTCCAAGTGTAGGGTCCGCTTTAGCAGTAAGAGGACTGGGGATAATGCCCCCTGATCCCAGAGGCTATGGCCTGATAATTGCTACCCAATGCTGCAGCTTATTCTCCAGTCATGGTTTCTCCACATGCTAGGAACCACTTGTTTGCAGATTCACTGCATGGCCACCTCCCCCTCTGAAGGATCATCAC
This sequence comes from Passer montanus, assembly GCF_014805655.1. NCBI lineage: Eukaryota > Metazoa > Chordata > Aves > Passeriformes > Passeridae > Passer > Passer montanus. Next base: position 13,329,878 of record NW_024356505.1, on the reverse strand, counting down.
AGCCCTGTCCCTCTGTAGCCCTCACACACCCTTCCTATCATGGGAGAACATCTTAATCTGGTTTATTTTCAGACCAGCATCTCATTAATCATTCTGAATTATTCTTCTATCAAACCAATTTGTTTTTTCCACTGCTGTCTCGGAAGCATAAACCCATTTTCTGTCTCTGTGTAACTGATTTAAATGCTTGCTTTTCTGAAGCACCCTAAACCAATTTAGTGAAATTCTTGACTACTGTATCTGCTAGTTATTGTTATTGCTACATTGTACTTAACTAGATTTTTAAACTATTTTCTTATTGAAGGCTGTTTCAACCCATTCTTTCACATCTATAGAGGAGACAGTCAATTGTAATAGTAGTAATGTAAGATAAGTTTCATCTTTTGAAGAACAAGACAAGAAAGCACATTGCAATATACGCTCAGATTTTGAAATTACAGAATATAAAAATTGAAGTCTCATGAACCTTCATATTACTAACAGAAAGACAACTTGGTTTTTAGCGTCATATTTTTCAAGATGATATTGAAAGGGCAGTAAGCAGAAGGTATGGCCAGTGCTAGACACTTGGGAGCAATGTGTAAGTGTACACAAAGCTGCTTTGATGGTTAAACAGAGATATATGTCGCATGTGGTTTTTTAAACAATCTGAAGTAGATTAAACATGTGATTTCCTTACATTTTGGTGGCACTGAGTCATGTCTATAGACCCCAGTGGGTACCTAATAGCATCTTAGAACATCTAAAGACATTTAGACAGCTATGATGGAGGAGTCCTGCTAAATGGCAACAGAGAACTTTCAAGCCCCTGCTCACCCTTTGCTGGGAGATAGCAAAGGGCTGGATTAATAATGGAGAGTTTGAAATGACATAGAAAGAAAAGTAAGGAATATAATAAAGATGAGGAATTCATGCTTGTGTACATATGTGTATATCTATGCCCACACATATTCAGACTAAAGTTGGGGCAGTATTTAAGTTCGTATGAAACCAGAATAGGAATACGTGGTGTTTTATCTGACTGCATGCTTGACTGCAAGAATTATTATAAATGAACCCTCAGGAGCTCACAGCTGAAAGGATGATCCATTTGCTATTTGCCATGTTATCTCTGCTAAGAGGTGTAAATGAATGTGAAATTCACTTCTGCATGACTCCTGAAAATGACAAAGCATTTCTTATCCAACCATGGAATAAGAAAGACAATCCAGAGTTACTAATGGTACTGACGTGTAATCTTGCCTGACATTCCTCCTACAAGCATTTATTAGTAATTTGCTGAAGAGAGGACATATGACTAACAGGGGTCAGTTAGTCATTCAGTCTGGCTGAATTTCATATTTGGATTCTGTGAAAGCCTGATCTCTGACTATCTTTGAAACATTTAAATATAAAGTAATCACCAGTGGCAACATACAGGAAGAACCAGCTCTTGTTTATCACATTTATTTCCTAGAGTACATAAGCACTGCTTCAGCCCAACCCCAAAATGATTAATTTGTTTTCAAAACTTCTTTCAAACTTGTCCTATAGGTTGTTTTGTTTCTTTTTTGAGTGGGGGAGGGGTGGAATGCAGGTGGAATGATGAGCAATGGGACAGTTTACCATCCATTTCCCTTCCCCCTTTTTTTAATTGTATATTAATTATCAGAGATTAAAAAAAAGCATATTTCCCTTTTGGTCTCCCAAAACCACAAGGATTAAATAGATACTAAGCATTTTTCAAAAACAAGTCCTCAGAATAAATGGCATCTGGAACACTGCACTACCCCTAAGCTTTCTCATCCACTGGGGTGGCAGCTGAAGTGGTGGGAAAAGTAGAAAGACTACCTTCAAGGATTTTGACTTAATTCCCGTTCTGGTTCTTTGCAGCAGCTCAAAGAGGAGATGCAAGAAATTATTGTAATATAAATCAGCTTAACTCATTCCTTCTTGGAAACAGTATTAATGGAGATAGTGCCTGTGAGTTGTGCCCACAAAGACAAACGTGGAGACAAGAAGAGTTGCTACTTGGAGTGAAGTAGTTGGTGCAGAAGATGTGAAGATCTCGTTATTTATAGTTCAGGGGTTTTCCCACCTCTGACATGCTCTAGTCTGATCCTGTGGTCTGCATGCTCTCTCCAAAGGCATTTGCTGTGGAGAGACTAGCAAATAAAGTCTCACTTAATGAAGACAGCGAGGAAATCTGCTATAGAAGCACAAACCACAGCTGAAGTGTTGATGTATCACACCTCAACTGCAGAGCCTTGGAAAGTCCTCATGCTTATCACCCCAATTCAGAGAACTTTTATAGTGAGTGGCATTTGAAACACCAGGATTTTTCTTTGTTGTTCTTGCATTCCTTGGGAGCTGAAACTTAAACATTGGCACTACATGTCTGAAGTCTCTTCTGAAGTGGATGTATGTAACCTTAAATGTTTTGATGGTGTTGGTGTTGGTTTTATTTTTAGGATTTGGGTTGGGGTTTAAGTTTTTTGGGTTTTTCTAATGAGTTTCAGTGTAAATTAAGACACGTTCTTCTAGGACAGAGGGCATGTTGGAAGTGTTCAATGGGAATTATCATCTCCCATTACTTTTTCATGGTACTTAAATGGGTAATTACTGCGGGCTTATAATGAATGTTGGCTAACACTGGTTTTGAACACTGGTTTTGAAATGTCACTCACAGCATCCATCGAGAAATTACCAGTTCTTCCAGAATATCTGCTTCCCTATTCTCAACTGGTTGCAGGGAGTCGGCAGGATGAGTTCAGATCTCCTCCAATAGTGATGGATGGATGAGTTTATGTTGACACACTTTGTGAAGACAGGAGTCACAGCAGTGTTGAAGTCTAGAATGCAAATGTTTTAGGCAGTCTTAAAGTCTTTAAGCAGCTTTCTAAATAACCTTAGAAGAATCTCCCACTCCTACTGGAAAGGAGTTTTTCTAGAAAGTTGGGGAAAATTTAGGAATTGTGCTAGAATTTAATATCCTTTTGTTACAGATGGGATCTCTGAGATACAGAGTAGGTAATGAGTAGCCTGATGTCATAAAGCGGCTGAGGGGATGGTCCTGGAAATCTTCTATCCTTACGCTCAGAACTGCTGTTTTGTCTTCCTAGACAGCCTGATGGAGCTGCCCCTGCTCTGAGCAGGAGATAGGCACAGATGATCTTCAGAGACCTCTTCCAGCATCAACTACTTCATGATTCTCTCACAGTTCCACTATTTTTCTGTTTCACTCACCAGCTTTATAGTTTTGAAAGAAAATGTGATAAAGATCTAATACTTTATTTGGTATTTTTTAAAGTTAAAAAAACCATGCAACACTTCTCAGTGATATGCTGAGGTTATAGCCTTAGGCTCTTGAAAGTCACACACACATACAAAGAATTCATCTTCCTGCAGGTCCTCATGGAGCCCAGATTCACTGCCCTATAGGAAATATGTGTGCTTATGAACACACTTAAATGCTGGAGGGCCAAGACATCCTTCCTAATCTGCCAAGATCTGAGATCTCAGACTTGCTTCAACTGACATGGATGAGGACACCAGATGCTAAAGCAGGAGAAACAGAGGTTTTACTCTATTTGTCACCATCCTGAACTCAGATGTCTGTGGTTAAATCAAAAGGAAGTGAGAAAGCTTTATGACTGCTAAAGGATATCCATGAGACAGAGACTGTCGTGTACATTCAGGTACTAGCTCGATTTCTTCAAAGATTATATTTGTTTTGTGTAGAATTTCTCTTTTGGTTTAGAGAGCAATCTTTTTAAATTGTGCATGGAAGCAAGGTTTATAAAAGGAATTTTTTGGTCTACATTTTATTACTTCATAATTTGATTTAAATCTACTATGACTTATTAATATCTGTTACATCCTATATGTTACTAACAATTAGTACAATCTAATTGATGCAATTTCTCAATGATTTAAAAAACTTCTGAGTTACTATTTACATGATGTGGTAGCTCATGCTCTGGATAAGTTTGAGTTCTAGCAGGAATCATTTTTTAAAATTATTATTATTACTATCAGTATTTTAATTATTATTACAGTAAAAAACAACTATACCTACTTGGAAGAAAAATGAGTCCTTTCAACTAAGGAAGAGAAACTAAATAAGTCAGAAATTAAGCAAAAACCTGTGACAATGTTGTATTCATGTTCCTTCCATTTAATTTGAAAGAATGCCCCTTTTGTGTGGATACTGAGGTTTGCAACCAACATAATTAAATGTTTCATTAACATGAGACTAACCCACTACAGTAAACACTAGCCTTAGTAGGAGGTTTTTGCAGAGTTAATCAGTTCTGTGGTACTCCTTCTAACTCTATTTATCCTTTTCATATCAGTTATTTTATGCTTTCACATATTTATCTATTACAGAGTATTAAGAGAAAACATGATTTTTGGATTGCATTATCTAATTCTGTATCAACTACACGTGGGATTTTTTATTGGCATCAGTACCTCTGCCATGTTTTTCAAAATACATAGTCTAATTCTTGTTAGCAAAGAATTGCATCTTACTTTTCATAAGCAAGGAGCAAAAGGAGAAATACCTATATACCCCTCTGCTCCTTTTTGCTGTATCACTGCAGAACAGTGGAAAACAGATGGAGAAGGAGCCGCAGGATCACTGCCATGTTCTTTGAGTTTTTTTCAGACTTATAAAATACTTCACATTTTTTCATGTTAGAGAACTTTGAGAAAAAGGAAATTAATTTGCTCACCAAAATAATAAAACAACACAAAAAAAAATAAAAAAGGAATTACACCTGGAGCATTTGCAAGGCAGTGACTAGATTGAGCTCCCTGTGATGCAGCTACAAGTGGCCCTTGGGAAGGTCAAACTGAGAGCTGAGCTGCATCCCTCAGGATCGCCCTCTCCTTCCACATAAGAAACACTACAGAAATTCAAGACTAAATTTTTTTTCAAGATTATTGCAACTGCAAGGCACTTAAAGTTAATTTCCTTCTTAGGAGGTTGTTGCCTAAATAAATTCAGACAACATAATCCAGATTATGTTGCATGAATTGTAGTGCTTCAAGAAAATGAAGACCCCCCCCAAACTCTGGAAATAGGAAACACAGAGTGAAAGACACACTTGTTCACATTAAGGAACTGCATTAAGGGCTTACTTGCCCTTAACCTTTCTGAAAAATTCCCTAATAGGCACCTAAACACCTTTGGCTGCCCGCTCTGAAGCAGGATGTCACCCTACAAAGTAGCCAGTGTGACAGATCTGCTACTCAAGAACTTGTAAATCAAATATTGTGGGTTTTTCCTAAAGTAAGATCCTATTTCCTCAGCCTTTCTGCATTCAAAAATAAAATGTCTTTCATACTGAAATTTAAAAGATACTGTGGTTTCTAAGAAGCAATCTTGAATCCCAGTATTCTCTGTCTAAATGTGTTTTCTCACTAATTAATAAAGTACAGAATATTGTGATTCTTCTTCTACTTACTATATAACACAGTTTTATTAATGAGAATCATAGTTACTCATTAAAGGACGGTAGACACTATTCTAACTGCAGTCTGCAATGCAGTGGGTTAAAAAATAAAGCACAGCCTCAATCTTAAATTTCACAGATGATATGCTGGCTCTGTGAAAGTCAATTAAAATTTTGTCATTAATTTCCAATGGTGAAAGTGTTCCACAATACATGTTTGGACTGTAAAAGAAATCAATACTATTTTGATACCTTTACTGGCTGAATTCTGTTTATTTTTAGTTCCCTTGATTCCTTCATGTAGACGAAGAGAAATTCATTCAGAGGACTTTGTGGACTGATAGATTGATGAATATGATTAAGCTATCAGTACACAAACTGGTGGCAAGAACCTAAATCATGACATTGTTTTTGGTTTTCAAATTTCCCTTTTATTATCAAGGTGGGGTTTAACATAACAAAATGAAAAATTGACACACAAGTCAAGGAATATCAAACAAGATAAAACACATATCCCAAATAATTTGTTGATAATGATCTGGTTTTGTGTGAGCACATAGTGTACAGATGTACTTTACATAAATCTGCCCTTGCCATCATGTGAAAATGAGCAAAAGTGAGTAATTTTGAAAGAATTTTCAAAAAATTGTAGCAGAGCAAATCAGCTTGCAAGCTGAGCTGTTACCTGTCCAGTTTTTGCCTAGAATAATTTTCTCCAACAAAGTTAATCATCCCTGAAAATATGCATTGAAATCATGTAGCTGTATATGTACTTTACTAAGTTGCTATGAAACGGAGCTTGTATTTTTACTTTACAGTGTTCTAATTTTCCAACTTACAATGTACTTCAAAAAAAGCATAAAAGTTTTATGCCTATTTTCATTTAAAAGAGATTATTTAGTTCACAATACCTTTGCAGCAAGAAGGTTGGTTAAACTCGTACATGGCATTTGATATGATATGATTGCTTCAGCTGCTGTATGCCATTATGGATACATGGGCTATAGTTTTATAAAATGAAAAGGAGGGCATTTTTAAAATTTAAAGATATTCCTTTTATAGCTTTTCTTTTAAGTTCTTGAAAAGCAGCTTGGCTCTTTTCATATTTTATAAAGTGGATATGTGTTTATCAGTACTAAATGCAGTGCAGTATACTTTACATAATGACATACAGAATAGGCATGTTAGATAATATTATTCTTTCATAATTTATCTACATGTTGTATAAAATTTTCCTCAGAGAGGGAATATACCCAACATGTTCACGAGATCCATACACTCCATCTGAGATGTTAAGGGAGTTACCTCATGAGACAGATCATGCGCTCTTGTTTCTCTGCAAAAAATTAGGTGGTACCTTAATTAATGATGAATTGCAGTGGAATTCCATGTGAGCACTTAAAACACTCACAAGGCTACAGAATGAGTTAATTATGATCAGTGTTATTACAGTGAATTCCAAATGAATTAATAATGCTGGCACACTTAAAATGAAGTGTGAGCCAGGACTGGGGCAGAACGCGTAAGGTTAAACATTATGTGATGAAAGGATTACGTGCTCAGCGGGAAGAAGCAAACTCGGTCTCTGCAGCTCCACACTCCCAAGCACAGTGCCTGCCAGCATCACACGCACTTCATATTTGACCAAGTCAAATGCACATTTTCCTGCAGGAACAAGTGTTCAGCACTGCTAGGAAATGCTAGTTTAAATTTCCAGAATGAGAAAACCTACCCAGTAGAGAAGCAGCATCCAGCACTCTGAAGGTCTCCTATAGACAGAATTTTTTTAGGTATCCATAACATTAAAAGTGTTCACTTAAATGAAGCTGAACACAGAAGACACCTGAATCTGCCCCAAGTTGTGCTGTCACTTAGCAGACACTGCGTACTCTAGCCAGAATTAAACTGTGAAATACCATACCTCATAAATTATTGCTTCATAACCTTCTGAAGATAACCTGCCTTGAAGTCATCATGAAATTTTTGTTTAGCTATAATATATTGCAACAATTAATATCTACTATACATTTGAAAGGTGTGAAAGCATAAATGGATTTAATCAGATATAATTATTTTTATGCCTAGTACTCAAAAATATGCAGAAATGAATTTATGGTAATTTGGCAGCCAGTGGGAATTGTGTTTATAAATGTTGAAACAGCTGTTGGCAAATGTAAGTGTTAAAGCAAGGAAAACAGCTTTTAACTTCCACACGTCAGGTTTGCGGTAAAGGAATCCTCGCTCCTTGCGAGAGCTGGGCTCTGATTGACGCACACTTCCAGCTGCTTCCCTCCATTCATCCCACACACACAGGCACAGAAAAGAAATAAGGATTTGCCCTCTAAACTTTGCCTAGTTCTTCACTGGCTCTCTTACTGTCTGTAACTACATGTTACACAGCAGTTCTCGGGAGGAGGGTTATTCTAGGAGGAATGAATAACGTGAGGACTTACTGCACTTCTCTCTGCTTTAACTTTTAGCACCTTCCCTCTAGCTGGAGGTGCCTGTACTGCCCCACCTTTACACATGGATCACATGCTTGAAGGTTTGTTAACAAGAAACATGCACCTGCTTAAAGCTGTGTCAGTGTTTAACTCCTGTGCTCTCCAGGGTGGGCTTGTAGCATTGCTTTTCTAATTTTAATTTTAGGGTTTCCTGCAGAAAAAGTCTACTTTTTAGAAATACATGCATGCTACTTTAATGTATGGTAGCTCTGCATGCAGTACTCCTGCCGAGTTCTCACAGCTTGGTTCTGTGTAAAAATCTCAGTTAAAATAATTTCTGATGTTTTACATGGTATCAATGACTCATTTTGTTCTATATCTTATTGCTTTATTTCCATGCATTCTAGACAGACAGGGTAAAAATACCTAGTTTGCTCTAACAAAATTTCCCTTTGGGTTCTAACCCTAAATGCAATTATTTTATTTGAAAATAAGTGAACAACAGAACTAAAAGTGGTCAGTAAAGTCAACAGCACAAGGTAGACTGGTGTCAGGAAAGTAACCTATTTATGAACTGGAAGAAATAACCTGTATGAACAGCAGTGGAGATTTACCTGTCAACAGTTATGATATTCAAAGTCATCATTTTTAAACAAACAGCAAGGGTGAAACACATCATTACTGCATTACTGGCTAAGTACACTTTTAACTCAGAGCATGTTACAACTTTTCACATTATTTCCAATTTTGAAGATGTAACTAAGAGCTGACTGTGTACATCACAGCTTTAATCCTAGTATCTGACTTTATCAAATGATGGGGTTCTCTTTCATTCCTGTACTCTATGTTATTGTGGAAATCAGTAGCATTTCCAATAAATTATAGATTGACCAGTACTAAAGTCTCTTTGAAAACCACACTCAGTCATCTCCTACTGAACCTTTTTAAGCTTCTGTTAGGCTCCTTTGAAAACCATAGAGTGCCCTCTGTTGACCAAAATATATTCCTTTAACACATTAAATATTTCATACAGCAAATGTTACACTTTCATCTTTTCCCGTTTCACTTTAAAAAATGCTAATTTTGGAAAAGTGAATGTATCCCATTAAAGACTGATATTAGAATGTAGATGTATAAAAAAACCCCAAACTACAATTGACTGCATTACTAAATATTTACACAAAATAGTGATGATTGGAAAGATACATACCTGGCAATGCTAGCTGAGAGCAATTTCCTTCCCTGCATATGCACAGGTATGCACATGTCTGTTCACTGGTGCCTACTGTCCCAAACATGCACATTTCTATTAATACAATGAAAAAAAAAATAGGCTTTGTAAAAACTCAGAGCAGACACAGATACTGCATGACAGAGCACGCAGTGAGCAACAGAAAGTGTGTGGTGAATGGCGATTGCTTAATTCCACCATGTTCTCCCAAAAAGCAAAACAGCTGAGTGCAGATTTCAGCTCCCATGTTGTCTCCATATGAGACAGAAAAATTGATGGCTTGGCTTGCTGGTGACTTAGAAAATAAGTTCCAGCAAGCCTTGATAAAACAGTAAATTTTATTGCAATTTCTGAGCAGGAATTCATAGGAGGATGAGAATAGTTCTGGGTTTTTTCCCATCATTTTTCCTTTCTCATCTGTTGGCCGAGTGAAAGCACAGTTATACTTAGGACTATTTCACATGTTAATTGATTGAGGATGTCAGCACTGACAGTGATTGACTTGCATTAAAACATCTTCTAAAATAACATATAAAATAACATCTGATATACTTTATTAAATGTTGATAAAGGATTCACACTTCAAGATAAGCATTGAGATAAATATTAGCCTGTATTTAATCTAACCAGTTAATGAAATAGTTCAATTTATCCTGTGCTGTACAGATAATGATTCATTTTCGGAAGTGAATGTTCTGTGACATTTTGTAATAAAGGAAGACCAATTTCCATTATTTTGTTTGTGTCCATTTGAATGTGTAGGGAAAAAAAATGGTTGTGTAGTTTGATTTCTCTTAATGTATAAGGATTTTGGTTCCAGCTATTTGAAGAAATGGATACTAATGCTGAATGTCTGTGTATTCAGAAATATGGTGGCAACTATAAAAACACATGGACGATTCACCTGTTGAATCACGTTAAATCACTAGTAAATAGAGTAAATTAACACTTACTTGCTAATATAAAACATACAGACTTAAACCAGATGTCTGAAAAGTAAAGAGGAAAAATACAGAAACACAGTTCTTCACTATCTTGCTTCTTTCTTGCACTATATATTTCTGCAAATTTGATTTTTCCCCTTACACTATAAATAAACCATATATTCATTAAATCAATATTTTATTACGTCGGGAATATGGCAATATAATTTTTTTAAAAGAACATTCATCATTATAATTTTTGCATAAGATCTTCATTTTTCCAGGTCCACAGATTAAATTCAGTAATGCAATGAAACATATCAAATACATTTCTGTGGAGAGAAAAAAAAATAAAAAAAAAAGAAAATGTCAAAAGGAAAACACAAGTGTTTTGGAAAGTTTGCAATATAGTTAACTGAATTTATAAAATAAAATTTAGTAGCATGCAGAAATAAGGGAAAAAAAAAATTTAAAAGCAGGAGTAACTAGACTAATATTCCTTGCATTTTTTTAAGGAAATCCTCACAGTCATGAAAAATAATACAGTGGAGTATTGCCAAACTGGAAGGCAGTAATACGCTATGGAGTGTGTGCATTTAAAATAAGTTTCCTTGGGCTTATACGAACAGCTTTTACAAATTCCCTTAAAAATGATGGAATTAGTAAGTGGAAATCTCTTCCCGTGTAAAGACCCCAGCTGCAGAACATTCCCATGACAACCCCAAATCCTGGTCCGGAGCCTCTCCCGCCTGCCCCAGGGGCCACACGAGGGCGCTCCGGCTGCTCCGGAGTCCGGGATCTGCCGTCCCACCAGGAGCCGTCTTCCTCTTTTTTCCCCCTTTTTTCATCCCATTTCAAAGATTGTATATTTTACCGCTTTATATAAGGAGGTGATGAAATGACGGAGCCAAAAATCCTTGGTGTGTCGCTACACTTCTACAACCACTCGCTCAAGCTATGTCTCCCTGCTGCCATTGCATTATTCGAGCACTCACAAACTGTTTTTCTCTCTTGGGTATATGGGACACACCCAAAACCATCACTGAAGAGGTTTGTTTCATGGACAGATTGAACTCTTAGGCATCATTAAAGAGAAGCAGAACTCACTCTTTTGAGTCATATCAGAAGTGGGTGCAGAGCTCCTGTAGTACCTGAGAAGAGGGACTACACCGAGGGAACATGGTTTGGGTGTAAACACACCTCCATGAATCTGTTTTTCTATCAGGCTATGCCTTGAATGCAACATATTATAAAGGCAGAAGATAGTTGTAAGTTGTACTCCTTGTACCTGACCCTGAAATATCTACTCCATTAGTCATTTTAAATGTGATACACAGCACATGAACATAGAAATTTTTTTCACTATGCCTTTTCCATTGGAATAAATCGTATTTTCTGCTGTACACAATAATTAAGGAAACTTAACAAGTTTACAGGTATATTTATAAATTAGACACAGAAGGCTACCTTGTTTTTCTCAGCACCCTAGACCATATATATCTTTAGACTGCACAAGACTAATCCTCTAAGTAGATTTCCAAGGGAGATTTCCAAGAAGAAAGCTGTCCAGGAAAGGGATACAAAAGTCCTTTTTGTGCCCATTTTTAGAAGCACAGGGTGCTTTTCCTTGACAAATGTATCACAGTGATGGGAGGGGTGCTGATGTTTTCCAGTGTTTTAGACTTGTGAGAGTCCATCTCCATCTAGAAGGCTTTTCTCTGCATGTCATCATTAACAAACCACAGGCAAGCTTGGTCCCTTTAGCTGGGCCTTTATCAGGCCCATCCTGGGTATTGGTGTACAGTGACACACAGAAGGATGGATAAAATTTACTCTGTAGTTGTGGATTGTCTGTGGCATGTTTTAGAAATTAACCACTGTTCCACATTCAATTTTTAGTCTTCTTTCCTTCAGTTTTACCACAGAAATCATAACAAGTTGGGGGAAGTTTGATTTCCTTCATTGCAATTCTCATCCCCTGCACTCTTTGAACAAAGAAGAATTTCCCCTGCTCTACTATCACTACATGTTTTTGTATAATTGTGCATTCTTTGATAAAATCATCAGGAAAGGGCACATTCTCAGCAACAGCTACTGCATTGGTGGCAACTGCTGGAAGTATGCTGAATTAGATGGGCCAATCTGTTATTCTCACAGATAAATCTTTTCTCTTGTTTGAAACTGGAAAACACACAGTTGAATATTGCTCCTGGCTCTAAGTAATGAAAACACAATATATTCTCTTCATGCTGAATCCATCATAAGGTAAAAGTATATTAAGTTTCAAGTCAAATGACTTCCCAATTAGCCAGCCAGGTTTGTATCCATGAAAAATGCAAATTACAGATGAATGATGAGATCTTGTATGTGTTACTATTTTGCAGTCTCAGACTTTTTAGCTGGAACGGTAGTAATAAATAATGTTTCTGAGTGCTCATGCTGTGAAATTGCTTGCTGTTGTGAATACATCTCTTCACTACCTGCAGGTGCAGCAGTGAAAGTACAGGCATTGTTAATCACCCTCAAAGCAATGAAAGAGAAAAAAGTAAAGATTCTTCCTGGTAATGTCTTTCATGTAAATCCAATGAATCTAGATAATATGTTATCTTCAGGAACTCAGCAGTGCACCTGGTTAGAGATATCTTTCCTCTGCTCTAATCCCTTCCCTCTCCTCCTGCCTCTTAGAAAGGTCCTTATTTCATACAGGAAAGAGCTTTGACCATTTTTAGAGTGAGCAGGCAAAGGTATTATCTCATAGTTACCCATGAAAGGACCAGTCCTGCAAGTTCTAGCCAGCCCTTCCGTGCAGGCAGATGTTGGTGGTGGCCACTACATGGCTCAGCAGGAGCTCCTTTCCTCAAGGATGCTGAACTGGGAGCCTTGAAATGTCAGGCAGTTTACTCCCCCCTTCAAGGAGAGGGTATCATTCAGAAGTCAGAGTTAATACAATTTTTGCTGCAGGTATTCCTTGTGTGGCACATGAAGTATTGCAAATGTATCTCATGTATTACAGAGAACAGTTTTGCATAAAAAATGTCCGTCTTTAATCCCCTCTGATGGTGATCTCTAGCTGACCCTCCAGTCAATTTTATGCCATTGTCTAATCCATCCCCTCCTACCTTGTGCCTGCTTTTAAAGGTTTCAAAGGGAATGTTGTATTATGTCAGAATAATGGGGGCACAAAGATGTTTGGCATTTTTGTGAAGGGACAATACAACTTATCAAACATCTGAGAGTGGCAACCATTCCCCTCTCTATTTTCCAGTTTTGCAAGGAAAATTTGTGCATTCTCTGCACAACTGAGGAAACTGCCTGAAAAACACAGGACAGTTGGTAAAATACACAATTAAGTTGAAACAGATGTTGGTCCTTCTGGGTTTCACACGTTCTACTTGGTAGCTTTTTTACATAGTTTCCCTAGCTGTAATAAGTAAGGAATGAAAATATTATGAGCTTAACACATTGGTCTGATGAGTTTTATTTCACTCAGCCTTGCAAAGTGCTTTAAGAACCTAGCTAATATCAGCAAAATACAGGAGAGGCTTTTTGTCCTCTCTCTTTCACTTTTATTGTACCTGGAAGTCATAATGTTGTAAAAAAATATATATATTCATGTTTTCTTTGAAAATAAAGAAAGGGATGAAATATTTTTCAATTAAGATCATTTCCATTTGTGAAATTCACCAGCAATCATTCCTCACACACAGTAAAAAAATCATGTGATGCATCTATGACAGTTACACAAAGAAAAATAATTTAATTTATCTTGCACATAGTTATTGTTCTCCATTTGAAACACTTCTGTCAGCTGTATGAGATAACATCTCCTGTCTGTGTATATTGTGATAAAGGAAAAACCAGACTAGAACACCTACATTTCTATTACCTCAGTAACTGATTTTTTCAGCTTTTCCATTAAAAAGAGCAGGTCTGACTTAGCAGAATGATTGGGTAGCTCCATCAAAACACTTGTTGCTGCAGTATCAGGTGTTCTGCTGTGCACTGCTTGCTCTTTCCTTTCCTATTTTTCAAGTAGCACCACAATAATGCTACCCAGATTATGTACTTGAGGTGCATTTTTTTTTTGTAAAACTGCAGAACTGAAATATTAACATCACTTCTGGGCATTCATAAACACCTAGAGAATTCCTAAAATTTTAAAAATACACTAAACATTAGAAGTATATGAAATTAGAAGTGGGATTGACAAGAAATATTTGTGAGAAAGCATGAAGCTGCTAACAGGTTGCCATTGCCTCCAAAAGCAGAAATGTTAAATCTTACAAAAAATCATCAAATTCAGTTATTGGTAGTTCAGTTTAAAAGAAATCCAAGCTTGTTGAATTAGGAGATATGAGATCGAAGCACACAAGTGACTTGGGGTCTGCTCTACTGTGGCTTTTAGAGGAAGATTGTCATAGCCTGGAAAATGTTTTCTGATGCTATTTCTGCCAGATCACATCTATATTGCTATATTAAGACTTTTCACTTCATGAAAAACAGTCTCTTGACCACATCCACTCTGTTTTCAAAGGTGTTTTCTCAGAACTGGAGGTATGTGGCCAGTAAAACTAAGTTACTGAGGAAAGCAAAGTTGGAAAGATGTTAAAAGCTATTTTCTTTTAGAGGTATTTCTTTGGCTAATTTTAGAAACATCTGAGGAATATAAATATGATTTATTCTTAGTGATTTATTTCAACAAAAATAATTCCACACTTAGAGAAACCATTTGGGAGCAAGAGGAAGAAGACAGGAAATCTGCAGATAATACCAGATTTCTGTTCTAAAGATATGAAGAAATGAAAAGGAAATAATGATATCTTCTGTCAAATTATTTTTTCAACATTAATTACAAGTTTCACCACCATTAAGAACTTCAGGAGGTTTAGCTCATTACCTGCATTTCAAAGGTAGCAAAGGTTTTAGGAGGACATATAAAAGAGAGGGTTCTGCCAGTTTTATCAGGAAGATGTGGAGGCTGAAAAGATGTGTGTTGCAGACATGACTATGCTCCCTTTGATACATAAATCAAAGTCTCTTACTCAGATCTTTCAGAATTTCTCCTCTTTGCGAGCAGGTAAGGAAATATTGGTGGAGAGTAGGGGAAGCAGGCTGGTACAAGTAAAGGCTGGTAATTATTAGCCAAGCTCCCTCTTTCCTCATAGGCTGTGCATAGGGCTTGTACTCCTTCAGATGGCTGCCTTCTGTACCCTATCTAGTGCCTCACTACCACTACTGAGAAAGTCTTAAACAATATTTGAATAATTTTTTATTTTTTTAAATTATTTTAATTCATCTTGCTTAAGGCCTGTCTGCACAGCAGGGTTAAGAAGAAATTGTTGGTTTTTCAACTGGAATATATAGTCTTCTTATTGCAACTCTCATTGGTCTTTGATTTTTTTTTTTTTTCACAGGATTGACAATACTCTTCTTATAGCAACTCTCATTGGTCTTTGATATTTTTTTTTTTCACAGGATTGACAATATATTTCTTGGAACTAGGTCATGTTGAACTTTAAAACATCAGTGAGGCTATATCAAAATTTTATCAAATGCAAGACACAAACTCTCACTGATCACTCTCTAAACTGACCCAAAATCAGATGGCTGTGGTGAAGTAGTGTCAAATCACCATGAATAAAGCCTGTTCCTCTCCTTCACGCAGGGTTAGGACTGCAGGATGTTACGTTCACACTCTGCATGCTGTGAATGAAATCCCATAGTCAATATCATTATTGAAAGGTTATCTGAAGGTTGTGAGTGGCAGCTGGATCATTGAAGGTCCGTTCCAATTGAAACCTTCTATCCTAATTCTCTTCTCTTCTCTTCTCTTCTCTTCTCTTCTCTTCTCTTCTCTTCTCTTCTCTTCTCTTCTCTTCTCTTCTCTTCTCTCAGTTGATTACCTGAACATATACCACACAACATATTCTTCTCTATCTTTAGATCACTCATTTCTAAGATAGGGATCTTCGTTGGAATCATTGTAAAATCTTTAAATATATAAAACCATGAAAAAAACATTACATTTCCAGAAATTGATGATGGAAATTCAGGTATACAGTAGAACCAATGAACTGCAGTTCTTAATAAGGAAATTTCATTTCAGTGAAATACCTGCCAACATTTTTTTCCATGATTTAAAACATGGAAATGTTTTAAACACATTGAGTTCATATGAAAGGTTAAGAATGATGGGTTCTTATGTTTTCTAAGTTCTTGTTTTCTGGAGAGAAATAGATTCAAAGTATCTGGATGTGAGAAATATGCAGGAAACAAAACACGTGAACCAATCATGACAAAACCTGGCACAGAGCAAAATTTGCTATCCAGATGCTGAAAAAAAAAGATACATCCTTTTGCATCTTGAAAATTGAAACATTAACTCATTAACCACTTACTGGAAATACAAATAAAGAGGTCTGAGTCTTTAACTGTCTAGCATCAACCTCTACAGTTCATACTTTTCTCCCTTTAAGTTTAGACCACATATTTCAGTAAACTGATTCATACAAAAGTCATGTACACCACCAGTATTGCTCATGATACTTGCTGTCAAGAACATGAAAAACTCTTGCTTGACCATCTGCTCTATTTCTATGACAAGGGAATCCACTTGGTGGATGAGGGGAAGGTTGTAGATGTGCTTACCTGGACTTCAGTAACACCTTTGCCACTATTTCCCATGTTATTCTGCTGGAAAAGCTACTGCTCATGGCTTGGACAGGTAAAAAAAATATGCTTCATGGGTAAAAAATATGGCTGAATTTCCAGGTTCAGGGTGGTGGTGACAGGAGTTACATCCAGCTGGAAGCCAGCCACAAGTGCTGTTCAGCAGGGCTCAGTGCTGGGGCCAGTCCTGTTTCAGATTTTTATCAATGATGTGCATGAGGGGAACAAGTGTCCCTTCTCTCAGTTTACAAAGAACACTGGGCTGGGCAAGAATGTTGATCTGATGGAGGGTAGGAAGGGTCTGCAGAGGGGTCTGGAGAGGCTGGATTGATGGCATGAGGTCAGTTGTATGAGGTTCAAGAAGGCCAAGTGATGGGTCACAACAGCCCTACAGGCTGGGGCAGAGTGGCTGGGAAGTTGCCTGTCGGAAGAGAACCTGGGGGTGCTGGTCAACAGCAGCTGAACATAGCTAGGAGGGAGCCCAGGCGGCCAAGAAGGCCAATGCCTTACTGGCTTGGATCAAGGATAGTGTGGCCAGCAGGACCAGGGCAGTGATTGTTCTGCTGTACTCAGCACTGATGAGGCCACACCTTGAAGCTTGTGTCCAGTTCTGGGCCCCTCACTGCAAGAAAGACAGTGAGGTGCTGGAGAGTGTCCAGAGAAGGGCAACAGAGCTGGGAAAGGGTCTGAATCACATGCAGAGAGACTTATGGGGAGTGGCTGAGGGAGCTGGGGTTGTTTAACTGAAGAAAAGGAGGCTCATCTTGTTTTCTGCCTGAAAGCAGGGTGTAGACTCCTTTCCCAAGCTTTCCTTACTCCCAAGTAAAGCTACTTGTAGCTTTCCTTACTTCCAAGTAACAAGCAAGAGTACAAGAGGAAACGGCCTCAAGTTATGCCAGGGAAGGTTTAGACTGGATATTAGGAAGAGTTTCTTCTCCAAGAGGGTTGCTAAGCACTGGAACAGGCTGTTCAGGGAAGTGGTGGGATTATCATCACCAGAGGTATTTAAGAGACAGGTAGATGTTACTCTTAGGCCTATGGTTTAATGGTGAACTTGTCAGTGCTGGGTCAACTGCTGAATACCATGGCCTTAGAGGTCTTGTTCAATCCTAATAATTCTATGATTCTATGAAAAGTCAAAAAATGTTCAACTTTTTCCCTTACAGAATGATTTTTTGATAGACAGTGATATCAGATTCTGTATGTTCGTTAACATTTATTTAAATTATCATATATTGAACATGGTAATTAATATTCCTAATTTTCATATTTTTATCTCTTTACATAGTAAGGGATGATGTAATTTTAATATGGTTTGAACCAACTGTGCTTGAACGAAAATTGGTTTCATTTTAAAATGACCCAGACCAGAACCTGAGATTGGTAAGTGAAGGTATGCATATGCAGGAGAAGAAGAGAAAGCATTCGTACAACATATTGTTCTCTGATTTACCAAATCAAGCATCATGTAAGTCTCTTTTTCAGTGTGTCCTTCAAGATTTCAATATTAGTAAATTCCTTTTTTTAACTGTCTGTAGGTAGAAAGAGGACAATGATGTTATTCCTGCTTGCTCTGTCAGATTTTCAGCTTTGCTGAAATTAAACCAATCCATTATAATATTCCCTCTGTTTCCCTGGGAGAAGCACTGTGGCTGTCAGCTGGGTGTCTCAGCAGAGGTGCAGGCCATGTGCTCACCCAAGGCTTCTGTGAGGGGCTGTTGTCATAAAACTCTGGGTCTCTGCTGCCAACTATGGAATGAATGACCTGAGAGACAAACAGAGCTGTCACACACATGGTAATGTAAATGTCACATCCATGGCTACAATTCCCCATCAGTAAAGATTTTCCAGGAGCACAAATGTACATTACCTGACAGCTACTTCTGCAATACTACCTGAAAGTGACCTGCCAGTAAATCTGAAAGAGATCCCAAAGATGAGTTTAGACAAAATACAAAGAATTCCAGGGAATCCAAATGAGGTTTTACAATTTTAAAATCTCCCACAACTTTCTTTCTAGAGTCAAAGATTTGAATTGCAATCTGTACAAGACATAAAATACTTAATATGTGATCTGTTCTTTTTTTTATTTTTTTAAGGCAGCTCATAAATTTATTGCAGTCTTATGGCATACCATTCAGATTGATTTATGGGATACAGCTCAGATTTCTTATAGCTGAATTACCAAGTACAAACCAGGTAAACCATCCCATTAAAAATGAATTTACTATGGGAACTGCACATTGAAAGTTAAATAATGGCTTGATTTTCAAGCTGAAACTGAAATATTTGCTTTTCTGCCAGCTAATCCAAAACAGTCTATGAATAATTGCATTACCTTTGCTTTCAAAATGTTGTTTATTTTCACTGAAGGTCATAGTCTTTGGGGAAAAATTTCAGAATAATGAGCATTACTTTACATACTCTGACCTGTAGTGTCACCACTGTCACACCTGTGCACTGAAGGGTATGTTTATCTTGGCAAAAAAACTTAATTATGCTGAAGGGTATTTTAACAGATATTTTAAATAATTTAAGGGAAATTTTGCATGTGTATACATACACAAAAACAGCTTTAATTCATAGGAACTGCAAAATCATGAATGAGTTCTTGATCAACAAAATCTGGAAGAAAATGTTGTTAACCCCAGAAAGCATATCATTTCAAGTTAACTCACGTTTTGTAGGAAGTAATATTTAAGCTAATGTCCTAAAAAGTAAGCAAAAAAAACCCCAAACTGTGTGAAGTTCTCCTTTTTATATTCTTTCTTCCACCAGTCTGATCATAGCAGAATCTACCATGTTAGAAGAATGATTAAGTGTAGATATATCCCAATGTTTCCATTCTGCACTCTATAAGAATAAAAGGGAAAATACAGGGTCCCAGCCTGAGCTGCAGACACACTCCTCATTTTCATTTCTAAAATTTTCTGAATGTCAACCTTATGACGTTCTTATGACTGAAGATTCACTTTGAAAATAAGTCCTCTATAGAATCTTTCATCAGATGGTAAGAAACCTTGCCTAATATATCAGAAGTCATGAAATAAAAACCATCAGATTTTGCTGAAGATTCACTTTGAAAATAAGTCCTCTATAGAATCTTTCATCAGATGGTATAGAAACCTTGCCTAATATATCAGAAGTCATGAAATAAAAACCATCAGATTTTGGCGTATAATGGCTCCTAAAATAAATTAAAATTAAAGAGAAAAAAAAGAAAATAGAAAGAAAAAAAAAGAGAAAAATAAAGAAAGAAAAAAAAAAAAAAAGAAAAAGAAAACAAAAAAAAAAAACCCAAAAAATATTTTAAAAAAGAATGAGACAGAGAGTAAGGTAAATAATTTTCTCTCCTTGCTATTTGCAGTTTTATTTGCTTGGGGAACCATTTGAACTTGTAAACAAGTTATGACAGTAACTAAGCATTTGAACTGCTGCCCATGCTGCTAGGTGAGATGAGCAGTTTACTCAGGTCAGCTGGGTTAAATCTTGCCCAACATACTTATTCATAATGAAGCCTCTGGCGAGCTGAAAGGGTCTTTTCAGTCTCCACCTAGAACCTCATTTTGTTCGTGGTCTCGAAGGCTTGGGAGACCAGAGGAAATCATTATGTGGTTATACTTAAACACAGAGGTAGGTCATGTTTAATTTTGGGTTTCTCTGGTAGACTGCCTCATCTATGCCGTTTCTTAAGCACAGAAGCTCATTTATCCATGTGTGACCTGCAGTCTGCTCCCACATCCTCCTCCCTGCACCACTGTCAAGCCCACTGGCTGTACACAAAGTGGAGCAGGTGCTGCCTGAATGCAGAAAAAGAAGCTGCCTTCCCAGCTGGGCACAACAGAGCTGAACTAAAACACAGCAGCACCCATAACAAGGAGAGTGAGGTCTTTACCCCTGCTGTGCACTGCTGGCTTTTGGAGGAAGTGCTTGTGTGTCACACAAGGACTAGTTTGATCCCACTTTTTCCCTGTCTGGCATACACCCATGGAAGATTTGTTAACTGTTTAAGAATATGCTTTGTGCAGAGAGTAATCAGCATGTTATATGAAGAAAGAACAATTAATTCTATGTGGGGTTTGCCGAATTTGTAAGAATCATAGTGAAAAATGCAGAATCAGCATTGCCTGATCAAGACATGGTTCATTCACCCAGGTTTTCCTCACTGCTGGTGTGGAGTGGTCCTGTTCAACAGTGCATTTGGAAAGCATTCTGGATTCCCCCCTGTCTATAGCAAATGCTCTGCAGTCCCACTGCCAGGCACTATATTTCCAGAGAGAAATTCACTCCAAACTTCCTAATGCAGGGCATGGAATATAATTTATGTTAGGCAACCTACGTAATGTGTTGAAATGAGTCCATGAGAACAAGGACCAAAAGATGAGAGATTTTTGTGATAAAAGACTAGGACCAAGGCAGCTACTAGAAAATGAACTGCATGAAGAGGCACATCTGTATTTGTCTACAAATTTTACAGCGTACAAAAGAACATTTATAAAATGTGCAAGCGTGATGTGTATGCAGAGCACTGAGTACACATTGATTTATTATACCATTTGACAATAGTTTCCAGTAATGGATCCAAACTGTTAGTGATGATTTTAAATACTCCTGTGAGTTACACACCACGTTGGCAGTGATCACCTGTATTGTGGTATTCTGCAGCTGGCCAGTGGTACAGCATGTTCCATACAAAGAATGCACAGACCAAAGTTATTTCATACTCTCCAGCTTTCCAGCTGTGTTCACAAGTCTTACATTTATGTGTACATATTCTTTTTAGAGGTACTAATTGCCTGATTTTTATTTCCTGAGCAATTAATGTCATTAATTAAGCACAAAAAAGAAAGCTTTATCCAGCACATTTATAATTAATGACGCTTTAGTTAACTTTAAAAATATTGCCCCTGTTAAAAACTACTTCACACAGACAGAAGTTGCAAATGAGTCTTTTAAAATGTTTAATAAAAGTCATCTGAGTCATCTACTCAGTAAATGGGGTGCAGTTCTTAGGAAATTTGGGGCTCTCAGACTCAGATGTACTGAAGAGAATGTCAGTTGTTAGTCCCAAGAAAGTGATGTTAGATAACCAGAGACAAAGGTCAAGAGCCAATCATTGTGCAAACAGAGGGTTAGTTCTATTTTCTCGACTTCTATCTCCAAGTCTTGCACAAATGCTGAGGAGGAAATCATAGAATCATAGACTTGTTGGGGTTGGAAAAGACCTTTAAAATCATTAAGTCCAGCCAGTAATCCAGCACTGCCAAACCTGACACTAAATTATACACCTAAACACCTCATATTCACATTTTTAAATACCTTCAGGGAGAATCACTTCACCAGTTCTCTGCGTAGTCCATTCCACTGCTTGGAGCCCTTCCAGTGAAGAAATTTTTCCCAATATCCAGTTTAAACGCGCCCCACCCCCCATCTCTCTTTATAAGAGAGAAACTCCTCTTATCTGGTCTCTTGTTACATGGCAGAAAACACTGACCCCCACCTGGCCACAGCCACCTCCCCCACAGCTGAGGAGACCAATAAGGTCTCCCCGAAGTGTCTTTGCTCCAGGATAAAAGTTCCCAGTTCCCTCGGCAGCTCCTCATGGGACTTCTGCTCCAGACCCTTCCCCAGTCTCTGTTGCCCTTCTCTGGACTCATTCCAGCACCTCAATGTCTTTTTGAAGTGAGGGGCCCGGGACTGAAGGCAGGATTTGAGGTGTGACCTCACCAGTGCTGAGTACAGGGGGACAATCACTGTCCTGGTCCTGCTGGCCACACCATTGCTGATACAGGCCAGACTGGCTTTGGCCTCTTGGCCATCTGGGCACACTGGGAACTCATACTTCTCAAAGAACTACTAGTGAGAGAGAAGAGAGGATAATGCTTTTAGGAAAACTAGATTCCAAGTTCAAAGGTCCTTGGAATAGGAAAATTTATTTTTTTTTGTATTTCCAATGTTATAAAGTGCTCTCAGACATTTAAATTTGTCTTTCTACCATTCTTGTCACAAACACTAGCCTAGAAGAAGCTGGAGAATTCACCCTCTATATGTAAAAAAGTAGTAAGGTCAAAAAAGACAGAGTTTTATATATATATATATATATATATATATATATATATATAAGTATTCACACCAAAACTCAGCTTTACCTTCTACTTTCCATCATCACCCTATAAAATTCATACTTTAAAAACATTCTTTACCATGAAAACAAAGATCAGCCTAAGCAAAGTTGATGGCAGCAGAGATCAGCAGAAGAGGAGATGGGGCACAGTATACTGGACACAGAATTTTATTCAGAAAATGAGAAAGTGTACTGCCTTTGGGAATTAACATGGCACAAAACCACATTGCAATGGAAAGAGAGCATGGCATCCAGTCACTTTCTTTCCTGGCATCATTTTGGTAGCTGTTTTGTTAAGTAGGTCCAACTCTTTTTTTGCAGGTTTTAGTTCATTTCCAGAGCAGAAGCCATTGATTTCTTCACAGTTCAATTTTACATCCACAGTCACCAGTGAGAAAGAGCTCATCTGCCTTGGGATATGCCAGATATTAGTTCTTCTAGTTATAGTATTTTGTTGAATAAAGAAGAAATATGTTTATGTGAAAGTCTCCCATACGGTGTGCAGGGGTGAACATTAGTACATTATGCCCAAATCTCTGCTCACTCCCTCAATCACAAAGAGAAGGTGACCTTCTTTGTTAAATTGTTAGCGAGTTTTCCCTATATGCAATTCATACCTCATAAAGCTTTTTTTGTTGTTTGGTTTTTTTTTTTTTGGTTGGTTGGTTGGGGGTTTTTTGGGGTTTTTTGTGGGTTTTTTGTTTTGGTTTGGTTTGGGATTTTTTTGTTGTTGTTGTTTGTTTGTTTTTTGTTTTGTTTTTGGCTTTGTTTTGTTTTGTTTAGTTTTGGGGCAAGAAAACCCATTCCCAAGTGCTAATGTACGACTGATTAGAAATGAGCCATATACTCCCCTAAATTACTAATTCTGCTTACTAAAGAGAAAAGCAGAAACAGTGTCGAGGACTCTGGCTGAAAGCCTCATACTTTCTGCTATCATCCATTTAGAAGTCAGAGCGATGTTCTTGCTCCATGGCCCTGCCCCGGGCAGTCAGCGGCGCGGCCGAGCCGCAGTGCAGGACCCTGGAGAGTGCCAGCCCCGGCCCCGCGGGACCGCCCGCTGCTCCCGGAGCTCGGGGGGAAAACACTGCAAGGAAACGCGTCTTTTCAGTGTATGGGTTGGCCTATCCATCCTGTTAAAGGAGAGACAAGGCAGATATGTGTGCTGCTGATCTATGTGAGAAATTTCTCTCAGGGAATGTTTTCTTTGTTCACTATACACTCCACGCTCCTGCCTGTTCTTCGCCTGCAATGGGAAAATAGTTTGTTTAAGGAGATTTTGTATAGACTGTCCTTATTTTTTTTTTTTAAGTTGTATGGTGAAATAGGACTTTAAAATCTTTTGATAGCATATAAACGTCTCTGAGTCCTTCCTTCCTCCCTCTGAGGACTGCACTTTACCTGTCACTTAACTTTGCTTGCATTGTTTACATCCCTCAAGCACGGTCACACAACTTTTTTGTGACAACAATAACAGCTGCACACATGGGCAGAGTTTTACAGAAAGTACAATGTGTTTTTACCTGGCATCCTCCTCTCCGAGGATTGTTTGCACCACTCTGCAGATAACAGGGTGAATGAAAACTTTGAAGAATCAGCAGAGTTTGAGTATAATTATCTCTGAAGATGTACTCTAGACCCTATTCTGGTTTTGGAGTTTCTTTCCTCAAATGATTTTCCTGATAGGTATTTTACTAAGAATCTCATCATTGGAATGACTTGATAGAATCCTAAAAATAGGGGACTGAATGGATGTTAGCATACATGTTTGGAAATAAGTGCTCAGTTTTAAATTGAAAAGTATAATTCAGATCACTTTTCATCTCACAGTTTCATTGTGATGATCAGCTGGGAGAACTGAAGCGTCTCCTGCTTTTTAATGACTTAGAAGAATAAACTATGCAGAGAAAAGAATGCACAATGGGATTCCTTTTATTACTTAATCAGAAAACAAACCCACACTATTCCTTACCAGAGGTGTTATTCTTCACCAACACAAAGCGCAGAAATTGCTTTAGGCATTCTCATAAAAGCAATTTCAGTTATAAAGAGAAACACAAAGTAAGGAGGAAATGTTCAAGAGCTAATGTTTTCTCTTATTTAACTGACAGGTTTCTTGAATACTTGGCTGGCTTTTTATTTCATATCTGTCAGAAAATTTATATTGCGGCAGGTAAGATTCCTGAACAAAAAGAACTTTGAGCAGAATATTTGTTTACTATTTAGGTACCAAATGGCTGACTACTTATTCTTGCACATGGATAACATACATCAATGCAGCGCACATGAAAACACACATATTATACATATCAGTAAGCATGTGGGTGGAGGATCAGATGATGACTTTACATCAGTGCCAACATTCATTTTGGTGACTCTGTCTGTGAGAGTGCACACATCCATGCATAAAACTCTCTTGTCGATGGAGGATAGGACATGACAGGCATTTAGTTACAGGTTATTAGTGATTTGAAAGAGTAGGTGTAAAATGGGGCTCTAAGAACAGCTGCAGAAAATATTTTTTTATTTTTGTAGAGAAAAATGAGAATGCTTCATAGTACTAGAAAACAACAGATTTGAAAAAGGTCCAAAAGAATATCTGAAATTCCAGATCCTTTTCTAAGACCTTGAGCAAAAACCTCTTTGTGGTTGCTGGCATTAAAGACATGCTATACAGCTTGAGCAAACCTAATGCTTCTATTCAAGGCTGCCTCAAAGGAATGAAGCCAACTAAAAGATTAGATGGAATCTGAGTTTTAGACCAGAGATTCATTTGTAACAGGATTCCCTTTAATAGCAAATGCTATTTAATATTATTGATGTGGGCGTTACGGTCCCCAGAAACATGTCATCTCCTTGAAGGGCTCTGTAATTCCTTTGGTAAGATGACTGTACAGAAGTCCCCATCCCTTTTGATAACAGACCCAGAGGGCATTTACTGAGTTCAAAGAAAAGGCATAATTTTTTTCTCCTTGCAAAGGCAATCTATATAGAAGAGAGAGCACAAAGAATTTCACTTTCCCCCCCCTCCTATAGATGCTTTATTTAATATGTATATTCATGAATAATGTTTCTTTTTCTAAACTGTTGACTCATCTTTACTTAGGTGCATATTATCATACAGCATTCTGAGTAAGTGATGGCATAACCTTATCTGTTACATAGGCTTGCCCCAAATAACATTCTTTTCCAGTCAACTGCCCAAGAGAACAAATATAATGACATAGCAAAAGATGCAGACAATATGGGTGTTGACTTGCAGGTAAAAATAACTGTACAAGTTAATACAACAGTGCATGGAACTCAGTACAGCCATTTTTTGTGATTCTGTGATTTTAGCCCCAAGAAAAACACAGGACTAAACCCTTGAAAATCAGAATGAATCTCTGGGGTTTTTTTTTTTCTTTTCCTTGATTCCTGAATATTGGTTAAATCTCTGATATGTGCAGATGTTCTGCTTTCCATGGGGATAAGGCTGAATTTTTCCTGATAGCTGGTACAGTGCTGTGTTTTGAATTTAGCATGAGAACAATGTTGATAACACATGGATGTTTAGCTGTTTCTCAGCAGTGCTCATACTTCTGCAAGGACTTCTCAGTTTCCAATGCTTCGGCTGAGAGGAGGTGCAGAAGAAGCTGGGAGGGAACACAGCCAGGACAACTGGACCAAAGTAGCTGAAAGGATATTCCACACCATGCCCAGGATATAAACTGGGCAGAAGCGGGGCTGGAGGATCTAATGAATGCTTAAGGCTGGGTTGGGCAGCAGTCAGCTGCACTGGTGAGCAATTGTGTAGTGCATCATTTCTCCTCCTTGAGTCTCATTCCTGTCTCTCTTTTTGTTGTATTCTTTTTTTATTACAATAATTATTAATATTATATTTTACTTGATTTCAAATATTAATAATAATATAAATAAAGTTTTTAAAACTTTATTTATTCAAATTTTAAAAATAATTTTAAATTAATTAAAAGCGTATTGTGATTATTTCTTTTTAAAGGGAAATCTAAGCTTTATCCCTTAGTTATAATCCCCACATACCTAAAGTTTTACACCAAATCTAACGTTGTGTGGTAGGAGCTGCAGCATGTGTTAATGCATTTATTTTTTTCTTAATGCTGTCCTGTGGCACATTCATCACATATGCAAGCAGAATTTGAATGAAATATAATTAAATTTAAAGGTACAAAATTTCTACTTACAATTCAAGAACAGTACTCAATTTCAGGTATCAATTCAATTAATCTTATATTTCAGGTTTTCATGTTTATATTTCCACAGATCTTATTCCAGATTTATGCCAGAGATTAATTGCAAAAAGGCAGCATAAGTAATTTTCAGTTACTTATTAATATATTTTGTTTCTTATCCTCTTCATAAACACTATATTCAACATATGTAAGCCATGAAGGTACACAGGCAGTAAATTTTCCTGTGGCAAAGTGCATTAAAACCCTTCCTGTATACCTTTTTTTAACAGGAAAATTAATAAGACTTTTTACTACTAGGCTGTCAAATAGTGCCACAAGGACTAAAGCCACTTCAGGAAAGAAGACATTATTTCAAAGGTCATATTTGCTATTTTGCTAAATACTACAGATTTTATGAACATTATGTTACAATTTACCGTTCATCTGCTTCATGAGGGACAATTCTCAGCTGTGAGATCTTGACTGCCACTGTGGTTGTGTCAGATTTAATGGGAACTGGTGGTGTTCATCACCATCCTGCAGTAAGGTTCGAAGAGAACAAAACACAAATCACTGCATTTCACTATAAACTCTGTAACCTGGCTGGGTTTTGAATCAGATCCCACATGATCTAAGGTAGGAAAACACCTTAATTACCTTTAAAAAGTAGGTTCTAAACAAACAACCAAGCAAACAGGCCACGGCAGTCTCAGTTGCTAAAAGGAGTCTGATGCTCAGCTCCTGATCTGTGCTTAAGAACGTCCTGAAATGGATCAGCGTGTTCCTAGTGTAGAATTTCCTGGAGTAAAATAATTACTTACTAGAGGTGTTAAATTATTCTCTTCAGGTCACTAGCTTCCCTAGTGCATACAGAAACATCAAGTACTAAAGACCAGACAGCTGTACAGTTAACAGAGTTACTTATCACCTGTCTATCCATAGGTGGAGACATAGATCTTCCAGGGATCTCTACGACTTTCCTGCTGTAACTTGGTTTTTGTAAAGCAGAGGTCACACATATCCTCAGTAAAGCTCATCTTCTCCCCGATGGTCCCTTCCCTGTAGTAATGACAGATCAGGTAAAATGGGAAGCCCTGACCAACTTCTCCTGCATCTTCACAGACTGATAAGGAAACTGCTGGTGCTCAGACATGTCTATCACTACCCTGGCCCTGTTTCCCATCCACTCTGTGAATTTTCTAGAAAAGAAAAAGGCAATAGATTTTATCATATCCCTTTCATATCTTCTTCACCTTTGCATGCCTTTCTGTGTTTTTTCCAGCCTTAATTCATGCTCCTACCCCTTTTCTGCTGTCCCACCTTGACATCAGAAAACTATTTTTTCAGCAAGATGATGACATTCAATTCAATATTGGAGGCAAATGCCTTAATAACAAATTAAGCAGTAAGAGTCAAGTTAAAGATGCATGCTGAAGACACAGAAAAAAATTAGATTACTAAACTGAAACTAATGCATGTGGGTGGTTAATGAGTGATATGTCCTCCCAGACTATGCTGGACAGTTGTTGGAAAGAGCTGTCATTCTCTCCTGCTACAGCCTGAAGCATGCCAGCTCATCCTTCTGCCTTCAGAGCTTGATAATGACTGAAAGGTTGCAGAAAAAGCAAAGAGTTTGGGATTCAATGAGGAAACCAATAGTTTATATTTCCTCAATTTTACAGTCAAACGTAGACTCTTTGATCTGGTCTACTAGAAGGTAGTAACACTTTGAAGAAGACATTAGAAATTTATAAAGTATCTCAGAGATTTGATGTCAAACAACAGATAGCATTTATGCAGCAATTTGAAAACAAATAATCTTTCATTTCCTTACAAGCTTGCTGTAGAAATTGACCCATTGCTACTAAATTTTTTAAGCACATTTGAGTAGCTTGTGTACCTTCTTATACGTCTATCTTTTCACACATTAGTCAAATGAAATATTTAGGATAAATATTTATCACATAGTAAAAAAGGCCAAAAAAATGGCCCAAGTAACCTTTTAGTTTTATATATCTTGTTTCTTATCCTTATCATAAATACCATATTCAACGTTTTAGCTTTATATATAGTTGTGCTGTGCTAAGGTTAGCACAGATATGAGGCTCATGAAAACCATCCTCTTTATAATTTATTTTAGCCAAGTTTGCTTTATTAGGATGAAAATGATGATAGTAACTGTTAAACAGAAAATTGTTAAAAGACAGATCATTATTTCTCTAACTTGAATGGAATTTTTTTTTTTTTGCATTTTGGAAGGTAAAAGATGAGATAAAACCTAGTGAAATTTATGCAGAGGTGTCTGTGGAGGACTGTCAGGTACAACACAGCATGCAAACCAAGATATTTAATTATTCTAATCATTTTAGAATAAAATTCTTGCAATGCTTATGCTGCTAACACACAAGAAAAATACAGAGAATGGCAAGATTGCTCCTGCAGAAGCAACAAATTGTTGCAGTATTGTTATCAATCATCTTTTATGCATATGTCACCTGTTTGTGACATATAGTTTTCCAGGTTGCACCCATGTTAAAATATACATTTATGAAGACCAGGTGTTTTGTTTTATCATAAGCTCTTTAGCCCCTTTTTCAGCTGAGACAATGTTGTTGCAAAATTTTAATGAGAAGGAAGGAATTATTTTCATCTGTGGCCTCGTGATGCCTGTGACCATGGAAATTCCAAAGAGTTTCTTATATTCTATGCTACCAAATGGTTAAAGAATAATGTATTGTTTTCCTGTCTTCAATATATTTCCCTCATCTGCCTGGAGTTTCCTGCAGAAGACACCTGTTTTATTTCTCTGAAATAGATGGGAATGCTAAGGCACATCTTTCCAACAGGATGCTGTCCTGGTTCTATTTACTTAAAAGGGTAGGTTTAGGTTTTCTTTCACAGAAACACAGAATCTCATAATGGGAAAGGTTGGAAGGGTCATCCTAGAGCACACTGCACAGAATTGCATCCAGACAGCTCTTGAGTATCTCCAGTGAGGGAGACTCCACAACAGCTCTGGGCAATCTGATCCAGTGCTTAGTCACTGCATGGTAAAGGAGTTCTTCCTCATGTTCAGGTGGAATTTCCTGTGCAGCAGTTTCTGCCCATCACCTCTTGTCCTATTGCTCAGCACCCCTGGGAACAGCCTGGCTCCATCCTCTTGGCTCCCTCCCTTCAGACACTGACAGACATTGGTGAGGATCCCTCTCAGCCATCTCTTCTCGAGGCTGAACAGGCCCAGCTCCCACAGCCTTTCCTCGAAACAGAGATGCTCCAGTCTCTCAATGATCTCTGTAGCCCTCTGCTGGACCTGCTCCAGGAGCTCCATGTGTCTCTTGTGCTGAGGAGCCCAGAACTGGATACATTACCACAGATGCAGCCCCACCAGGGCTGAGAAGAAGGGCAGGATCACCTCTGTCAAACTACTGGAAATCCTTTTCCTGATGCCCCCCAGGATTCCTTTGGGCTTCTGGGCCACAAGGGCACACTGCTGTCCTTACAGTGGCAGCAGATACAAAGCTGTGGCTAAGGAAAGGCTGGATAGACCACCTTGCTGGAGAGCCCAAGGGCACACTGTGGTTACTGAGTCCTGTGATGCATTTGCATCAATGGGAGTTTTACAGGGACAAATGCCTCATTCTCTCCTGACCACTTCCTTGTCTTTCAGTTTCTGCCACTTCCATCTCCTCACTCAAGACTACAATTACAACAAATGACTATGACTTCTGATGCTGCTTTGCATTTGGCCTGAGTAGTATAGACAGGTTATTAAAGGAAGCTACAAGAAAGCTGTACACACCTACTGACTCTGGTTTTACTTATGCAGCAAATCAGAGCCTATCTCAACATCCAGGCTGTGATCAGAACTAGTTTAAGCCTAGGCTACTTTGGAGAGTATGTCCCAGCTTGAATAAAGCAGGGAAGCACTAACAAAATTAAGAATTATTCTAAGTAAAAAGTCTTCATATTTGCCTTATGCAAAGAGTGCAATCTGAAACTAAACACAGCTCAAGTTTGTGGTTTTTTAACTTGGTTAGCTTGGTCTGTCTGTGATCAGGTGTTGCTTCAATACCCACTGGAGAAGTAACTGAAAGTGTTTTTTATATTCTCTGGAAGCATCTGGCCACATAAAATTAAAACATAATGTTTCCAGAAAACATTGGTAAGTTGGCTTTGCTATCTGTCATTAGAGAATTACCTTTTGTGTTATTTGCAATCTGATATACTTGTAACTTTCCTCTTACTCATAATAATTGTTATTTTCTCCACCTGAGTAAGCTAACAGAAGGATCTGGGGTTTGAGCTTGTCATTCTCTCTTCATTCACTCTTCCTTTCAACCAGGCACACAGAAAAATAGCTCTTGTTCAATGCCAAAGTACTGAATCCTATCTTTTCAGTGCTGAAAAGAAAAACCACTGACTTTTTTCTTTTAAAAAGCCACACTTGTCATTCCTCCTGTTCAAGCCTAATCACAGATATTTAAGGCATCTGACAGCCACAAGTGACATTGCTTGCAGTCTCTTGAAACATGCACTTCTTAGCTTTAATATCCTTTCAAATAACTGTTACTTGTTACTTTCATTTCAAAGAGAAAAGTGCTCATTTTTCAACAGTACTGCATTAATGCAAAACAATCTTTCTGGATCTGGATGAGATATCTGTTTGTAAACCTAGCCCTTCTTGTGCCTTCTGTGCAATTGGCAGGGAAGCTAGCTGGAAGGGGCAGAGCAGGTCACCCTTCCACAGCCCATCGTGCAAGGGCCCAGACACACGGAGGAGACTCAGATGATCAGCTGTTCCAAACTTTGTTTCATTTATTTTCTGCTTCAGTTGGAAAGGACCTATAAAGATCATCCTGTCCAATGGCCTGACCACTTCAGGGCTGACCAAAATTTAGTGTATATCATTAATGGCATTGTTCAAATGCCTCATAAACACTGACAGGGATGGGTGATCTACCATGATCTACCACCTCCCTAAGAGGCAATAGAATAGAATCGAATCGAATCGAATCGAATCGAATCGAATCGAATAGGTTTGTGTTGGAAGGGACCTAAAGGACAGTGTAATTCCAACCACTCTTCCATAGGCAGGGACATCTTTCACCAGACCAGATTGCTCAGAGCTCCATCCAACCTGGCCTTAAAAACTTCCAAAGATGGGACCTCCTTAACTATTCTGGGCAACATGTTCCCATGTCTCATCACCTTCACAGGAAAGAATTTTTTTCTCATCTCTAATCTAAACCTTCTCCCTTTCAGTTTGAATCCATTCCCCTTGTCCTGTCACTATATGTTTTTGTAATAGTCCCTCTCCATCTCTCTTGTCTGTTCCCCTCCGGTACTAGGAGGCTGTAATTAGGTCACTGTGAAGCCTTTTTTCCAGGCTGAATGAAACAGAACTTTGGCTCGGCTTTAGCTTGTTTTCATGCCTTCACTGATGTACACCTAACATTTATCACTGTCTGAAGTTACAAACACCTTATCATTCTGAGCAGTAATGAGAGGCTACTTTAGGAGGAGATGAAGGAGCTGCTGTTTCTAGCATGTGGGTTGGAAGGAACAAGCCACGTCATTCTATGTGGAATGGAAGCCAAAGATACTGAAAAATATCTCTGCTGTCTTGCAATTTCAATTTCCCAGTTGCTGTGAGCACCAGCTATGTAATTAGCTCAGTATTATCCAGGGACTAGGGATACAACCTGGTAGGTTCTCACCGTGCTTTGAACACTACCCTTTGAATAGGTAGTGAGACTGCTGGGAGAAGACTTGCTTAATCTTCAAAACTTTGTTAGGCTGCTGTGAAGAGCTGATGCTGTACATTAGTGTGTACATTAACAGAATCTCAGAGAGCTAAAAATCACCTCTGTTAGGAAATATGGGACAGCCTCATTAAAAAAAAAAAAGGCATTGCTTGCTGTAAAAAATTCTTCATTAGAGTATCTCCAGCTAAATAATTTCAGAATAAAGCTGATTTAACAATTTCTGAAACTTCTTATTGGGTAATTCAGTACCATATTAAATGCCATATCAACACAATGCCTTCGTTGTTAATGACCAGTGCCATGGTCGTTATTCCATTGGGAGTCACTCAGAGGCTATAATCCCCCTAGGGGTTTCCCTATCTGTCTTCACAGTAATTGACCTAGCAAAAAAACCCTTTCCTTTTTTACTAAATGAACTTGACATTACATTAAGCAAGGTGAGCTGATGAAACCACTCCTCACCATGGAAAAGGGAAAAAACACTCCTTGTGTTTCCCCTCCTCTCTGTCCCCTAGCACCTGCTCCCACCATGCAGGCAGCACTGGGCATCTTTTTGTGACCTGTACAGCTCAGTAACACAGCACACAAGCACAGCAAAAGAGAACATTTTCTATGAGCAGTGAGCTTCTTGAGCAGTGAGCTCAGTTGGCTTGGGGAGGGGGCTGATGAATATTAGAGCTATTAGAGAAGGAGAAAGAACTCTGCAGGAGCCAACAGTGCTTGCAATGAGGCCCTGTGAGCACAGGAGGAGCAAAACCTGCCCTTCTCAAGGGACAGCAAAATGTTAGAAAAAGGGATTATGGAAATACATCCCATAAAATTTTACCCTCTGTGTCTTTCTCAAATATGTCAGTGTTTACTTGTGTGAGTCTTATCAGGGATACTGCTCAGGGAAAGGAAGAAAGATGAAATGCAGTGGAAACAGATAGTTATTTGTAAAATCACTGGAACAGTATTAATCTGGACAACATAAGAATAAAAAACTCACTGCATAATTCGAATAGGGTTTTCCTTTTTTAAAATATATTGCTGCTTTCTGACAATTTTCATAAATTCAATATTTTGTTGTTTCAAGATTATCTAATAATATCTGTCTTTAATTCTAGCATTCAAAACTAGTTTTCATTCATTAAATCAAATACTCTGAACTTTCTGAAGAGAATAATTTTATTATTATAAAACATATAAATAGCAGATTTATATAGACTATAGAAGAAAATATTGTGAACAGAAAATACATTACTCATGGAACTGGTAAAAATAAAACATATATATATAATAACTTTCATATATATACACTAACTTATATATATACACACTATATATATAATACTCATTTTTCTATATACAGCGCACTGTATAAAATCAGTTTTATTAATAAAATGTCATAAAAAATTAAAACAAAATTAAAAATCGAATAATACAGTATGAAAATATAAAAAGTTCATTGAGTGAAACTATATTCTGGAAGGCAAGACTAGTCCAATTAGGTCATGCACAGACCTAAAGTCCAGATGTGCTACCAACGATACTTAAAACTCCCAGAATAAGGCAGGTGATAATAAAGTATATTCTGTCTATGCCATCTGTTGAGAATTCACTTTTTTTCTTCCTTTAGGCTAGTCTCCTATATGAAGCATAGGAGATTAGAGGTCCCACCAAGAATTTCTTTCACATCAGGGAAAATTCCTTTGGAAAATATTTGTATGTTTTTTCCTCATTTTATGCACTTCAATTTAAAATTTGCTTTCTTAGCCATGAAAATTGCATGCAGATCTACTAATAATATCTCAACCAAACTGACTTCATATAAAACAGAGGTACAAAATTTAGAGACATGGTTATACTCATAAATGATCTTAAACCTGAGAAGTAATTTATCATCAGTACAACAAAGCAAGCCCATTACACAAATACAGCATCTTATTTCTTCACATTTAAGACATAAGCTTAAAATTTATTATTTTAATTTTTTTTTCCATGCTATACATCCTGAGTAGGTGCACAGGCTGTCAGCACACTGGCTTTCTAAGTAACAACATCTTGTTCTAGAGCAATTCTAAGTTAATCTATGGAGTACCTCCTTTATTTGTCCAGAGGGATGACCATTCTCTACTGACTTCAGTCCCTTGGGGCTTCACTACAACCCAGTATTCCTTAATTTAAGCTTGTTTTTCATGTCATGGATAAAGTTTTGGTTTTCCCAAAACATTACAGCTTTCATTTTCCTTGCCCATAAAAGCCATCATGTGCATCAACAGCTATTTTATATCCTTTCTGCCCTCCTGTGACCTACATTCAAAACTTCCCTTAAAAGAAAATCTTTCTTCCCACTCAACAAAGTACTCTAAACCCAGCTTTAAAGAACTCTTTATTGCAATCTTAGTGAGACAGTAAAGTCCAGAAGTAAGGAAGATCCCCTTGGATTTGGCAGATGTAAGCTCAGTGCTTGTTCCACAAAAGCTTTTCTTAGCACTGTAAGCAAATCATCTAGTGAGATCCATGATCTAACATAGCCTTTCTGAGTACAGACTTTAACATCTCTGTGCTTTGATATCCCAGCTGTAGTGGGAGAAATAAAATTCCCGGTTTTTACCAGTGTTGTAAACATAAGAATGCAAAAATTAGCAGTCTCTTACACATCCTGGAATAAACATTTAGTGATAAGATCCTCTTTATGAGCATTGCAGGATGTACTAGATTACAGACTCAAGCAGTTTTTCAGAATGTGCATGTATTGGAATGTACTCAATTTTACAAACAGCAGGAAGATCTTGATTAAATACTGGTGCAAAATGGGAACTGCACAAAAAAAAGTGCTACACAAAAATACACTCTTGCATTATTAATTAAGAAATAGAAGTAATAATTAAATTAAATAGAAAAATGAATACTACTACAATCAGTGCACTATTAAATTATTAAATACCATAAATAGCGCAAGCTTTCCTTAGAGTTCCAATTAAGTTTCAGCTGCATATTACTCCACTATCAGTGGTGTACCTGCAGCAAAGGCAGGCTTGAAGAACATTACCTTCCAATTTTTCCCTTCATTAGTAATTTTAGCAACACTGTTAACCAGAGTTTAAAGAACCTTATTAGTTAACATTTCACAGTCATTGGTTGCAAGACAGACAGTTCATCTTCGAGAGGTGGCTCCACAGCTCTAGGAAGCTGACTCAACACCCTTCCACAGCTGATGCACACACTGCTACCTGCCCTCCCCACCCTTCCTTTCTGCCCCAACACTGACTACTCACTCCTGATGCTTTCACTATGCCAGCTCCACAGCTAATGAGGTCTTTTTGGGAACCACCTTCAGTCAGCAGTGTGTCATGTCAATTGACATCGAAGCCTGTTATAACCTGAACAAGGAAGGATGGGTGCTTGAGGAGACAAGAACATGTGGATCAGGAAGAAAGGGAACAAGGGCATGGAGAGCAAGGATTTCATGGCCACTGAGATAATTTACAGTCACTGCTGACTCTGGCATTCCT
This sequence comes from Passer montanus, assembly GCF_014805655.1. Lineage (NCBI taxonomy): Eukaryota > Metazoa > Chordata > Aves > Passeriformes > Passeridae > Passer > Passer montanus. The sequence goes on along the minus strand of NW_024356505.1, from coordinate 13,293,600 downwards.
TCACAAATAGGCTAAAAATCAAGTAGGTAAGGCAGGTTCGTTCATACTAAAGTGATAATTTCAGTGCTTCTTTTTTTGCAGTGCATTTGGTGTCTGCTGAAGAGTGACATCCCAGGCACATTCTTCAGATGTTTGGGTGGTCTTCTGCTGAAATTCAAAGATCAGACACTTGGGCTAACACCAACAGGTTCTTCACAAACTATGGCACAGCACACATCTATTGGCATGAGCATCCTCTCCTCAGAAACCAAATAGGAGAATTGGCAACAATGGTCATTAACTTCTGACTGGAAGATACTGGGCTGGTCAAGAACATTTTTTTTAAGTAAAAAATGCCTGCAATAAAGAATCATTTTAAAAAGGGCTAACATACTTTAGACCTGAAATTCTTTAAGAATATTAAATGTCCATCCAAGGAGCTTCTCCAAATCATAGAATACTGTGAGACATGTAAATCCAGTGAAATGGTAGTGCCTGATCACTCAGTTCAGCTTTTGGCTTAACAGAAATGACTAGGAGCAAGGCCAAAGAGGATACTAGACCAACCTGTCTCACATATCATAGTAGGTCTCCAGAGAGTGTTAATGTATTGCACCAGTTAAAGCAGCATTAGCCTGTCTTTGTAAATATCTGCATCAGCAACATGATAGACAGGGGATTGACTTTCACAAATGCTTTGAGAACGGTAACTGTTTCATCCTTCTTGTTTATTTTTAGGCACATCCACATATTCTGTGAAACTTTAATTATATGCTTTAAAATTGCTGTGAGGCCACACCACATGTCCTGATGTTGCTCATATACCATGTCTCATGCTGAATCCTTGTGAGACATTCCTCATTCTGGGCTTATTCATTCACTTATTATACGTGAAGTCATGTAACTTAAACTGACTCTGTCCCATGTGTCCTAAGGTCAGACCAATTTCTCCTGTTTGCATTTCCTACTTAAGTTTTCCCTCCTAGTACATCAGTCAACTTGCCCCTGTACACAGGTTGAAGCTGAAAACCAGTGTGGATAATTGTGGCATCTGGGCTTGAAACCTGAGCTAAGTAACAGCTATAAGGTGTTCATGTGGGCCATGCTGCCAGCAAAGGCAGCTCAGGAGTCCAAACAGCATGTCTCTCTTTCCAACTATGATACAAGCACAGCCTCACAGCATTCTGAGCCTCTTACAATGGAGAGAAAGAAGAAGGGGCCTCATGAAAGCAAAGGGAATAGGTGTAGAGGTGTTCTGCTAACCCCATAGAAAAGGAAAGGTGTCACACTTCTTGCAGCTGATCTCCACTGCTGCTGAAAGGGTGCAATTCTAATTTGTGCCTGGCCACATCTTCTCACCTTCCCTTTGTGTTGGGGGACTGCTGCTTCATCCCCACACTAAACTGAAACAAGTTAGCTGAGAAAATATCTATTGTGTGACTGTTTTTTCCAGTTGGGTTAAGTGAGTTTCTCTGAGTTGCTGCGTGGCCACACTGGTACAACCACAAGGAAATCAGTGGTGATGCACACCTGGGCAAGAAGAAGAATCATTATTTTTGGAAGAGTACCTTCTCAAATTGGCTAAAGGCAGTTGTGAAGTCACACAGCTGCATATGAACCCAGCACAAGTAAGTACATTGCTGTGAATCAGCACACAAACTAAATGCCAAACCCAGAAGACTTTAATTAGTGTAGAATTGCATTTGCTAATGGCTAGTGCTGCAATGATCAGTGAGATCAGTATAGACCACCATGATTTGAAAGGTCATGGCTTTTCTGAGACAAGCATTGTCAAGAACAAGCAATCTTAGAGAAAGCAGAGATGTTAAATGTTTCTGGAGTCTTTCTGTAACTACAAATGGGAGATAACAAACTCTGTCAAAACAAAAAAAAAATTAAATAAAAGTAGAAAATAAAGACTCTACAATATGTCCTCTGATACAGAATAGCAGAAGGGATCAAACTGGCATAAGCTCCAGCATGCCAGTTTTTTGCTTCTAGAGCTGCTACCTGCTTTGCTGTGCCAGCTATCTCAGCTTTACGCAGAGACTGGAGGAACTTTGCACAAAGTATTTACTGATCACATGAAACAGAAGGTGTCAGGTTTGACTTTGGTTATCCCAGTTGTTCCCCTTCTCACTCTCTGTTTGAACCAGGAAAAACAGCTAGTGTCAGCATTTGGATGTGGACCAGGGAATTCTACTTAAAATAAAATTTATTGCCAAACTGACAAAATAGTTTAGCTGTTCATAGTCGAATATTTCACCTGCACCAATATGTGGTTTCAGCAGCCACTGTCTGGCTGTTTTCACTGTCTGGCTGTTTTCTCTCTCTAGTGATTGAATGCATACCTTCCCCAAGAGGGAGACTTGATGGAAGCCAAAGAGTTTGGCACTTCATTCTTGCTCTTTAGTCATCTCAGATAAGCACCAATGCAGAGCTTACTCTAGAGCTGTGAGGTGCCCTCGTGAAGCTTCAGGATAGATGTTACTTCAATGAGAATATCTTCCATTTCTTAATATGTAAAATATAAACATTAAACCAGAAATCTCTCTCTTTTTCTCTCTGTTAATTATGTTTTAGTTATTATTTTTCAGGTAAGTAAAGAGAGAAGCAATTTCCATTTTATATTTTATGTTGACCTTTAGTAATTGTTTTGGCAAGTTTAATTTTTTTGGCAATGTTTAATTGTAGGGAAAAAAAACCAAAACCACCCAGAAGATATCTTTCACTATCTAGCAACTGCATTTAGCAGCGCTCATACGTTTGTCATTGCCAGTATATATTTCATCAGGAAACCACATGAGATGAATTAGATTTCCTGTTCAGCTTACAGAGCAGCAGAAGGCATCTAGCCAGTGCAGAGTTGTTATCCACTATTACAAGATACATAACTCTGACTTTACAACTCTTTAGTAGTTCCTCATGTGAAGACTAACATGAACAGGCTGCATGATGTCAGATTGGTTCTGTCCACTTCTGTGAGCTGCTTACTTCAATGTACAATAAATTTGCTGTCTAGGAAAGCTGCCTTTCATGCCAGGCAACGGTGTCTGTGCTCTAAAATATAAATTTCAATATACAGCTATAAATGAAGGTATTCTAAGGCTTATGGAGAGCTGTTCATGGCCACATTCTTCTGCTAAGAAGAAAAACTTGAACTGTGCAATATCTTAGCAACAGCTTCTTTGAGCACCACGTAATTCCAAGGAGCATCCAAAAGCAGCTCCCTTTTTCTTCCTTACATAATAACTGAAAATTGAAGAAAAGAAAATAATTTTTTTATGATTTAGAATGTGACTTTTAACACTTTGGAAAGGAGTCTTGGCAATCTACATGAAGCTCTTTACAACAAAGACATCACTTATATTTCCATCATCACCAAAAACAAAGTAAACAGAAAGCCACTAAAGAAACCATAAAAGTATGACCAATGTAAAATGGCATTTCTTCACTGTTTTTCTGATATTTTTTCCTTATAAGAGAAGAAGGAACAAATTGCAGTAATCACCTCCCACAACTCATAGCATCAAATATGTGTATTTACAAGGCCAACACCAAATAGGTGCTTTCCTCCAGAGAGGTTTAAATTTCACTAACAGTCAGTTACAATTGAAAGATTACAACTATTTGGTGGAAGAGGGGTGGTTTGGGCTTTTGTTGGTTTTTTAAATTATTATCTGGAGTGCTATCTGTGGCAGAAGAACTGTTCAGTTGTGTGACAAAGCTCACCTGCACACCCACAAAGATGCTCAGAGAGAGAGAGGAAGGACAGGGAACCCCAAATTATACCCTGCTGGGCTACCCTCAGATCCATCGCAGAAGCCATCAGACCACTGAGGACCAATCTCCACAAATCCAGAGGAGTACAGGGAAGGCAGAGTAGCAGGCAGGAACCTAGAATCATACAATCAAAGAACCATTTACACGTGAAAGGACCTGTAAAATCATTGAGTCCAATTGTTAATCCAGCACTGACAAGCCCACCACTAAACCATGTCATTAAGTGTCACATCTACACATCTTTTAAATACCTTCACAGATGGTGATCCACCACTTCCTTGGGCAGCCTGTTTAAAGCCTTGGCAACCCTTTCAGCAAAGAATTTTTTCTTCATATTCAATCCAAACCTTCCCTGGTGTAACTTGAGGCCTTTTCTTCATGTCTTATCTCAGATTAGCTGGGAAAAGAGGCTGAACTCCACCTAGCTACAGCCTCCTCTCAGGCAGCTGTAGAGAGCAGTAAGGTTCCTCCTGAGCCTCCTTTTCTCCAGGATAAACAACCCCAGCTGCCACAGGGGACATGCACTCCAGACCCTTCCCCAGCTCTGCTGCCCTTCTCTGGACACTCTCCAGTACCTCAGTGTCTTTCTTGTAGTGAGGGGTCCAAAACTGAACACAGGGTTCAAGGTGTGGCCTCACCAGTGCCAAGTATGAGGGGACAATCACTGCCCTGGTCCCGCTGGCCACAGAACAACCTGAACCAAGGACTACCAAGAAACAAACACTTTATTCAGGCCCCTACCTGGACTGTCCCAGAAGGGACCCAGTGTCCAGGTGGAAAAGCCATCATGACAAGGTGCTGCAAGCAAGCAGCTCTCTAGATCCCCTTTCAGTCCAAGCAAAGGGGGTGGGATACATCATTCAATGCAGGAGAAAAGCATTTTCAAGTTGTACAGGATTTACTATATAATGTTTAGGGGAGGATCCAGAGGCAGGAAAAGGGAGATGTTTAGGTGATTTGGGGAGGAGCAAGAGCGGGAAAATTGAGGGGTAAGGGGATAAACATGACCAGTTGTGTGTAAATACAGTATATTTCAATATTTCTATGTCTTACTATCTCTATTCTTCTTTTGTTCACATTTTACTTCTTTTCGCCACTGACTTATTTCAAATAAGCAATTTGGCAACCAGTAATTTATTATAATGTAGTTTGGATAGAGAAAATTAGTAAGTATCTAACTAGCTTCTTCTAATTAGCACCAGCAATATTTAGAAGGAAAAGTCTCTTAAAGCTACAAGGAATACTAATAAAGTAGTTATACAACTTTTCTTCTGAATAGTTATTTTACTTTATTTTCTCTCTTGAAAATTTTGTCTTTTAAAGTGTTTACATAATTTTCCCCTTTTGAAGCAAGTGTCAAATATTAACATCAAGAACAGAGACATGATGTTTATGTTCACACAGTATGTAAATATTTACCTCAGATATTTTCTGTGAAATAGTCCTAGAATTAAAACATTTATAACACTGCATTGCCATCACTGTTTCCAAGAATTCTTGAACAACGGGTAGTCTGAATAGGGGAGAATAAACTATCATCTTCAGAAACGAAAAATCAAAAAATCAGCAGTCAACATCATTTCAACATCAAGAACAATACTCTAATAAATTATTAAATTAACACTTTTAAAGCACCTGGAGGGTCAGTGAAAAACAAACAGGCAGAAAAGATTTGTTGCAAAAAAAAGTTTGATAAACTGTTGTGTTTTCTTTCTTTAACATATTATCTGGCTTGTAGCAAAAAAGGCAGTAGAAGAGATGTGTATTGACTTATGGGAATCTTTGGGCACTACCTTACTTGACATTCTCATTAACAGGGTATAGAAACATTTTGTTCTGGGCTAATTTGCTGCACACAATATGTGCATAATTGCTTGCAGAAAATACTCCTAGACTTATTTATATTTTGTTTTCAAATAAAAAGAATATATAATATAGAATTCTGCCAGGATCTGGCTAAAATCTGATCCAGTGCAAAATTTTCACACGAGTTTGTTGATGGAATGGGGAGGACACTCAAAAAAATCCAAAGAGAAGGGGTGCAAGGGAGCTGCAAGATTAGAATTCAAAATTACTTTGATGAATGGGAGAAGTGGTCTGTAATCAATAAGATGAAACTCAATAAATACAAGGACCATATTGAGGCTAGAAGAAAATCAAATGCATAAATACAAAATTGAGAGCACTAACAGCTCTGTAGAAAGAGACCTGGCTGTTAGAATAAACCACATATTGAATAGAATCAATGATACCACAATGATGGAAAAACAGAAAAAGTCATCCTGGGACATTCTAATAGACATGTCATATGTGAGGCAGAATTAGTAATTGTTTTTCTTAACTCACCTTTCAGAAGCCTCTGTTTGGGGTAGTACATACAATAGTACAATAGTACTATAATAGTATCATACAATAGTACATAAAGAAGAGTACTTTAAAAATGGTTTAAAATATGGAAAATTATTGAAAAGAGGAGACGTAATATTTGCCCTAAAAAATAAAGGCTGATGGCAGGAGTGGAGGTGATATCTCAACCTTCCAATATGTAAAAAATTCTGAAAAGCAGGGATCTCTCTTCATGATGGTGCTTCATGACACGAAGACATGGCAGAACCTTGCTGGCTTTAATCGCAGCTGGAAAGGTTTAGGATAAAACACAAAAAGCTTCTGACTCCAAGGATAGCTACAGACAGAAATAGGTTACCCAAAAACTGAGGTATAATCTCCACCATTCAACTTTCTAAGAAGAGGTTAGAAAAATACTCATCAGAGTTTCTCCACTCCTTGGAGGAAGAGGCAAACAAGTGGATCCTGCTGAATTTTCATTCTTGCTACTTTTGTTAGATTTTCAAAGCAACAGAAAGTTGTAACTTAAATTAGCTATTTTTTTAGCACTAAATATTTTCATGACAGTGTCTGACAGTGACTTGCCATTCAGAAATTCATGCTATGGTGGTCTGCTGGTTTTAAACAGTAACATCTGCAGAGGTTAGACCTCTTGCTGACTTTGATCCATTCTCTCAAGACAGCTTAATGCATCTCTTGATGCCTGCAGGTCTTTGATTCCAAATATTTATCTTCTTTCAGATTTATTTCTGACCACTTGAATTTTACATTTCCTCACAGAACCTCTCTGACACATTAATCAGCTACAGAATTCAGATGACACTGTTCTTGATGCTTTCCCCTGGCATCATGGAGGCTGCTTTTAACTATTTAGACGCTTATTTATTACTCAAATAAACTATCTAATGCAGTATGTTTCTTCTTTTAATCATTATACTATAATGTAGTTAAATATTTACCAGGTTGATTTTAAGGATTTTATTTTCTAAAATACTTTGCCTTTGATTTCATGGTTTTATGCCTGTGGACACCCATTCTACAGCTAAGATTACTACACTAATCTTCACTATCTTGCAGCTACTGTGACAGAGAGAGTCAGCTATAATTACTTCTTAAATCAGATCTCATTTGTTACTTAGGACTAAATCTCCTGCACACCAGCAAAGCCACCTACTGCTTAAAGCAGTCCTTTGTGGTAACAAGAATTTGCTACTCTTAGCTATATCCTTCAGTAGTATTTGAGCCATTAATCCCGGGTACTTGAAATTATCTATTACTACAAGTTTACTTCTATCTTTTGCAAGGGTTATTCTTCTACAATAAAATGCACTGAGCTTGGAGCGAGGTAAAAATTGAGCCCATGGCTCATGTCCCCAGTTCCCTCTCCTCAGACATTTCATGAAAGTAAAACTGTATCCTATTGAAGAGTCAAGATTAGAAAATATATTTGAGGCTCTGGACAGTGCTTGTTTCAACTGTTTTCTTTTGTATTAGAGTCCAAGGAGAAAAAAATTCTCCCCTCCATCTGCTGTAACTGTAGACTTGAATTTCCAGGTTTCATTTACTTTCTCAAACAAGAACTGACACTGTAATTGACATGTTCCTCATGCAGCTTTCATCTACATTTATTAATACAAGACCTGTGCAGAATTGGGTCACTGGAACCACATACAACATTTGGATTACAAATTGCAAATAACACAGAACATAGGGTGTCCTGCTTATGCCTGCATGTATTACAGGCATGTAACAGAGTATCCTGGTTGAACTTCATCCCACTTTCCCATCCTCTGATACTTTGTAAACTGCCAGCCTGGTTTCACTGCAAGGAGTAGGTGAGAGAGGTCATGAGTCCATGAGTAGGACTCAATGATCCTGATGGGTCCCTTCTAACTCAGAATATTCTCTGATTCTGTTTTTGAACTGTAAAAGTTGAACAACTTTAAACAAGTAATATAAAATGCCCTGGACCTATCACCTCACCTGCCATCACAGTGTCTCCATTTTTGGAAGATGAACTGAGCAAAAAACATGTATGTGGGCAGAGCAGCAATGCTTTCGGTGGCAGCACAGATGCAGGCAGACTTCCTGAGCCAGAAGAGTTTCCTGCACACAATGGGCTACATAAAATGAGACTGCAAAGTTGGTTACATCAGACATGACTTTCTGTGCAGTCATATATTGTCAATGATGACAAAGACAGGATCCTTTTGAGCATCACATCTGGCTCTATGAGAAGAGTTCTGCAAATGCAGGTGGGACAGATCAGCAGCAAAAAGAGATTCCTAGAATGAGAAGTACAGTATTAATGACAAATTCAGCCCTTTTTGGGTGAGAAGACTAGTGTGTGAGCATGTTGTTGAGCAAGTAGAGGAAATAACTAGTCATGCAGACACCCAAAGCACAGTTCCCCTATCTCAGTGCCCTGGCAGCATTTTGTGACTGAAAATCAACAGCAAGCAAGGTTACTTAGGAAATTAAAACAACCATTTTGATAGGAAGTGTTAGTAGACTTGGACACATCTTCAGCTGCACCTGATGGAGTCACTGATGGGGAAAACATTCTCTCCACTATCCTGGTTGCTGCTGAGATTTTTTTTTTCCTAGTAGCTGGTACAGTACTGTGGGGTTTGCATTTAGTATGAGAATAATGTTGATAACACACTGATCTTTTAGGTGCTGCTAAGAAATAATTACTCTAAATCAAGGATTTCCCAGTTTCCCAAGTTTTGCTAGTGAACAGGTACACAAGAAGCCAGAAAGGAGCATAGCCAGCACAGCTTACCCAAACTAGACACAAGGATATTCCATACCACAGAATACCATGCCCAGCACATAAATGGGTGGAGTTGACAGGAGGAGACAATTGCTGCTCAGGCTTGGACTGAATGTTGGTTAACAGGTGAGCAATTGTATTGTGCATCATTTGTCTTTCCTGGGTTTTATTTTTATTTCTCTCTCTCTCTCTTTGTTGTCAACCTTTTAATTATTACTATTATTATTATTATTTTATGTTTGATGTTCAGCGTTTTACGTTTTATTTTAATTATTATGCTGTTCTTATGTAAACCCAGAAGTTTCTCCTCCCCATCCCACCAGGGCAGGGGGGCCAGTGAGCGAGTAGCTGAGTGTTACTTACTTGCTGGCTGGGGTCAAACCACCACATCCATGAGTTCAGATCTCCAGGCTCTAGATCAAAAGGAAGGAGTCACTGTGTTGCAAGCTTTTGTAACAACCATGGAAGACAAAGCTAGGGTTGGTGATACATGGAGATGCATGGTATCTGCACATCCCGCAGCTCTCCCCTGGCCACGCTGACACAAGAATGATCCCTCAAGCTCCCAACACACTGAGATCAACAGACTGACCCATCAGGGCCACTGTGCCTTCACCCTCATAGTCAGGCTCATGAGCTCATCCATTGGCAATCTTCACTAAGGCCTTTTCAGTTACTGATTCAATTACTTTCAAGTGGTCACTGGCTAGGTGTACTTGTTTACCTCAAAGAAAAGTCCCTGATTTTTTGTCAGATTTTATTCTACACGTAGCTTTCCCACATTTTTTTTACATATTTAAGAGTATCTATTAACTACTTTTAAGTGGTCACTGTCAAGTTGTGTACTTGTTTACCTCAAAGAAAAGTCCCTGATTTTCTGTCAGATTTTATTCTACACATAGCTTTCCCACTTTTTTTTACATATTTAAGAGTATCTATCTCCTCACCAGAAGGAACTACATCTCAAGGTTTTTTCTTCCCTGCTTAATCTGGGATTGATGATGGAAGGGTATGTCACACACAGCCAACAGGGGCTCTCTGGCTTGGGGGAAAGGAGAAGGCAAAATGTCTGCAGAGAATTACACTTGACAGAAGCTTGGGATAGGAGGAGAGAAGCCAAAAATACTTCATTGCAATGACAAGTAGAATCAAGTAACTCCCTGAGTTCAAACATACTTCAGGCAAGACTTGATTTTAGTTTTCAGACTTGTGATAGATTTGGCATAGAAAAGAATACAGAAGACAATTATCACTCCTTTAAGGTATGCAGATTATCTCTGTGCTAGATGACATGATCCTGGGTGTTGGAAAAACACATTTTTTACCTGGTAGGGGAAGCTTCTCAGTGAATGTCCTGAAGTCAATTCTCACACTGTGTCCTTGGATATGCTGAAGTCCTGGATTGCAGCTGTCACCTGTTACTGTGACAAGAAACGAAGTCTGATGTCTTGAGTAATGTCAGGTAGACTTCACTTTCCTTCCTAAGCTAAAAACTCTCTTTCACAATGTCTGATACAATTTATCCAATAGTCAGAGCTAATATGGTAGCAGGGTGCAGAGTGCATGGGTCCTCTCTAGAGCCACATAGATCCTGTTCAGAATAAGTGTTTGATTCAGTGCCTGAGACATACCTGCTTCCTCAGCAGCTGTAACACAGTAATGACATGACAATATCCTAGGAGAACGTCAGGTGAGTGAGAAGCAGGTACAATTGAATGCAGTACAAGGGAAACTTTGTGTTTCAGGCTTGGAGAAGTTAGGGCCATGGCAATCAGAACTGAAGCATTCATATTTCCTCCTTGTCTTCCTGAAGGAAAGATTCTTAATCCAGTCCTGTGCTGTCTGAGGTTCCCCAGGCTGATGCATTTGCAAAGACAGGATGCTACAAAAGAAATCATTGCTCAAGTTCCCATGGTGCTGTCAATATATATTTTCCACAGAATCCAAGTAGGTCAAACACCTCTTGCTTGGTTCACTTGGGATCATGTGGAACAATGCCGAAGGGGCTTGCTTGCCAAGTGCATGATTTCCACTGTGGCTCTGGTCCAGGCTCTGTCTGATCAGTAACACTATGCCATCACCAAATTCTTCAAAGCTGCTGTTGATGGAGTTGAGACAGCTTACAAGAAAACCACCAGAAGCATAACAGTAAATATGCACCCAAACCTGTATATAGTTCTTGGGAAACATTTGAATTCCATGGCAAAGCAGCACCAAGAGCACAAAGGGAGCATGAAAGCACTGGCAAAAGAGCCTTTGGGCTCTCAAATAAGCTTCATTCAGAAATATGGTTATGTGATACTTGATCTTACACAATCCTGGCAGACAAAAATTACTCCTTCATATGTTTATATAAATATTCTCACCACCACCTCCAGCTTCAGTCAAACAGTGTGGTCTTATAGTAGTTCAGCACCTTGTGTCTAAGGGCTGCAGCACTTTTAATCTAATGGAAGCTCCCCTACAACTGGAATTACAGTTTTGTGAAGCCACCATGTCATTACTGTCTCTGCTGTTTGCAGCTGCCGGCCTCTCATCTCTCTCTGTCCAAACACAACCTATGTAAGTGCTGGCAGAGAAGGGAACCAATGAAACCAGAGCATGCAGACAGCTGTCTTTCCCTCCCCCTTCACGCCCCCTCTTTTTTTTTTCCCTTTGTAAAGATATTTGATGTTGTTCTGTTCAGCATTACAAGCCCCACTGTGCTCTAAAGTCATGCCTAAATAGGTTCAAAAATATCAGTCAGTGTGTTAGGTGAAAAATCAATGAACGCTAAAGTCAGCTTAAAGAGCAAGCCCGAAGTGATAAAGAAGAGAGTTTGGGAGCTTAAAAAGGGGGAGAAAAAAAGAAAAAAAAAACAACATGTGGGGATTTGGGGTGAGAGAATATTTTTGAGGCGGAGAAATGGGTGGCTATTAGAACAAGGAAAGAAAGTAGCAAAAAATAATGGGAAAAGCAAGACCCAGGGAATTAAATTCACACAGAAAAATGTTGTAGAAAATAAAGAAAATTAAAAGATTATGAAAACAGAAACAAAACATAGAAGAACTGACAAACAAGAGAGACAGAAAAACTGCACATATGAACAGAGAGGAAGGATAATAAAGTATCAAAAACAAGGAGCTAAGCTCTTTGTAGTTAAAATATATACACACTGTGAGAGACACAAAGCAATAAAGACTCAGCATTAAGTGGATTTTCTTAGTTTGGGCTGTTGTGCAAACCAGCCACCCTCATGTGATACTATGCCTGAGCTACATCTTGCCAGGAACCTCATATTTCAGTGGGTCTCTGCTCACCCACACATTTCCATGTTGTGCTCTTTTCCTGGGTGACAACACACTTCTAAAGTTCTGAGCCTGAAGAAAGTGGTAATGAAAGCCTTTCGCTTATTTTTTTCCTGTTTCTGATGTTTTACTTTCATAGATCCCCATTAGCAGTTGGAACTCCTGTGCCAACAGACGTACATCCTCAGACCTGATCTTTCTTTCATATAATGCAACAGGTGACTACTGCTGACTTCAATCAAAGCCCACAGAGAACACCCATGTCAGGGTGCAAAGGGAAGGTTCATGTGGGAACAATGCTGAAAGGGGCAGACTCAGAAACCTTAAGCTGGCAGAAAGAATTTGAGCAAGAGTGACATTTGGAATTTGGGAAAGAGTAGGTGGTATAGGAGTAACTATGGATGGTAAAAATAAAAAATGAAAATCACGGTGCCCCTACTGAAACCACCTACACCACCACCACCATATTTTATCTGTCACTTCAATTGAGATGGAATTTACTCTTGCACCCTAGAGCAAATTTTTCAAAAGCACTGTACCTACAGCCTCAGATGGAAATCCAGTAAAAGTTTAAAAGATATACAGGACTTAAAACCTCCGTCTCTCACAAAAAAAAAAAAAAAAAAAAAAAAAGGAGCGTGACCTGGATAGCACATTTGCCTGTTCTTCATACATCCCCTCCTTCAGGAGGTGCCCCATACTCTGCTTGCCAGACCTGAGCGCACAGGAAAGCTCTGGTGCTCTGAACAGCCTGACCATACACTCCCACGCACTGTCCAGGGGCTGGAGCTCTCATGGAGCTCAGCCCTGGCCCTGTGCTGGAGGTGGCCCAGTCTCCTGCTCATCTGATGACCACTGGATCACCAGCAGGTCCTGTCACTACCTCAGACTTGCTTGGATGTGAAGGTGGTGCCCTGAACAGGAGGGCACTGCCCTGCCTTGGCAGTGGACTCTCCAAGGAGGAAGCCCTAGTCTTGCTGCTCCTTGGCACTGACTGGTCTGTAAACTGTGAGCTACTACCACTTGCTTGTCTGAACGCAAATAATTCAGCATTTGTGGGATCATGATCCCTTCCCAACTGTTGTTGCTGTGAAACAAAAAGAAAAATTGTCACAAAGATAGAGCAGGAATTCAAGCAGTTTGGGGGAAATTATAGATGAAAGAAAAAAGTTTTAATTACATTTTTTAAAAGCACGATAGTGGGATGTCCTCAGAATCCTAGCTCACAAAAACTGCACTGGACAGTTTGGGGGAGGAAGAAAGTGGAAATATATTTACACCGTAGAAAAGAAAGAAGAAGCAATCTTAATTATGTTATGTGTGATATTCTGTGTATCTTTCTTTGGTATGTTGTTAAGAAATGGGCCAATTTTAGTAATGTAGTTTTAAATTTTCACTACTACAGTGGGTAAAACTTGCAAAAGTATGGAGCAATGCATAAAACCACACCACACTGACTGACACACAAGAAAATTGTCTCTTTAGAAAATAGAAACCTTCAGAACTACAGAATTGTGATGGAGTTCAGAAAACTACTCTGTCTAACCACTGAGGTGGAATCAAATACTCCCAGAGCAGCCTGGTTCATGCACATCCTCACTTCCCAAAAACTTCCTGTGAAGGAAGTACCTTTGGCCCAACAGCTGGTCTGTTCTGGTGTCTCGCCACTACAATACAACATAACAGAGCAGAGATTCAGAGCATGGCTAGGTTATGTTCACAGGGACAAACATCATTCATTCACTGCCATGACAGTGTAACACTTGAGTTGGATTCAATGATCCTTGTCCGTCCCTCCAACCCAAACTATTCTGTCCTGTGATTTTCTACTTGTGACCTGTGTTTTCTGTCTGTACAATGTCTGGAAACAGCCTGTATCATACTTATGTCTACCACTTTCTTACTCTACAATGGTATTTCTACATTTCCTCTCTTCCAAAGGGTTTGTTGGAGGTCTGGAGTAGGGATTGAGGGAAGGGTGGCCTCCTCCCTTTGAAGGATGAAACTGTTGAACAGCTGGTAAAAGAACCGCTTTGGTACTTTCATCTTTGATTTATCACAGAATCATAGAATGGCCTGCATAGGGAGAGAACTTAAAGATCATCTAGTTCCACCCCTTCTGCCATGTGACACTCATTCCACTAGGTCAGGTTGCTCAGAACTCTGTCCAACCTAGCCTTGAACACTTCCAGGGATGGAGCATTCACAACTCCTCTGGGCAACCACTTCCAGTGCCTCACCCCCTTCACAAAAAAAGATTTTTTTTTCCTAGTATCTAATCTAAACCTATTCTCAGACTGAAGCTGTACCCCCTTTGTCCTGTCACTACAAATAGTCTCTTTCCATTTTTCATGTCGACTCCCTTTGGGTACTGGAAGGCTGAAAGAAGGTTAACCCTTAAACCTTTCCTTTTCCAGGCTGAAAAAATCCAAATCTCTCAGCTTTCCCTTGTAGGAGAGGTGCTCAGTGCCACTAATCATCACAGAGGCTGGTGATTTTGCCCTTGACAAACAAATTAGGCATTCAGTATAGAAAATTTGAACGGACAAAATTTGCACAGATGCACCAATTTTTTTCCAAATCTGAATAAGGCTAAGTAAGATTTTTCCAAATCTGAGTAAGGCTCCACAGCTTTGCCATGGAGGCGGTTATTGTAGATCTACCACAGCTGCCACGACCGCTTCGCCTCGCCCAGCTATCGCTCCAAGCCAGTCAGCCTGAGCGGGGCCGAAGCCGCAGAGAACAGCAGCACGGGAATTAATCTGGTTTTAATCGAGCAGCACCCAGCCCAGCCCAGCCCAGCTCAGCGAGCCGGGGACCGACCGCCGCTTTGCGCCTCCGCAGCGAGGCCGAGCGCTGAGGGCCCGGCGCTGACCCGCCCCGAGCCGCGCCGGAGGCACCTGCCGGCCACCCCCGCCACGCATGCGCGATCGCCGCCAGAGCCAGCCCAGAACTACATATCCCGGCGTGCCGCGTGTGCCCAGCGCCGCGGCCGAGCCAATGGCGAGGGAGGAAGCAGTTCCCGCCTCCACGCAGCAGGTGTGGACGCAGTCCCCGAGCCCCCTCCCCCGCCCGCAGGCAGAGGGCTGGCGCGGGAGGCTGTTACAAAGGAGCGCGGCGGCGGCAGAGCGAACAGGCCCTGCCCGCCGGGTGGAAGCGGCGGTGGCGTCTCCCCGCCGCTCCCCGCGCAGCCGGGGCAGCGGGCGCGGGGCCCGCGCCTCAGGGGAAGCGGCGGCTCGGGGGCTTCCCGCGCGCTGTCAGTTACGAGCGCGAGCGCCTCGGCGGCCACGCCCCCTCCCGCGCGGCGCGGCGCGGACGGGCAGAGGACCGGGAGGAGGAGGAGGAGGAGGCCGAGGGCCCTGGGCCGCGGCCCGCCCCCGGCCCGCCCCCTGTGCCCGCGGCGTGGGGAGCCGGGCTGAGGCGGAGCGGGGCGACCGAGGGGCCGGCGGCTGGGCTCGGTTTCCTGCTCAGTGGGCGTCGTTGGGGCCCCGGCGGGCCCCGCCCCCGTGCCGCCCACCCCGGGCCCCAGCTGTCACTCAAGGCGGCGGGCTGAGGCCGGCGGCAGCGGCGGGCGGAGAGAGAGGCAGCTACGCCACAGCCCAGCGGCGGCCATTCGTGGAAAAATAGGCCGTCCCGCTCCTCCCAGCTCCGGCTGCGACCGGCCTTCTCCCCGCTACCCCCACCCCACCCTCCGCCTCCTCCTCCTCCTTCTCCTCCCCCCTAGAGCGGCGCCTCAGCGGGGCATTAATGCGGGATGAGCGGTATGTAACCCCCTCCCTCTCTCCCTCCTGTGCACACCCCTCCCTCCCTCCGCTCCTCCCTCCACCCTTCATCCCCCCTGTATCCCGCCCTCCCGGGTTCCCCCTTTTCTTCCCTCTGTTCTCCCCCTTCTTACCCCGCTCTTCTCTCGCTGCCCCTCCGCCCATCCGTGCTGCTTCCTCTATGCCCCCTTTCTTCTCCTCTCCTGCCTGCCCCTCCGGTTGCCTCCTCCGTACCTCCCTCCTCCATTCCCCCTTTCTTCGCTAACCCTCCCTCCTGTGCACATCCTTCCCTCCTTCATTCCTCTTTTCCTCCCTCTTTCCCTCCCATGCACAACCCTCCTCCTGCCCCCTAAAGCATCGGCGGCCACTCAGTGGCCGTCGATGCTTTAGGGGGCAGGAGGAGGAGGAGGGTTGTGGGTGGTTTTTTCCTGCTGTCTCTGGGAGAGGAAACCAAACCTCCCCTTTCTGGGTGTTAACTCTCCAGCCCCCATGGGTTGGGTTTCAAACCACGTTTCTTAGGACTCGTTCTTTTGTAATAATGATTTGTACTGTTGTTTTTATGAAGAGGCAAAAGCGACAAGCTGGGAACCGAAAAGGATATGCTTGTAGGTTTTGTTATTGTATAAATGAAGGTGAATAATTAACCTGTTACACTTGATATTTTTGCAGATCAAAAGAAGGAAGAAACTATGCCCACAGAGGGAGAGAAATCTCCCGAGGCAGAGAATAACAACAATAATAATAAAAAAGGGAAAACTGGAGGCTCACAGGTAAAGAACCCTCACCCGAATAGGGAAGTGCCCAAACTATTAGCATTTAAAATGAAATGTTCAGCTAACAGCATTTCCTGCTCAGGGCATCTTTCTTTGGGTTGGATGAAACACAGTTGGTTGGGTGCAGTGTTTTTACTGCCTGGACATGTTTGTTTGGTTGCATTTTGCAGTGATCAGCTGCTTTCCATGTAATAGAAGCATTTTTAATTTTTTTCCTTTATTTTGAGGGGGGAAAAAAATCTGAATTGATGACACAGTTGAGGTCTTGGCTGTCACATGATCATTGATAATTAGAGACTTTTAAGAGCTCTATGTTTAAAGATTATTTACAGCAATTCATACTTCCTTATTCAGAGCTGTATCATTGGTCTCTGCAGAAGCACCTTGTTTTGGTTTTTTTTGGCTTCCTCCACCTTAAGGTGCAAACCCTAATGCTGATTTCAGATGCTCCATACTTGCACTCGTGTCCTGAATCCTTTCTGTGTTCTCTTTTTATGGATAGGATTCTCAGCCTTCACCTCTCGCTTTGCTAGCAGCCACTTGCAGCAAAATAGGAACTCCTGGTGAGAATCAAGGAACTGGACAGCAGCAGATTATTATAGACCCAAATCAAGGTTTGGTGCAGCTTCAGAATCAGCCTCAGCAGTTGGAATTGGTAACAACTCAGCTAGCTGGAAACGCTTGGCAACTGGTTGCCGCTGCTCCTTCTGCTTCAAAAGACAATAATGTTGCTCAGCAAGGATCTTCTGTTGCCTCAAGTGCAGCAAGTCCCTCCAGCAGTAACAATGGAAGTGCATCTCCTTCAAAAACCAAATCAGGCAACTCTTCTACAACGACCCCTGGACAATTCCAAGTCATTCAAGTACAGAATCCAAGCGGTAGCGTCCAGTACCAAGTGATTCCACAGATTCAGACGACGGAAGGTCAAATCAATCCATCCAACGCTACTGGTCTACAAGATATACAGGGTCAAATTCAGCTTATTCCTGCAGGGAATAATCAAGCTATCCTCACAACTGCAAACAGGACAGCTTCGGGAAATGTTATTGCTCAAAACCTAGCAAATCAGACAGTTCCAGTCCAAATTAGGCCCGGTGTTTCCATACCGCTGCAACTGCAAACTATTCCTGGTACTCAGGCGCAAGTTGTAACAACGCTGCCTATAAACATTGGTGGGGTAACCCTGGCTTTGCCTGTGATTAACAACGTTGCCACTGGAGGAAGTTCCGGGCAAGTTGGCCAGTCTACGGAGAGTGGAGTTTCCAATGGAAATCAGCTGGCATCTACACCTGTCACTTCTGCCTCTGGTAGTACCATGCCAGAGTCTCCTTCCTCATCTTCCACCGCTACAACCACTGCCTCAACGTCTCTGACTAGCAGTGACACACTGGTAAGCTCTGCAGAAACAGGCCAATACACAAGCACACCAGGCAGCAGCTCAGAGCAGGCGTCTGAAGAACCTCAAACAACTGCTACAGACTCCGAAGCCCAGAGCTCCAGTCAGCTTCAGTCCAATGGACTACAGAACGTCCAGGATCAGTCAGGTTCCCTTCAACAGGTCCAGATCGTAGGTCAGCCTATTCTGCAGCAGATACAGATCCAGCAGCCTCAACAGCAGATTATTCAGGCCATTCCTCCGCAGTCATTTCAGCTCCAGTCAGGGCAGACTATACAGACCATCCAGCAGCAGCCTTTGCAGAATGTTCAGCTGCAGGCAGTGAGCCCAACTCAGGTGCTCATCAGGGCTCCAACTTTAACACCATCAGGACAGATCAGCTGGCAAACTGTGCAGGTTCAGAATCTGCAAAGCCTTTCCAATCTGCAAGTTCAAAATGCTGGGTTACCCCAACAACTAACCATTACTCCTGTGTCTTCAAGTGGTGGCACAACCATTGCCCAGATTGCTCCGGTGGCTGTTGCTGGTACCCCCATCACTCTGAATGCTGCCCAGCTTGCTTCAGTACCTAATCTTCAAACTGTAAGTGTTGCCAACCTGAGTGCTGCAGGTGTTCAAGTTCAAGGAGTTCCTGTTACCATTACCAGCGTTGCGGGTGAGTGCTCTGACAAAGTTTTTGAATTTTCCTTGTTTGTATGGTTTTGCTCTGTTTGTGGTGGTTGTTTGTGGCTTTGTTTTGGTTTGTTGGATTTTTTTTTTCCTATTACAAGAATACCAGATGATTTTAGATTAGCACTCTTTCTTCAGAATCTTCTGTAATGAACATTAAACCCTTAACTGCAAGGAAATATCTTACACTTATCACTAAAATTCAGATTTTAAAATAGCTGACATTTTTTGCTAAACATTGAATTAATATTACCAGTGGTGTCAGTTGAAATTGAACTGTTTGTATTTGATAAACTATACTTAAATATTTCTGTCCTCTGTCTTACTAAAGACTTGTAGGCTCCAGAAGAAAACACGAGACTTTGTTGTTAGAGCTTTGATATGTTTAAAAGACAGCACAAAAAAGCTTTTTCCAACCGGGCAGTATTCCTAATCTTCTTTTGGGGATGTAGAATGAGAAGTGGCAATATGTGATACCTTGTGTATTGTATTGTGTACAATATGGGATACCTTGTGTCCTGGCATGCATTCATATGGAACTACTCATTGCATTCTGCACTAGCTCATAAAGTTGTTCCCTTAAAAGTTTGAGCTCTGCAAAGAGATTGAGTGGAATAAGGTGTGCTTGCACATAATTTCTGTGGCTTGCTTTAAAATAAAAAGATAAAGCCAACTGGTGACTGTACTTCAGTATTTGCTGCTGAACTTTCAATATGTATTATGAAATGCCTGTTTGGTTATGCTGGTCTAGTAGTTGGGAAAGGAGCTATTAAAAGGTTCTAGGCTGGATAACTGAGCTTAGTTTTACAGTAAACTCTGTGCAAGGTCTCAGCAGTGTCCCACAAGGACACCTCTTTATGTAAAATTTGCTGACTTTTAATGTTTCAGATAAAACTTGATTTAGGCAGGAGTTATCTTTGTCAGCTTGGTAACTACTTACCTAAGCTTGGGTTTATGTCATAGAAGTAAAAGTCTTCTATTGTAGTAGTTACAATAAACTCTTCTCAACAACAGCCTAACTATAGGCACAGTTTTAATATAAAACTGTTAGAAAAAACACATCATGTTTAACTGCTGTCAAGTCTGCA
This sequence comes from Passer montanus, assembly GCF_014805655.1. Taxonomy (NCBI): domain Eukaryota; kingdom Metazoa; phylum Chordata; class Aves; order Passeriformes; family Passeridae; genus Passer; species Passer montanus. The sequence continues at coordinate 13,273,742 of NW_024356505.1, read as the reverse complement.
TAAGCAAACATTAGTATCATATTGACTCTTAAATGGTTTGGTTTTTATAATCATATGCTAAGATGACAAATGTTTAACCGGGCAAAAAATTGTTCTTTTGGATTGAAATGTTTTTGAGGGGACATAACTACTAACATAGTTTAGTAGTAAGAAATTTGCAGTTGGGAGTATTTTGTCTGCTATGGTACTTCTCAGCATGGAATGGCATGTTGAAATACTAAGAGTAAATTAGCGAGTAAGATGACACTAAAACTGGCTTGTTTAACGAGTGTAACACAAGCATTAATCTGGGCAACCAGAATTAAAATCTTGACCTTGTATTTAGCTGTAATGGTTCAAAGGGAAGTTTGGTTAGCTTTAGCTGAGCAGCTGCAGTCCTATTTACCTTGGAACACGTTTTTTCTTGATAGGAAGGTGCTGGTTGATGGTTTTCATAGACAGAAGTCTCTACTTTGATAGGGGACTCCATAGGAAGCTTACTTTGGGAACAGCCCAGATTTGGGGGTGCTGGAAAAACCTTTCTGCATGTAGGTTTCTTCTCTGCTTACTGATGGTGTACTACTATTCAGTACACACTAGCAGGTATTAGAGCAAGAGAGTCTGAATATCATCTTTGTTGGTTATATTCACCCTACCTGTGCTTGCATATGATGCCTTTTGGAAAATAAAGGGATTGAGGTTGGTAACTTGAGGATGAAAAAAGGGCAGTGAATCACAAGTATGGTCCTGGACAAGCCAAGCCTTAGTCATACAGTGTTTGTATGCTAACTAGACTACATTTTGTGACCATTGAATTCCTCTTCATTGTGCCCACTCTCTAACACCCTGCTCCCAGTAGGTCTCATGGCTATTTCCATAATTTTTTGGCAGCAGTGAATCATAGAAACACAGAATAGTTTGGATTGAAAGGGACCTTTAAAGGTCATGTAGTTCAACCCCTCTGCAATGATCAGGGACATCTTCAACTAGATCAAGTTGCTCAGAGTCCTGTTCAACCTAGCCTTGAATGTTTCCAGGGATGGGGCATCCACCACCTCTCTGGGCAATCTGTTCCAGTATTTTACCACCCTCATTGTAAAAAACCCTCTTTCTTATTAAGGCCATTCCCCACTGTCCTATTACTACGTGCCCCATTGTCCTATCACTACACTTGCAGAAAGTTCTTCTTCAAGTCTCTTTTAGCCCCTTTAGGTATTGGAAGGTGCTATAAGGTCTTCCCAGAGCCTTCTTTTCTTCAGACTGGACAACCCCATTTCTGTCAGCCTTTCCTCACAGAAGAGGTGCTCCACCCCTATAAGTATTCTGACTTTTTTTTCCTTTCCTTTGTCAATGAGGTACTATTTCTCCCCCAGGACTTGATGTTATGGAGAAAGAACAAGCTTTTGAATGCAAGAGATTAGTTGTAATTTCCTTCTCTTACTTATCTCTGCTTCTGTCCTATGAAACTTCCTGATTCTACACTCTGGGAATGGGAGACATGGTAGAATGGAAAGGAAAGGGAAGAACATGATGTGCAGTCCTTAATGCTGATATGTTAAGATTCCAAGGAAAGAATGGTTATGAAATAGAAAATTGCAAACATGCTAAAGTATAAACTTTGCTTGCCACCTTAATAGAATAAGCTGACTTGATCAGGGCTGTTAACTTCCTTGGGATTGCTGGTTTTAATTTGAAATGTTGTTGTTTTACTTTTTTTTTTTTTGTTATTCCCAGGCATCATTACAGGAAACCTTTTGAAAAACAAACAGCTCAGCTACCTCAGTATCTGCAGACTGGTATTTCTTTTCTGCAGTACCTGAGCTTGCCAGTGTGAAGTGTCTTGAAAATAAGCTGAACTCTCCACAAGTAGTCCATTTGCCACAAATGAGCAGTAGAAGTAGATGTTAGAAATGAGCTGTGTGGAGGATGTCCAGAAAATTTTAAGGAGAAGGCTGAGTGAAGAACTCATCCCATGCATTGATTCAGGTCCTCTAACATTGCTAGGGAAAAGAAGTTACGTTTTCCTTCAATCAAACCCCTTCAATCAAGACAGTTGAGTTTCTAGGAAAAAAACTTCTAAAATCACAATAAAAAAATCACAATAAATAACTCTTTTTGTATTTGTGTCATATTTCTGTTCCATTGACAGTGGTTTTCCTAGTTATTTCCACAGTGAGATATTTAAGCACTTTTTTTTTAGTTTTTCAGTAGTAAATGAAATAGTAAAGCAGGAAAATACTTATTTTAAAATTATAACAGAATTGTTGATTTATAGAAAATTTTGAGAAATGGGGGGGGGGTGTTGTGGTTTTTGTTGTTGGGTTTTTGTTGTTGTTGTTGTTTTGTTGAATAGATTCTAAATTCCAAAAGAGAAAAAATTCACATTGGGAAGAAAAACTTTAACATCTTCTGGTAAATACTATATTGTGGTCTATCTTTCATAACCTTTGTTCCTGAAAGTCTACTGTAAACCTAGCAAGATGTGTAAGTGTGTTTGGGGTTTCTTGTGTTTTTTCAGTTAAAAGTTCAAATACTGATCCTGGTAAGTACCATACTTAGGGTTATATGCTGCATGTGGTCAAAAATGCAGGGCAAAGCAGAGAAGTTCTCACAACCTTTCGCTTTCTGGCCTGAGGGAAAACTTCACTGTCAGTGATGAAAATTATTTTTTTACTGTGAGAGCTGCTGAATACTGACACAGGTTGCTGAGAGAAGTTGCAGACTCTCCATCTTGGGAAATATTCAGAAACTGTGTGGACGTGGTCCTGGACAGCTTTCTGTAGGTGGCCCTGCCTGAGCAGGGTGATGGAACCAGATGCTCTCCAGAGGTCCCTCAAAGTCTACACCAACCTGTGATTCCGTAGAATTTTATTAAGGTGTACAAAGTGTCAGTCAAAGGCATAATTAAGTGTACAGAAGGAAGTTTTAGTCTCATCCAGTTGTTTCTGAGTGTTAAAACCAGATCTTTAATGAGTTGTTTAATTAAGAGGAAGGCAAACAACAGGCTACATGAAAACCACTGTGGTTGCTTGAACATTCAGGGATCTACTAATACTTGCCTTGCTGTGAGATCAGTACATGTCTTAGCCTTTTACCAAGCTAGTTCTGCACTAAGTACTTCGTCTCTGCTGTCAGTTGTTGTTTTGCGCATGGAATAACCTGGAATGTTACAGGTGTTAACTTCCTGAATTTAGCCCATATGGTCTCAGGGAAAAGTAGATACTGCAGAATACCCTTACCTTTTTTCAAGGCTTCTGCTGTGAGAGTTGCAGGTGCAAGTTCAAAAGATTCCTGTCCCCAGCCCCTTTTTAAAATAAGGTAGATTTGTCTAGATGAGTTGATTGGCAGTGTAAGAGACTACTTGAAAGGACCTGCTTTTAGTACTAGTTGAGTCTAAGAAAAAGATACAGTGTGTAAAACTGTTTTCTTTTGGTAGGTGGAGTTGTTTTGGTTGGTTGGTTGGTTGGTTCATTTTGGTGTTTTTCTCTTGGTTTTGTGGGGGGGGGGTTGGTGGGTTTTTTTTTGGTGGGGTTTTCTGGTTGTGTTTTGTTTTTTTGTTTTTTTTCTTCTTCAGAAAAATTCCTTCTTTCTTTATGAGAAAAAAAGTAATAGATCAAACTTATATCTACATTAGTTAAACTTCTTAAAGTACTTTTGTTACATGATGATGGAGGTGTTTGCCCCATACAAAAGTGAATTAGATGATTTTGTTTTAAAATAGTGAAAAATATTATTTGTATTTTATGTATACTTGTTCCAAGATCACTTTTTTAAGCAAAAGTGATCAGATTCCATCACCTTGCAGCACAAGTTCAACCATTTTTCTTGTACATGAGTGGTGACATGGCCTGAATTATGGGGAATTTGGAGTTCATCCACCCAAAATAACCTGGAGCGATGACTTCTGTTCAGTGGAACAGGCTGTTGCCTGGCAATAGTAAAGCTGGAGAGTTTTAAATCTTTTGTAGGGGTGTGTGATGGGCTCCAAAATAGTTCTTAATGACAATGAAATCCAATGCCAAGTGTTCTTATTGGGATACTTAAAAATATATAATGAGTCTCACCATTCTGTTTCATACTCTGTAGTGTAATGTGAGCTACTGAGGCATTTCTCTCTTTGGCCAGATACTTTCACATCACTGTGACTAGTAGTTATGCAATTTGTCAGTACCTTGAGGTCTCCTGATTTCTTGTGCATTTTCCCACTTCTGCATCCAGCTTCAGCCTTTCTTCAAGGCTTTCTCTTCCCTTTCCCTCTTTATTAAATCCTCTTGTGTGACAGTCACTAGTTTTAGGACTTGCAGTTCAAAGACTCAATATATTGTTTAGACATGACTGTCATTCTGGGTCAAAGTTTGATGAGGACTTTGAAGCATTCTACCCAATTCTTTAAACATGGGGAAAAAAAAGGATTAAATTAACTCAGTGACTGGAAAAAAGGAAAATTCACACCAGCTTTTAAAAAGGTAATAAGTAGGCCCCTGAAAACTACTAAGCAGTCAGCCTCATCTCTGTGTCTGGTACGACCATGGAACACGCCTTCCGCCAGCTGTGTCCTGGCGAGTGGGTACAGAGGTGGTTAGAGACAGCCAACATGTCCCAAATGTACACCAAGCATGGCTTCACAGAGGGCAAATGGTGCCTGACTAATCCAGTGGCCTTCTGTGCCTGAGTGACTGTATTGGTAGGTAAAGGAAGAGCTACTGATAATCTACTCCATCTGCTGTGACTTTTTGTAAGGGTTTTGACATAGTCCCTTGCAGAAGTCTTGGAGAGATACAGATTTTATGGATGATAGTGAAGTGGCTGGATGGCCATATTCAGAGTTGCCATCAATGATTCAATCTCCAAATGTAGATCAGTAATCAATGATGTCCCTCAGGGGTCTGTACTGGGACCAGCACTGTCAGTATCTGCTAATGATGTTGTGGAATTCTGTGCACACTTGGCAAATTCACAGATGGCACCAAAATGAGTGGTGCAGTTGATGTGCTTGAGGGAAAGGATGACATCCAGAGGGGTCTTGGCAGGCTTGAGAAGTGGGCCAATATGAGCCTCATTGTACTTCAGCAAAGCTGAATGAAAGGTCTCCTACCTGTAATGGTGGAGTAGTCTCAGTATAGATTGTGTGATGAAGTAATGGATTTAGAGCAGCTCTGTGGTGAAAGACTTGGGGATATTAGATGAAAAACGAGATATGCACTGACAATGTACACTTGCAGCTCAGGAAGCCTATGATATCCTGGGCTACATAAAAACAAGCAAGGCCAGCAGTTCAAGGGATGTGATTCTCTCTCTGCCACTGTTGTGAGACCCCATCCATAGTAGCGTGCTGGGATCCCCACTAGAAGACAGACATGGATCTGTTACAGCTGGTCCAGAAGAGAGCCATGAAAATGATCAGAGAGCTGGAAAGCATCTTGTATGAAGATGGGCTGCAAGAGCTGGGGTTGTTCAGACGGGAAGAGAAAGCTCTGGGAGCCTTCCAGATATACAACAGGATTTTGTCAGAAAGACAGATTTTTTACCAAGACGTGTTGGCAGTAACAGCACAAGGGGCAGCAGTTTTAAGCTGAAAAAGGGTAGGTTTAGATGGGACATGAGGAAGAAATGCTTTACTCTGCAGGTGGTGAGACACTGGAACAGGTTTTCCAGAGAGGTTGTAGATGCCCCATCCCTGAAAGTGTTCAAGGTGAGGTTGGGTAAGTCTTTGGGCAACGTGAAGATGTCCCTGCCCATGGCAGGGGGAGGTCTTTGGGCAGCGTGATCTAGCTGAAGATGTCCCTGCCCATGGCAGGGGGATCAGAACTACATGATCTTTAAAGGTGCCTTGTCATCCAAAACCTTCTGATTCTACGAGTGTAAAAATCAAAAGTGTTTCTGACCCTGTCTCGTGCTGACTGCAGGTGATGCGTACAAAGTGCAGTGCTGAGATTCTCTTCTCTCATTCAGTCACCAGCAGATTCCTGAGCCAAAAGTGGGATTTTTTTTAAAGGAGTTGAACAGTTCTTGAGGGATTTTTTTCTGAATTTGTCTTTTCTGAGTACCTATTTTTTATGCATTTAATATTTTTCTGCAATATATTGTGTTTTAATTGTTGCATAAGATATGTTTTTATTTAAAGTTCTTAAGTTCCTCTATTATGAAAACTTAAAATACCTGATTCATCTTCATGCTATTCATAGTCTTCTATTACTCTCTATTACGTATGCTAGATTTTGAGGGAGGGGAAGGTGTTTAGTCTGAAGTCCTAGAATATTACAATTACATTGTTGAATGAACGAACATGCATTTTTGTGACAACAAATCCTGTGGGGCTCCTCTCATGTGAATGTAATAGTATGTCTAGAGACAGAACTCAATAAGTGGTACAGCTAAGCAAGAAGGGATTCCTGTAGGTGCTAAGAAGTTGAAAAAGGTTTAAAATAGCCACATTACATACAAGAAAACTGGCAAATATAAACACCAAAGGTGGAAGTCAAAGGAGCTGAAGAATAGGGGTTGCATGATTTATTTTTTTTTAATAACTTGCAGTTTTCCTGGATGTTCATTGACAAGTAAGATGCAGCAAATATCTTGAAAGAAACAGGCTGCAAGCTGTGGAATCTGTAGTAAAAAGATAAGTATGAAGTATTGAGCTGTATTAAAAAAAAAAAAAAAAAGAAAAAAAAAACCAAGCAAAAAAATGAATGTATCTTGGTTTTTTACTTCATAGTATGTGACTTGGCATTCTGAGAGTGTAGATGGGAGGAGTATAGAAATGTAGCATACTTTTTCCAAAGTCATGAAAGGTCACAACTGTTCTCAGGCTGCCTTGAGCTGAGAATTGTTGCAGAACCACAGTGTTCTAAATATTACAGCACTGGCATCCTTTTCAAATATTTCAGAGTAATTACAGGAGAAGCATTTAGTCTCCTAATGACAAAATTGCTTTGGTTATGGGATTTTCTTAACCTGAAATTCAATACAGTGGCAGAAACAGTTTGACAACAAACTGCAGTTGAAAACAAACATTGGACATGGTGATGTTAGCATAAAAATAAAAGCGTCAATATAGTGGTTCTGAACTTGATGCCTCAGAAATGTGCAATGTGCCTGTTCAGATAAATTGTCAGTGGAGAGTAACCTGGTAAATATGCCTCAGCAAAGCTAGTCTTTTCTGTCTGACCTGTGAGTAGCAGGCATGACTTCATCATTACTTCTAAAATAAAGTGGGAAGGGGAAGCATTTCAAGTACCAACTTTGCAGATGATTGCGAGATCATGAGCAGTTTTATAGTTTATAATAGGTTTATAATGAGCTATTTTTATGCTATAAACTTCAAGAACAAAATGTAAGCCTTAAATGTAAGCCCTGTCTTAAGAATATTGGGTTTGCTATCCCCTCTCTCAATCCCTGTTGTCAGAAATCAGAGCAGGAAAAGAATTGGCTGAGCTTTCTTGTTCATAAAGTGCCAAGCAAGTGAATTGAGTGATACGGCACATCTTCAACAGCTTGTTAGTATTGCTTTCTTTGTTAAAGCATACTTAAATCTGCACTAAGCCAACCTTCTTGTTCTTCCATTACCACATGGTGCGAGGGAAAAACAATAAGCATGTTCAAAATTTCATTTCAGCAGCTTCCTCACTGTAACTTAAATTTTGGAATTCTAAGTGTCATATGATTTTGGAACCGGTAGATGAAATAAAGAATTTCTTACTGTTTTAGTGTATTAAAAGCCATTTTAATAGCAAGGGTGATTATTGAGAAAAGCTAACTCTATATGAAATGGGATGTTGTGTTCTAAGAGGAATATTAATTTCAAGTGAAACAGTGTTATTAGTGGGGGTTGCCTTGTGGAGAGCCAGGAGTTGGACTTGCTGATGCTTGTGGGTCCCTCCCAGCTCAGGATGTTCTATGATTACTGAAAAGCAACTCTTTTGTTTAGCAGTCCATTATTTTAATGGATAATTTAGTTAATAGAAGTAGCTTGATTTATATGCTATAACATAGTATCTTTAGAAGTACTCAGGACTGCATAATGAAGTATAATTTCTAAAATTAATATTTTACTCTGGTTATGACACATACCAAAACAGTAGCTCTGGACATGCTTAGTTTAGTTTGGGGTATGGTTATACAGTCATATTGATTTCTGTGTGCATCTGTTCCTAACTGTGGGGTCTCCGCTGGTGTTTAGTGCTGCCGAGAGTTGATAACAGTCATGCACCTTAATCAGTTTGTCTTTGGAAAAACTGTACCACCCCGACATGCATATTTAATCTTCATAGATTGGAAGTCTAGTATTATTTTATTGTAAAGAGAGAATTATCAGTTAATATCTTCCTGCCGAAAAAACCCTTGGGATACACGTTAAGTAGAAGCCTGAGTTTCCTTAATTATAGTTTCAAGTGATGATGTGACCGCTTTTCCCTGGAGAAAAATACTGAAGTTTAAGAAAAATGGGCCTTGATTTTCGTATTTCTTTGATCATCAGGAAGTAACTGACAAAAGCATGAATCTTTTCAGTTTGTCGCGATCCAAAAAACAAGACTAGGTAGTTTTGTAGGGTTAACAGTGTTACAGAAAATGTCAGAACTTTTATGGGTTTGGATCGTACTGATTCATGTGGCCCTTCTTTTGTAATTCTATAATATGTGGTTTTTTTGGTCTTTGCCTGATGAAGGTTATAACAAAGTTTCAGATTTTACATCTTTAATAAGCAAGTTACTTTTAATATTTGTCAGCCTATTCATCCATGGGCTGTTAATAAAACCAAAGCTTGTGGATCATGTTTAGTCTTGATAAGATCTTTAAAAATGTTTTATTAATCTTGGGGTTTTTCCTGAAAATATCCTTTAAATTCCTTTTAATCTCTTTGCCTTTTTTATATTTAGTTTTATCTTGATCAACATCATATTTCATACAGCCAAAATATTTACTTCAAGGAAATTCGTGAACCTTCTAGTCAAGTGTAAAATATGTGAGCCAGCTAAAGCATAGTCAAAATCCCATAATACCCACCCAGAAAAGCTTCCAGCCTACCTCCCAAAATCCAAATAGAGTACAGGAACCTTAGCTTATGTTTTTTCATGTTAGTCTACCTCTGTCCTTTCAAGAATAAGTTATTACTATTTCGTGGCAATACTCATAAATTGAATGGAGGTGCAGAAAATTACACTTTCTGAGTGTGTGTTTTTGTTGCCATATGGCAGAAGCATGCAAGATAGCATTTGATTTTTGTTTCGTTTTAGGATTTTTGGGTTTTTTTCAGTTTGTCAGTTATTGAGTTCCTCTAGTCAGACTGCGGAGACAGTCCACAGGCTTCTTTCTAGTCCTACCCCTGTTCAAGAGTTGGGGGGAGGAGTTGAAGGAAAGAACTGGGCCACATTCTGTTGTGGCTATAAGCTGTAGAATAATCTGAGAATTGAGGCAAGGGGATGGAGGAGAGGGAGATGTTCTATAAAAGTAAATCTAAGAATCTCAATTTCTTGCATCTGCTGCGAGTTTCCATGCAGTGTACTTTGCAGTACTAAGTTTCAACATGCGGGAAACTACTTGTGTTCATCTGCATAGAAGTGTTCTTGGACACTTAGTCTAAATACACTTTTTGACTATTTATTCAATAATGATGAAAATCAAGGTTTTTTTGGAAAAGTCTCTTTTCATTAGTACAAGTTACTTTTATGATTCCATCTCCTTCTTTAGAATACTTAATAAATTGACCTTTTTTTTTTTTTGTTTGAAGTCTCAGTATCCAAAACAACCTGAGACATTGTCTTGCTTTAACTGAATCCCCCAGTTGGTTGTTCATTACTAAATTTTGTGAAATTGTAGCTCTGTGTTTGATTTTTGTATTGGTTTTGTATGGGTCTTTCTGTATTGTATTTGTGGTAGCTCTTTCCTATGTTTAATAAAATAATAAAAAGTAAACTTGCTTTCAGTTTAATGAAAGGTCCTACCAGCTGGGAAGACTTATTTTCTAGTTCAAAGTACTGAAGTGCCCTCAGGTTGTCCTAAAGCACTTGGGTAAAGCCTTACATTTTTGAAAAATCATTAAAGTAACTTGGTGAAACTTTTAGGACATTGGTTTGATTTTGTTTCGGTTACCAATATGATTCTTGCACTAAAGGGAAAAAACTTCATATTTTTAAAGATACTTAAACTCCTCTAAGTTTATTGCCTTAAATTTCACTCTTGAAGTGGTACTTTCAACAGAAGTTAAGCATAGTTATTATGCGGTTCAGTAATTTTTCAACACACTGAGACTTAAAAATCTCTTGAAAAGGAGTATAGCAAGTTCCTACAAATCTTGACAAAGTTAGCCATACACAAAAGATAGAAACTTGCTGCCTCTGCAGGAGGCAGAAAAGAAAGATGTCTATTTGATGCTGCAGTTTGCACAGGAAACTTTCTGCTTGTAGCAGCATCTGGACACAATGCTGTGATTTGTGCTCATCCTTGTAGTAGCTGGGTGGCTCCACTTCCTCTCCGTTCTCCAAACTGATCTCTACAGAATGCGTGGGTCCATTGTATCAGTGCTTGCAGTTTCTGTTATGGGGAATTCTTCTTTTGTCACATATTGTTTCTTCATAAATCTTTATTAACCACTGTTTAGAAAAGAGAGCAGAATTGTCTGCATACTGTATCATCTTCTTTGTAAATATTTAAATTCAGTTGTCTTTATATATATGTCATTTTAAAATGTGATTTGTCCTTTTTTCAGCATGAAACCTCCTTCATAGTAGATTTTTTTTTTTTTAAATTGAGGATCTCTAACTATATTGACACACACTTTTAAACAGCATTTAAAACTTGGCTATACCTTAATCAAAGCATTATATTCTATTATATCATATAGACATGTTATTAAAGTATATTGAATTATAAATAAAGTATATAGATATGATTTTAGTGTAAATTGCATTTATATCTTTGTGGAAAAATGATATTAAAGGATGTTTTCAAGCTTACAGTACCTGGTGTATGCAGGGCAAGGGAAGAGGAGAAAATTTTTTCCCATTGCTTTCTATCAGTGAGTTGTTAATGGGTGAGTTGCTACATCAGCTCTGATGCTTGTAGAGCTTCTGAACTCTACAGGCTGTCTTGTAGTAATATGCATTGAATTATGGATTCTAAGTGCAACCTTTTTTTTTTTGCTTTTTAGAATACACAGTTGAACAAACTTTCTTCTTTGCAGCATTAGCCACTGTAGCTCTAGGTACATTTTGCCAAGTGTTTCTCAGATTTTACAGTAAGGTGCACCCTACTGAGATAACTCTGTCATTGATGCTCTCATCTTTTGGCTGCTAAACATTAGTTGCACAATAGCAACAGGAAATGTATACATTTTTTTTCCTGAGGAAATGTTTTTTCTTAGTTTTAAATTTCTCTTCTTTCCAAGATCCAATTTTCTAATGCTTTACTCGTGATTTCTCTAGATCAATGAAGTTAAGTCCTTTTCTTTCCCTTCTGCTCTATTTGCCTCAGAGAGCAATCTGAGTTTTGTGCCTGCTACTTCAGGTGAACAAGAGTTGGAAAGCAGGTGTAGTGTGTGGTAAAAGGAAGATGGGTTTGACTTATAATGGATAGCCAAGCCTAATAACCAGTGATCAATCACTCTGTAGAAAAGTACTTTTTAGCATTAGTTTTCTTAAATCATTCAAGTGCTGTTATGGTTTTGCAAATTAATTTTTAAATGAAAATGTGATTGGTGTGTGTGTATTGTTTGGTTTCATAGTAATTACTTAAAGTTGTTAAATTTTCTTGCATGAATGTATTACAAACTCATGTATGGGAAAGTATGTGTGAGTTTTACCTGCTAAGATGCAATTTGACTGAAAAATTGGAAAGCTGAGCAAGTGATGCTGATGTGCAATCATTTATCTTGATAATCCTGTATCTCGTGTTAATAACTGATGCAGTTACTTAATGGCTTAAATGGGAAAGATTAGTGACTAAGATTATGCAGGTTTTTTTATTTGTGAAACTTAAAAAAATTATACTCAGTCATAATCATATTTGTAATATTGCAATAAGTGAGACTTCTCTATTGCATTTGATTTGTAAAGTAAATAGTATAACAGGTTTCCTTGCTGTGTGCATTTTGTCCTATGGTCAAATAAATAGTTCCTATTCAATAACAAGACAGAACTTAGGCCTGAGAGGACATGAAATGCAATTTAGTATCAATGTTATTTTGTATCAATGTTACTTTGTAACATTTGGTTGTAACCTACCTTTCTATCTTGGCAGTATGTACAATAAAGCTCAGACGTATGCAAGTTCAGGGATAATTTTTTTAGTCAAGATATTTCACAATTTCAGAAATCATTATTAAAGAAATCATGGGAACTTGAGAAAACTTTCTCTATTCCAGAAGCAGATGTCAGTGTGCAATGACTGCTTTCACAGCTCATACAGAATAACACACATGAACTGAAGTGCGACTTTGTTCCCTCACATAGCGGTTTCTTTAGGCCTCTTCCTGAAACGTGTGCTGAAACATGAGAGCTGTTGTTACTGAAGGGTTTGAGTATGAATGGTGAAGTGTCGTGATATCAGTTCTTGTGGTTTGGAGTATGTCAGGAAGAAGCAATTTCAAGTGATCTCCTGATTGTAGCAGCATTTCTGGAAAGCTTTAAATAGTATTTAATGCCTCTAGTAAGACTTTGAAAGGAATATTTTTAATAAGCCCTTTTTTCTCCATCTAGATAGTGTCAAGAGATCATTCCCTTCCTGTGTGGATAACATTATCTCAAGCACCTGCTTTTAGAGTAAGCAGGTTTGATTGTTGGGTTTGGTTGTTTTTTGGGGTTTTTTTCCCTCCAAATAAGAAGCCACTTTCGACCTAGATCCTCTCAGCTGAAAAATCCTCTCTGTTTCAAACTTCTAGAAGTTGCCCTCATTTAATTGAGTAGGCTGCTGACAAACTCATATCAGCATTAAGTTTTCTCAGTATCTTTTCTTTGGTAGAGGTGATTTAAGAAGTAATTAAATTCCCTTATCTTCTCTTTATATTCTCTTTGTTTTTCTTCCTCTTTAATAAGTGCAAGTGATGTAAAAGTTAAAGACCCTAGTGATCCATAGAATTCTAGTATATAGTTTTAAAAAACATCCCATACAACTCAAGACTATAGCAGACTCACTTTGAGATTTTGGGCATGTTCTGTCAGTTGTTTTGTGAAAAATTTCTGATTTTTCTTCAGGAGAAAAGATATTTCAACTGGTCTAAAATACACTCCCATTATTCTCAAAGAACAAAGGCTTTTATATTTAACAGCTTTAAAATGAGAATAGATACATTTCTACCCTGTGTATTGCTAGTGTGCTAGCTTGTTGGGGTTCTCTCTCAGGAGTTCAAAACAAAAATTAAGTCCAGTAATTACATTACTGAACTTCCCAGTGTTTTTTCATAGCTGTGTAAAGCTCTGACAAAGAATATTTATTGTGTATGTGTGCTTTCTTCAGTTACTTTTTTACCTCAAAAAACTAATTTGCTCATTGAATGTTGTGGCTTGGTTCTTCAAATAAGGCAATTTGCATGATATTTTGAGAGCTTCAGAACCTTCTGTTCTGAATTTAGTAAGTGGAATTCAAGGGAAGGGAGTTTAAAATAGTGACTCCATGAGATTAATTTAAAGAAGAAAAATCAATATGCATATTAGAAAATGTTATAACTAGTTAATGCTAGCTAAAGAGCAGTCAACTTATTACTGTTTAACTGAAACCATGTGGAGGGGGTGTAATTGTCTGCCTGAGCAACTTTACTTGGCATTGTCCCCTTTGTATTTTTATTGTCATTTTTCTGGTTATTATGAATAATTTCTACTCAAATTTGTCACTGTATTGTGTTTAATAAATAGATTAATTGTTGTAGCTCAGTAGTGTGTATCCTGTATTCCAAGATATGCCCTGTGCTTACATGGGAAAAGGAAAGTTCAGAAAGGTAAAGTGTGTGTCAGCAGTGGTATTTGATATTGTAAAGTGTCAGAAGACCCTTGTGTGGTTGGTAGTCTCATTACTTGGACAGTGAAAATTGGTTCATATGCAATCAGCAAAATATATTGGATTTTTAGAAATGCTGAACATGCTTCTCTATAAGTATTGATTTGTCATATCCTAGAATTATATCTTGAATATTAACCAGTAATCATGGGATGAGAAAAGGAGTCATCCTCCTGAGGGTTCAAGTGTCTCAATTACCATCTTACTTGAGAAGCCTTGGTTTGGCAGCTGTCTTGGTTTAGGGTGGATTTAGGGAGGAAACTTTTGAAGCGGTCTCTTTAGAAAGCAGATTTCAGCGGTCCCTCTGCCAGCCAGTTTGGGAGGTAAATTTTCTTTGAAAGAAGTAGAAAAAACTGTTTATTTAATGAGAAAAGTACTCACAAACATGAAAAAAATTAAACAATAAAACCTCTCTTTGCTTTGAAGAGATGGTAGATTCAGAGATTCAGAGTGTAAAGTTTTATTTGTAGGCATGGCTTTTTTCAGGTTAGGATCTGGCAAGGCAGTGTCCAAGGGGGGCATGATGTGGCAGTGTTGGCCTTCTGGACAGGAGCAGCGGAGTTGAGCAGTTCCTCTGAAGAAGCCACAGTCTAGAGAAAAACCTTTTGTCTCGACTAATGAACTGGAAGTTAGTTTAAAAGTAAAGAAAGACTCTCCGTTTTCTCTTCCCAGCTACATGGCTGTGAACTCCAAGAGCACTCTGAGAGCTTTACCTTTCTCTTGCTGTCCGTGCTGGGCAGCACAGACAGTGAGAAAAGGAATCTCAGGGGAGTAAGAAAAAAGTTTCTGCAGATAAATGAGGTGCCTCTTCTTCCTCCCCTTTGCTCTCTCTGTCTGTTTGGGCCTAGTTTAGAGCTATAGGGCCCATTTATGAGCAAAAATACAGGCTATTAGGATACCACATCATAAAGTCATCTCAGGACAGCCCAGGGAAAGGTTGCATCGAAACTTTAGTATCAACTCAAGAAATTCAGAGAGAAAGAGATAAATATCCTTTTCAACTGAGTTCTGACCACAGACTGATTAGGTTTCAGGACTTCTTTGCTCTGATAGGACTTTGTGAGATAAATGGAGTCATCAGTCTAAGAGACTGTAATAAAAAAGTATAATTCTTAACAGTGTACTCAAAAATGTGACTGATAATGAAAACAGAGTAGGAGGCTGCAGTAGGTCACAATACCTGTTATATCTTTAACTTTTGTAGTGACTGTTCACAGATGCTTCATTTGTAGTGCTGCTCAGTGAATTAAGAGTTTGCACCTTGGGTATGTTTAACAGATGGGGAGTGGATTGTGCTCTGTGAAAGACTGCACATTGAGCAGATTCTTCCTTTTCATTTACCTTTGGCTCACCAGAATGTGCAACTGGTTTTTATCACAAGCAAGCATGTTACTATATTGATATTATCATATTAGGATAAGCATTAGATATTAAAAAAATAAGATTAGCCTTTTTTTGACTCTGGCTGTTTATAGCACTCAGTCAGTGTTCCAACAGCTTAACAGCCTGACAAAGAGTTGCCCCAGGACTAGCACTTTCTTTGGAAGCTCTAGTATCCTCTTCAGCCACTGTTAGACCAATGTACTTGATGTTACTATTTGCATTTATATCATGATGTTCTTCTTACCCTACCATATTCTCCCTCAAGGATTATCATAAGTGCTTTTCTTTCCTATTAAAGTATGGGAAACAAATATGTTTCCAATACATTGCTATTCTGAAAATAAAGACTTGGTTCTATCCTAAACATATGGGGACTCTGCACTCAAGGTTAAGCCTGTAATTATTTTTCCTTTGCTGCTGATACCAGAATCCTTTTAGATTGTTTGTTTGTTTGTTTTAACTATCTGTCCAATAGCAAGTGGGGTTCAAATGCTATCTCTCATGGGCTTGTCCTTGTTCTTTTCAGAGAACTGAAAACACTCAGTGTCTGTCAGTATTTGTGGCCTTCTTAAGAAGACAAGGAATTCATGTTTATTCATATCTAGGCAGATCAGATGAAACTTCCAGTCATAAACTAAGGGAAATAACTGGGAAAATTTGGTCAGTGCTTCAGGTGAAAATAGCCTGGTACTGACCTAGGCAGAAACCAGATTTGTTCTACTTCCTGTAGCCAGCAGTGGCCTTAAGATGACAAATCAGGTCACTTTGGGAGGTGCTCTGTATATCATGTTCTTCAGACTAACCTATGTGCATGTATGTATGTGGTGGTGTTAGGTGGCGTGTGTTAGATTTCGTCTCTGGCTTTTACACAAGATAGTCTGTGCAAGCATCTGTTGCCCCTCAGCAGTCATGTGAACGAAGAAGTCATTGTCCCATTATGGGTTATGTGTCAACTCACTCAGTAGCTGGGCACTTCGGCCTTCAGAGAGAGCATTCTTCTTATCCCCATTGGTGGTGTCTGTTATGGATGCTACAGAAGTCATTAGAACCCATTCATATATCTCTGAATCATGTTATCCCTGAGGAATTTCTAAATTTTAAATGAATGTTTCAATTCTGAGGACTTCCATGTCTTAAATATTGTATTCTGCTCTAAAGAATTCTGGTTGCCCTGTTACACTCTCTAAATAAGGAGATAGTATTTCCTTTAATTTCACAGTTGTATGAAAGCAGTGAATTTTTGAAAATGGTAGCATCTATTTATATTTTATCCCATTCCTGTTCCTAAGAGGGCTGGCATTCAGTCATATTGTCATATTGTGGCCAGAGGTCATCTCTGTGTCTGATTTAGTTTATTATATGTATTTTCCAAGTCTAACTTGGAAACTAACTTTTAAAACAAACATAATATCACTGTGTTGTTCAAGAAACTACACTTCTCATCTATATTGGAATAGTTTCTTTTGCTGTAATATCAAGCCAGTAATCCAGATTTCCTTAGATCAAGAAAGTCAATGAGATAATGGACTTACACAATGTAGCTGAATTCTTCATTCATTGAGTCAGTCTTGGAATTATATTTGATCCCTTCCCTGGGGAGGCTGTTCTGGTGATTGACCATCTCAGTGAGGAGCCTTTTCTTAGTGTCCCACCTGAGCTTTCCCTGGTGCAGATTCATGCCATTCCCTCATGTCCTATCACTAGTCACCAGGGAGAGGAGAGAGATCAGCACCTCTCACTCCACTGCCTCCCTTGAGGAAGGTGTAGACTCTGTGGAGGTCACCCCTCTGCCTTCTCTTCTTCCAGCTGAACAAACCAAGTGACCTCAGCTGCTCCTTGAACGTCTTGCCCTTGAGATCTTTCATCATTCCCTCCTCTGGACACACTCTTAACAGTTCGATGTGCTTCTTGCTTTAAGGCACCCAAACCAGCTCAGAGTGCTCGAGGTGAGGCTGAACCAGTGCAGAGCAGAGCAGGACAGTCACCTCCCAGTCACCTCCCAGTCACCTCCCAGTCACCTCCCAGTCACTTGGCTCACTGCACTCTGCTGATGCACCCCAGGGTACAGCTGGCCCTTTTGGCAGTGTGACCGACAGGGCACACTGTTCACTCATCTACAGCTTGCCATCAACGCAAAAAACAGATGTCTTTCCCCACGGCTGCTCTTGCTTCTTGTCCCCCCGTTTATACATCTAACCAGGGTTACCCCATCCTGAGTAGAGAATCCTGCAAAACAGTCTCAGAAAAGCTTTGGTATGTTAGCTTGTTCAAGTCTAGTCTTAAATTTCTTTTTCACTCAAAAGTTCCTTTCTGGCTCAATATTGATTCAAGACAGATTGTAAGAGAAGTGACAGTTCTGTAAGTGCCATAAAGCAACTTCTTAATTAGCTAATTGTAGTTTTCTGAATGCAGATATAGTTCAAAGGTTATTAGAGAGACGTTAATTGGCAATTGACTGAACTATATTTCTGTGTAAGATTTTGCCTATCTCAGCTTTTAAGAAAAAGAATACATTTATTAAACTAGTTAATTTTTCTTAGCATCAGTCAGTAATAGCAAATTACCTTAAACTAGCAGGTAGGTACTACTTCAGGAAAATGGCTGGATTTAATATTTTGTTTGTGGCTTCCGTTAACATTAGGTGGATTTTTGTCCACCTAACATAAATGTGTGGTTTATTTGTGCATTTCACTTACTGAAATAACTAATAAACGGTACAAACAATTTTTATTTTACAGGTCAACAGCAAGGACAGGATGGAGTAAAAGTACAGCAAGCCACAATAGCGCCTGTAACTGTAGCAGTAGGTGGCATTGCTAATGCAGCAATTGGTGCTGTTAGTCCCGATCAGATAACACAAGTGCAGCTTCAACAAGCTCAACAAGCTTCTGATCAGGAAGTGCAGCCTGGCAAGAGACTGAGAAGAGTTGCCTGCTCATGTCCTAACTGCAGAGAGGGAGAAGGAAGGTAAGTGTAACTTTTATCAGTGTATATTTAAGCATCTTATCACAGCTTGCCTTATTTGGGAATGAGATTGTCCCATATTGCCTAGATTTTGAATGCTTTCTTTTAGAAAGTACATTTGTGTGGGCTTTTTTAGACAGGGATTAAAATTGCCTCTATTAGCATGAAATGTTTCTCCTAATAGCTGGTAATGTTTTAGAATATAACTACTTAGCTGTTTAAATATGATCTTTTTAGAGGCAGCAATGAGCCAGGAAAAAAGAAACAGCATATCTGCCATATTGAAGGATGTGGAAAAGTTTATGGCAAGACATCTCATCTTCGGGCACATCTGCGCTGGCATACTGGTGAAAGACCATTTGTGTGCAACTGGATTTTTTGTGGCAAGCGATTCACAAGGAGTGATGAGTTACAAAGGCATAGAAGAACCCACACAGGTTGGTCATCCCCTCTGTAAGCATAGTACATACCATAGGAAGTCTGAATTGTAGTGGCCATCGTTAAAAAATATCAAAGTTCTCACTTACTAAGTTACCTAAAAATTACCCTTAAATGTGAATAAAGTAACTTTAAAACAAGGAAGTGTAGATTCCAGTTTTCATTCATTTAGGCTGACTGTGAAATCATATAAATAAAAAGGGATCTATTCCAACTCTTCTTTTGTATATAGGCTAGGAAGAGATGACCATTATGATAGATTGCTGATGTACATTAGCTAGTGCCTGATCTAAATGTAGCAAATTTATGTCGGACACATAAGATTGGCCATGGACCAGGATTATTGTTTCCTCACTTGGGTTAGCTCAGTCCTTAAGAAATTTATTAACCTAGTCCATACACTAGATTTGGTCTTCTTGGTTCCCACTTAGTTTCAAGTGGGAACTGATAAAGCAAAGTCTCTTAACAGTTCAGAATGGAAGAGTTGGTCTTTTAAAAGCTGAAAAATTTTATCAGCCTTCATATTTTTAGCCCCAGGAAAGTATCTCCTCCTCCCTATTCCTTCTCCCCCAACTTAGAGCACCTGATGTCTAAGCACGAATTACATTTGAACAGTAACAGGACCTTTTGGTAAATTGAATTTGTCTCTCGTGATGTAGATTTCATACATCTTCGTGGAGCTTTAGAATTCATGTTTCCGAATTTGTTTCCCATCACTATAATCTAAATTTTAAAAGTATTCTTAAGAAATGCTACCAAGTTGTTCTTTGAGTGCTTTTACCTCCCTCGCTCTGGTAGGTTTATGGAAGTTTATGAAAATTCTCTGGTGTCCTGAAATTGAAACTTCTCGTCAGATGATCACAGCAAATACTTGTTGAGAACGTGTTTTTTCAGTAGTGAAGAGTAGATGGCCAAAAGCCTGTGACTGAACAGAACACACCTGGAAATGAGACAGATGGAAAAGGTGTCCTTTTAAAGACATTTTGAGTGTTGAATAAAATAGGGTGAGATTCAGGTGATCAAGCAGTGTTCAGTGCTCTCTTTCAGTAACATTTTGGTTTTCTTCTTCTTTTTAAAAAGGTGAAAAGAGATTTGAATGCCCAGAATGTTCTAAAAGGTTTATGCGAAGTGACCATCTCTCAAAACATGTCAAAACTCATCAAAACAAGAAGGGTGGTGGAACAGCCCTCGCTATTGTTACCTCAGGAGAACTGGACTCTTCAGTTACTGAGGTTCTTGGTTCTCCAAGAATTGTCACAGTTGCTGCCATTTCTCAAGATTCAAACCCAGCAACCCCTAACGTTTCAACAAACATGGAAGAATTCTGAAAGGATCATTTATATGGACACCTAGTGCTGCACTTAAGTTTACATACCTTTCAGGATATGGAAGTGGGCTGGTAAAGCGGATTACAGAGCAGGAAATCTTTTTTTCAGTCATGACTTCTGTAAGTGTTCCGGTTTGGAGGGTCAGCATGGGAAGTGTACACCGGTGCAACAAGACAAAAATTTCAAAAATACAAACAGCGCAAATTGATGACTGGATAAACAGATAGAGGAATAATATTTCCATACTGTACTTTTTTAGTTATATATCTGTATATTCTGTAACGATTTTAAGTGAACTTTACCCCCCTATTTTAGCACTGTATGTTAATGTGTTTATAAAATCTGATAGTATCAATGTACAACTGGGTGGACCTTGACTAGGATTAATACCATTTGATGAAGGCACTTTGTTTTCAACATAAATTTGTAATATTTTAATGAGAGCATCCTTTTCCCATAAGGCACAGCAAAACAGAACACAGGATGAATAACAGTGGACATATTTTGGGGTTTTGCTCAGTCCATACAACACATTGGTTAATTTTGGCCATCTTTTCTCAAATCTTGGAATTACTCAAATAGCAGCTGGATGATGCATGCTGCAAAGTGGTTCTGAGGTGGGCCTCAGATTAATTTTGACTACTACATTATAGTAGTGTGTATAAATGACAATCAGTGAGTTTTAATTCCTCTCTTCATGTGGAGAGCTAGGCTATGTAGAATTAGTGTAAACAGTAGGAAGGATATTAACATATGATTTACAAAAGTAATGGTAACTTCATGTAGGACAAAAAAAAAATTGTGTCAATTTTTAGTAATTAATTTCATTTTATATTTCCCTGCCCATGGCAAGGAGGTTGGAACTAGATGATCTCTAAGGTCCCTTCCAACCCAAACCATTCTGTGGTTCTATGATTCTGTGTTTTAAAATATCTGTGGCCCATTTCTAACTCATAGACAACTTGAATCTTAAAAACTTGACCTTAGATGTTTGATTGTTTTAATTTTGTTAGAATTCATGGAAATCAATCAGACAACAGAGTGTTGTCCAGTATCTCCTCTCTGTAAATACTAGTTTATTATGTTGTGGTTAATGTGCTGAGTTCTTTGTGCTTTGACTTAATAGCCAAAGAAAAAAAATAATTATCACATTTTAATAAGAAAATAAGTAAGTAAACATTTTCTCTTTCCCCTTAAATATTACTATCCCTTTTCTCTTCAAGGATAATATGTAGGCTGGTAATAAATATCTGTTACCTATCAAGTCTTATATTGACCCTCCAACCACAAAACAAACTGGGAAAAGAGAAATATTATCATCTTTTTGGGACAAGACTTTTGGTTTCAAAGGTTTGGTTACATTTTCAGATGTGACAGTGAATATAAGGGAAATGTAAAAAAAAAAAAAGAAAAAAAAAGAAAAAAAAGAAAAAAAAAACAACAAAAATTGCAGTTTCTGTGTGAAAATTAGTAGCAGGTACAAGGAGGAAAGATGGCCAAATATTTCATGCTCAGGATTTTTAATTACTTCCCCTAGGCATAAATATAACCTTTTACATCTACAGTCAGTTGTTAATAAATTCTCATGACCAGTTTTTAAGGAGGTTTATACACCAAACTATTTTAATGTAAATGAAGGAAGTACAGTGCAAGAAGAATAAGATGTTTTTCTTTTCCCTACAAATTATGAAAGGAAGAATGTGTGTGGTAGCTGTTGGTTTGCAAGACGTAACAGGTACCCTATGCATTCCCTAAAGAGCATATACTTCTCATCTGAACAATTTATCAATCTTGTGATGTTTTCTGTATTTTTGAAGCAAAAGAAATATCATTGTTTACACTGTGTACACTTTAGGCCAGCCCTTTGTAGCAAAATACTAAGCTGAGGGTATTTTATACTTTCAGTTTACATAAAAAGCTTTGAGATTAAAGAAAAACAATTTTACACTGTGGTTATAAATTTCAAGTTTCTTAAAGCTTTTTTAGACTTGTAACAGAGTCTTTAAATTTTAGTTGGGTTTTGTACATTATTTTGTATATTTTATTTAAAGTACTCTTAACTGATGTATCTGGATTTAAAATGTCAGAAGCAATTAGGTGTTACATTTAATACAGATGAACATTAGGTAGTATTAACTGTTAATTTTATTATAAAGGAAATGAAACGTCAAAGATATATTTTATCATTATGCTTCACAATCAGTGCTCTACATTACTTTATGCAAAGAAGAACTTTCCTAATGTTAATATCATATTTCCTAAAAGTTAACAGTTTTGTAAACTGAAGTTACGAGCATTCTGCACAACCATTTCATATGTAATTTTTTCATGCATACTTCTGTATGCAGATAGGAAACTGAAGTAATTTTTAATCTGCAATGAATCCCTATTATAGATGTATCCAAATCTAAATCTGGTTGGCTTCATAGCATCTCAAGTACATTAACTTGTGTTAGCAGGTGCACATTTTACCGCTGGAATTAGAAACATTCTGCCAGTCTGTTCTGCATACCATTCTGAATCCACTTTTCTGTCTTAAAAGGATCGTAAATTTCAATGTCCTTTATTTGACTCAGTGGGATATAGCTGTTGTAAGTAATAGGGCACAGATGTGCAGTAGTATCTTGTTTAATGGCATTTCACTGTTCATTCCCTTTGCCACCATTAAAATTTTTGCTTTATTGTAATTATCAGTGCAAAGTGTATTTACCATGGTAGAACTCCAGTGTTAGAATAGTTTTTTTCTTACAATATACTTTCTTTGGTTAGGTTTGTGTATGTGTTGCCGATTACATTAGCAATTGGTGTTAAGTCATTATTTATCACATTCTTTCACGAGAGCAGTAATAAAAGTGTGTAATCTAGGAGAAAAAGTTAATTTGTCAAAGTTAAGTAAGCATGATGTTTAGGTCCTATTTTTCAATTTTATAACTGTTTTATTGCAACAATATTTGTATTTAAGTCTTCATTTTAATGCCTTGTGGTGTTTTTTTATGCATGTCACTGAATTGTCATCCCGCAAGAATTGATGTGCAGCATAGGGTATTAAATCTACATAATGATTTTGAAACAGAAAAATAGTTGATGGTAAAAATGTAAATGTTTTGCAAAAATTCCTTATAAAAAAAAGTTTTGTAGTAATATTTCACTTGTAAATTTTTCTAAAAAAAATGGAAAAGGAAAA
The DNA here is from genome assembly GCF_014805655.1 of Passer montanus. Classification (NCBI taxonomy): domain Eukaryota; kingdom Metazoa; phylum Chordata; class Aves; order Passeriformes; family Passeridae; genus Passer; species Passer montanus. Next base: position 13,250,480 of record NW_024356505.1, on the reverse strand, counting down.
AAATGAGAGTAATGTTTCCCCACATCTAGAATTTAGAAATTAATTCTGCCAGCAAAGCCTGTAAGGCATTAATCTGACACTTTTACAATGCTGATTTGTATAATTTTTTGGTGGGTTTGGAACTAAAATCATGTACAAGTTGTTGCCTGCAATAACATTTTGCAAGTAACCTATTAAAATTCCCTTGAGTTTAAAAGGTTTCTTCATTTAATTGCTTACAATATAAAGCAGCAATAAATAATGTTTGTATGATAATCTGTTCATCAAGAAGAACACTAGAAAACAAATGCTTCTCAATGGGGAAAGGTTGGCAGCAGCTTCTGGATTTGTGTAATTAAGACCTGTACTTGCTGGTCAGCGTTTCCCAACTGGCAGACTCCCAGCAGGGAATTAAACCAGCAGATTCTAGCTCAGCATGAATTCTGTGGGGTTTGTTCAGCTCTTGCAAATGGAAGCTACAGTTGCTCCTGAACACACCAAAGGAATAAGCAAAGAGAAAAATTTCCTAAGGTAAGGAATATGTGTATACGCACACACACACACAGATAAAATACACATTTAGAAAATGGAAGCTAATTCAGTTTGATAGACGTAAATAATCGAAGTGTCACTGTGTTGCACACGGAATGAATATAACAAATAGATGGAAACCTGAAAGTACTGACTTCAACTCACATGAAATATGTTGCAGGGAATGAGTATAACAGATAGATGGAAACCTGAAAGTACTGACTTCAACTCACATAAAATATGTTGAGCTTTTCTCTGTGAAGTGTCAACAGGCTACTGCATTGTGTTATACTAAATTAACTTTCATGGTATGCCAAACTGCTAATGATAATGTTAAACTAATTTTTTTTTAATGCTAAAAATTTTTATGGTGGACTTTACTGTACTTTTGTAGTGAATAAGTAATGCTGTTTCACAAAGGAAGAAATGCGTAGAGAATCACAGGATCGTTTAGGTTGTCATGTCATTGAGCTCAACTGAAAAGCTAACACTGCAAATCCCACCACTGAAAATGTCCCTAACCACCACATACACACATAAGAAGGCCACTTCCTTCCAGTTTACAAAAGATGATTTTATAATTTGAGACTTCTAACCTTGTACTGCAAAACAATCATCTTTCCTAACTGAGATATAAAATATATTATCTTTATTATATGTTTGATTAGATACCTGTTAAGGTCTCAGTAACCTCTATTTGAATGTCAAACTTCTGAAGTCATTCTGTGTTGTAATTCAAAGTAAATGGACATCTGACCAACTAATATATCTTTATTGACCAATATTTTAGTATTGTGGCAGTTGTATGTTTTGAAGCAAATTCTGCATTACTGGTGAGAGACTAGTCCTCTGCTTACACCATTTCTAATATACGATATCAAAAAATTACAAATTCTTACATAAGGATATAAGGATGAATATGTTACATTTTACTCTTTAGTCCTTCAAATATGATCGTTCTACTCTGGGAATCAAGAAGTGTGACACCAAACTGAGTATTTCTGTCCACAACTGTAAATTCACAACCATTGCTAAAATTATCTAAAGTTACCTGTTATATTTATTCCATTAGCTTTATTTTCTATCCAGCTAGGCAGCAAGTATCAGGATTAATTCATATTGAACTTCTTAATGCCTTCTCTGTCCCTGCTTCCCATTTCTTTTCCTTTCCCCAAAGCAAAGGATATAATTTCCTGATATCCTGAGATTTGACAATGAAATGGAAGAGCTGTGGGGACCTAGAGCTGGCATGTGCTATCTTTGCTTGCTAGAATACCTTCCATGGAGAGAGGCAGCGAGATACCCTTTCTAGAAAAGCCTCACTAAAAATGACCAGAGGTTATCACAAGAAGGTGGATTGGTGCTTTGCCCAGCTAGCACCAGTTGATATAGTGATGGGCATTTTTCTGTTGAGGTTAATATGGTTTATTGGATGGTTTTCACAGCAAGTGCCAAAAATTGCCTACTTCTAAATTGCCAGGTCAAGGAACATGGGCATTTCTTTGACTTACATGAGCAGCAGTGTGCAATAAAAGATTCATAATATACAAACTCAAAGTTATAGCTATCATTTCTACTTCTGTGTATGGAAAATGCCTGGCCTTGAGCATTTAATAATTTCTTAGAACAATATTTTAGCACAACTCTTTAAAAAATAAATTTAAAAAAAAGTTTCACCTTTATAGTTTGTCCTAGGAAGGAGAAACTGTTCTTAACTGAAGCATATTGGAGACCATAAATATTCAGAGATTTCTTTACCTGGTACACATTTTACAGCATTTCTGGAATTTTTCACTTTCTCTCTTGCATCTGTTCCCTCATGCATCTATGCTGTATCCTAGCCTAGGTTGCCATTAAGACCTCTTTCATTGCATTTTCAAATGCTATAGCTTTTTATTTGAATAACCTTTTGCTCTTGCTAAGCACATTGCAGAAACACATGGACCAGACAAAAGAAGTACTCTCTCTTAAGTACTTGTATTGGAAAACTCCTTTGGAAGTATTTCAGTTGAATGAGATCTCTTTTCCATCCCCACATATTATGGAAGCTTAGTCCAAGCTACAATTTAAAATAAAAGTTTGCTGGGCAGGGAGTGTTTATCAAAAAATGTTTGTGCTGCTGATCTAAAATTCTGTTAAGCATTTTTTTTTATGTTGTTCTTGGTTGAATGCATAGCTTTGTGTCACTTGTATTTATTTTAAAGGAAAGTCTTGGACCAAATTAGAGGAAGAACCCAGTCTCAAAGCTGGCTGACCTTTTGGTGTTGACACATTTGTCAAAGTTCTGAAAGATTCTTAAAGCTACTGAAAGCAAGTTGCAAGAGAAGCATTCTCTGCACAGACCTAGACACATTCAGATTTGTTTAAAAAGTAAGTGAATTAACAAGGTATTGATTTACTTTCACAGCTCAGTTTCCTAACTTAAATTGATGCTGATGTGTGTGTCTGCTAAGTGGACATATACATCTTTCAGGACTTAAAGGTTCTTGAGTTTGTACATCAAGTATATAAAACACTATTCACTTGCTAACTCCATTTTTGTCATTTCTGCTTCAGTCTTGCAAATATAGATTCTCCGCTTACAGTTTTAAAAATCTAAGGGATTAATATGCAATATTGAACAGGTGAGTGGAAAAAAGCAAGAAAGTGAAAACCAAACCAAGTGAACTAATTTTTTCCAGTCACACATTTTACTTTTCTACTGTCGCAATTTTTGCTTAGGTATGCCTGGTTTTTCATCATTGGATGTCAATTCCTAACAGGAAACTTCCATAACTAGATGTGGAAGAAGTGTTTATTTAAAGGAGAAAAAAAAAAGTAGCTAGAGCATAAACAGGATGCTGGTTGGTGTACCTTTTCCCCCTAAACTCTTCCATTTTTATTGACAGCAGTCACTAAAATTTACTGCTGCTTATAAAGAGAAAAGAAGTCAAGATAATTGAAGCATTAAAGAATTACCTGAGAGTGGGATGAGAAGGATGCTAAAGCACTTAATTAGGAAGAAAAAAAAAAAGAATACATTACAAAATAGGTGACTGAAGAACTAAAAGAAACCTGAATGTAGTCTAAAATGATACTACACGAACAGGAAAAGCAGTAGTTACCATTAGTAGTTACCATGTGGAGCTAGAAAGAGGTGGAGAGTAGGTAGGATATTCCCTTTGCAAATATAATTTTTTTTGTGCTTTTGACTTTTGGCACAACACTGGTCTTGCACATGGTGCTGGCAGCTTCTTTCTATCTTGAGCAGAAGTCACAGAGTACTTGGGAGAGTCACTATTGAAAGGTTTTTGAAAGTGCAAATTCTTGATAGTGTTTGTTTTTCTAACAGCTGGACTTGCAGACAGAGTAGAATACAGTTAAAAGTAGATTCCCCTAGGAGCTGTGCACGGACATAGTAAATGTCAATCATCCTGGATGTTACCATCTGTTTACATTAAGAGAAGCAATCAATTTTTACAGATTGTTATAAACCAGAGAGATTTTTCTACTTACATAGAAAAAATTAAATTTCCCTCAGCTTTTTTTCTCTTTCTCTTTTATAGCAGCATGAAACTACACAGAAATAAAGTTGGTAGCCTTGATGGAATAAAAATACTCTGGTTTACATGGTAAGAGCTTAAGACGTGAACTAATCATACATTTAAGCTCCTGCTCTTAAATATGAGCAGAACTGATTTCACTGGCATCCAACATCAATTTACTGAAAACATTCAAGTGGTGTAATTCAGATGTATTGTAATAAATGTGACTTTTGTATTAAACACAATCCACACTTCTACACTGGCATCTCTAAGTTTGTTTAAATAAGTGCCTGAAGACTTTTCTGAAACTAAGATTGAAACCTTTGGGTAGTCTTCTATTTTTACACTTGCAGATTTCAAAATTAGTTTGGCATTGAGGGTCATCTTGCTACTTAATATTGCTATTTAGCAGTAATAATTAGTAATTGCACCCTTGTTCCTCCTTTAGTTGTGACTGTTCAATAGTCTCTATGTTCTGCTTCTTTTAGCACAGTTGTTTGTTACCACACTGTTAGAATAAAACTTCTCACTCTTAAGAATTCTAGTCTATATTAGATTGTTATCTAATTGATTGGTGGTAGCTGACATGGTGATATGCATGTGAAGAATAGAGAGCTAGAGAACAATGGAGTATGTAACAAGCCAATATGTAAAGAGGCATTACCCACAAAAATGCTAAATTTAATCCTGTCTCTATTTGATCTCTTTCATTCTTTCAAGTTCTGCTTGTGCCCTGCAGAAAAAAAAAAAAAAACAAAAAACAAAAAACAAAAACAAAAAAAATTTAAAAAAACCGAAGAAATCATCATCTGTGGTCTTGAGGAGGTGTCTAGCAAACACACAGGAACACATGCAGTGAAAAGAAGCTGACTGAGACAAATATTTATTGCAAACCCCAACCAGCTGAACAGCAATGATACATGGAGGAAAATCAAAAGTGAAAGTTATTCGAAAGTTATTGTGGAAGATGATAACAGATTTCAAATGTGTCACAGGTTCAGAAAAATAATTTGAAGATTACCTTTTTGTCATATTGAAGAAATAAAAATACATGTGCCACAATAATCTGTATGTACCCCATGTATCCCTTCATTTGAATGACTTGACAGAATGTACCATGTGATCCTTCTGCTGAACTAAACAAAGCTTTCCACGAAAATTCTACAGGCAGTTTTTAATAAGGATCAGAAAATTACTTTTTGAAGGTGTCAACCTTTTTCCTTTCAGAGAACAAAAGCAACTATTGTATTACTTCACTGAGATCTTAGAGATCAATATCTTTTTCACGTATATCTAGTCAACTGTCACCTTATATCCCTCAAAATGTATTATTATAATCTCAAATTACTCTTGAATTTGTCTGTTAACAATCTGTTAATTGTCCATCTGACTGGCAAACTAAGAAATTCAAATATCTACTGTATATATTGTGTTGAAGATATGTATTCATTGTGCTACAGCTGCAGTTGCTAACTAGAAAATTTGCATCAAAGGTTTTACTCATACTCTTGCTGAAGTGCACTCCTAGAAGACTTTCTGCTGAATGTTTGAGATAAGATTTAAAGAAACAAAAGTATTATCAGAAGAGAATAAGGCAAGTAAATCTTGAGGACAAATTATGAGGACACTCACTGAGGTTGCAGAAGTCAGGAAGAGATTTTGGTCAACTTTTAGGATATTTCATCCTTGTTTGATTATAGATATTTTAAGTTTTCTTTAAAGCATGTTTTATTTTATTTCACCATAGGGAATGGGGAAATTTCTTGCCTTCAATAGATAGATAGATAGACAGATAAAATTTTTTCAGCAGTGCCTATTTAAGTTTGTAGACTCCTCTGGCTGTGACCCAAGAGGCAGGTTCATCTGGGGAAGCCTGGAAAAACCCCTATGTTTACACCAAGACAGGTGTTTTCTTTGCCACTCTGTGATTCCAGAAAAGAGATGTAGCACAAGCTTAGCTGTGAGGAGCTATATGGCACAGATCGATGTCTCCAAAGAGCATGAGAAGTAAAAAAAAAAAAAAAAAAAGAAAAAAAATTGTTTTCATTGAGAAAGTTTAAAAAGTGCTCTGAAAGTTAGTTAAATGTTGACCAAGTGAAGCATGAAAAGCAAACGGATGGCACTGGTGAGAGAGCCAAGCTCCAAGCCCTAGCAACACTGCTGAATTCTGGCTGACCCCTGCAGAGGGGAAAGTAATCGCGTTCTCTTGGAACGTAAGAACAAAGGTGCTCACAGAAAAGAAACCAGGGGGAAAAATGTAATATCCCGTGTGCTGCAAAATAAGGAGAGTAAAATTCATCAAGCAGCACTACAGTTTTCTGCACAAAGAAAGCAAGCCAGCTCCAGAGGTCTGTGGGGCAGCAGCCTGGCACGAGGTGGGTTGCTGGGCTTTGCCTCACTGCTTGCACTCAGCTCCTGAGAGAGCTGTACACACAGCAGCAGAGAGCTCTGTGCAGACAGAGGTAGTGGTCTCTAAGGTACATTGGTAGTAGGCTCAACTCACAGTTCCATCCTAGATGTTTTCTTGAAAATAATGCCATGATCACAGAGGTCTCCAGATGTCCATGCCAAGAGTAGGCACATATTTTAAGAGTGTTTTTGCATTAGTCACATGATAGAAATCAACTTTTTCTGGAATGAGTGGCTTTCTACAGAGATGCTCTGCAGCTTGCAGACCACCATAAGCTGGTAGAGGCATGAGCAGCCCCTAAGTGCCAAACTGAAGAAACCTCAGCGGGAAACCTGTCACACACCAAGTGAAGCTGCTTTCCGTGCAGCTAACATAATGGCTGTTTTTCTCAGACATCCACAGATATTTTGCTTTCACTGGGTTGAAAACATGTATCATGAAAATATCTGTGTTTTGTTTTGCTTAGTCAGATACAGTTAGGCAGCTTTAGCAGCTGTGAAGGCAAACACTAGTGACCTGGTTTTTGGGTTGTTTTTCTTTTTTTCTGCAAAAATCAAGCCGAGGAGCAGTTTAAAATCCCGGTAGGAAATGTTTGTTGCACAGTGAGCATAACTTCAGAGAGCAGCTGTCCTCCCACCGCCGTGGAAGAGGAGGTTGCTGCTCTCACGGCCTGAAGTTTAACTAAGAGCTGCCCAAACAAAACCGCTGTCAGCACATTGCTTCCTCCTGAGCCCTTGTCCTTGTGTTCCCGCAGCAGCAGGAGCGGGATCCGGTGGGACCTGTCCCAGTTGTTGTTCTGGAGCCCCGAGTGGGAGCCGGACGTTTATGGTCCGGTTTGTCTCTAACAACTCCCACCGGTCGCGCTGTCCTGGCATCCCCAGGGCGCGCCGGGGAGCAGCTCCGGGCAGGCAACAAACAGTTAATTCATGGCACTTTTGTACTCATTTGCGGAGAGAGATGCTGAGACCGGGATTCGTATTTCACACGTTCCCGGCGGCGCGGGGGAGGATGCGCCAGTGCTGCTCCGTAGGGACTCGACGCTGTGAACGGTCCCGAATTCCCTGGAACCCTGCCGTGCCCTCCGCCCCGGCCCCTCCCGCCTGGGCTCCGGGGAGGCCGGGCCGGCTCCGCTCCGCCGGCGCAGGGAGCAGCGCCGTGCCCCGGCTGCGGCAGCGGGAAGGGCCCGGGGAAGCCATCCCCAGGGAGACGGGAAGGCGGTGAGCCGGGGGACGGGACGGGGCGGCGAGGGGAGTGTGCGTGAGGGCAACAAATGTCTGAGCCCGCGGCAGCGGAGCTGCGTCCCGAGGCGGCCCCGGCAGCGGCAGGTGAGCGGGGCCGGCCCCGAGCCCCTGTCCCCGGCCGAGCCCCCTTTTCCCGGCCGATCGCCCTTTTCCTGGCCAAACCCCTTTTTCCCGGCCGAGCCCCCTTTTTTCTGGCCAAACCCCTTTTTCCCTTTCCCCGGCCGAGCCCCCTTTCCCCGGCCTGTTTCCCTCCTCCCTGCCGAGCCCCCTTTCCCCGCTCGGCGGTCCCGCGGGAGGCAGCGGCCGGGCAGCAGCGGGGGCCGCCGGTGCCTCCTGCCGGCCCACCCGGGGCTTTTCGCAGGGAATTTCAGAGGGTGTTCTTCCCCCCTCTCCCGGGGTGGGTAGTGGGGAAATGCAGCTTCTTATTTTCGGTTCCGAAGGGTTTGTTATTTTGAAAACCTGAAGAGCGACCAGCAACCAAGGCAGTGAGAGTGTCGTCTCGCGATGGAATTTAGTGTCAGTCGGAAAAAAAAAAAGTTGTTTGATTGTTTTTTTGAGGGAACGAGGGTTGAACAAAACCTCAAACTGATTCCACAGCCTTGGTTTGACCAGCAGAGCAGGTTAAAAAATTAGTTCGTGGTGCATCTTTTCTTTGCATCACTGCGAGGCTCTGCTTGTATCTCTTATCCAGTAAGCTGGATGCATTTTAAGAGTAGTTTAACTCGTATAGAACCCAAGAGATAGAAGTACTGATGCTTTACAGTGTCAGTCCTGACCTCTTCTCCCTTGACTGTGAATGGTTTTGAAGATCTTCTGTGCCATTTACTTTGGCAAAGGCCATTGATTTCTCTGCTGTACTGGCTCTGTGACATCTGTGTTGAGAACTAGAACTACAAGAACTGTATAAAACTCGGTCCCAGTTAAAATATTTGTAGCAAATGAGTTGTTTTCATGACTGTAGTGTCCAACAGGAAAATCTGTGAACACTTCAGTTGTGCAAAGCACAGCTCCTCTTCTCCCCCCCATCCTTCTACTGATGGAGTCATGCTTATGCTGTGGCAGGGATTCCTGTTATTTCTTACCTCCAGTTGCTGGCCCATGCCACAAGCAGGCTGACCTTCTCTGAGGGGATTACTCCTCTGCTGGGGAGCTGTCTGTCCCTCTTAGCCCTCTGCCCTATACCATTCAATGGGTACTACCTCATTTTAGGAGTCACTCAATGTTGTATATGCTTGTTGGTGTCACAGAATTAACCAGTTTCTTGTTGGTATCATCCCAGAGAGTGCTCAGTTTAGCCTGTAGTCAGTAATGGTGTTAACTCTTTCAGGTAGGCTAAAAGCATTTTGATTCAATGAAAATTTCAGTTCTGTATTTTTTGGATTTGAAACTTTACATATCATGTTTTCTTCACTCTGTCCAAACAAAACGTGCTGAGGTTCTGGCTTCTATTATGCATCAGTTGTTGGAGAGCTCTGATGGGCAGCTGAAACCCTCCTCATCTTTTGTCTGTCTGAATAGAAATGTAGCAGAAATGTGGCATTGTCAAACCAATAACCTGCATCTCACCTGGTTTGGGTGCCATGTGTGGTGGTGCAGAAAGCTGTCTGTGCTGTGAGGAACACCACAGAGTGCCTTGGGATGGAGAACAGCAGAAAAGACCTTCTGCTTGGGGAGCTGGCTTGAACACTTCTTCACCACTCAGTGGCTTTCATAGAAGAGGTTTTTGTGATAAAGCAGGGAAAAAAAAGAAAATAAAAAGAGAATGATATTTTAACTGGCACCAGAAAAAACTGATGCAAAATAGCTCTTATGAAAGTGCCTCTTTTTAAAAAGTGGCTATCCCACTTCTAATGTAATCATCAGAAGTGACTTGTTGCTGGAGGCTTAGTTCTGTGTAGTCTTAGTTCTGTTTCTTTCTGTTGCCTTTTGTATAATGGATGTGACTGCTGTCATCTGAATTGTTTACTGCATGAAAGATATGTTCTTCCTTGTGCTCAAGTCTCCAGAGCCATCCCCAGCAGAGTGCCAGGTGATGCACTTCTTGTCCAGTGTACGTCACCGTGTGAGATGAGGCATGAGTCACTTCCCTCGTGGGCAGTGATGACTAACTGCTCTCCTGCATGTGGAGCTGCCACACCAGAGCTGGGCACACGAGGAATCATCACCTCCAGTCAGCTCTCTGGTGACGACATGATGTAAAAGCAGTTTATTAAGCAGCAAGATGAAAGACTTTTACAGCTCATAAAGGGGGAAAGCTCATAAGAAGGTAGTAAGAGAAGGAATATTTAATTTCTCATGAGTCTTCCTAAAATTGTGCTGCTTCTGAAATGTAAATCAGAAGAGATTTGTACACAAGATTTCACAATGTGTCACGTAAGAGTTATTAGGATTACACTATAAAAACAATTTCTTGTATAAGATTTTCTTAAAGAAAAGCACCTTTAGCGTACATGTCATAAAGCTCTTTAGAAATTTCTTGCTTTATTAATAATATGTAGAAGACACTTAGAATTAGGCCTAGGTACAAAATGTTCAGGGTAATTTCTGTGCTGTAAATCTTCTGGCACTAACATGAAGTATTTAGTTTTCAACTTTTCAACTGAGTCTGTATGAACACTTTGAAGAAAAAGGAGAGACAGAGACTGCAAACCAGACCAGACTCCTACCTTTGCAATAAAATTTCACTTAAAATTGCTTTGGAAACTCTGTCTTATAGCAACAGCGGATTTATACTTGGTACAAAAAGGCAACATCATGGATTAAAGGTTTTGTACTGTTCTTTCCATCTCTCAAGTCATGCCTCTGGTCCTGATCTTGACATTTTGGGTCTCTTTTCCAAAATTTTGAGAAGGTTTGACTAATAAAAATAACATGTTTTTAAATGTAAATACTCCAGTCCTGTGGAAGATTTTCTGATGTACAGATGCAGGTCCAAACTTTGGCTGGAAGGAGAAGAATGTAGTGATTCTTGTCCATAGCTCAGACTTGGGGAAACTCAAATTTAAGACGAGGAAAGCCAAGCAGTTTTCACAGAGTTTTTTAATTATCACATTTTTATGGAAGAAAATGAAGTTTCAAAGAGGGAATAAATGTGTGCCATTTATGCTACAGTATTACAGATATTGTGTATAAATACCAATGGCAATGACAGGAAGATGAAAAGTATTCTTTTTGTCTGCTAGTACTTTGTTAGCAGTGTTCAGATTTCAGGCTGGTCATTATCTTTTCAGTTTGATCTTGAGAGGCAGTGGTTATGAATAGGGGCAGGGATAGAACCACAACTCCCCCGCCGAGACGGAAATCTCCTCCCGCTTGAAGCCCACGACAAAACTCCCATCAACATCAAAGCAGAAAGATTCCAAGCACAGCAACCTGAATGCATCTGAAATCCACTGTTGGGCAGCTTGGAAAGGTCAAGGTTTTTTTCAAAGATTAGTAGGGAAAAGAAAAAGACCCAGAGCAAATCATGACAAGCATAAAGAGAAGAGGAAGTTGACAACTAAGTTCACAGTTCATCGCTAAATCTGTGTTTATTAAGGAAGCTGATTTTTGTGAAAACTGATACAGGCATTCAATTGACTTAGGTGTTTCTGCTTCAAACAAAAATGGGATTACTTTTTTCCTTGGTTTGATGTTAGGGAAATGAATACATAAGATTTGGGTGTCACACATGGTATCTGTAGCACTATTGTGGCTGTTTACTTAACTAGCATATTCTGCAAAGAGAAGACACAATTTCCCAGATTACATGCTAAAGTTTCTATTTTCTATATCTTGTAACTTTCAGTTTCCATGTTTGTGTTATTTTAAAAAACAAACCAAAACAACAAAATATTTGTAATCACAAAGTGCTTAAAATTTATTTTAAAATATTTTACAACTTTTTGCAAAGGAGAAACTGAAAGAGAAAAAAAAGGTTTTGATATGAATTTACTGCTCACTCAGTGTGTACAGAAAAGGAATTTAATTCATAACTTTGGATTTAAATCCAGTAGTTACATCTCATAATATGGCTTTAGTGTTCAAAAACAGAAAAATAACACCTCCAATGACATTTTTGCTCCTTTTTTCTATACTGGAGCAAATCCAAACCCTATTAGATTTATGGAGGCCATGAAGGTTAAGGAGTTTATTGTGTTAAGGAAGCATAAATTACTTCATAAAGCCACAAATGAACTCATTAAATTAATGTCTGCCTTATGAGTCTCCAGGGAGCACACAAGCAGGGTAAGGCATGCCCTCCTCATGGATGAGATGGGAGCTGACCAGCGTGACAGATGTCAGGAGGCTTTCAGGAGGGGAGGATGGGCTCTGGGAGAGCAGACTTCTGCTGCCCTGGAGCAGCTGCTGGTGCTCAGGGGCAGGCTAGGATGGAGCCTGAGCTTCAAGGTGCTGGAGAAGCTGTTTGTTACTCTATCAGGCCCTAATAAATTAGATTTTGGGAGACGCACGATAGTTAAAATAGACAAATAGAAGTGCTGTGCTTTTCATCCTAGGTTCTCCAGGTTTTTTTGCCCACTTGCTTACCTGTTGCTTTTGCAATTGTTAGTCATTTTTCCTGAGGTTGCTCTTGTGCTGTTCATGTCTTCACTATGAAAACCAGCTAAACTGCACCATGAGTTTGTAACTACTTATGCAAAAGCAGACTTGCACCACTATTTTCCTTATTGCTTCCTTTTGAGTTATTTTCCAGTTTCTTGTTTGTAAGTCACTGGCACAGAAAGGAATCTGTGGGACACATTATGGATGTAGCAGCACATCTTTAGCTGCACAGAGCCCTAAAACTGAGTTCATAGCAAGGGTTCATCATCCTGAATTCTGTAACTCAAAGTTTACTTATCAATTTTGATGTTTGGCACTGAAAGATGTCTTAAAGTAATTTTTGGTACAATTAGTGTTTTTAAAAGTGCAATCGTTTTGTCATATTGAAATACGAATTTTAAGGAATTTGTGTTTTGAGTTTATTAATTTCAAAGGTAAGACTTAAGCAGTCTGTAGAGTTATCAGAATTTGAAATCAGTTGAAGCTACACTTCCAGGGTACAAAATAGGGTTATTCACTTGAATTACCTTTTAAATGTGTTTTCAATAAATTTCACTTTTCTGTTGCCTTGAGCATTTAATGTGAATTAAACTTATACCATATTGGGCATCTTACTGTGTTTGATGAGACTAACACTGGTATGAAAGGATGGCATCAAAAAGGAGAGTGACACTAATTTTTCAGGTGTGCCTCTCTTACTTGTAGAAACAGCAATCATATGAGCTGTGTTCCAGAGAGCTCACAGCTTAAGCACACCTAAGTCTTGATTTCAGTTTGGGACTGACTGTGTACAGAGATCATTGATAATCAGTCGTTGGATAAATGAGGTTTATGATCCTGTCAGTAACAAATGACCTGAAGGCTCTGGCCAGGGTCAGCTCCCTGCTCTGTGTCATGGCAATGAAGGAGGTGTGCCAGGCAGAGTAGTGTAAGTACTAAAAACTCAGCTAAAACCGAGGCAGAACTGATGAACTGGCTTAAGTGAAAGGAAAAAAAAATGAAGTGTAGAACAGAATGTAATGCTCCATAAATATTTTATTAAAATGCTTTGCCGTATATTATTAGTTTCTCTATTTGTAAACACTGGCAAAGTGTAATCAAATATATTAAATAATATCTATTTAATATTTTATGTTTATGTTAACTCTCATGTTTATTCAGAAAAACAAATTACCACGTAACATTAGGAAAGTAAAATGCAGATTTTTTTCACTTCTGGAATAACTGCAAGGAACCATTCAAAGGATCTGCAGTCAGTAATTTTTGAGAAGGTGTTTGGGCATCATGTTGATTAATCAATACAGCTGAAATATGATCTATATCTTTATAAAACAGTCCTTTAGCTCTGTCTTCAGGATTTTTTTTCTTTTTTTTTAAATCTTATTCTAGTCAGAACTAAATTCCGAATTTCATTGTTGTTCATCCTTAAAGTGCATACAGGAATGGGGGATGAAGAGCTCTGCACTATCATGTATTTATTTTGAAATTCAGGGGCTGTTTTTGTATTTTGCAGACAAGGTTCTAATTCCAGGACACTGCTGCATGCAGTTGAATCAATGGTGATCACCGCAGATTCCTGACACTGTGAGAAGAGATTCTGCTGTTCTTCTTCTGCAGGGTCTTCATATGGGCCTCCAAACTGAGCTGAACTTCTCAGTTCAGCAAGAAAAGACAACATTTTATTTAGAAATAAACAAGTAAGGGATTTCAAATATTTCTGCATACATCAAGGAGAGCTTTCTTTTGGACTGTCTTTCTCTATGCACTTTGAAAAATGAGGCACCAAAACAACTTTATGTTGTTTTGTTTTTGCAAATAATTTATAGTGGTTTCCCAAAGTAATCAGGCTTTGCATAAATTATAGAAGAAAACCTGAGTGAAATATAAGAGGAAGTTAATGTTAAAGGGTTAAATATCTGTAAGGGATTCTGTTGCTCTCATCCATCTCTTCTAAATTTCTTCCCATGACATTTTTCACACTCTGGAGAAAATGAGTTTGAGAACAAAGTTTCTATTCAGGAAATTATTGCCAAATTTGGCCATGAATCAGACGATGTTGAATAATGATAACAATCATGGCTTGTTATAAGCAAAATAGCTCTTTTTAATTGGAAAACGTAGGCAAGGTTACTTACTTTCCCAATTGTTGGGAGCTGTGTTTAATCCTCTTTTATTTCCATGCTTGTTATTCACAGTGTTGTGATGCCATGATGGCAGGTGAGTGAGAATTGTGAAGAATCCAGTTCATTCCCCAGTTTTTTTGACCTTTCCAAGGATTTCAGCCAGCATTTATCAGTCTTTATTTGCTAGTAGGCTTGGGACATATTTATTCATTAACTCTCTGAGTGTACTTGTAAGCTCTATATTTTTGACAGACAACCATGATCTTCAGCTGTTTTCTTTTTTGTAACACTGTAGTTTCAATGTTGTCTGGATTTAAAAAAAATTGTTAATATCTTAAAAGCCAAAGAAAGCAGCTGTTACCCAGCTTTTCAAGACATTCTCAAGGAAATAGAAGATGGTAAGGGTCAAGTGAGTGAGTTGTATACTTTGTATTTATGTGTGTTGTAAGTCACAACCTACTTGGTACTCAGGTAGCTCCAAGTAAGGGTTGTAAGCCACCTAAGTACCTAAGAAATAAATGTTAGTTGGTACACAGGACACTATTAAAAAAGACATGGATGTAGCTCGTCTTTTAGCTGCCTAATAAACACTAAAATTACATTACAGATGTTTTCAACCGGTTTTAGATTAATAAATTTGAAGATGAGATGAGTAAATAGTTGTCAGATAGTCATCAGACATACAGGTACTGTGTACTTAAGAGCAAAATATGCTTCTTGTCTAGAAACAAGTTCTCTAGAAGCCATATAACCGTTTCAGGATGGTTGCTGCTCCTTACTCTCCTTTGTTGGTATAAGTTTGATGCCTCTTTTCTTAGTAGGTATTTCTGTTTGTGAATTTCAAAATGCTGGTAAGAGCTACACAAGCCAAGAAAATATGGGCTTTGCAAACAAGCTGTGAATGACCTGCCTTGAGGCATTCTTTGAGGTCAATAAGCTTTCCCCATGCTTCCACTGAAACCAAGTGGACTGCTGGGGGCGTGAGCACTTTCAAATGTTGACAAACAAAGACATTCTGTAGGGTTCACTGTCCTGGAGTATTTTGTTGGTCAGGAAGTAGAACAATTACACATTATGTATGCATGTACAGAAGGTGATACCTAAGAGTCATTCTAGCTGGGCAGGTTGAGGATGCTCTGGAAGCACCTCAAAAGTAAGAATTGCATTATGACATAATTATAAAACTAGAATCGTTAGAGATAAAAATTTTAAAATATAATACATTGGGATTTGTGGTAATATATAAGGTGAAAAGTAACTTTATGACTGATGTCATGACTACGTTTTGAAAAGTAACTTTTAATTTTTTTTCTGTGGTTCATTTATTTACATTCTAGTCTAGATTGTATCTTTCACCAAAAATCTTTTCAAAGAAGAAGCTGAAGAAGGATTAGAACATGTGAAAACAGCCAAAACTACCTTAAAAATCCTTAAGGATTTATTCTTTAATCACAGAAACATGTTGGAGAGTTACTTAGCCTGTGCCAAGGAATTTAAACCATGGGATTTCACATCTGAGATGTTGTTTTCCAGATATTTAAAATATAATGCATGTTGGGATTTGTGTTAATATATAAAGTGAAAAGTAACTTTATGACTTATGTAATGACTACATTTTGAAAAGTAACTTTTAATTTTTTTTGGTTCATTTATTTACATTCTAGTCTAGATTGTATCTTTCACCAAAAATCTTTTCAAAGAAGAAGCTGAAGAAGGATTAGAACATGTGAAAACAGCCAAAACTACCTTAAAAATCCTTAAGGATTTATTCTTTAATCACAGAAACATGTTGGAGAGTTACTTAGCCTGTGCCAAGGAATTTAAACCATGGGATTTCACATCTGAGATGTTGTTTTCCAGATTTGATATGTTCCCTAAAAGCTCACTGAAGATGGAGGTATAGCTTATTATCTCTGCTGTTGGATAAATACAGTATCTGAGAAATACGGGCTATTCTCAGCCATGCAGACAGCAAGGCTCAGGTTTCTAATATCCAGAAGACAAAATCACAGTTCTTAGAGGAGGGTTAGGAATGTTGAACAATATGAGAGTGTCACATGCTGTGCAAGGAGCAGACTAGTAATAGCATTATGAGGAATTGCAAAGGTGATTCCTAAATCCACCACTTCTTAGGGTTTTGGAAGCTGCCTTAGTAAAGTGCTGGTCTCCACATGCAGCCCATGGCTTGAACTTTCTCCTGAGCATGGCACCTCCCTCTGAGAGCTAAGGACTCATCTATTTATAGATATAAAAATGTAGTGTTTTAGGCTAGTCCTTGGACAAGACAGAACCCCCTTCAACTTCTTTTTTAAATCTCGGCCTTTAAGCAAGGGAAAATGAAAAATCTGAGGTCAGGAAAGAAGTGCAGAATATTTGTCTATTATTGTGATTAGCCAGCTGTGTCGGATGGGAGCAGCCATAGCTTTTGGTTCCTGCTCTTTTATTGTTCTTTACTGAAACGGGAAGAAGCTGTAGTAGGACACAGGACTGGCAGCTGATTAGAATAGGTTGAGTTTGAATAGAACTTTGAAGGTCATCTAATCCAATTCTCCTATGATGAGCAGGGACATCTTCAACTAGATAAGGTTGCTCAGAGCCCCATGCAACCTGGCCTTGAGTGTTCCTGAGATGGGGCATCCCAAACTTCTTTGGGCAATCTGTTCCAGTGTCTCACCACCCTTATACTAAAAAAACTTCTTCCTAATACTCAGTCTAAGTCTGCTCTCTTTCAGTGTAAAACTATTATCCCTTGTCCTGTAGCAACAAGCCCTGCTAAAAAGTTAGTCCCTATCTTTTTTATAAGTCCCCATTAAGTACTGAAAGGCTCTGATAGTGTGTCCTCAGAGCCTTCTCTTCTCCAGCCTGAACAATCCCAGTTCTCACAGCCTCTTCTCAGAGGAGAGGTGCTCCATCCCCCCAAGCATCTTTGTGGCCCTCCTCTGGACCCATACCCTTCCAAGAAATGTGAGGCTCGCTTTTGGGGTCTGAGCTAGAAAATTACGTACTTAAGTTCTGCAGTTATTGAGACAGTGTGCTTCTCCATCCTACCTCCACAATGCTACTCCACAAATGACTATCTGACCAAGAAATCAAATCTTACAGCATCTGACAGTGCCCACCAGCATGATCTGTGAAAGGGATTTGAGGTGAATGTGTTGCATCTTGGCTGTCTGTCATCAGAAAGACAGGTTGAGGTGATTTTATGGGGAAGAGCATCCTGTGCCAGCAGTTTCACCAAGGTGGCAGCTTGTGCCCATCAGAGACGTACACAGCCATTGTGTGTGAAGGGACTCTTGCTGGCAGTCTTGGTTCTCCTCAGTCAGGTGGGGCCACAGAGAGCCCTGCCCTGTGCCAGGGGTGAGGGAAGTCTGTAGGTGACAGTAGTGAGACAAGGGGTCTGCAGTGACCAGGGGTTTGCTTGAAGAAGCCATGACTGGTTTGCTGCTAGGGAGAATAGCTGTTCTGATTTCTAAACATACAAGGGAAAAATTATTTTCATTGGGGCATAAAACAATTACTTCATTCGAGTGGAATTGGAGACCATAGAAATTAATTTGGCACATCTTACTAAAGAGGCTAAAGTGTGTTCAATTTTATTCCTCTGGGAAAGATTTAAGTTTAATTTTCATAGCAACATTTTCTGTTACTATAATAAGCCATGTGTTTATACATGAAAGTACGTGTTTAGGAGTGTTTGATCTCTTTCATCTAGGTCTTTTTTAACTCAATCTGCTGAAATTGAAATGGAGTTAAATGTGTATGCTCCATGGGACAATTCATTTCCATTTGTGTTTTAATCCTGGAAGTGAATCAACCAGGATGAAGCCTTGCTGGCAATATCTGTTGCTCCTTCACCTTTTCATTCATAGAAATTATTTAAGATAGCACAGACTTAACTGCTCATTCTGCCAAACCAGAAGGGAAAAGATCAAATTGCAAAGACCATCTCAAACACAGGTTTGTTACTGACTTCTTTGTAGAGGTTAATTGATTTTTATTAATTTGATCGAGGAAATTTCCATTATGTTGCAATTTCAAAAGCTGAAAAAACTGTGTTTTGGTGGACCCAAGTTGCATAGTTAAAGTGAGCAGAATGACTGAATAGTTTCTGGAAAGCTCTTCAGAAAGGGAATATGCAATCCTTTAGGTTACAGCAATATGTTAACATTTTACCCTCTGCACAGGGTATTATTATTTCCTTGTTAATTCAAAAGTATCAGTAAACTTGGAGTTGTGACTCTGGGAATGTTATAATGCTGAATTGAACTAGAGAGGCATGAGATGGGCTTCCAACACAGCTGGATACAGTGTCTACCATTTGCTCTTTAAAACAGAAATTAATTTTCTTAATGTTAGATTTCTGGATGCATTTTCCTGATCAGGTAAATTATTTACAAGTGTTACATATAGAGACACATTCAGATGGCTTTCACCAAAGATTTTTAGTGGATAAACTAAATTTAAATGAATAAAATAAAGCTGGATAAAGTGAAACAAAATACCACAGCAACATTGCCAAAAATTAAAGAAAATATAAAGAAAAAAGGTTATTTTTTTCACATATAATATACAGAACTGTCAGTTCTGTAAGCTTTTTTTCCCCTGAGTGTTAGGATGCAATTTACATGCAGTTCTGGTGCCGATACAAAATCAGTTGATTCTAGTCAAAAGATAGAGAATGTTTTTTAAATGTTGGTTTATAGAAGTGTCTTGCAATTAAAGCTAAAAGAATTCCTAACACTATGCTCACCAGCAGTCATGGTATATCTTTAAGATAAAATAGAATATTTATTACTGTACTTTTTTAGACACTTTTTTTTTTCATTTTTAGAATTCATTGCTACAAATATATGTGAACTTGGAAAATTAGGTTTTTGGAAGGATTTAATCCCCTTCTAACATAAATTCAAATAAAGAAGTACTCTGTCATATTATGTAGTTGGCTTTACTGCCTGCTGGCTAGAGCACTTAGCTGGCAGGAGGGCAGCCAAATTCTCTTTTCACCTTCATTTTTACCCTACAGCTTTGTGGAGCAGGGAGATATTGATTAAATTCCACTTGAAGAGAGGGGGCTGGTGAAGCCCAGGTGTGTCCAGCTCCAGGTGCAGATGTAATGGGTGCCCTGGGATTACTCTCTTCTTCACTATCCTGATCCAGAAGGGATTTTCCTAGCTGTGTCCCTGCCATTTCCCTGTGCTCCTGGCAACTGTGTACCCACAAGGCTGCTGGGTTTGCCCAGATGCAGACCATTAGAAGGTGGGCTGTAAGCTTTGCTGGTCTCCAGGAGCTTGGATCTGCTGTGTGGCAATTTTGGCAGTGTGCTAAGGAGAGAGATTGCTGCATGTGTGGGGAATGCTTTTTTTTTTTGGTAAGGTGTTATTTAAACAGGCAAATTTTTGGAAACAGAAACAAATATTAAAATTGTTAAAATGATAAATACCAAATAAAAATAACTTGATAAAACATATAATAATGATACTTAAAAGAATTAGCAGAATATGGAGATTTACTGTTCAGTTAGATTGGGTAGGAAGTATATTCTATGTATGCATACACTGATCTTTTTTGCAAGTATAGAAATCTAGGTTATTAAAAACCCAGGGGGTTGGTTATAAACCACATCTAAACTAAATGAATGTCACATGCTTAGTTCATGCAGAAGTCTTGTAAAGTTGTTAATACCTTTGGACTAAAATCCTGATACTTCTTTCAAATCCATGGCAAAGCTTTCCATGTCTCAGGGTCAGGACTCACTCTACTGTACTTCTGAATTTCATTGCTCCTGATAAAATCCCTTACAATTCACAGTAAATTCCTGCTGATCCCTGCACAAAGCTGCCTCAGAAAGCAGAAGTGAATGGCAGCAGTGACCTACTGCTGCCTTTTTCTTCCCTCTGAAGCACCAGGAACTCTGAACCAGCCTTGTCTGCGGCAGATGTGGATTCAAGACATCCCTTCTGAGGTCTGTGTGTAGCTTACCCGGTCTTGCCTTTACCTCTGGAGGATTCCCTGCATGCTCAGTATATAAACACAAATTTGGTGACATGCTTGGAAAACAGTTTTAAGCTGCTAGGTAGAGTACAGCAATTTGGCCAGATGCAGACTGTAAGAGGGTTTGAATTGGTCAGTTTTTGAGGTGATGAGTGCTTCCTTAGTGACTTGACTTACTCAGGACAAAAGCAGCCTTTTAGCACAGTTCTGAATGAGCATTCTGCATTGTAAATTTGCTGACTTTCCAGGTTATGGCCAGGTAAAGCACAGTCAGTGAATATTAGTTTTCAAGTCTGAGCCGTTCTTCCTCATGCATGCAGTCTTAGTGTTGACAGAAGAGGTACAGGTGAAATACCAAGCACCAATTACTGCACTGGTTTTACTGTCACCACTAAAGCATTTATTTTCCAGGTTCTTCAGAAACTATTTGCCTTTGGGTTTTACAATCCTAATCCAGATCTTTATCAGAAAATAGCTGTCATCTTACAGTTAATTTATTTGTCAGAAGCTTCAAGGTTCATGCTGTTAAGTGCGTGATATATGAATAGTGTCCACATATTTTCAGGAACAAGCCTTACATGCTTCTGGATAGGCAGGAATGTGTTTGACTAAAATGTGAATGGAATTGCCTGAAAACATGGGGGGGTCTGATCCCAAAGAGGATCAAAGTGTGCTTTGCTTTCAGGGCACAAATGCGGGCTTCTCAACAGAGAAATGATCTGGTTTGTGGTGTGACTGGGGTGGGTCTGATCCCAAAGAGGATCAAAGTATGCTTTGCTTTCAGGGCACAAATGCGGGCTTCTCAGATTTGCTGTCTTAAGTGGATTCTTGATGAGTTAAATATATGTGGCTAATATTCTATTTTAGCCTCAGAACTATATCTCAATTCCTTTATTTGCCTTGGAGAAGTGCAGCAGTTCATCCCATCATGTGTATATATTTGTGTATATATGAGTGGGTTTGTATTGTGTATTTAAAAAAAACCCTCAAACAAAATCCATGTTAGTTGAGGGATGGAGGGAGTTAGAAAGGAAGAAGATTCTTAAATAAGCAAATTAATTTTATATGCCTATTCAAAGATGCTGGGTTTTTATTTAAATGTCCACCTTGGCCACTGATACTTCTATTTGTTTATTTATTTTGCAAGTGTCTTGCAACAGAAAAGAGATGAAGACAAGCTGCAAAGTAAAAAAATTTCTGAGATTATTAATGTTTAACATGTTTAGCAAAGTAACAAGTGTAGCTTTACATGTACATGTTGCATGTTACTGTTTATGTTGCTAATGGAAAAAAGGGAGAAGGTGCTGGAGCTCTCCCTTTAGAACTAGCGTGAGCTTGCATTAATATGCACCTTTATTTTCTGCACTGCTATTATTTTTCCAAAAGTCCTCATCTGTGAGCATGGTTAATTACCTTGAGTATGAATAGAGTACATCTGTGGTGTAGAAAATGACTTGTTCTGTTGTTTGATACCTGTGGTAACTATGGATTAAGATTACCTAATTAAATGTAACAATGATTCAGAGTCAAAAGATACTGTTTACTTAGTGAGTTCACATCAAGTATTTGAGTAGCTGAAGTCTGATGTGCATAATAACCTTCTTAATGATACTGCATAGGCATAATTTGGTCTTGTAAAAACCTGTTGAGAAGATCTTTATTTAACAGGAGGGTTAAAAGGATGAAACAGTATAAAAGTAAGGGGCAATATAGATGGCTATCCCTCTTACTGTGCTTCTCAAACAAAGGTGTCCCTAGTACGCAATGTATTGATTTTGCAGTGGTACACTTGCATTATATCTTAAACTGTTATTCAAAATCAATCTGTATTTCTCAGAAAATGCTTCGGTTGCTAACTCAGTTTCTGTTAAGAAAACCCCCAAAACAACTATCACTTTTAATAGGATATATCATTGCTTGTTGGTTCAAACAGCACTGAAAAAATCTCAGAAGTATGTTTAACACTACCATATGCCATCCATCAGATTTTTCTGCCATTGGAAAAACATACATGTTATTCTTTTTTTGGTGTTTTTGTTGTTGGATTTTTTTTTAACATTACAGGAGTTTGGAGATGATTATACTGATTTTAAAGCCAAAACACTGGATCTTGACAGATGTGTTGCCTCAGTTTTGTGTAGGATTTCATTACTGTTCTAGTTTAGAATCTGTGTTCAAAGCCAGTATCCATATACATTAAACTGTTTATTTATAATTAGGAAGATAGTTTTGTGCATTGCTTAAATTACAGCTTTAATTAAGCTACTTATGAATTGAATGCCTTGAAATACTGACATATGTATTGCAGGTGGGAATCAAACCATGTTCTATGATTCTGTTCTTGCTTTAGTGATGTTCTGACTGCAGGTTCCTTCCAGAAGTTAACCCATAGCTAAAAGCAGATATAAAATGCAATTCAAAGAAACAGGGAGATTTTCATACATCCTGTATTAATAGAATACAGGATTAATACAATTTGTCTGCATGAGGCACAGAGAATCCATGGATGGCAGGTGTGTCCAGGCTCTCCATCCAGTGTAGCACATTGTTGACCTGGGTAGCTGGAGCATGCATTATTCTTACACAAGAATATTGAAAACTTAAGATAGGAAAGAACTAATTAGAAACAGTTCTTCAAAATATTATTTAGGTGTTGTCATATGTCGAATAGAAGTGAGTGAAGTCATGTTATTAAGAAGGAGGTAAGTATGTAAATGTTCAAATGAGTGGTTGTCCTGAAAGGCACAAGGATGTGAAATCTCACGTTTCAATCAGCCTTGTTGAAGCCTCTAGTGGAGTATTGTGCTCAGTGCTTCAGGAAAAAGGATCTGTTGATAGTTAACCTGGGTAGCTGGAGCATGTTTCTGCTGGAGCATGCATTATTCTTACACAAGAATATTGAAAACTTAAGATAGGAAAGAACTAATTAGAAACAGTTCTTCAAAATATTATTTAGGTGTTGTCATATGTCGAATAGAAGTGAGTGAAGTCATGTTATTAAGAAGGAGGTAAGTATGTAAATGTTCAAATGAGTGGTTGTCCTGAAAGGCACAAGGATGTGAAATCTCACGTTTCAATCAGCCTTGTTGAAGCCTCTAGTGGAGTATTGTGCTCAGTGCTTCAGGAAAAAGGATCTGTTGATAGTCATTGAGGCTGAAGAAGAAGAGAGAGAACAGGCATAAATCTTCAAATACAATAGAGATTTCTGCATACAGGAATGAAATAGTCTATTCTGTACACCCAGAATATACTGAACTTAATTTAAAGTGTATAAGGTTCAAGTCTGATGACTGAGAAAACCACTTTATGCCAAGCATAATGAATTGCTAGAACAGATTGCTAGAGAAGGTGACAGGCTCTTCATTTCTGAAAAATCTTCCAGGGAGAGCTAGAAAAACCTCTTTTTCAAATTACGTAGGTATAGCAAACCTCTTCTTGGAGCAGGAACATGGACTAATTACTCTTGAAGTCACTTTTAGATGTATATTTCTATGACACTGTATTACACTCAAACTGCGCCAGAGTATTGCAAATTAGTTGTGGGTATAAGGCAGTAATAATGAATATTTAGCTACTAATTTTGAATAAATGAATTTTCCTTAGGTAGACACTTCTGGTATTGTTAGCAATTAAATGAGTGTCTTGCATTTTATGTTTACCCTGTTTCCTTCTAAACTTTTCTCACTGATTTCAAATCATACATACATTGTTACATCTACTCTTTCCAAAGTCTGATAACTTGTCTTAATTTTACACATACCAATGAGAGTGGAAGGCAACTTAAAGAAATCTCTTCTGCTTGCCACTTTTTTGGTAAGCTTTTACAGGAGTAGGCACTTTTTTTTTCTCTAGAAAACATTAGCTTACAAGTAAGATTTGGAATTTTCATGCGACTCAGGAGGAAGAGCCTAGTGACTTATGAGAGAGAATATATCTAAGGAAAAAAAAAGGGAGAAAACAAACAAGTGAGAAAATTACAGGATAGAATTAGTCCACTTAGGCGGTGGACTTGATCCTTGTGTCCCTTTCAACTCAGAATATTCTGTGATTCTGTAGTTTAGAAAGTATCCAGAGTGTGGGGTATGTGTCTAGATCTGGAAAGCCTGGTTGCATACTTTTTAGGATCTGAGCTAATCTGTAATTCTTTAGCATGCTAGAATTCATCTGTTTGGGACAATTTAAGAGCACATTTAGAAATATGTGGTTTGTTGGTAAGCACATGACACTTACCAACAGTATAGCTTGGTTCAGTGCCAATCTCTGCACTTCAGAAATATTTTGGATGAGATTTCATGTTGGGAGTATTACAGAAAGAGAACTCTGCTGCTTCCTCTGCTATTTGGGTTTTTTCTCTTTTTATTTTAATTTCAAGCTTTCAACCATCTTGGAAGCTTTCTAAAAAAAACCCTGTCTGAGGAGATAATTAGCCCAAATTGCAATATTTCATTGCAATTGTTTAGTGAAGAACTAGATAACTGCAAACGAACATGATGAACACATTAAAAAGGTATTGAACAATGCAAAAATAAAAGTGCATTTTCCTGCTGGTTCATAATACCTTAATTTATATTCTAATAAGTGGGGGGATGAGGAGGAGGTTATAATTAAATCATTAACGAAAATATGCTGGTGACTTTGGGAAAGATTAAATGTTCTAAAGAACTGAAGGAACAAGTACAGACATTTTGGTCCTACTTTTCATAGGAGTTCATAAAGAGTTTTATTGTTCTATGGGGACAAGACCTTCAAAGATACTTCTGGGGGACCTAGACATCCAAGTTATTTGGAAATTGTGCTCTGTCCCTTTCTCTTGTCCTGATCCTAAGCAAACATGCTTTCAGGCAGGAACACAGAGGATGGAAGCTCCTGTGAGAGCTTTAGGCACACATGAGTTAAATTACTGTGTAATACCGAGTCCAACATTGAAAACTGACATAGCTAATAGCATGCAAAGAGGGGGAAACTAAAACTTTCCACCAGCATTTGTTCATCAGTAAAAGAAAAGAAAAACTGATTAGATGTGGGGTTTTTGCCTTGCAGATTCTTAGAAAATCCAGAAAATACCTTAATTTCTCAGAAATACATGGAGAAGTTGAAATCTCTTGAGCAGTATGAAGATCAGACCTACAGTAAGTGGAATGTTCAGGTGGATTAAATTTCTCAGTTTAATTTAAACCAAACTAATTAAGTATAATCCCCCAAACCAACTCCTGATGGTGAATTTTCATCCTTAGGTGTGTGCTTAGAACTGTAATTAAATATGTAACTGATGTTTGTCTTTGATTTCATAGTCAAAAAATGACAGTAATCTTCTAGGGTATGAATGAATCTTAGAATCTTAAACCTCACATATTTTTATAGAATCATGCAATCACTCGGCTTGGAAAAGAGCCCCTAACATCATCAAATACAACCTTAAACCCAGCACTTCCAGGTCCACCACTAAACCAGGTCCCCAAGTGCCACATCTATGTGCCTTTTAAATATTCCAGGGATGGTGACTCTACCACTTCCCTGGACAGCATGTTCTGATGCTTGACAGCCCTTTCAGTGAAGAAATTTTTTCTTAATATCTAATCTAAACCTCCCTTGACTTTCATATCACAGGCAGCAGTAGCTTGAGACTGTTCAAATATGTTTTCAAAAGGTAGAATTTGATGGCTGTCAGGTAGTGCTGTCTTAAAGACACCCTCAGCCACCTTTATCTTTCTATATTCTGCCCCACACCACTCCCAGGTATAATTTTTGTGACTAGCAAGTGTAATTTTTCTGAATTTAAAAAAATCTGGTGAGAGGAATAGATGGGAAAACACTACAGCTGTAGTGTTTCCTACTGGCATTAAAAGAAGAACTTATTAAACCATTGTTTTAAGAGCAGCATCTGCATATGAGAAATGAGAAACTTTTATTTGGTCTTTTTTGGGATATGCACTGCCAGTCCACGGTGAAATTTCTATTTCTGTGCCTATATGGTCTAATATTTTTGGTGGGATTTTTTGATGTGTACCTTTTAGCTGATTTTCTAGTTACTGTGAAGTGATTCAGATTCAAACTTCCCTTTCTTGTACTTTTGATAGAGACAAAAACCACATGTCAAGGTATATTTTTATCTGCTGATTTTTTTTCATATGGTTTACTGAATGGTTTTTTGGGGGGAGATTTGTGGAATGAGAAAGCTACTTCCAGGTTATCTTTATATATTTGAAAGCGTGTATAGCAGGAGGAGTAGAACTCTGTTTTACTGTGTGGAAGATCCCCAACATAATTAAAATGAAGTTTTATGTGATTATACCTAAAATAACTGAGTTTATTAAGTTCAAATAGTTTGTAATTACCAGTGATGCATAAAATAAATTCTAAAACATTCTAGTAAAAGCTATGACATAGAGTAAAGTTTTGGTTAAATAATTCATCCACTGAAATTTCTTATTTATGAGTAGATGCAGGAATATTCTCACTGTTAATATACTGATCTTACTGGTGTATTCCTACCATGTGTGATTTTTTTTTGTTTAAAGAAGATGCTACTCTGTTAAATAGGAATTGCCCAGAGAATAGAGTGCCATTAAGAATAGAGCTCTGTCAGTATAGCACAACGTAATTCCTCTTCAGGCAGCTGACATTGCAGTTAATCAGAAGAAAATGCACTTTACTTGACGTATGTTGAATTCTGGGATCAGTCCTTTTTATCTCTGTTTTTCTTAATAAGAACGAGCATAATCAGTGACAAATGTCACTACCTGTTCTTCATGGGTAAGCAGATGGGATTCAGAGAAAGATTTAAAATGGGAGCTCCCTTTCTGTTTGATGTGGAAAATCCATATGTTCATCTCAATCAGGTGATTGAGTATTCTCAGAAAAAAACATATTTGCTTGTAATATTTCAGTAAAAAAGTGAATGAGATTTCAATGTACACATTAAAATATTTGTGAGTTGGAATGTTTGGTTTTTTGCTGGGCATTTTTTATTTGTTTGGGGTTTGTTTTTTTTTTTTTTTTGAGGGATTGTTTTGGAGGGTTTTTTGTTTTACTGGTGTTTTGGGAAGTTTGGTTTGTTGGTTTGGGGATTTTTTTTTTTTTTTCCAAGATGCTGGTATAATTCTAGTGCCACCAAATTCAGGTTTCTTGTTTCTCTTCCAGTGTTGCATATGCTTACAAAATTCTTTTTTTATATATTCTGAATGTTCCTTTACACAGCATAATGTGCTCTTGAGTAGAATAGCCTAAAGTAGACTATTAAGTAGCTCTTTTTTAAAACATCATGAGGGGACTTTGTTAACATTTATACAACTTTAAGTAGTGGTTTAATAAGTTAAAGAATGCAAGAATAAAAATTAACTTCTTTATATCCAGATTTTATTTTGTGGTTTCAATGCAGAGTCATTTGCATGATTTTGGGTGCTTTGAGAGGCAATGCAAATGCAGCTTTGTAGCCTCTTTGCCATAATTCTCTCAGCTTTTCTTATCTTGAATCATATATGCAGGATCTATAGATTTCACTGGCAGGTTAAGTAAGCTCAGTATACCCTACAACTGTACTTGGAGTGTTCCTTCCCTCTTCCAGCAAATCAAGAGCTTGAGATGCTGGAAAAAGAAATTTTTCTAATGCAGGAATCTATCTACAGAACTATTTGAAGTATCTATTCCAGGCTACAAGCACATGAAACAATGTTGAAAAGAAGTGCAATTGCTCAAGAAAGTGTGGGGTATTCATGTTTATATTAATGTAAGATTTTTCTTAAAATTACTTATAAATTATTTATTAGTTTAGACTATATTTTAATATTATATTTTTAATTTTATCCTAAAAGTGCTATAGTTTTGATAAAGAAATTTAATACTGAAGATTTTACTATTCCTTTTGTTTTTGAAACAACAGTTGCTATGTTTTAGGATATCCAGAGTAAAAATATCTCTGTTCCCAAGTCAACCAATTTCAAGATAATCCCAAAGCAAAACAAACTTTTTAGTTTCCTTTAGAGCTTGCTTAATACCCAGAACTTGCTTGATTAGTTTAAGTAACTGAATAGAAATTCAGAAATCCATAAAATCCAATTCAGAACTTAGAAATGTACATTAGAAAGCTCTACAAATCTAGGAGCAAGAGTCCAGAAAATCAGTGTACAGATCTGTATGGGGAATCAGTCTTGCAAAGTTCTGCTTCCCTCAAGATGCTGCCTTCCATAGGCAAGGTTAAAAACACATGTACTAGATTTTCTTTCTGTAATTTTGTTGGTAGCACCCCCAGGAGGAGTTGCAGGGCATCTTCCTGAAATCTCCCAGGAGCACTTGTGTGCTACCTGTGGGTATAGGTGTGTGTCTAATAGAACAAGAAAATTGTGCAGGTATGTTTTTATCAGATACTGAAACATGAAACTGTTAAAATGTGTGGTCTTTGAGTTGAATTTAGAGAAGATGGATTATTATGTGTGCTTGAAAAGTAATGGTGGTGTAGGAAAAAATTTAGGCCCGTGAACTCTTGCTGTAGGGTGGACTTTCCCCTGCATCCATTGATCTGGTTTGTGGCAGAAGTTTGTCTTCACCAAATGTTGTTGATGCTTTTATCTGTACTTTCTGTTTCAGAGCAGCATTGATGATTGGACTAAAACCCAGTGGAGAGAGATTAATGTGGAACAGATGGATGTGCAGCTCAGAAGGTTTGCCAAGGCAGGTCCCACAGCCATCTATCTCTGCAATTTATCTGTCTCAGTGCCACCCCTTCCTCACTCTTCCCACCCACTTGGATGTTTCAGTGGGTTTATTAGTCATGTCCAAGCTGAATGTTCTGGAACATGCTTTGTTTTGGGGGCTTTCCTTTAAAATTTTATTTTTCTGAATGGGTTTGCAGCCCCTGTGGAGT
The DNA here is from genome assembly GCF_014805655.1 of Passer montanus. Lineage (NCBI taxonomy): Eukaryota > Metazoa > Chordata > Aves > Passeriformes > Passeridae > Passer > Passer montanus. The sequence goes on along the minus strand of NW_024356505.1, from coordinate 13,221,279 downwards.
TATATGTAAAATCATGCTGTCACTTTGCTGAGTTGAGGCAGTATGGGAAATAAAAAAAGCGGGTGGGGGTTTATGGCAGACCCCTCAGACAACAATCACTTTTACAGGTGGAATTTGCAGAGGTTCATCTGAGCTGCTCATAAACACAGCTCCACAGGGTTGGGAGCTGCAGGGAAGGTACTAATTTTTAAAGGGAGGGCACTTCTTTCGCTTGAAGTATTTCAATGTTTTGTTGACAGTAGCCCTGCAGAAGAAAATTCCAATGGGACACGAGAAGTATGAAGTAAAAATAACAAAGACTCCCCAGACTATTTGTAGGATACTACAGCTGTGCCTCACAGACAGCACAGTGGTTGAATACAAAGTCTTGAACCTAACAGGTATAAAGTTTCTTCTTGTTTCATATTTGTTTAATTCAGAAATAAATTATCTTTATTGCATGCCCATTTATTAGTCTTTTAAGAGAAAAAAACAGATTTCATCATAGAGGTCTTCTCCTAAATTGCTTCAAAAGTGTGAACTCCACCTACCCAGTTCTGATACTTTTTTTTTTCCATTTAAAAAAAACCCAAAAACAGTGGTTTTGGTTCAGAGGCTATAACATGGAGAAGTTGTTGGTTTTCAAAATTTTAATAAAATTATTTTGAACAATTTTGAAAAAAAAATATTAAGACCAATTTCCATTTTTTTTCATTTTTAAAATTAAGAAATTGTGAAGCTGAAAGCGTACAAGAGAATGTAACAGAATCTTTCTGTTTTTCTTCAGTATACCAATGATTAACCACATACAGTTTTCACAAAAGTACATTTAACTTCTTTTTAATGCAAAAAGCTCCTAACAGTATTAGCACAAAATTGTGATTTTTTTAACAAAAAGAAAATGAAAAAATAATTGACTGTCATATTTTAAAATCATTGATAAAAAATTTTAAGGTTTTTTAATTGAATTTCATTAATCCTACCAAGCAGTGACAAAGTACTGCAAATATCTGCATCACTCCCCGAGGTTTGTAGTCTCAGATACTGAGTCTGTATCTTACATCAGGTTCAATGGCAGCTGTGCAAATAAACTTACCTTCAGTGTTATGAAGTACAGAACACCAGAGTACAAGACAAAACAGAGCAAAAAAACCCCAAACCTGTAACACCATCAAAAAATATTTTTGCTAAGATAGTTAAGTCCACACTTTGGTGGCAAATCTGAAAGTGTATCTGATAACTAGAGTGCATTTAACTTCTTTAATTGTGTTTTTTAGTTAGATTCCATTTGAACACTTTGTTATATGCTTATGTTGGACTTTTTAATTGACTTAATTTGCTCCATACTGTCTCTTTTCTTTTCAGGTCAGGCTTTCAGTAGCAGAAGATCTTCACAGACCTGCTGGGACTCCAGTTTCATAAAGGTAGAAGATGAAGTCCAAATTGTAGTTGTCAATGCTGTGCAAGAGTTGAGCACTGAAAAGGTGAGAGATGTACTTTTTATTTTCCTTATGTTTTTCCAGAATAGTATGTAGCAAACTATTTGTTTGTTTAGGTCTTGTTTCAAGAAATTAATCATAGAATTGAATATTTTCATGTGACTTACCTAGGTATCAAAATTCACAGCCTAGCAAAATGAACTTCTTGTCTGTGGTGTAGTTTACCATCACTGTGAATTACATAAAATTCAATTAAATTCCTCAGTTCCAAATATGAAATATATATATAGCCAGATGTTATTATAGCCAGATATATATAGCCAGATGTTATTATTGCTCTTATTCCCAGACTTTGGAAGAAATCATGGACTGCCATGGAATTTTCTTACCAAGAGCATAAAATAATAGAAATTCCTTTGTTAAAGTCCAATGAACAGCTGCTTGAAAGTTTAGGTAACAATTAAATAAGAATTTAATTATTAGAAATATTATTATTGTATCAATATTATTCATATACTTGATATACTTGGGAAGTTAAAACTTTTTGTTCCTTTTTATTGGAACAAAAAGTTTTTGTTAATTTTTTGTTTTGTTAATATTTTTGTTAATTTTTATTGCAGATTTATATTTTCTCCAGATGTTAGTACTGGGAATTTACATGTATGCTGTGCAACTATACATATGCTAAAAACATTCCTGCCTCCGTGTAGGAGTTAAAAAATAACAGCTTTCTAAGCTTGTAATTCCTTCAGTTTTTAAAAAATCCCTTATTAATATGCTGTCCATTTTCAGTGTTTAAAGATGTCTTCTCTTATGATATACAATAATAACAACTACAGGAGAATTTTTTAAGCTCTTGTTAGCTTCAGTTCCTCTGTTTGATAAATAATTTTTATTAGTGCAGTTTTTTATGGTTTTGTTTGTTTGTTTGTTTTTCTAGTTTCATATATGACTGATTCTGAAAAGTAAATATGTGGTATATTTCATTGAACAAGTGAAAGGCTGGCAAAGTAAATTAAACATGGCAGATTCTGTCATTTCCATTTGGATGGAATTTCAGTGCATGTGGTATCTTCATCAGAGTAATTATCTGCTTTGTTTTCCTCTCACACCGACTGTCAGTTGCTGGTGTCACAGTTTGAGACAAAGATCTGCAGGTCACTTCTTCACACATCTTTAATATCTTCTGTTGCTTACTCTTTTTTAGCTTTTTAACCTCCTGGAGGCACACAGAGATACAGTTCTGCTGAGGTGCAGAAATCTTTTCTGCAAAGTCCATATCATTTAGGGAAGTGATGGTTGAAATATAACTTCGAGGTCTGCTATTTATTAATGGCTAAAGGTAACTACAACAATCAACATAAACTCTTGAACTGACACAAAGCATTGTGCTTGAATTGTTCATTCTGACCAAAAGAAGTCACTGAACCCTTGCATAGTAAAGATGATAATTTCGTGTTGCCAATATACCTCTAATTCAATCCACAGATCTAGGGAAAGTCCTCATCATGTACAATTCTGAAAATCTAGTATAGGATAATGTTCTATAGGGAGCTTCCGTGCTTAAAATATCAAATATATTTCTAATTGTTTAAATCTGAAATTTAGAAACATTGACAGCAGCACGTTTCACTATATGCTAATAAAGTATCTTTTTTGTCCAAGTTGGGGTGTTTAACATGCTGAAGTTTCTTCATGGTGCTTATTGAAAAAGGCATTGAGCTTACATGAGAAGAAACACTCTGAGTTACTAATGCTGCTAAAATCTGTCATTTTTATCTTGTTGAAGAGTTTTAAGGTATCATCAGTGATATTTTCAGTTCTCTCTGTTCATTTTACTTTTCCTTCATATTCAGTTTAAACACTGTCAAAATAGGTGTTTGAGGCTTTAATTATTTTTCTTTTTCCATCTTTTTTTTTCCAACTTAAAACAAGCTGATTAGGTGTATTCTTCCAGTTCTTTTCCCCATGTTTTTCTTGTCCCAGTTTAGTAAACCATATGAAGTAGAAAAAATAAATTTGAGAGTTGAAATAACTCCTTTTCTTTCTGTACAGCTGATGGTGACTGACATAACAGATAAAGAAAATGTGATGGAAGCTACAAGGAAGCCAAAGGTGTAGGGAAGCTCTGAAGCTCTGCAGCAGAGGTAAAATTTCCAGTATGATTACAAACTGTTCTAAAGTGTAGTTCTGCAACAAGCAGGAAATGAGAGCTGTCAGATTGTTTCCTTTTTGTACAGGTGTGAGATGTTCCAATCATTTTTTTGTCATTTGTTCCTGTTTGACATATTGGATTTCTACTGCTTTTTACATGACCAGCTCAACTTGAGGCATAGGCTTGTTATTTAGGGATGACATGATGTCAGAATTGTCAAAGGTCTTAAAAGTTTGTATCAAATTCACTTTCTCTCTATTTATACTCTGGGAGTCTTTCTTTCACACCTGCAACAGGATGTGGTGGATTCGTGCAGCCAAAGTCCTCCTTCCACACACTTGGAGGAATGCCTTGAACTTGCCACCTGCATTCACTCTTCCTGGCTTTAGAAGCAACCATGTTTAAAGTCACAGTCTGTTTCTTCTGCAGGAAAATGTTGTAATAGGAAGTTTTTAAAAAAAAAACCAAAAACCACAAACCTGTTGCTTGAGATGTCACTTTTGTTCTGAGAGATACCAAGCTAATAGCTGGAGTGCATCAGTCAAACATAAATAAATATGGCTTATTTTTCCTTCCAGATAGGCATATAATTGAATATTTTTATTCTTAGTACTTTTTGTGTCAATACCAACGTGTGTTTTCATGTTTTTGACTCTTTGTACTTCAAAAATAATACATTTATCTTTTTAAAAAGTGGTTTCTTTGCTCTCCCACTCAAGTGATTCTTATCTACTTTTTCATTTGATGCTTTGGTGGTTTTCTTTTTAAATTTATCTGCACATTACTGCCCTGTTGAGTTAGATTTTTTTTTTCTTATCCTTTATTTGCTAAGGCTGGACTCTTTGGAAGGTTGAAGAGGAGTTTTCCCTGCCCAGACTTACCTTTTGGGGAGACTTTTCTGGCACAATTCCATTCCCCTGGTTTCTTTGGTCTGAATGAAATGTTTCCTTCCATTTTCTGGAAAGGAAACGTGAAAGGCTTGCCACCTTCTCTGTTCCTTACAGCTGTGTTCATCATTACTATTTTTAGTAATTTATAGTGGATTGTATTGTTCTGTTCTAATGTTTGGTCTGATTTTTTCCTTAACTGGGTGGGAATTCCTGGCTTTAAGGTGATTGTTAAAATCTCTGTCTCTTTTTCAGACTCTCTTTTTGTGAAAAAGCTTTGGCTGTATACTTAGAAAGCAAGAACATACTTTTTCCTTTCTTCTATTTTGGTTTTCAGCAGACTTGCTAGACATCCTTTAAAGAGGAACACAGCCAAAACAGCTGAGCCTCTTTGTGCATTAATGTACTTAATTTTCTCTACAGAAAGGGAAGTTTCCAGCCAACCTTGTGAGCTGATAATATCATTGAACTGCACCTTTGTTCTGAACAAATTTCTAATTTACTTTGAAAATAGGAACACTTTGCATAAGGAAGGTAGTAAACATTTTTTTTCTCTCAGCTGAGACAAGTACAAGGTGTTCAGCAAGAAGAGATGAGAGACATATTACAAATCCTGATCTGTCTTTGCTGGAAGTTTAGCCACATGGAAGTTGCCTTTATTTGGATTTTGGGGTTTGCAGGAACTAGAAAAGGAAAAGGTCAATGAGATCATCAAATCTATTCTTCTTCTAGCAGGGTTTGATCAAATTTCAGGCGAGCAATGCGTAGTGATGATAAGACTGGAAGATCTGTGGTGCCTGGTAGGCTGTTGCTGACTGTGCTGCTGCTCCTTGCACAAGGAATGTTTTGTAGCTATCCTTCCATGTTCCTCCCTTGAACAATGATCTCCTAGGTTTTGTGACACCCTTCTCTATAAAAACACAGGCACTTTGATGTATTTCAGAAGCTTCATACTGTGTTATCTACATGCCAGATGATACTCCTGGCCTCGGTTACTATCCAGCCACAGCCATCAATTCTCTGGGTGCTTTGAGTGTGCCTCAGGCAAAACCTTTTTTGAAGGGCTGTGAGTTGTAACTCAGAAGAACTGATGCTTTCAGAGGTGATGAAGGCTTGGACGTGGAGCTTTTTCAAACATGATGGTAGGCCCTTATAGATTATCCATGTAACTAAATCTCAATTATTTGTTTCATCCACATATAAGGCAAGAAAACAAGTCTTCTGGTTTAGGTGTCAGGCATAGAATGTGCTGGTGTGTAGACAGTGATTTTCAAATTCCATGGTCTTTGGAGAGGTGTGTAGAAAAAAGCATTTAGACCTTAATAAGGCAATTTGTAGAATAAGCATTAGCCATAAATAATAACAATTTCAAGACTTCTCTGTTTTATATTGAGCTTTGCCCTTCAGACTCTTCTGATAACTGACAGAAGTGCCAATTAACTCCATTCACGGATTTATCATTTTGGCCCAGCTTTTCCCCATAAAAACCTTGTAATAGTAATCACTATAAAAACCTTGTGTAGTAATCACACAACAGTCAGATAGTCATCCACTTTAACAGAGGCATGCATTAGTGTGATTGACACAAATCTACTGTAAATGGGTTCCTTATATATTTGGTATTTTTGGATGCAAATAGCCCATCATCTTACCAAACTTTCTGACAATGTTGCTGATCTTAAATTTCAAGAGAATACAGAGGAATAAATGTTGTAAATGTTGCCCTTGGGAAATATACAGCACAGAAAAGGAGCAAGTTCTGTTCCATGACACATGTAGATTTAATGATCAGATATGTTGAGTTATGTGAAATCTCCTTAATGAATTTTGCCCTCTTTGGGATGTAAATTAAATAGACACTTTCAATTGCATAAAATGTTACTTTTAGTTATACAAACTTGGAAAAAAAAATCATAAACCCAAAACACTTTGTTACCCTATACTGTGTAATTTACTATAATTTAAAAAATTGTCTATCTTTCTCTTTTACATAAAAGGTTTTTTAAAAGAAGGATAGACAGTTTACTGTTTGGAAGTAATGAAAATGAAAAAATGAGTACTAAAAGTCATAGAGCTGATCAAGACTATGGTTGAATATTGCATTTCTCATACTTTCTCTCTCCTGCTGCTCTTTTTACTTTGTCTTCTGTTATAGTTTCAGATCCCCTCCTGCCTTATCCTGTAGCACACACCTCCCCAAACCTCCAGTGCTCTCACACATCTCCTATCAGCTGAACCTTTCAGCTGGTTCTGAGCCTCATATTTGCCCAGTGGCCAGCCAGCAGTGTGCTAACTGGGTGGTGGTAGGTCAGGGAGAACAGATCAGCAACTTCTGAGACAATAACTTATTGTTCTCAGAACAGTGCTGAATGCATAAGCATTCACGTTGCATAAAATCAATGTTGCCTGTGGTTCTAATGATTGATTGTCACAGCAGGGAGGCCCCAGACTGAATGGACAAGTATATGCAGCTTGCTTCTTGGAGATAGTTTCTCCAAGATACAGCTATGTTTGAGCACATGGAGACAGAAAATACTGTATTGTCTGGGCCTGTACTGGGGCTGTGAACACAAAAAACTCCAGACTTTCTTATTTGGAGCTTTAAGACAGTATGTCTGTGTTCAAATCAAGTGGGTATGTAAAAAAAAACCCCAATATCTGGTGTCTCATCTGAATCCTGCTGAAGGTACAATGACAGAGAAAATGGATGGAAAATCCACTCTCATTTCAAGTTTGTGAAAAGTGCTGCAAAAAGTTTGCAAAAAGTAACAAAAATCCTTTGTGAAGATTAATGAGATGAACTTCCTTTATTTTTAGTACAAAATATACCATTACGCATAAATTTATGCGTGCTTGGGGTTTTTTTGCTTCAAAAGGTGGAGTCCTGGTTGCTACACTTTGAGGAAACTGTATACAATGCAGTACATCTCTGCTCCATGGAGGCACGAAGAGAGGCAGAGAGAACAGTGAGGTTTTGACCACTCAGCCCAGGCTGAGCTTAGTACTTCACAAACCTGATGGGTTTTAGATGTAGAAATGGCATTGGCAGGCTGAAAGAGAGCTTGACAACAGCCTTGAAGGATTGCCACAAGAAGCAATTTTTGTTTAATTCACAGAAAGTAAATACAGCATGAAAATAACCATATTGGTATAGTTTACATATTAAATGTTAAACATATGAACATATTACTGTAACATATTAAATAATACAGCACCTACTGAAAAAAGAAGCATGGCTTTTTCTTCAATTTCTGCTACCTCATGGGCATTTTTATCACATCTTAATTACTGGGGTATTGTAGGATTTTTCTGAACTGAGACAAAAGCTAAAAGTGAACATTCTGCCACAGTGGTGTGATAAGAACAAAGTACACATTCAGTCTGTATACGTACAATCCAATACATATATACCCGTATATTTGTGTAAGGAAGCCAAAACTAATTTATTTGTTTATATCAAACCAAGCAGTTTACGTCCATGTTTAGTTTTAGTCCCATATCAGAAGAATACATTGTGCATTTAATTTTTTGCTTTACCCTTTTTTGTCTCAAACTTCTCCTGAATGTTTTTCTCCTGCTGTGAGTACTCTTTCTCTTCGTGAAAACTTTCAGTAGTTTTGGTTTTGTTTTTCAACGTAGAATATCTGCTGAAGGGAAATACAAAATAGGAAAGAGACTTTAAAGGGGTCATGAATATCTGACAGAACTGTCTAAATTTTCTCTGTAATTGAAAATGCATTATATCTTTCTATTGATATTTCCATGTATTTTTACATTTGCCTCCTTAGAATTACATGCAGTAGCTGACATTGGGGTTTTCCCCCTTATTAATATGAAACTGGAATAATTCCATAGTCACTTTGTATTACATAACTCTGTAGTCATTTATATCATATTTTGTATTCATCCCCTTATTGCTTTGTCTATTTTTAAAATGTCTCTGATCTTTCCTAAGGACTATTTTTAGTTTGCCAATAAATGTTCTTGTACAATTAGTACAATTTTATAAAGTCTGGTACATATCACTATGGAGATTATAACCACAGAATTTTCAATTCTATTTCATGTACATCATCTCATCCATCCGTTCCTCCTACCGTGCCTAGCTGACCATCTGCAGCATTTGTGCTCACCTGGATTGTTGCTGTTTTGGAGATGGTTCAAATTTCTGTTTAAACCAGGATTTCTTCTGGCATCTCATGCTGAATATCAGAAAATTTGTATGTATAAGCCAGTTTTTATGGTGAATTAGTTCATGATGTAGGCAGAACTAATTTCTAGCAGTAATGATGGTAGATGGTGCTGGAAGCCATCTGTTTTAGAGGGTTACCTAAATCTTTTCAGGTCACTGAGCTAAATGCTCTTTATTACCATGCTGCTTGGAGAACTTTCCTCAGGTGATCATGAAAAAATCATGGCCATTTGCACCAAAGCTGTTCATGGCAGAGAGATATCAGCAAGCCTTCAAGCCCAGAGGGTGCATGTTTGAATCAGCTATATTTTGCATTCAGAGTTTGTTCTGCCTTCAGTAATTCACAGTGTGTTTTGCTCTCCTTTCAGAGGCATGTGCATCTCCAGAGCATCTCCTCTTCCTGTGGTGGCTTTTTAAAGGTGCAGACAACTGAAATTTCAAATGTTTATTTAAACCAAAGTTCTCACTCATACATAAACTTTAGCTCAGGTAAAAGTAATGCTGTTGGTCTGAATGCACAAAATGTTTCACTGGATTGGAATTGAAATAGGAAAGAATTCTTATTTTCCCCCTAAGCCTCAGAAATAAAATGGGCTTTTAAGGTGGCATTCAGATAAGAGGAAACAAGGCTTGAGGAGTAAAATGAAACTCATTGTGGTCAAAGTAATGTCAGCTCCCTTGCAAAGACTGCATTGTTCGTGTGGAGAGCCCTTGTGTTCTGCTGTAATAGCTCTGTTAAAATTATCTTCTATTACACTTGCATCTGTATAAAGGCACAAATGCCTCAAGGTGCATCTAATCCTTTATAATAGATTGTAGTAGTTATTAGTCATAAGTGGCAGGAATGAGGGGTGAGGCCTGCTGGTGACAGCTGCAGCTTTCTGATGGGTGGCACTTGTACCGTCTGAATAGCTCCTACCCGGCATCTTGACTCTTTGATGGCTCTTAGGTCTCCAGTTCCAGAGCTTTTCTTGCTGTCACAGGTACGCCACAGATGGAATGATGTCCAGAAACAGTTTTGCCAACATTTGCCATGCTCAGTTTCAGTACTTTTATGAGTAATTGGGAAATACCCCTTGGCAAGTTATTACATCTTTGATTGACAGGTAATGACTGCTATAAATAACAGTGCCTGCTTTATCTGTTTCAGAAATGAAAAGTTAAATGTTTCTTAGAAGTTCAGAGTTCTTTTCTACCTCATAGGTATATTATAAGGTTATCAAGACACAATATATTTCAGAATCTATGTGCATGTAGGTGCACATACATAATAAATGGTATGATTTCAATGATCTCTACATTTATAAAAACTGAAATATTTTTTACATAATTTAAGCTATATATTCATTGTCTAGTCTGAAGGGGAATATGATCAGATCTTTGCCACGGTTAACAAGGAATTCTCACAAAGTTTTTTTTTAATTTGTGAAAGTCCAAACCATTGGGTTCTGTTTTTTTTTTTCATACCACATACAGTGAACCTTTTTCTTCTGGGCATGTTTTGGCTCCAATATGGAATTTCTTGTTAAAATAAGTGATCAAAAGAGATACACTCAGGCATCCTGGCTAGCTTAATGCTTTCAGCCCTCAGCTGGGAGGCCAAATTCTGATATTCAAGTCTTTGAAATAACCAAAGCAGCAACTGCAGCCTCCTGTTTCCTGTCCTGTGTGATCACTGATAGGATCTTCCTTCTTAATTAAAAATATTGATGTAGTTAGTTTTCTTTTCTTTCAAAGTAGTACCACACCATGATTTTACATGAATATAGAAGAGATACATTTGTGGTTTAGGACATTAAATTATAATGAGAAAGTAGACTTGGAATAAATCATCCATGAAATATAAGGGTTATAAAAAAAGCTCCTGATATTGTAGAAGTTCATTGCAATCCAAAAAATCCCTTTTCATATGTCAAGGTGTTCTATTACTCCAACCCAGGCTGTCCACCTAGCAGTGAGTGGTGCTCCTGCAGGACCAGGTGGCAGAGAGAAGACAGAGACCATGGAAGATTTAGGCTGTGCCCTTAGTATGACAGTGAAAATTTTTGACTATACAGAATACATGGATTAAAAGGTGAAATATTGTTAAGCAGTATGGAGATTGTTGTTTAGCTTCTTTTTCATGTGAATTACACACTGGAAACTGCTGCTTTCAAGAAAAATATGTTAAATGTTTTAATTTTAGTCTGTAGGGAATATCTCTAAATGTTTGGTCCAGACAGGAGCTTTGAGGAATTCAATCATCTCTTGGTAGAACTGCTTTCAAGAAAAATATGTTAAATATTTTAATTTTTGGTCTGTAGGGAATATCTCTAAGTGTTTGGTCCAGACAGGAGCTTTGAGGAATTCAATCATCTCTTGGTAGAAGTCCAGTCAGTAGTGGCAGTACAATTAAAGCCTATCCACGATAAAATTAGGAAGAAAAAGAAGTGAGTGTGCTTTGTACTTTGCTGGCTATAAATTCTGAACCAGTAATATCTTCCTCTGAAACTTTTTGTAAATGAAAGACTAGATGGTAACACAAAATCATCTGTGTAATGTACTACCCAAAAATAATTTTCTCTTCTCTTCAAACTGTAGGAATAAATGTGAGTAAACCCTGGTCCTACCAGATTACAGTTAAAGTTTTGCTATTGAAACTGGTTCAAGTCCTACCATGTGAGGTCAGGACACCCTATGGGTGAGAAGTTTGGAGGGATTCAACTTTGCAAGAAACTTCCATGGTTCCAGGATTTTCCAGTGCTTTTGAGACATGCCTTGTTTTTCCACTGTCCTATGTTCCCCTTTCTCCATTTTGGTTTTTTTTTTTTTTTTACTCAATATTATCTCCTGGCCTTTTCAAACCCTCTGCATCCCTAGTAGTCTCCTTTATTCTGTTTCAAAAGGTGATCCTTCCTATAGACATGCTTCAGCCACATGCACTGTCTGTGGCTCTCAGTGTTTTCCTTCTGAATTTAATGCCAGACAGATTACTAAAAGCTGAAATACCTCTGCTTGCTAAGGTCTAGTAAGTTTTCTTTTTTTGTAAGTAGTATCTTTCTTTTAACACTTCTTTGTGTTATCTTTTTTTAACAGATTTGTATTTCTTGGTGAAAACATTACACTGAAATCCAGAGCTGAATATTTATTACTATGATCCCTGCATGTGCAGGTCAGACAGAACTACATGAGAACCTCTGGTTCCCCATTCATACTCAAATATGACAAAATTAAAACTGGTCATTTATTTCAGCAGTATGTTTCTGGATGGAGAAAAAGAAGAAATATTGGTGGTTTTTTAGTAGTAAGAGCTCTAAGGGACAGATTTGCTGGTTTGTAACTGGCTTGAACACAAAAGTCAAGATCTCATTTTTTGCTTGTATGTAACTTAAGTAATGATTTTTAATGAGGAAATTGTGAAAATGTTTAGCAATAACATTAGTATTTCATGTTCTTTTAAAAATGAGATTTAATGAGATTTTTTCATTTGTGTCATTACAATTTCTGGGTTTTTGTTCTAAAAGTTTGAGCAGTTATATTTAGAAAAGAAACAGTAAAACCTCTAAAGGCAACCAAGCCTTCATATAAAAGCACTAAAGCTCTCAAAAAAATTGAAGAGCTTTAAAAAAGAGTGGCATTTTTAGCAATGGTTGTGTTGCACTTGGCTTCCAGGCCCTGTACAGCTGCTGGCTGTGCCCCCAGTGATCAGTGGCAAGTGCCACCACTGCAGCCTGTGCCTGCTCTGAATTTGGGCAGTACCTGCCTGTGTTTCTCAGATGCCTCTTTTGTGCAGCAATGTTATGGAATATTAACAATCACCAGTGCCTAATTAGCTCATTTTGCTTTGAACTAGGGTCCTTGTCAGCTTTGATTGACACACTTAATTGTGACTCTCTTGAGCTCTGTTTTTTAAAATGTTTGCCCACATCAGACATTTGATTTAGCTGACTTATTCTTACCATGTTTAAATACTAATCTGTGTATCTGGATAATGGGTTTTTTTCCTTCCCTAGAACCTGTGCCATGGTTGTCCCTGACATTGAACTGGTCTCTGTAATAATGTTGGCTGCTAAAGTGTTCATTGGTGCCTGTTTGTTAGCCAGGAGGTTCATCACCTTCTAACCTCTCTGCAGGGAGCTGCTCCCTGAACAGGTGAGGGTTCTTTGGGCTTCTGGATTTAATTCATACCCATTAGCACACACTCCATGCCAGTGCAGCTGAATACTGCATAATAGGAGGGATTTATGCATGTTATCTTATCTTGTATTTTAAAGACACTTTGAATCACATGACCATCCTTAATAAATCGTCAGACATTAATTTGAAAAAAAAAGTGTTCTTTCTTCTTACCTTTGGATGTTTGTAATGTGTTTGTTTTGCATTAAACAATTATATATCACCACTTCATACCTGGGATGACTGCTACATTGTGATGCTGTGTAACACCCATGTAAATAACCATCTTTTGGAGAAGAGAGTAACAGAGTATAAATTATTTTGAAAAGCACACAGCGTATTGTAATTGAATGAACGTGTCTTGAAACTTTCCCCAGTAAAAGCAGCGACAACTGTTTGAAAAAAAGGGGGGAGAAAAACATTTCTAAATAATTTAATTATTATACTAGAAAGAGTCCATATTCAGAAATAATATCTTAAAAATGCAAACCTAGAAATTGTATGATCTCTTCCCTGTATGTATGCTGGTTTAATAATCTCCAGCTGTATAATTTTTTGCAAGATATCCCTAATATTTATTTTTATCAATGGAATTAGAACTTGAAGAATCCTTCAACCTTAAGCCATAAACTCAAATAGCAGGCAGGGCCTTTATGAAATAAAAAACAACTTTATTTTCATGCCTGCATAATTTCAAATTTATGTCTAAATATCCTGAAGATTTTCTGACACATTCTTGCCATTTTCTAGAGATAATGAAATTAAACCATGCTTATCTAAAGATAATTAATATTGTTTGCTACACTAGAACAAGGATTCCTTGAGTCTAATGATTGCTTTGTCATGGAGGCACATTGTGAATTGAGAAAAGTGATTTATACTGTTGTTTGCCACTTCAGTATTAATCATAGTTGCAATAATAATATTACCATTAATGTTTGAAGCAAAATCTAGAATGCTCTTTTTTGTTTACTTCTTAACTCTCATTTGGTTTACTTTTAATGGAAATGGGAGAAATCAAATTCCTCTGAGAAAAAATTCTGGGCTTCTGCACAAAATATACAGCAGTTCAGAGAGTTCCAAGAGTATTGCTCCAGTGTTGGGACTTTTAGAACTTTAAATATACCTTTGGGATTCTAGCCTATGGAAACTGCTGCAGAACAGGGTTATCAGTCAGGGCTTTCAGTGCATATGTTGTGAAGGGACTTCTAGTCCTGCCATGCCATGGCAAAGGAAGTCCTTGTACACTGAACAAACCACACACCAGGCTGCTTTAAAGATGCATATCCTGCAAACAAACAAACAAAAAAAAAGCCCCCAAAAAACAAAACAACAACAAAAACCACCTAAAGACACAAAAAACCCCCTTGCCTAAATCTAACAAAGTCTTATTAAATTTAGTCTACTCCTAAACTTCCTAGTTTCATTATTGATTCTGTTTTAACTTCTTTACCCACATGTACCATTTCTGAAATGTGGAGACTCCTTTTCAATGCAGATAATAGATAAATAATAATTTACCTCAGAAATCTTTTCCTTGCTGATCATGAACTCTCCTGAGTTTGGAAATTACTTTTTTTAACTCTTTTTTGTGCTGTATTTAGTACATTTGATTCACACTTAGAGTTACCACTGTCGTGGAAGAGGATAGAGGCATGGCATCTGTCAACTTCAAAGGTGTATTTTTAAGTTGTGAATTTACTTCCAGTTTTGTTGTTGTTTTGGGATTGGGTTTTTTTGGTTTGGTTTTTTTGGGGGGTTTTTTTGGGTGTTTTTTTTGTTTTGTTTTTGTTTTGGGGGGTTTTTTTTGGGGGGTGGAATAGACAAAACAATTCCTTTTTATTTATATTGAATTCCTAGATATGGCTGCAGAATATGTTCCCAAACTTTACTCAGCTTATAGTCAGTTAAGAATAGGGAACCAAATGGTGGAATACTAAAAATTAAATAGATACATTTCAGCCTTTTCTATTTTTTAGCCAACCTCTAATACTGACCAAAAGCCACTGTAAGACTGCAAGTGAATAAAAATGTCTTGGTTTACTCTGTGTGTAAAATGATTGTTTTCTTCATGAACATTACCACTTAGTTTTATTGCATGTGCTAATATGACTAGTTATGATGTCTTTGTAGGGCTGTTATGACTGGGGTCTTCATACTATCAAGTCAGTTTTGGTAATTTCTGGGTCCCTGAAACAAGGAGACAAGAGCAGACCTGAGGACTGGGTAAAATATGTTTCTGGTGTCTTGCCTTTGAATAAAAACAGACTCCTAAAAAAATTATTTAATGTTCTTGTAGTACATTGTTTACCCTCCTTTTCCATGTGCTTATGTGAGTCTTAAGAGACTTCAATTTGCATAAAATAGTGACAGATGATATCCCAATTTTCACAGGCATGATCAGTGACCTGTTTCCATCTCTGGATGTTCTGAGGATGGGGAACCTCCCGTATGAGCAGATGGTTAAACAATCTACCCTGGAGCTGTACTTGCAGCCAGAAGAGAACTTTATTCTCAAAGTAAATGAATTCATTGTCTCTAATTAGTCCCCTTAAGATTTTTTATCAAGATAATTGCCAATGGGTTGTTTGTATTAGACATGAAGATTATTTTTGAGTGTGTTAAAGCATTGACAAAGTGTCTCTCAAGGACTCGGTATTTCAAAAGCATTTCATCACAGCACTAATGTTCCTCAGTATGATAAACATGTCCATAAGGAAATGTGTATCCTATTTGGAGAAGTGCACAGTGATAATCTTGAGTGACAACAACGTTTGTTTGTGCACGGTAAGAAGAATTTGCATTTTGTAACAAATTCATTGTTGGTCAGATATTTATAGTGAGGAAAGAAGAGTAAGGGAACAAAACCATATAAATAAGAAGGTGTGGATTTGGAATGTGCATGGCTACATGTGACTTTGGTGTACTCTGGCTTTTATGATTAGGATAATGCATGTTATTCTGTACACATGAAATGCATGCAGGTACATGTATATATGCATGTATACTCACAAGAATTAGTTGCCCACAACCTAAATTTAAGCCCTAATTTATTTTAATTACAGACAGAGTGAAAAAGTGAAACATAGAAACACTGGTTAGTGTACAGACCAAATAAAAAGTGTATTTATTCCCACCTTCCTTCAAGGAACATCCACATCTGCTGTATGTGGCAGCAGATCTTTACCTTTATTGGAGTATATTGGAAATAACCAGGCTGGTTGAATGTGACTGATCAGAAGACTTATAAAGGATTTTGTGCTCTTCTCTCTTGTTCCATTTTCCTGACAGAGGGGTGAAAACCAGTAAGGTATGCCTTGAGGTATTATGAACTTCACAATCAGCCTTCTACAGAGTATTTTGTTTCCTGCTAACTGGGTAAATCAGAAGACAAGCGCTGAGGATCATGAACTTGTTCCTGTTAGGCTTTGGAAAATCAGAGTGAATACTGATCTTCACTAAAACAGCAATCCACAAGCAGACAAGCTATTTCTAATCTGTGACTCATACAACTATTTCTTTGGAAGCAGTATTACTTTAGGAGACTGACTTTGTATTTTTTTGAATTCCAGCTGTACAACTGATTGCAGAATCCACTTTGCTAAAGCAGTGGCAGAATTGTGATAACTGTTCTGTATCCTTGGGTTTTCACAGTCCTGCAGGACTGTGTGGCTGTCTGTCAGAATAGGATTTGTTCTCACTTGCTGAGGTAATTGCTTTAATTCTTTTGCACTAACTCTTTTATCATTTTCTGAGAGAGCGTGTTGCTTGATGCAACATTAGCTTTGCTGAGGCAATTCTGCCAAGAAACTGCAAGCTTACTTTTTACTATTAAAGGGAATAAGAATGAGGAGGAGAAAAAAAATCTTGTGAACAACTGTCTCTGTGATAAGAGCTATAACAGGAGAGGGGAGGTGCTCACTGTGTGTCCCTTCTGCGTGGGAGGATGTCAGCTGGAGGAGCAGCCGGCAGTGTGTCACTCTGTGTTTGTCGGTGGAATTGCAGGGAATGGAGAGGGTAAGGTGCCTTCCTTGATGTGCAGCATGTTTTCCATCTCACCTTGTAAAGAAACTGCCACTGCTCTTGCATTACAAATTCTTCATGTTGCCTTTGCCTGAGGCTGCAGGGTGATAACACAATGCTGAGGCCACTCGGTCAGCCACATGATGAGCAGTGGAAAGCTCAAACATTGCAACCTAATTCTACATTTTATGTGTTCTTTGCATGTCCCAAAGGACAGTTATTCATGGCATGAAGTAATGAACATTCAATTTGACAGATTAGACTAAGTAATACTTTGTTCTGGAAGGAGAAGCAGGATGTTTTAATTAGACTTCTAGAAAGACATCATGGAGTGTCCTGCCAAAACATTAGACAAATAATTCTAATACATAATGCTTGCTTATTTATGCTACTAAATGCTGGCAGCTGCATAGATTTTCTTCTCCATTTAACATTTTCTATTAGAATTGAGTGCAGAATATGAATATTTCAGACTGGGAATCTCCTTTCCTATCCTTAGGCTTAATGGAAATTTGGGGCTAAACTAGCACAAAGACAAGAATAAATTAATGTAAACTGTTGGCTGAGTACAGGGATTCAGTCCAAGATCCAGTTCAGGAAAAAGTGAAAAACTCCTACTATATGAAAATGGTGTCACTAACATTCACCCTGCTCCTTTTCTTCAGGTTCTGCAAGTTCTTCATCACATGTATATGAACACAAAAGAAATGCCCATTTGGAATTAATTTAGTGCAGAAGTTCTGACAGCTGATGAACTGTGTGGTTTTGTACACCAGGAAACCTGAGAATGGAAAGATGGCAAGAAACACATGTGTTCTTGCTAGGATGTCATTCTCCATCCAAAATGGACAATACCAGAATTCAGAGAACATGTAAGAGATAGAATTCTTTAATTTTTCTGAGGTTTTGATGCAACTGGACATGGGTGCAGAGCACTGGTGGTTTGGAAAGGCTGGAGGGCAGGGCAGGATGCTAGTAGACAGAAAGTATTAGCCTGCACAATTTTGATCCAGCTGTCTTGAAGGGCCTCTTATTTTCTCCTCAGACCCATGGTACCTCCCTTATATCTCCCATATCATGAAGACTAATGACCAACTCTCCTGTAATCAAAAAAATAAGTCACAATTACATAAAATGCAGTCATTTTGCTGTATTGAGTGTTCACTGATTTTTTTTGTTATTTTAAATAACCACCTAATAAACACACAAAGGAGGAGAACTTGGGTTTGATGTTACAAAAGCTTCTTGTTTCAGTGATGTGTCGTCTTCTGAAGTTTTAATTGCAATACAATGTTGTTGTTTAAGCACTTAAGTGATAAGATTCTATTGAAATACAATTTGCAGTTCTGCTGTCATATTCTCTGAGAGGACAAGCCAATTATTACCCATGAGGGGCCAAAAAGGTTTATTCTAAATAGGGATATAAATCCTATATAGACCAAGTGCCTCAACACTGTTATGGATGCTAACAAGGTGAGCCTTTGAGAACACAATTACAGTGGCTTTCCCTTTATCTGTTTTCCCATTTCTTCTTCCTCTATTTTTCTGAAGACAGTTTTGCACTGTGCATTCCTTTTTCTTTTATTCTTATAATTTCTTTGGTTTTCGCTATTGCTAAGTATATTTAATACCTAATTAACACTTTATGTCTTGCCCATTTGGCACAGAAAAGAGCCTTAAATTAGTCTATGAATGCTGTAATGCTGATTGTGCCTCCTAGATGTGAGCTGGTGTAACTCGAGATATCAATGATGAGATTATTAAAACTGGTATTTAGAAAGTCTCTCAATAAAATAGACTTAAGATTGCAGTATTGAAATCCTTGCATCACGGTATTATGGTGATGCCTTTTAGCTTTTATATTTTTCAGATTCTATGCTGCTTTAGTGTATGGTTCTGAGCTTCATATTGAAGGATGGTGAGCTCTCTTCACAGAGTAGCTAGACAAAACAATTCCTTTTCTAGCTTGGGACCAAGGACATTCAATACAAATTTCAGGCCCAAAAGCATAAATAGTAGTGGAAAGAAGAGAGAAAAACAAGGATGGGACTTCATAACCTAAAGCTGTAATTGGACAAGTAACTCCAGTGTGCAAATGTACCAAAACTTATAGAAGTGTGACACTTTGTGACCGGTTATCCATTTTGTGACCATTTTGGGTCCATCTTGGGTGTAGCCCTGGCTGGGCTCTTGTACTGCCCAAGGTGTGTCCATTGAGGCCTTTTAATAAATACCCACTTTATTCTTTAACTCTGTCTAGTCTCTGTTTTAGGTCAGCCTTCACAAAGCATCAATGGAAGGTTAGTGTAGGAAATCTAAATCAGTCAGTCTAAGCACAGTAGGATACAGACTTCTTTCCTTCTTATCAATTATACAGCTAAACCACTTTTGTGGGCTCTCTGAAATGCTGAAATGTAATGAAATCCAAATCTAAGATCTGAATGTAACCTTTGGAAAGTGATTGGAGTTTTATGCTTTCCTGTCATAGAAACTTAAACCCTAGTAATACTCTGGTTATTAAGCAAGGTGGGGCGAGCCGTATAATCTAACTTTATCTGAGAAACAGGAAGTGGCTTTTTCAAGAAACATTTTGGAGCACCTAAATTTAGACTCCTGCTCTGAATCGTCTTCTGATTATTTCCATTGACCTTGAGAGCTTTTTCCCTCCTCTGCTTTTATCTGCCTTCTGGAGAACTCACATCAGCAAAGCAGGCTAGTCACCTTTTAAATTAATTAAACTCTAACAAACTCATACAAGGTCAAGAAAAACCTTTCGAATTTGTCACCCACTGTGATTCTGGTAAAGAAATCTAAGGCATGTTCAAACAGAATTTGTTTAACTTGTTCAAGGAATAGAGTACGCATTGTATTGCAGATAATCCTCTGTGGGGTTGTAATAAACATGACTGCCTTGATCACGTTCTTGTTAAACAGCATATCTTAACTTTCTTTAGCTGAAAAGGTTACTGATGGTTTCCAGGTTGTGACCTGACAGAGTCGTAGGCACCCATTCATTGCTTGTAAATGTGGCTGCTCTTTGAGGTACAAGCTTAAGAGCTGCTGCCCCAGCTATAATATCCAGAGCTAGTGTTCATCACCTGAAACCCCAGCATCTGGAGTAGAACCTGTGAATATCTGAGGATATTAGTTGGCATTTTTAACATCCAGTTTGAACATCAATTGTAACAAACTCCATTATTTATACTAAGTCTTCCTTCTAATTTTTATTCTGTTAATTTATTATTTATTTGGTGGTCACATATATCCTCAAGGAGGCAATTCAGAGAATTTTGTCATCAGTTAAGTGGTGTTTTTTCCTCTCTTGTGTGTACTGCTTAATCTGAGCAGTAATGTGGAGGGCTGACCCTGGTTGAATGCCAGAAGCCCACTAAGCCACTATTACTCCCCCTCATCATCTGGACAGTGAAGAGGAAAATATGATGAAAAGATTCTTGGGTCAGGATAAGGACAGGGAAATCAAATACTCAGCACACTGTCATAGGCACAACAGACTCAACTCAGGGAAATTAGTTTTATTTATTACCAATCAAATCAGAGTAAAGTAGTCGTAAAAAAACACCCAAAATCTTAAAAATACCTTCCTTCCAATCCTCCCTCCTTCCCAGTTCAACTTCATTCCCATTTTTCTCTCCCTCTTCACCCCATTAGCACAGGGTTGCAGTCAGTTTGTTCTTTTCTCTGCTCCTCTTTCCCTCTCAAGGGAAATGCTCCTCACACTCTTCCCCTGCTCCATCACAGGGTCCCTCCCATGGCAGACAGGCCTCCATGAGCTTCTCCAGCTTGAGTCCTTCCCTTGGGCTGCAGTTCTTCATAAACTGCTCTAGTGTGGTTCCCCCATGGGGTTACAAGTGGTGCCAGCAAACCTGCTCCAGCGTGGGCTCCTCTCTGTGCATGTTCACAGGTCCTCCCAGAAACCTGCCCTAGCACAGGCTTCCAGCACAGGACTCCAGCCTTTTTGTGCATCTACCAGCTTCTCTGTGGGGTACCTTTTATCCATAGTCAGAGAAATTCAGGCTCCAAGGCCATTTAAATCATTGAAAATAATGCCCACAGCAGCCGTGCACCACAAATGGAAGCCTTAACATTTTCCTATGGCCACGTTTATGCACAGATAATTTTTTGCCAGCTAAATTAGCTTCACACAAACAAAGTGTATGAGATCTAGAGGAAGAAAATCACTTCATCACTCTTCTACTAGGCTTTTGAACAATTTATAAAGTTAGAGTTGCATTTGTGGAAGACAAATTGTAGAAGGTATGATAGTATGATATATACTGTCAGTGGAGGATAGAAAGCATGAACTGTTATTTGTAATCACCTCAGTTTGAAGGTATGGTTATTTTGGTTATTTTTTTCCCTTTTTTTCAGTGTGTTCTGCATAGGATATTCGCAAGTGATTCATGGTGTTTTGGTTGCATTAACTTGTATTGTACAACTTTTTAATGCTTAGACAAGTAGAAATTTTCCTGGGGAGATTAGAAGTCTATGGATGTAGAAACATGGATCTGATGATCAAAATATATAATCCGTTATCAACTCTCCCGTTGTCTTTGAGGGTTAATATTTTATAGGAAAATACAGAGCTTGGAAAATAAATATTTACCAGACAATTGAACATGGAAAAGAAAGATTTATCAGACAAGGAAGCTTTTAGGTGCTCATGGTAAGTAAAGCTGTTTATTGCCAACTCTGTCCAAATGGATTTAGGTAAGTTGAAAGCCAGGCCAAAAAGTAATTTAAATTATTCAGAAATTAAACCACCTACATCTTTCACCAGTCTTTGCTTCTCTAACAGTTATAGGGAGACTAGTGTTCTGTAAAACCTGAGGTGGAACAAATGCACTTCAGCTACAATCAGATTTCAAAACCTTCCTATTATAAGAAGTTGAATAAAAAATTTCAAGTAGAAATACTGTGTAAAAAGTAAAATAATTTATTTTAGTAATTCTTTGAGAATAAAAGAATGGCGTATCCTCCTTCATTACTTTTTAGAATTTAGTCCTAGGCAGAGAAAAACACAGAAATTACAGTCTGCTTTTAAAAGGAAACCGTGATGTGCAAATGTTTGGGGTTCTTTCCTTTTCAATTTTAGTCAATCTTTGTTCACACATTTTAGACTGTACATCTCTAGTACTTAATTGATTGACTCATAATAAAAGGCAAAGCAGTCTTGCTTGTTGGAAAAACAGTGTTTATAGGTAATAGGCTTGGTGCTGTCTCTGAAGACAAGCTCCAGACCAACAATTCATCCAACTACCATGCAACATCAGCAGTGCTCCAGAGTAAAGTTTCTCACATCTGTATGGAACTATCTTCCCTCAACAGCAGAGATAAAATATATTCCACAGTTTTTACAGTGTTATCACAACCATTGGCTACTGCTTCTCTGGGCCTTGGCTAAGTTCATTGCTTTGCAACTGGAAAACTTTGGAAGTTGTGGCAGGGAAGAGGAAAGGAGGAGGATGAAACTGCTTGGTGCAAACTGGAACAGACGCTGTGCTCCCACAAGTTGCTGTCTGATTCCAGATGAGAAAATTTGGCTTCACCTCTGTTCGCAAGAAGCCTTGAGCCAGCTTTAGCCTAGCCTGGCTGTCTCAGCACGGTGCCTGTAGGTAAGCCGAAATGGACACTCAGAAGTTGAGTTTACTTTTGCCAGGTACCATAAAACATCCAAGGAGGGTCAGTCCCTGTCTGGTGGAATTTGGAGTCTGTAGATGAGATGGATGCAGATCAAAGGAAATGTTAGTATAACACACAAATGGAGAGGGCTATATGTTGGCCAGAACTGTTGTACTGGTGGCAGGTTTTGGAACTAGGGGAGACAGACAGTCAAAGCAAAATAGGCTCATAAAAGCTGTCTGTTTTGCTCTTCGTGAAGAACATGATCAAGAGAGAGCCCAGCTGTCAGTGGATATGCCCTCTTTGCCATCGTTTTTTTTTATCCTTCCTGTAAGTTGAACAGGAAACAACCATACAGAAAAAACTGTGCCCTCTTTTTTCATGCCATGAAAAGCACTAGAGAAGTAAGTTAATACACTGGCTTGTCCTTTTAAATGTCTGGGACAAGATAGCAAAATATATTTTTCAGTTTTAAAAACTTCCTACAATTTTAGAAGTCTTCAGAAAAAAGTCATTAAAAGCATTTAAGTGTGTTTGATGTGTAGTTTAACTGCTTTTGCAGTCAGTTGTCTAATTTTCCAGCCAATCTACATTGCTGGTAATGGATTACATTTTCACCAGATTTTTAAAAGTTGGTATAAATCCACAAATCTTAATTGAATAAGCTTTTGCCCTGTTTTCTCTTTCATATCTTGTGTTAATTTCTTCTCTATTCACATCAGATAAGCAAAGACAATTTTGTCTTCTTTATATCTTAGTTTATTCTTCAACGTGTTTCCAAATTCATGTTAGCATAGAATCCTGCATTAACAGAACTTAATCACCTTTTTGCCCATCAAAATTAATGGAAAGATTAGGAGAAAAGAAATTTGCTGTGCCTCAGAGTGGGATCATGAACTGTTGTAAACTGTCATAGCTCCTTTAATGGGCAATCAGCTTTAAAAGCTTTTAGAAATTCCTCTGATCAGGGAAGGATTTTTCAGCTAATGACTGCCATTCCAGTAGCAACCATGGCCATGCCTCTAGAACACAAAAGCATAATGCTTTCCATTGCAAAGAGAAGCTGATGAAAGGAGCTCCTGGGCAGCAAAGGCTGTGTATTCTTCTTGCAGGAAACTTAAATAAACCAAAGATGTCAAGTCAATATCACAGAGGCTTGTTCTCCAAGCATGTTACACCCACCAACAGTCTCGTGGCATAAAATTTGAGAGTTTATGAACCTTTAAGGATTTGCTGTGAAGTTTTAGTGTATTCCTTCACATTTTAAGTCGGTATTGTAAACCATCCACTGCTCCTTCCAAGAAAAATTAAGGCAAAAGGAGCAGTCCACAAAGCAGTGGACTCCTCTCATTGTCTGCAGGTCTTCCTTCTGTCCACTGCTCTTGAGCCAAGTTCCTTTTGTTAAATGCTCTTCTACCAAGTCCCTCCACTAATCACAGCAGGTGAGGTGAGTGACAATCCAGAAACAAGTAAATAGTGTTCCCTTTCCGTTGCATTTACAGCATTGTCTTAGTGAGCTGTGATGGGATGATTTTGTACTGTCATGTGTAGATCAAAATGATGGCCATTATTTTTATGTTTGTGTGTCCCAATATTTCTTCCTGGTAAATGCATTCAAGTGATACACTGAAGTGCCTTCATGTGTCTTAAGCCATCATGCCAAGCAATTATCTGGAACAGTCAAATTACGTATTGTTTTCATAAGGGAAAGAATCATTCACATCAAATTGCACAAATGAGCAATCTAAATACTCTTAGTTCATAAAAAAGAGCTTAAGAGATTAACTTGTTAAAGTACAGTGATTCACTACTGTTCATTGCTATGTTCTTTCCATAGTTCAGAGGTTAAGATATTTTTCTTACAGATCATATCGCTTTTAATCTGCAGTATTTTCTGTCAGTTCTAATCTTATCTGTAGCCACATAACATTTTTGAGGTATCTGCTAGAGTGGGTGAGATTAGCATGTAGTGTAGGGTTTTATTTAGCATTCCCCAAGGCATATGACTCACCCGCTCTGCATCTAGAACAGGAGAAAATTTGAAAATGTTGCTTGATGGAGGCACGTTCTATGCAAACTAGTATGGATACATTAATTCTGGGGTCCTCAATAATACTTAAGTCTGGAACACTGCCACAGAGAACAAAAATGTGCAAGTGTTTATAATTGTGGACATTATTTAAAACTTAGATCAAGAGGGATGATTCCTAGTTTGAGGTTTAAAATGATGGGTACACATTGAGATAAAAGAATAAAATCATCTTTTTTATAATTAAGAGATTTTAGGCCTTTCATACACACATAGTTTCTGCAAGAAGCTTTTCCTTTTGTGGTAGGAAAGCAGGGTGAGTGCAAACACAGCTTTTGTCCCTAGAATTTATGATCATCCAGTTGCAAATATGTTGAGGTTCTCCATTTCTGTCCTGTCTTCCAGCACACCTTCACTCTTTATCTTGTGTTTCACTTCTCCAGTCAATAGCCATCCTTTCAGCTGACTGCGTCTGGACAGAAATGGCCTTGGAAGCATTTGTTACCTTTGTTGAGCTCACCAGTCAAAATCACCATTGAGGTTTGCAGATGATTCATTTCACTGAAAAATCTATGACAAAGGTTCCATAGTCCCACTGGAAACTGCTTGCAGTGACGTCTTTGCTTATTCTCCTTAGTCCAAGGCACTCATAAGTCTGCTGTGAGTCAGGACCGTGGCAGTGCTGGGATGTCCAGCCTTCAGCTGTCCCTGTGCAAGGGCAGTTTCCATTTCCTACAGGCTCTTGTGAACATGTTGCCCAGCTTTTAAATAAGCAAGGCAAGTTCAAAACCATATAATTACGTTTCACTCTTTTATTTTGCCCAATCCAAAGTATTTTAATACACTGTGCAATAGAAAAAAAAAATTAAATCTATAGTCTGCACTTTTTCCTCTTCTACTTACTACACATGGAACTCATAATTATTTTTCCCTTTTTTAAAATACATATAGGCATTTCTTATTGACAAATATTAAAGTCTTACTAAATTCTGGCTTTCATAATCTCAAAATCAATAGCAGGTGTATCCCAAATGCATTACATTATTGACTGGACAAAAAAAAAGCTGGGTTAAATGTACAAAACTTTAGAGAAATCTTTTTCCTCTTGCCAAACAGTATTGAGTTTGTATTAAATGCTCTGCTGTGCTGTAAGTATTTTAACCACTGTATTCCCTAAATGTTTCATAACCTTCTTTGGTTCAAATCCCAGCTCTGAGACAGAGAGAATTTAGGCTGCTTTTTGAAGATGAGAGCCCCAGTCACTGTGACAATACTGTAGTTTTCCTTAAATCCGCCTATTACTGTGGTTTATTTTGTGCAGAATACTTTCTGTGATAATTTGAACAACAAAAATATATGACCTAGGAAGGAAGATTGTTAGTTTTCCAGTTCTGCTTTAATAAATTCCTGGTGATTTCTGCAGGTTTTTGTTTCCATGCACAAAATTGAAAGAATGCAATTAGAAATCAAACTTCTGTGGATGATGAATCCTGTCATATGTATCTGTGGAATACCTCACTAAGTGGCAGAATTGAGGATCACATAGCACCAGAGTTCAGCATTATAACAATGCTTAATAAAAGTTGTTTCATTCTGTGTTTTCAACATGACTTAGCACTTTCTGTAGCTATTTTTTCCCTTACACATCTAAGGGAAGTAGTGCTGTTGCATAAAAATTGTATAAACTCAAAGTTTATGTTTCAATACTTTGCAGTTCTGATGAATACATAAAGGTCTTTGAATTCATTTGTTCACTGTTATAGTAAGTTTGTAACCTGATGGTCTGCACTGACCATCATGTAAGAACCTCATTTTGGGGAATAGGCTGAAATTTAGTACAATCGCCTTAATATTTCTTTGTCTGGGAGAGGTTATTGCATTAGATTTGTGATTAAATGTCCTGATTAAATGAGATCTATCCTTCATATTTTTTCACTTTACATATTTTGGTAAAGATGTTACTTAATCTTTCCCAGGAGAAGGAGAAAATAATCTACTCACTGATTAATTTTCTGAGTCTCAGGATACCTGGGGATTTCACATTCAATGTATTTCAGTTTTAAAAGATGCAGATGGATATGCTGTGAAACTTTCAAAGGCTGTGAAATAGTCAATCAACTAAATCAGCAAGACTTTTCTGGAATTCAGAATCCCAAGGTGATACATTCTTAAAGACGATCTGTGAGTTTCACTGATTGCTAATGATTCAATAGTTAAAAAAAACCCCAACCTTGTACATGGTGGCATGTTCCAGAAATTTTAGCCAGCATGACTTTGAATCCTTGATTTTGTTTAATTTCAGTGTTGCTTTATATGGTAATAATTTGTATGCCTTTGTGTTACATTTCAGGGATGTTTGGAAGAACATGATCATACTGATGTTCCAGTAAAAGAATGAGAAACTTTTCTATTTTATTAGTGATTTGAATATGCCTGAAGTGGGTAGATATGAATTTGTTCAGCCTCATGATTTGGCAGCATATTGATTATGGACACTGGTGAGCATTTACTTACTTAATGTTATAATTTTTGGGCTTTGGTCCATGATGGCAACCATAAACCACAGATAAAACACAAAGCTTCAAAACTAACAGATTAAAGGGAGAAGCATATGTTCCTGGGAGGTTATAAACTGTTTAAGAAAAGAGAAGCAGAAAGTGAAGGGGCTATGGAGTCTTGGAAGTAAAGTATCCTTCAGCTGCTTTTGATGGAACTGCTGAATGTTGGCCCCACTGATTGACTGTAGAGAGCAGGCATGGCTGAGATACAGAAGCTGATTCCCTAAATTGCAGGTGTTTATGTTTTCTTCACCTGTAAAGACAACAATTTCTTCACCTGTAAAGACATCAGACAAAATCCATAGAACTTTACGATACTGGTTCAAATGAGCAGTCTTTTTCTGCCATGAGAATAACAGCTTAGAAGATGGCCACTGAAAGTCATTTAGTTGATTTGGGAAATTAAGGTAATTACAGAATGACAGAATTCTTAGAACTGTTGGGGTTGGAAGGGACCTCTGGAGATCCTCTAGTCCAAGACGTCAAGGCAGTGCCACCTAGAGTAGGTGACAACACTCTTACTTTCCAAATGACAATTTAATTATTTTGGCTGTTAAAATATGTTGTATTACTTCACCAGAACCTGTGTAAATATAAAGTTTCCAGTCCAAAATCAACAGAATAGTGTTTTAGTTCATTTTGTTACAGGAAGACCAATATTCTGTGTAAAGACTTCACTGTTATCCGAAATACGTATTAGATTCTTGTTCAGATGTTGTGTCTTCATGTCATCATCTATTACATGAAGAAAATATGTGACTTACAAAGAAAACATTTTTAATTATCTGTACTGTTCTTGCATCTTTTCATGCAGATGAATTGTATAAATTTTTTCTCTAGGTCATGCTTCATCCCATGAAGAAATAACACCAGGCATCAGCTGAATATCTTGTTAAGGAACAAGATGTAAAAAGAAAAAACAAAGGAAGTGACAACTCAAATCTGAAACACCTCTGGCTTGGAGAAATCAGTCAGGTCTAACTTGGTGACATGCAAAGCTAACGTCTCAATACTATCCTATTTTCTTCCCAAAACTATATTCTTTTTGAGACAGGAAACCTTTTATTCTTTCACAAAGATTTCAGAGTTAAGATCTCAAAATCCCTAGTGCTTAAAAGGATTGTTGCTTCTTTCTTTTGAATGGTTTTGAATTCTTTTAAAACAAAACCTAGACAAAAATTTCAAATTTGTAAAAATTTCAATTTTTACAAAACAGATCAAATCAAGAAACATGCTGACCATTAAATTCAGGTATTTAATATAACTGCTTAAGAATTCTAAAATAGAGTAAAATTCATTGCAAACACATGGAAGGAAAGAGAATTCATTGCCTTATGAAGTTCTGGGAAGAAAGCATTTGTTGATTTGAACAGGGAATAACTGCATTATTCATGAGTTTTCCTTTTACAGTATTTCTTTTAAAGACCTGCTTGTCCTAGTTGACATGTGCACTATCATCTAAAGAAACAAGATTCTGTTCCCAGTTGGACAAAAATAATAGAAATTTCCAGCAACTCTGAGCCTTTTTGAAGTTTATTTTATTTTATTTATCTCTATCCAATTTTTAGGTGGCCTCCTTTTAATTCACCAGGAGCTGTGTCATCTGGAGAGCCAGAAAGAGTACTGGATAACACAGCAAACAGAGGAGCATGCCTCCTCATACTCCATGATAATATTTGCTGGTTTTTTCTTATTGAGATCAGCTAATTTTCCTCTAATCTGTGATGAGTGATGATTGTGTGCATTCTCAAACTGATTTGTACTTCTTTTGACCATGCTTTACTCATCTCCAAGTGTGTTTGGAGCCAGTTTCATTACAAAAAAAACCCTTTCTCATCAGAATCTTTGTAAAACTGTGGTATCTTTATTGCAACAGAGATCTTGAACAAAATATTATGTGATAGAAAATGTGTGATTATTCTTAATTTTAAAATGTCAATCCCAATTCAATATTTCTTGGATATTTGTGTTCCAGATTTTCTGTAGGACAGAACTGTTGATTCTTCAACTGAGGTTAAGCCTGGAAATGTACATTACTTCAGTGTTTTGTCACTCATATTAATCAAGTTACATTTTCTTTCTCAGTTATGATATTCAGAAGGTAACTATTAAAGAAATTCATAATTTTCAGTATGTTGCTTTTATGAATCCAGCTGCTGGCAGCTTCATTATCAAACCTAAACTCCATCTAGGGTTTGAAGTGTCATGTTATACCAATCCTGTATTTAATACATGAAATAATTACTATTTAGCTTTCCACTACAATAGGTAGCAGATGAAAGGGAATAGGAGAAAGATAGTGTTTGAAATTTAGTGCGGGTTGAAAATCTTGCTGTTCTCATAGCTAAATGGAAAGAGACACACTAGATTTATTATGACATTGAGAGTTCCCTGAATTGCAGTCTCATGTGGTCATCCACCTGTCAGATGTGCCCTTGGGGCTCATAACCAGACATGCAACTGCTGTGGAACTGCATCAGGGATGAGGCTAGAAATGAAGTATTTTCTGTGACACACAAGTAGATGTATGCTCACCAGGCTGTCTTGTCATTTAACACTTCATTGACTCTCCTCTGCTGTCTGATGCTGGAGAATCTTCACCTCCTTTTCCCTTTTTATTCTCAGTGATGTTTTGTAGTATTTGCCTCCAACTTCCTTTCTTCAGGGTCCCTGATTACCATCTACAGAAAGGTAGTTGGCTTCCATTTCCAGCCACAAGCTTTTGTTCCACCAACAACCAAGAATATTTGAGCCGTAGCACAAGCAGACATATGTCTTCACCAGGCAAGGACTCAAAACTTCCCAGCAATGGATATGAGGTTCCACTGCATCCTTAATATGAGAGACCTCTCCAAGGGCTTTCAGGTCTATGTCATGTGCTAATGTACCTGACAAGACCATATTATTACTGATCTTTACAATCTAATGATGGACGTTAGATTATGGGCTGGTGAAGAACAGATGCTTTTTGTACAAAGTAGAGGATAGTCCCTGTCCTAAAGTGACCATGGTCAGGTAGATCAGATGGGTAGAAAGCGGAGACAGAAAATGCATTTGGTGGAAATATATCAATGACTTGCAAAGTTTGCTGTGCTTACTTTTTAGGTTGGTTGGGTTTTGTGAAGAGAAGGTCAAAATTTCAAGGGTAAAACAACTTTTGGAAGACCAGGTAGAACAAAACAGAGATTTAAGAAGCTCTGAAACAGTAATCATAAAATCACAAAATCATTTCGGTGGCAAAAGACCTCTAAGATCAACAACACCAGCCATTAGTCTAGCACTGCCATGTCCAATGTCCACCCTTAAACCACGTAACTACGTGCTACATCTACACATCTTCTAAATATCTCCATGGATGGTGACTCAACCACATCCTTGGGTATCCTGTTCCAGTGCTTGACAACCCTTTCCGTGAAGTAGGGTTTTCAAAGGTTAGCTGAACACCAGGGCAGAGTTCAAGACAGAGGGAAGGACACAATAGGGTCAGCAAATCCTGCTCTTGCTTGTAAAGATGTGTGAGTCTGATCCTGGTTTGTTTTCATCTGCTTTCCTGTTCCTTGGAGCGCAGCTCTGTTCTTTACAGAATATTTTTTCCTCTGCCCACCCCATGGATCACTGTGAAGGCAAGGAGGCAAGGGCTTGTCAGGTCCTCTTGTACACCACACAGCCTGTTTTTGTGGGGTTGCACTGGCCCATCACGCATGTTTGCACCCCTCCTGGCATGGAAGCTGGGAAATACGGAGGTTTGAGGTGACATTGAGGAAGTGCTAATTTTGTCATGATGACATCTCTTGTTTTCTTGAGCAGTGTTGAAAAACAGGGCCAGTGACAATGGAAGGTCCTGGCAGTGCTGATGTTTCCATGTGTCCTGTACTGCCCTGGAGCCTCAAGACATAATGGCCCACCTAAATGTGCCAGTCAGTGGAGAGCAGACATTTGTTTTAACTACATTTTGCATGTTCAACTGGCTGGAGAACTTGCTAATTTTAGAGATATCTTGGTCCATGTTCAAGAATATATAGATTCAAGCACAATGTCTACTGGCTATCTACTAAATATAACTAATATCTTTGCAGAATATATCAGTCTTCCTTAAGACATCCTATTTTGATGCCAGATGACAACATTACAAAAGAAATTTTTTTTTTTATCTTTACAGCATTTTGTTTGCTACACCCAAGTGCTTACAACAACCAAATGATACTCATTATCTCTGGTCATGGGTCAGCACGTGTCTATGGGGATAAACTGGTGGAAAAAGACTGTAATTTCTGTTATAAAATGGTGATGGACACTACAGACAAATATTTTGAGGAATGTTAGTAGCTGGAAAGTATTTTGCCTTGTGCCAGCAAGTAAAAAACTGAGTGGTGACAGGTTTTATTTATTAGAACTCTGTGTAGCTGTGGAGAGCTACCTGAGGAGTTCCCATGGAGCTACATTGACATGCCTGCTTCTGTGAGCCCAGCCTTGTCTGAGGGTGCCATGCAGTGGGTGTAACTGGAATATCTATGAAGCGAACATGTAATCCATCATGATGCTGAGCTTGCATGAAGTCATTGCTTTTTGCTGCTCAGGGCTTGTTGCAGTGCAAACTCATAACACTCTTAATGGAAGGTTTATGCAGGGCACCAGCTGATAAATGGACTTCATTGGTGCCCTTATGGAAGAGCAGATTGTGGCTCAGTGTTAAAAATAAGCTCCATTTTGTTTGTTTGAACAGAGATTCACCAGGGTTTTTTTCACTACACAGAAATTAACACCACTTATTTTCTGAGGCTGGAGAGATAATCTATAATGCTGTAGATAGTTTGCCTTATCTTTTAATTAGTTAATTATGTAGCAGGCCTTTATAAGAAAAGCAATATTTGTCTTTTGTTTCCAAGAAAGGGAAAATGCTTTTAAATTAGATCAGTTTAAAGCAAGGACAATACCGTAAGCATACAGTAAATAATGCCACTGCATAGCGTACCTGGAGTTGCTTTGCTGCCCAGCTGCTGTACATTTCAAATCTAAACAAGCCAGAACTTCTAAGTGTCATCATAAATTTACTTTATTTATCCATAACTTTTTCTTTCATACATATGCTTACCTTACTTCAGTTCAATGTAATTTGTTTTTTTCATGCCAGGCAATATCTTAGTACCCATCATGGCTCCAAATCTCAGCTTCTATTTCTAAAATCTGATTTACTACATTTGCTTTGTTTTCCTGCCCAGAAGAAAACCAGCCAGTTTTCAGAAGATGAAGATTTTGCTGAGTAAGTGAGGGACAGACTTAATTGTTGCTCCTTGTCATTATTTGTAATCTTTCTTCAACAGATCACCATCACATGTGTAATTTCAGTGATTTCCAGAAAGAGACAGAGGCCCCTGCTGGCAGAGATTAGCTTTGTTTAAGCAGTTTGTATTATTTGCAGTGTCAAATGGTTTAACACACAAACTTTTCTCCTCAGTGAGTTGTACTAGGATTTCAGGGTCATCAGCTTTCACTTTGCACATAATCAGACAGAAGCTATGTAAGAAAAGGTACTCTTGACAAAGCAATCTATTGTAGGAGTTTTGCTCCAAGAGGATTAAAGAAATGCTTAAATTTCAAAGATAATCATGGGGACCTTTCATAGGGACTGTAGATTTTTTTTTTTAGGCTGAATTAGAGGTTGATGTGATAATCATCAGACCTGCAGACAGAAGCCTTCTCAGGTATCTCTAGTTTTGCTTGAAAATGTTGGTAAGCTATTATCTTCTCTCTAAAGTCTGGTGACTGAGAGTGGTATCCCAGTTTGGCAAACAAAGTGGCAGGCTATCTTAGGCTTACAGTTTGGCAGTCCTGGAAAAGTGGTTGTGAAATTAAATCCTGTAAGTTTTTTCTGCAGTTTTTATGGTTCGGTTTTTTTTAACGGATCCATTGTGAAATCATGAATAAGACTGACATAGTTCTACAGTGAAGACAAAGAGAATTGGCTTCCAGTAATGTTTTGATTGGACAGGTTTTTAGCTCTTTATTAGATGCAATCAGATTAGACACATTATACCTTTATTTAAGAAGGTTCTCATCAATGTTTTTTTCAAGGCTTTTTTCAATAATTTTTTTCAGTGGCATGAGACACAAAGAGAATGAAGGGGATATCTCAGTGATACATGTAGGAAAAATTAAGCAAAAAGTCCAACCTGCTGTCTCCAAGCTCTGGTCTTTCATCCCTTAGAACCTGCATTTGATGTTAAAAATGAAATTTTGAGAATAATTTTAGATGCTTATATAAATTATTAGAATATAAACTACAAGAGATTTCTTTCAATATCTCAAACATAGTTTTCTGTGGGAGGAATTACCTCGATACACACATTTCAAAATTTTAGCAATTAGATCTCATCTAATTTTGGGGCAAGTCCTCATCTAGCCTCATTCCTCTTGTAGTATTCTATGATCAGCAAATAACAGTATGCTTTAATTAGTCTGGGGGAGATATTCCAAGAGTTAATTAAAGTTTGATGCAAATTTGTCATTAAGTGATTTATCATCCTTTGGCTGCAAAGATGTCTCCTTTCTGGTGCAAAGAGCCAGATGTGAAATTCTCATGTGCTCCTACAGCCCAATCAACCTCCCTTCAAGTTCACTGGGTCTCTCTTCTGGGTTCAGTCAGAGCCCATCAGATTCCTGGTGGGATGCTTTGGAGCAACTCAATGTAAAGAATGTGTAACCAGGCGGCTCTGCTCCTTGGCAGACCTTCAATATTTGATAAAGGAAAAGAATGTTTCTTTCCACTTGCTCAAATATTGCCAGCAATAGCAAATGCTGAGGTGAAGATAATGTACCTTTAGGTGTCAGGAGAATATTATCTCAAAAAACAGACAAAAAAAAATAAAGAAAGAGGGGAGGGATAGAAGGCTTGGTGCAATTAAAAGGAGTTTAGGAACTTCACTGAGAAGGTTGTTGAAGTTACTTGACGTTACTGTTACTTTATTGATGTTTTGTCATCAGGTGCTGAATCAGTCCTATCTGATAATCTTCTAGGGGTTATGAACTTGTGATTGGAGTAGGTGGTAAACAGAGCTTGTCTAGACTGGCAGGATACATCTGTTCCCTGGAGGTTTTCCAAATTACACAGAAGAAACCAGTGCCTCAGGGTAAACTAATAGATATTATTTTAGTGTGTTGAGTTCACCACTTCAAGAATGTGTTTTGTTGTTGCACAAGCTTGATAAAATCACAGGCAAAACAGTGGAATTTACACTGACAACTCCTATGGTTCCTGTGGTTTCCAGCTGTATTTCTTTTCTTTATTTTTGAAAACTGGTGGTCAAAATATATTTTACTGTCTGTCCCCTTATATGCCTCACAGAATTTTAGGAGTTTCTCCACTTTTTCCAAGGCAGCTGCTTCACGTATTATAAAGATGTGGTTGGAATTCTGGTGTTTATAGTTAGTGACAGTATAAAATTTTGTGTGTCATTGAACATATATTGGTTTAGGGGTATAAAGTTGAAGTGGGTGAACATAGGAAAAAATTTTGTCCTTGTTGTGAGTCCTTTAGTCACCTAAACTGTCTATATGCAGAGATTAGGAATGTAATGTAATGTATAAGATGTTCTTATCAGGTTTACTTGCAAGGCTGAGCCCTGTGTGAGCAAACAGCGAAGGAGGGAACACTTTCAGTTTCACTCTGTGTGGATGAGCAATATTTCTGAATCTCAGATGTGGCTGAATAAGGATCTGATTGTGGCCAAATTTGGTGGATGCCAGTCCCCAAAAAGCCCTTCTGTCTCCTTGGTCCAGGGCCAAACTACCACGGCGTGTGTAGCTCAAGGCTTTCTCAGTCTCTGGTTTTCAGGGGAAGGTAGGTGCTGTTCTGCTTTGGGAAAGGCAGTGTGCTCTTCAGTGTGTTCATGGTGTCTAACTTCTTGTGCCCTTCTTCCCTGCTCAAATGAGGTGCACTGGTAAAATGTGGGTTTAAGTGGTCATTTCCTCCTTGCTGTTTCCAAGCAGGAAAATTTCTAAGCCCCTGTTAAAAAGCCTGAAGATTTGCTTTGCTAGGTTTTGTGACAGTTTGATCATAACAGCCAGCATTGACCTTATTCTGTATTTCAAATGTGGTTGGACTCAAATGCAACTGATGTGAGATGGTTTCTTTCTGGAAACCCAAGCCAAAAAGTATCCCATGTTTGTACCACCTGGTCCCATACCATATCTCCCTCAGAGCAACAGTGCACACCTCAGATTTGTTGGGGTTTTTTGCAGATAAGAAAGCTTTCCTAAATAGATTCACTAACAAAAAAAAAAAAAAAAAAAAAAAAAAAAAAAAAAAAAAACACCAAAACACCAGAATTCAGAATTTAAAATGAATCTGATTCTTCAATGCCATTCCCACACATTCAGAATTTAAAATGGATCTGATTCTTCAATGCCATTCCCACACATTTTTTGGTATGGTAATGGCTGTTCTTGATGTGAGCTTTCATGGCTGCAATATCCCTTTTCAGTACATTCATGGGGAGTTTTCTTCAATCTTTACCACCAGGTGATGTCAAAACTTTTCTCCCCTGTCTGATACAGGGGAGAAACCAGCTAACTGCATTTCACTTTGGATGTTATTCAGCACATTAGTGATATGTAAATAAACTGAAAAAAGTGAAGAGAAGTCAACAATGTGTTGCCACCACAAACATGTATTTCACACTTTTTCTGTATCAACATTTTAACAGAACATGAGTGATTGCCTCCTTTCCTTACAGGTAGATCTTGCCAGTTTGTACATCAGGACGGGTGCCAAGAACATGCCCACAGTGTTTTTGCTGACAGATGCCCAAGTTCCAGATGAATGCTTTCTTGTGCTGATTAATGACTTGTTGGCATCAGGTGATTAAACCAACAAATTTCTTGAAAGATCTTTTCCAATGACAAATGATCTGTGTTTTCCTTGAACTTTAAAAGAGATTATTTCTCTTTCAGGTATTTGTAGGGGGAGATTTTAGAGAGGCCATATCAAGCCATCCAACCTGAGCATTAAGTCAAATTTGGTTAAGAAAGCATTGCCTGTTAGGAGACAAATTGCTAAGGCTTGTCATGTAAAACTGTATTGACTTGGGGGGAAATGAAAACGTTCCTTTGACTTAATGTTATGTTTGCTTTGGTGTGATTTCACTAACTTCAAGCAATGTCACCATGACTGTACAAGTGTAGCACTTAGCAATGAAGCTTCACCTATATTTTGAAGATTAGAGAATCTGGAATCTGTATGTGGGGGTCTGGGGATAAGATGGAAGAAAAAAATGCATCTCTGGACAGCTGGAGTGCATCTTGAAAGATTTTTTGTAAAGTCATATTTACTTTTGCAACCAGACTAGTGAACAATTTAAACAGCCTGTGGAAAAAATGAACCACAATTCTGTTCTGAGGGGAACATAATTTAGAAGAGTGATTCCTATCAGGGAAAATTCAAAACAAAGTTGGTTCCTAGCCCATTAAAAGTAATAGTCCTTTTAGGCAAAAAGACATAAGGATAAGGAGGAGACTGTTTTGTTACTAGATATATGTAACATCATACTGTAGTTCTGGTTATGTGCTTAAACCCAGGTGGGCTAAATACCATGTAGAAGATTATGTGTCACGTGCTACCTACACCTTTGTCTTTTCACAGGAGGGGCTCCAGACCTGTTCAGTTCATCACTGCATCCTGCAGTGATGAAGACATGAAGGTCACAACTGCAGCAGTTAGAGAAGAAGTCTGAGCCCTGGGCCTGATGGACATCAGCAAACACTCCTGGAGGTGATTCCTGAGGCTGTGGCTGCAGTAAGAAAGTAAGGCATATTTCAGGGGCAAGAAACAGTGATGAGCTGATCAAAATAGCAACATATTTCAGTTATCTCATAACTCAGCATATGTTGGCATACTTTTCTTGAAAATTTACTTGCTGATGTGTGGCACCAAATTTGCCTCTCCCGTGTTACCCCTGTAATAACCTGCCTGTGTGGAGGTTGGTGTACAGCAAGTTTTGCTTCTAGATCTGGCTGTTGACTTCCTGCCTGTTCACAGGAAAGTCACACAGCTGCTGTGTGTCTCAGTTTCATGTCTTATGATATAATGAGGCACTTCAGAAGGAGCTCATGAGGAGTCTGTGGTGCTTTTAATGCAATTGTAAACCCTGTTCACAGGAAAGTCACACAGCTTCTCTGTGTCTCAGTTTCATGTCTTATGACATAATGAGGCACTTCAGAGAGAAGGAGCTCATGAGGAGTCTGTGGTGCTTTTAATGCAATTGTAAATACTCTTCCTGCTTATACACGTAGTAATTCTGTACATCTACTCAACTCTCAAACTTTTGCACAAATGATTGTAATTTCACAGAAAATGTTAGTTTTTTCTACTTTTACTATGTCATATAAAACTGAAAAATTAAAGTACATATGTAGGTGTTTTCAGATTTAAAACTGTTTAGCAATACACATAATATGATACCATAATTGCAACAAGTGTCTCACCTAAACTCTGTTTTAGAGAGGTTGTTTTGAAGGGAAACTGGAGCTCCCTCCTGAGAGCTGGAGAGCAGTAGCTGGGAAAACTGGTTTTGCAGTGGCATCTTTAGAAACTTTCAGGTCGTGTAGGCTTCAATTCACTCATCATCTGAAACATCTCTGTAGCTGATAAGAAAATGAGAAGTCTGAAAATGATTAACCCTTAAGAATGAGAATGTTTTGAAAGGGATATCTGCCTCATACATTTTGTATTAAAGTGATCTCCTTGACTGGGGATTAGAAGAGCCTTCCCATAGCAGATTATTCCACAATGATCTTCTATGCGGGCTCTGTTTCTCAATCTTCTGAGGTGTTTAACCACCACTGTTCT
Organism: Passer montanus; assembly: GCF_014805655.1. NCBI lineage: Eukaryota > Metazoa > Chordata > Aves > Passeriformes > Passeridae > Passer > Passer montanus. Next base: position 13,183,379 of record NW_024356505.1, on the reverse strand, counting down.
AATGAGCATTCTGATTTGACTATGAGATTTTACCAAGCTCTTATACTTTTTAACATACCACTTTCTCTTTTTCCCCTCCTCCTCTTCCCTTTTTTCAATCCTGCTTAGGTTTTGCTGAAGTTCCCTCCTAACTCTAATTTTGTTACTATTACTTCTTCATTCCACAAATTTATTTTGCAACTTAAAGGCCAATGGAGACTTGTATACAATCTAGCGTGACATCTTCTGTATAATTTTCTATTTTACAGACTTCAATGACATGTTCAATAGTGGTGCTTACCTTCTGCATTTTTATTTCTGACAGTGCTATTTGCCTCTGTTTCATTACCATTGCATTTATATATTTTTATAAGGACGGGGGAAAGTTACTTCTAATACCTTTCTTCATTTTCTCCTTTCACATTTTTACCCTTTATGTTTTCCTTATTCCCACAGTAATTTCTTATATTTTTTCTTTTCTTTCCTTTTTTTTCTTTTCTTTTTAAGGGCTTTTTGAAAGCCAGCTTTCAAACTCCTTTCACCTTGCAACAATTTCATCAGACCCCTACTGTGCAAATTAGCACTTCTGGAGGCAAGAACAGGAGATACCTATTCATGTTGCAGGGGAGCAAAGTAGTGACATTATAGTAGTGAAGCAGACATAAATTTCATGAGTTAACACACTGCTAGATATCCATATGAAATTTTAGTTAGTGCAGGGTGACCTATCACCTCCTCATTTCCCTAGATTTGAAGAATAAAAGACTAATATAATGAGAAAGAGAACAAAAGGGTGGATTCAAACAGCTTCATGTTAAAGCTCAGTGAAGTGATATAGTCTAATTTTTCCATTTCATTTTAGAAAAATCAACATCCTATCGTAAGCCACATTTTCCCTTGAGCTCACTTATAATCTTACATCCTGCAGTTCTGTTTATGATGAGGAGTCCGTAGCTCAGGAACCAAAACTACACAGTGCTGTTCTTTGAATCTCTTTGGTTTTGTGTTGGTTTTTGTTTTGCTTCTTTTCAATCTGGATGTTACAATCAATTCTGCTCTCAATGTACTGAGAACACACCATGTAGGTGCAAATTTGAGTTGAAATTATGTCAGGTGAAGACAATGGGCCGCACCATTATAAAATATTGGTCCACAACTGAAGGGTATCTGATAGGCACCTGAGAATTTCAAAAACTTTCATAGCAAATGGTGACATAAATCCTAAAGGAAGAATTATGCTCAAACAAACAAAGTTGATGAATACTGTAGATGTTAATGTGCTAATAGGTCTAAGGCACACACAAGATGAGGCATTTCGGAAGCTCAGTGATTTGCTTGGGTTCTAGAATTTTTTCAATATCCTAAATCTCTGTGCAGTAATCACTCTTAAATACTCTGCATATCACCAAAATTTCTTGGAAAAGTAAAGGCCAGAAGAAACAATTGTTTCTCGAAAGCATGAATATGATGAGATCAGTCAGTCTTGCTGTCTCTGGAGCTGCATCTGATTTTACTTTACTTTACATTACTTGTATGGTCATGGTAACCCTTCAGCTCTTCCCCAAAAATGTGAACACCATGCCTGAATACCTTGCAGCCTTCATGCCCTACACAAGCATACCCTTAAATGAACTCTTTCCAGTAAGTATGCTCTTTGCAGCATTTCATCTTTGCATGTTTTCCAGGTTCTCACTTCAGTCTCCTCAGTGCTCTTAAACATTACTATATATTCCAAAGTCAGACATGTTAAGTGATTTTTCTTTTGAATTGAATCTCTGTTATTCAGTCCATGTGCAGCCAGTTTTCTTCATGAGCTGCTGATGGGTTCTTCAAATACTTGCTCCTTCATCCTCGAGCAAGTTTCTTCATAGTGTATTTTCCTCGTGTAATGTTTACAGTCCCTCAGTGGTTGTTGTCCCAGTCCCAGCATTAAGAACTAAATTTTCTGGTTTTAGGGGAATGTCATTTCTCCAGTTTCCTTCCAGCTTGGCACGACTACTTTAGTCATCACATCCCTATAATGGTCACCTCTTTCTATAGTCCTGTCAGGATTTAGCTGGCTCCCCATTTTCTATAGTATTTACAGTACAGTAATTTCATGCTTCAACCAAGTCAAACATAGGCAGAGTGGGTGTCCTGCATTGCCACAGGCAATCTCATCCATATTTTTATGATTACTTTTCTTCTAAATTATTCTCTTTCATTTCCAAATCCTCTTTCATTAGGACACATTAGACTTTTCCTTGTGGTTTGTCTTGCTACTGACAGAACATCTATTTTTATTTGTGAATCTGAGAGGAACTTGTGAAGCCCCATCAGAGCTCAGTTTTGGCCAGCTGTCATGGTTTTTCCTTTGAGGGCATAAATACACATCTATCTGCTCGAGTGCTTAAATCTCAGCCAAAAAGAACTATGTTTTTAGGGTTTATGGTTCTATGTTAAACTAATGCTGACCCCAGATTTGTTTTGGATTTTGGTTTGGGTTTATTTTTTGTTTGTTTTGTTTGATTCAGTAGGGAGTAGCTATCGAGGATTTCTAAGTTCTGTAGCACAGAAAACATCTGTTTCTTCTGTTGGCAGGCTCCTACAGAGTTCCTGTTTCTGTATGAATAGCTCCAGGGTTTTCTGATTTGGATGTCAGCCATCTCTTCTTGAGCACTCAGAGAGCTGACTTTTAAGGTTACATCTGTATTAGTAAAATTATGAAGGGCATTTTGTGGTCCTGGGGACTAGTAGCATGAAAAGGCTGGTATCCATATGGCTTAGCTTTTCCCATGCTCTACTGACAAAATGATGGTGGTAGCATAGAGCTGGTCAGCACTAATTCCTGGTCTGTGCAGCTCCTGATTCTTGCAACAGCATTGCTTAGTTTCATATGGGAAAACAATGAGAGTACACTAACAGTTAAATAGGATGGGCCCCGTCAGACCAGTGGCCAAGTATGTGCCAAGGTGCTGTATAGTTTTCTGTCTTGCTCTGTTTGAAGCACTTAGTGAACCTAGAGGGCCTGCATATTTGAGATGAGCAGGAGGAGGCTAAGCCAAAAAAATGAAGTGTAAGATGCACATCTGTAGTGAGAGTGACATGTGTGAGGCTCAAATGCACTCTTGAGAAAACAGGGGAGTTGTGTTCTTAGGAGCAGTGAATGCTACACGGAAGTTGATACTGATTTCACAAGATAACAGTGCTTTTTTCCACAATGATCGTCTTCATTACTCCATTGTATGTTTAAATCTCAAAAACCCTCAAAGAAAAGGATGTGTCTATCTTTGAAAACTTACCACATCTTTCTATTTCTAGATTAAATACCTTCACTGTGATATTTATATCCTGGTTGTCTTGCAAGACATTCACCATTTTTTACATGGAGAATTTCTTATTCTTTGGTGTTTTTTCCCTCTGTCAAATTAAACTGTGATGTATGGCTTGGACAAAAGATAAATGTTTTCAAAATAAGACCCTCTTGCTTATGCAAAGATTGTACAAAATGTAGTCAGTAATAATTACTCAATTTTCCTCACAGCTCTCTTGCTAGCAGATCACACAGCATCTTCATTATTCTGTGTGCAAAGCAAGCAGTGCACAAGATCCTTTGTAGTATAGGGAATTCACTGGGGAGAATGCAAATGAACCCTGAAAACATGCCATATCAAATCTATTCCTGGTGTGAATTTGCCAAACTTCACTAAAACTAAAGGAGAAAGGAGGGTTATGCTGCGGTCAGGATCTGGTTACATTCTTTTTGTGACTACCTTTTCAAGTATATGCTGTATCCTATATTTTTGTTCACAAAAAGTAATTAACTAATAGATAGTTATCTAATTAGGGTATTATATTATATCCAGGGCTGTGCTGGCATTTCCTGCCTAACAATACAGTATAATAGAAATCTCTTAGCTATGTGTTTTAAGGAAAAATAATGGAATTTTGAATAGTATGTCACAGTTTAAGCTCTAGGGCCAGATATTCCAAGTAATTTATTAAATGATTGAGAAATTGTTCTTCTACACTTCATCCTGTCAAATAAACAACAAAGTTTTTGTATAAGTAATTCATTTTACTATTACTACATTTTTATTGGATTTGATAATTTCTCTTCATTCCCTGTAAGGTTTCTAGAATCCAGTTTTGAAAAATTCATCTATTTTCTCTCTTCTTAGCCTTTTTAATAGTTTAATTCAATTGTTACCTACTACTTTGTAAACCTGCACTTGTAAAATTGTATTTGCATATTTGAATACATCTGCCAAGGGCAAGGAGAAAACAGAAGAGTTCTGGGTATCACTTAGTGAACCTAGAATTTAGGTGCTAGAGTAAGGTTTAAAGCAATCCTAAAAGCCCAGTATTGCCTTCTCAGGGATCTGCAGTTCATATAAACTAATGAAGCTCCTTATATATGCAAGTAATTCTTCTAAATCACTACTAACAAATTACATTGGATAGGGAAAGTATCCTCTCCCCTGAAGTTCAGTGTAAGATTGATATAAATAGTAATCATTCCATACAAACAATTTTTCAATAGTCAGGGAGATTAAAGTATTACTTAGGATATAAGACTAAAGAAAACACTAAATTCTGATTTTTTATTTTTTTTTTGGCAAACGGCCTAAGACTTTGACTTGAACTCTTCTTACAGTCCAGTACTTATAGAGTTAAGTCCAAATATGAGCAGTGTGAGGAGCGTAGGAGGGTGTAGCAGATGAAACTCAAGCAAGTCTGTGTATGGTTTGCAGCTTTGGAGGTGTGATAGATTCAGTTTGGCACCACTGCTACAGCAAGGACACTTTCAGCAGCACATCAAAGCAGGGACAGGGCTCTCCAGGCTCTCCATTGCTGCTGCCATAGCAGGGATTGTGTGCAGGTCTGAGAAGGTGGCCACTAGGGAAATGAAGAGGAGAAAATTTGGTTCCCCAGGCTTCAACAGTGCTCACCAAGAGTTTTGGTATTACAACTGAGAATAGAATTTTTTCAGAAAATGAGGTGATATGGGCAAGAAACATTTAACTGAAGGATACATAGTGTAACCAAGAACCAAATTCAGAAAACTCAATAATGTTCAAGAGTCGTGAAACAGACCTAGCAGATTCTTCCCCTACATTTTCACTTCTTCTCTGATTCAGAGTTTTGTGGTAGAGACCATTTATTCTTGTATCTTTTTGGTTGTTTCTTCCGTGTGTGCCCATCTCTATCATGAGCAGTAAATTCCAAGACCTTTCTGTGTCTGTGTACAGTTTCAGTATAATTTTCACCACTTGGCTGGAATTCTACTTGGGCATTTCTGCCATTTCCTTCTTCAAACAGTCAACGTAGATTATTTCCTCTGTACCTTAAGCCCATTTTTGTAACATTCCTGGACAACTTGGGTATTCTTTGTTTGACTTTGTTCTACTATCTAAGTTATTTGCATGAATTCCTGTATTGTGTTTTCTAGTGCAGATATGTATTTTTAGAAACTATGAGATAGTGGCAATTGTTTTCCATCTTCCATTTTATCTTCTTTCCAGATACCATTGAACCATTTTCTATTGTTACTATCTCCACATCACTTTATCTCTTCTGGCTGCTTTAAAACTCAGTGAAATATTGAGCCAGGTCGACCTCTTCCTTTCATAGCTTCTTTTTTTTACTTCTTTTCTTTCAATTTTCTGATCTTCTTCCTTTTTTACCCATTTTTTTCTTATAGGAATGTCAATTCCCAATTAGCCTAAAGGAAGAATAAACTTGTCCCTTTCCTGGCATGCCTGATGGCTCTCCTGGCTCTTGTGGCTGTTGGACAAGTTATAAAGTCTTCTGAAACCTTTTGGATGTTTTCTATTGGAATTAACAACATCAATTATATATAGTTTGAGAAGCCCTGTACCATAAAAATAGCTCCTTTAGTAAGAAGCATAGAGAAGAGACTCCATTCCTGTCTTAACAGCCTGATGTCTGTCATTTTACCAATTAACCAAGAGCACATACAGTGGCCAAAGCATGTGCTAGCTGCACTAAATGTGTTCACAGAATCAGCTGAGACCTAGAATAAACCTTCATTCTCAAATGCAAGCTTCTTTCTGTAGACCTGGTCAAGACCCAGTCATAGTTTTATTTTCCCTTGAATATTTTGGCCTACCCTTTTTGTACATCTCTTTCCACTTTTATTAAGAATGATCCCTTAAAATTCCCATGCAAGCTAAGATCCAAATCTCCTTTTCTTCCTACTCTTTTAGAGGGGTTGCACTGCACATAAAGGGGCTTGAATAGATTTAGAAGTTCAATAATAGGGTTTCTGTCACCATGACCAGCTGAATGTGCCCCTTTTGGCTGTCTGCATGCCAGCCAGTCCCTGTGCCTGCCTTATCATCTATAGCTATCAAACTGAGAAACTGATACCAACATGGAGAGAGTGGAAGGAAGCAAAAGTGACATGTCTGTTCAAGGGAAAAGGAGCAAAACGTATTTGCCCAAGGTTGCTGACAAAGTTTATTGGCTGCCAAATTTGGCTGGGAGCCTCAGCTGTGTTCTGGCTGGTGCTAGACCATGGTTCATTGCACGTCTCTCTTTGAGAGCCTCAACTTGCCCTGTGATTCTTTTCTCTCCCTGTTCCCTCCCTCCCCTGTGCAGATTGTCCTGTCCCGTCAGTGCCATGCTGTGAGCGCTGCAGATTGTCCTGTGTTCCTGTCCCGTCAGTGCCATGCTGTGAGCGTGAGCTATTGCCTGGCTTCCTCAGTGGCCGTGGGAAACCCTTCCCTTCAGCAGCAGGAGGTTCATTGAGGGAGTTGAGGGGGTTGAGATACAGTTTCAAGCTCGTCACTTTCCTAAGAAAGCAATGGAGATCACTGAAAGATTGATAACTGAATAAGCTGGGAAAAAAACAACACTTTTTTTACTCCTTGCTGCATACTTACTGCCTTTGGTGTTGTTCAAGTTCATCCCTGCTAAAAGTTGAATTTTAGTCGTGTGTCACTGCCTGATTCCTTCAAGAGATTTCAGGGAGCTGTCTAGCACAGGCAGAGAAGTGAGGGAAAGAGAAGCACATAATTCATAACACTGTCTTTGCAGAGTCCTTTTGTCCAAGTCTTTTTAGGATCTTATAGACACAGTTCTTTTAGCCCTTTCCAATGCAGTTAAACATATTCGCTATAGCAGTAGCAAGTAAGGCTGAAATATTGCTGTGCACAGTCCAGGTGAACCAAAGACTTCTCCATCTATTCAGCAATTAGACAGGTAGAAGTTTGCCCTGGAAAAGCAATCCATGGCACCACATGGCAAATGCATTTTAGCACTTTAATATCTGGGCAATTATTCTCCTCTTGTTGCTGATTGATGCAGAGTGTGACATGTTTGTTTTCAGAAAAAAACCCAAACAAACAACATGCATTAGTGAGGTTCTCTTCAGGTGAAAGGAATATTCTCAGATTCTTCTAAGAGTTTTAGCAAGCTGCCTCTGATGTTGTTCCTAGCATGGCACAACATGCAGCAATTTCCATGCTGGCAGCAAGACTGCTGGAATTATTCAGGTAGACCTGGAAAATGCTTACTTTCCTTCAGAGACTTCAATTTCAGAAGTTTCACTCTGGAGTGCTGTTGTATTTGAGACCATTTATTTGTATAGGGGGGTTTTATTCGGGTAAGACTGAGGATTTCAGGAATTCCCAAGGAAGTGCCGTCGGGTTTTAGTTGAGTGCTGCACCAGGCAACTCTGCATTTGCAGTGTTTCCCCTCCTTTCAGACCCATACAAAACACAGCAATAGTCGTGAAATGACGGTGAAGGAGAGGGCGAGGGATGCCTGGCGCTGCTTCCAGGGGGCCGGCGGGCGCTCCCCCTCCTGGGGCCGCAGGGCCGTGCAGACCCACCCGCTCCAGGCTCCGGGAATGCCGCTCCTGTGGCGCTCCGGCGGCACACGGATGCCTCCTGTAGGACTGCAGGGGAGGGAGAGATGCTTGCAAGTAAGCCTGGCATTTGTGTGTTCCATCAGCTGCTCCTGCTTTATTTTAACAGACTTCTAGTGTCATCAGGATAGGTATTTGTTGTCTGGTGAGCTTGGGGGGGGGAATATCCAATTACATTAATTTTTAATGTGATGCCAACTTCTTATTTGAAAGAAACATATATGATTGCATGGAGAAAAGATATATTTTTTTTTTTTAATTTAAGCATTATGTTCCTCAATAATTCTTTACTTTTTAGATAATTAATAAAGATTTCTCTGATCTTAGCAACTGTTAATGAGTTTCTGCTTTCACTTTGGTGTTAACTGCTCCTGGTAAGTATCTTTCTTGTTTGATCCCAGCAAGAGAAATAAATGTCAACTAACAGAATAACATGACACTTTATTGACAGGGAATTAAGGGGTTTGTGTCATCAATGTACGTAAAGCAGTACCGGGTTTATGAGTCACGTACAGCCGATGGGGAGACCAAAAACAAAGAGCAGAATGCAAAAAATAATAGGATGAGGCAGGGCAAAGGTTTTAAAGTGATGAGGAAAAGGTACTCAGAACAGAGTCATTGAGGTAACAGAGAAGCTAAGTCAGTGTTATGGGCGGGGAGAGAAAGGGAGACAGGAAGAAAAAGCAAAACCGAACCAGAATGGTAGGAGAGGTGTAAAGCAAAGGGTCTGAGGAGGAGCAAAAGGAAAGTCAAGGGAGGATGACCAAGTTAGTAAAGGGAGGGGCAATGGAACAATTGCAGAGATGTATTAGGATATCAAAACAATGAGAGGGGCTGGGTGGAAAAGGACCACCCTGAAGAAGAGGGAATCTTAGAGTCTGCCATCCCCTCTCCATCGAAGATTTATAGGAGGTGGTGTCCCCTCCTTCTCTCTAGTGCTGGTATGTTAATGTGTCATTTTGCTTGCTCCATTTTAGATACTTCAGGAGAGTCCTTCGTTTGTTCTTGACACAGAAATCTTGTTAGCTAGTGCTCACCTGTGTCTGGTTCGTGCTGTTCCTTGTCATTGATCAGCAGTGTGAGGTATGCTACTGAGTGATTATTTGGACATAATTGACACTTAGCTCCTAATTGTCTTTTTCACACTTTCAAAAAAAATTGAGCAATAGTAGTTGATAAAGGATTTTTTGTTTAATGCTGTATAACAATATTACAGGTTAATTTTAGTTAGGGTAGCTTGAAATTAAGCTAATGGGTTTTTTTCTCTTAAAAGTTCAATACAAATATGGCATAATATTTATATTGCTTTAATTAAAAATGTTTAAATGGTGAAGGAAAACCATAAAAAGCTCCCAGTGATGGTGGGAACTGAGAAAGAAATTTTGGGGGGGGTTTAGCTTGGAGATTTTTTCCCTCTATCTCTTTGTTTCCAAAAAACAATTGCCCTTCTGGAAGATGCAGTTTATCCATGAAAAGAGGTGGGTCAGGTTGAGCTCAGCAGGGAGATGGTGAGCTGCACAGTCAGTATGTTCTAGGAAAGGTGCTGCTGTGAACATCCTTTTTACCCTGTGTGAAAGTGTCTGCACACAAAGAACAGTGATCCCCCCTGATCGTGGTGTCTGTTGGAAGCAGGCATTGCAAGACCCTTTTCACCTGGGAGGACATGGGCCAAATGTGTGGGTTAAGGACAAGAAACAGTGAGTTCAGAGGTATTTGAAGGGAAATGAAAAGTATCAGAAATCTAATCAATTCTGATGCCTTTGATTTCTTGGGGGAGAGGAGAGGAAAAGAGCCCTCTTCTGTTTCAGTACTGAAATTGCTAAGCTTCGTTTTAAAAGAGCACAAGAAAAGAACAGGGTGTAGCAGCTCTGAAATCCATGTAGTGAGCTTCACGAACTTACAAAGGTGCTTTTATACCTCATTTGATATAAGATCTGGTCGACAGTATTTTAAAATAATCTGTGTCCAAATTCAGCGTGACAGGCATCCTCCCTTTCTTACTTTCATCTGGTGTCACGTATCACTCAGTGCAGAATAAAAGGATCAGGATTCTTAATTCACCTCTTTGAAAATAACAACCATGTACATCTCTATGATCTTTGAGTATTTTATTGTTGCTGTCTTTTATGCTGCTTTTCTGCTGCTCAACACCAAACAGCACCCACTGTTAAGCATACCAAGGATAAATTAAATATGCACTCAGTTCATCATACTCCAAGATATTTCACAATGTTCAGTGTGACAGAGGCCACCTGGAGTAATATTTTGCTTTCTCTCCTTGCCTCTAAAACTACCCCCTGTCCACCCACTCATGCTTCCCAGTTACCTTTTCCTTCTAGCAAACACTGGCCTTTTCTTCCCTCAGTTTTGATAATTGCCTGCAACATGTGTTAATTTTCAGTGATATTGGTCTTTTTTATTCTTTGTTTGGCATGTTTCAGCTAGCTCAACCTAACTGTAAAGATATTAGATTTTATATTTGATAGTAATGACTATTTTGCATCTTGAGAAAAGATAGAGGGAGGACGCAGGCAAGATCCCTGTATAAATTACCCATAACTTGCCTCTTTTTTTATGTTTAAAGTCAATCAGCTAAGGCCTAGAGTGGAGAGATTGTATAGACTGAACTTACTTCACCCTCATATTTTCTTTCAAAATGTATATAGGTTTAATGCTCAGTTGTCTTTAGCACTAATGAATGGTTTTGATTTGTACCAGCCTAATCTTCATTTTTGGCTTCAAGCTACTTTATGTTTTCTAGTGAACTGCTGTTAAATCAGATTTTGTTACTGTATCAACTCTTTTTTGTTTGCTTTTTTTTTCCCCTGTAAAGAAGGCTAAATTAGCAATAATTTCCTTTGCCTACAACCCTGAATGGGCATATATTGAAAAGTACAATGTAGTATTAAAAAAAAATCCTGGAGATAAATGAATGGCAGAATAAATAATTTATGCTAATGAAATTACTGCAATTAGTAGTTCCACAATGACCCTTTTAAAAGCCACAGCTGTTAATGTCAGGAAGTGCTGTCACCGCTGACCTTATCATAAGAGAAAGTGACAAATTGAAAATGCAGGGAAGACCAATCCTCAAAGAGGTCTGTTCGGGAACGATTAGTGTTTTCTGAAAACCAGTGTGAATTACAGCCAGCTGCTCTCTGGCTCGGCGTGTCTCCCATGCTGTGCCATTTTGTTAAGCTCCATAACAATAGTTATTTTGCCCCATTGAGACAAGTTGTCTCGGGCCACTTCCAGCTCTACCGGAACCCACTCCGTCCCTCGCTGATTTACAAATGAAACTGTTGTTAGAGGGCTTTTCAGGGCTGCTGAGGAGAGACCTCTCATAAGGATCATGTGTGAGGAGGCTGTCTTTCACCGGGAAGAGCTGTACTGCAGGGTGCGAGTGTGTCGCAAACAATGAAAAAAGGAGAAAAGCGCTGAAATGCATTTCGGTTGGAAGCTAAATGCTGCTCAAATCTGCATAAAATGTCTGTTCCTGCTGACTAGCCTTCCTTTTACAAACGATTTTTTAAAAGATGAATTTGTGCTACTTTGCTTCCACTAATGATGTTCTGGTTTTTCCTGTTTGCAAAGCAATTTGCCTCTGCTTTCCCTAAATGCAAATCGTTCTTTATTTAGTTCTTGCTTTAATTTCTGTTTTTCTGATCATAGGTGAAATAAGTATTCTTCTAAACTAGCTCTGAAAAGGCACAAGGAAATAATGAGTTTTCTTACTGAGAAAAATGGCAAGCCTTTCTGCAACAACCTGATTGTAATATTAATGATGTAGGCTTAAAACATTTGACTGCATCAACAGCCACTCATGAGCAATTTTCCCAAAGTTCCCTAAGCATTATTGACAATGCTTTGGTAAATTACGTGTGACTTTCCTAAGAGTTGGTGTAGCTCATTTAATTCATATTAATTGATTTTTAGGCTTCCCTTGATTAATTGAACTGGGTTCGTCTTGTAGAGAATGCAATAAATAATCATTAAAATGAGGGAGATGTGACTCCACAAATGATAAAGTTTAAGTGTGCTAGAAGTCATGGAGGACAAAATGAAAGTTAGTTACAGTGATGGAATTAAATGGGTTTCCTTAGTATTTCCCTTTTAATTTTGCATATATTACTCTTGCTTAGACATGTATATGATTTTTATTCTATTAGTATATGTGGATAGGGTCCCTTGAAACAAACAAAAAATATTTCTGGAGATTTCCTATTTCTTGTTTAGCCTGAGAAAGTGTACTCTAATTCAAAGGACTGGAGTGATATCTTCTATTTGCTAGTTCAGTTTTCCACAAATTTAGAAATTGGACCTTTGAACTTTGATCCTGAACCCCTCTCCTTGCTGTCAGAGGTGAATCAAGACAGGCATTTTATCTCTTCATTTGCCTCAGAAACACATGACTTAATGACCATCTGGAGCTGTTTTAAATGTGCCTGGCCTGTTTTGATTTTTCCGTAGCATGTGAAGAGAAATTTCCGGCCTCCAGCTGCATTTTGGTCTCTGTGATGAGAGAGAAACCCCACGTGGTGCTGTGTGGGACCCAGCCCAGGGCCACAACAGTGCTCTGGGGTCCCTTCTGCAGTGTGCTGAGATTTCCCTGCAGCTGGAGTTATGGTTGGTGGTTTGATGCCTGGCTGGCACACAGGGAGGAGCCTCCACTCTCTGAACTGAGTGGATCTGAACTCCATGTAGTCATAACTACTTTTCTGCTTAATACCTCTTGAAGCTGATAGAAGGTAATTTTAGCACACAAATGTTGCTGATTTTCTGACATTTTTACGGTATCTAGAGGCTCAGCTTTAGGGGGAGAACTCCACAGTGGTCTAAATCCTGCCCTCGTTACAGTTTGTTAGTCTATCTTTCAGAAGCACAGATAAGCAGGGGTGGAACAACTTTGGAAATATAAATTGTGGTGTCCAGTTCTGTTCAAACTGAAGTTGATGGCAAAAATGCACTTCAAACAGGAATTTGATGATGTATGAAGTGTGTGAGGACCAGTGTGATTAGAGCAACCACTCTACTGTGTTTCTTTAACTTACAGAGGATTTCTCTTTGACAGGAGTTACAGAGATGAAGTAGAAAATCCATAGAATATTAACTGCACATAGCAGTATAGTGAGCTGGTTTAATCTCTGCTCCTAGTTTTTAGGAGTGTTTACTAAAAAATAATAAAGTATGTTGAAGCACTGAGCTTCTGTGGTGATGACTTGATGAATGCCAGTGCAAAATTAATTAATTTATATGCAAAACAGCTGGGGAAGGCTCATTTTGCTTTAGTGTTTTTTACATGATGACAGCATTGTATTTAGGGTAGATTGAAGGAGAGTTTTATAAATGAGCCATCCTTAGAAACATACATGGACATACTTAACTTTATATAGATATACTTAAGTTTGGAAGCATTTCTTTGTTCCTCTGTTTCCATTTGTTCTTTTTCCTTGGGTATGTACAGCCACTCATCCAGAACTGCATGGTTTATGGGGATTTTATGGCTTCTGCCCACACCAGTGTGAATGTCCTGAGTGCCAAGTACAATAGGCAGTACAATTGCACCACTCCAAAGAGTTTTCTGAAGCACACACACACCAAAAACATCAAGAGGCTATCATCACACATGGAACACTTGGTAAATGGCATGCAGAAGCTTTCTTCAGAAAGAGGGAAGCCAGCAGCTTTCCAGGTAAACTGTAACAACCTTTTTCATTAATTCTTTATAAATAATCTTTCTTTTATTGCAAATTCATCATAACCTTTTCATTAGACTGACTAGTTGTGGAGTGGCATTTTTGTGTTTCATTGACATTACCTGATTTTTGAAACTGAGGTGTTTGGGGGTTGTTTGTTTGTTTGTTTGTTTTGTGGGTTTTTTTGTTTGTTGTTGTTGTTTTTTAATATAAGCTCTTTGAGCTTTTTAGCTGCCTTTGGGAAGAGGGGACAATCCATTTAAGCAAGGACAAAGTCTGGAGGGAGGGGGAGCTACTGTAAAATGGTGGGAGGGAAGCAAGTGTCTCAGTAAAAGCTAAACCCAGGGAAAGAGAAGAGGCAGCTCCATACGTGTGAATTTTGAGGGGCAATGAAAGCAGGAGGAACATGTGTGAAGCCTTTCCATGAGGTGCTGTCACCTGCTTGTGAGGCCAGTGCCACTCAGCCCCAGTCAGTGCTTCTGCTTGCAGTCCATTGGTGGTTGACCAGCCCACAAAGACAAAAAGGAGGGGAAACTGCTTAGAAACCTTTACCCCATCCCACCCGTACACATGTTCCCTAATCCCCTTTGCAAATTTTGAAGACAAACCATAATCCAGCTATTTCTTTATTAAAAACTAAAATTCTGTGTGCTTTTTTGCAAATGAGATGCTCGGCTGCAGGCTTTGCATAACATTTCATCTTAATGCTGCTGCATTAGGTTAGTAATGGGAGCTGGTTGTCTTATTCCCACTTCGTCAGCTGAAGACCTTCTGAAAAATGGTCAACAGAAAAGAGTGGCTGTGTTTTTAAAGTCTGTTTTTAATAAAGTAGCCCCTGGTAGTAAATTATTAACATGTTCTTTTTTTCTCTGATTTCTAATTTGATGAGGACCAAATGGTAATTGGACAATTTCATGTGCTGCATGCTGTTCTGGCTGACAGACCCACAGCTCCAGGCACTGTCTAGCCAGACACTTGAATACTGAGCCATTTTTACCCTGCACTCTGGAGGTTTACAGAAGAATATGAAATGAAGCACTGTTTAGTATTTTTCTTAAAGAAAAAGACATAAAATCACCTGAAACAAACTGAAAAATAAATGAATTAAGAGATTTGGGATCTCTACAGTCATCTGTTAAAACTCAGTATTACAGCTTGGTCAAATAAAATGGTCAAATTTTGAAAAGATAAATTCAGTTTGTTTTGTAAGACTTCAGGAACCCACCAAATCAGGAGAGTCCTCAACACCTTCTGTATGATTAAAGTTTAAACCCGCTAATATTTGTCTTCCACTTTTTTTTATCAACCCTATCCAGATCAGATTACCAAGATCCCTCTGGTTAAAATATATCTTTATTATCTTCCAGACAAAATGATTGGTAGATTAGTAGAAAAACAAAAAAAAACCCTCAAACCATGCCAAACTCTCAGTTATTTGAAAAATTTTCTTTATATGTGATAAGATATTGTTGCTGGATATTTTCATATGACTTTCTCAGCTGGCAGGCAATGAATTGCCATTTCAGCACAACAACAGGTAGTTTTTGTTCAGCAGTCTCTGAGCGTGCCTCAGCCTTCCAGCAAAGCTCTGCTGGAATTATCTCAGAGGGATATTTTCCGTGGCATCCCTGTGCCTTTGTGCTGAGACACCCGAGTGCAGCCCCAGCCCCAGCAGCAGGACAGACATCTGAGCTTCTCCTGCGAGCTGAGGGCTCTGTGGTGGGTGCAATTAGGCTGCCATTATTAAATTATTTACATCCACAAAATTCTGTCAGGTACAAACGGAAAAAAAGATTAAAAAAAATGAAAAGACAATGCTTCTCGTCAGACCCACGAAACATGAATTTTGTTTTCAGTTCAGCTTTGGATCTCAGAACCATGCCTAATGTTCTGAATAATGCATTACCTTTTGCCCTGTAGGTAGAAGATCTAAAATCCAAACTTGCTACTCAAGAGGCAGAACTGCAACTGAAAAATCAAGATACTGAAGCTTTGATTGCTAAGATAGGGTTTCAAACTGAGAAACTGAGCCAAGAAAAGGCCATTGCAGATGCAGAGGAGCTAAAGGTCAGTCTAATTCTCCTATTTACTGATGTTGAGCTATATTTAACACAAAATAAACCTTTTTAGGAGAACAGTTTTTAACAACTTCCTCTCTAGGGAGCATAAAGTCTAAAGAATTATTATACTTACACGTGTAACAGCATTTCACACCGTGATTACCACTTGACCTTTCTTTACATTATGCCTTTTCCTAACCTTTTAGCTGTTTTAATGAGATGAAAGAACAATAAATACTGAACTCATTCAAGCATTTAATGGATGTGGATCTTGAGAATCAGACCTATTTGTAATACAGTAAAGGTCAAAGAGTCATATCTTAACACTTCTGATTTCTAAAGGCTTTGAGGCTCTAGGTAAATTGAACAACTCAATTGATACAGTCCATTCCACCATTTTACAAGGTACAAACCTTGAATCTTAAGATTATAATAGCATTCCTGACAATATATGTCTTCAGCGTTGACTCTCCTTCTTTTTTGCTCTCAGTTCAGCCTATTAGCATTAGTTATCAACATCTGTGTTGGAAACTCAGAGGCTCACATGCTTTACTGTTCACCACAGAATGAATAGAAATGCATCATTTCATCAGGAGTCTAAAATTTCTATCTGCAGTTGCAAGCATGATTTTGAAATAAATCATCAGTAGCATGGAGTGCTGTAAAGTGAAGTTCCTCTGCCTTTAGAGTCTGGAAGGCTCATTCAAATCTAACATTGTGCTGCAAAATCTCATGTACATTGTGTCATTGACCAATAGTGCAGAAATGAGTTCTTAATTGACTTGTAATAGTTGTTAATAGCCTGATTTTGAGATATGGATACTTCAAGTTTCCAAGGATTTTGTAGTTTCCAGATATTGACCAGCAGGGAAGACTGTCCTGTCTAAACATTCAAAATAGCCTCACATTTTTTCTATTTTGTTTCTAAAATACTTACCACCAGATGATATTTAACAACTTTCCAAAAACCTTGCATCTAATCCTAATTTTACTGAGAGAAAAGTAATTTTTGATACTGAGATAAACAAAGACATGATCAGGACCTTTATATTTCTCTGGATTATGCTAACTACAGACTTCAGCCTTTTGCTGATCCATATATCACCTAAGATTTAAAAATGGCCATGAAGTTTCAAGTCCAAATCATGCAATTAATTAAACTTGTACAAATGGGATCCAACAGCTCAACATCCTACCAAATACTTTTCATGTGATTCTTTTCCTTTATTGGTTCCATATGCTTCTGATAAATTTGGATGTTCAAAATACACCCTTAACACAATTTTAATTACTTCATTAAGCAGCTAGGTGAAACACATAGAGTGATTATTGTGAGATAATCACATCTTTGGGCCACTTTGTTTCAGGGATGAAGTTCAGCACCTGACACTAATGATTACTGTACTCCACTGTTCATTGCTTTATTGCACTTCTGAAATGTTTTCATTGGAAATGAAAGCGTCATTTTGTGCTACATTAATCTAAAACTGTTTCATAAGGTTAATGATAGTTTCTAAACACTAATTTTCTCTCATTTTTTGTTACCAAAAGAAGCCCAGCAAATGAGAATACATCTTTAGCTAAGTAATTTGTGAAGACTCTTCCTAACGGATTAAAATATGTCACCCTTTAAAAAATTATTTTGGCTTTCCTGTTCTATAGATTTGGAATTGGCGTTTTCAAGAGCTTTCTGAGTTTTACAGCCTTAAGCAAGTAAATACCTTGGAGGTATTGACTTGGAGTGAAGTATTGCTTAAGAAAGAATAGATGAAGAATGGAAATCACTTTAGATCCAACATATTAGGAAAAGTGAGTTCAGTCTGCATTCACATAACTGTGGCAGGCTGCACACCTGTTTAGTAATAAACAAGGGTTTTACCATGAACATGACACTGATAAGGTTTTAAAATAGTGGACAGTAATGCTGCTGTTATTTTGTTGGCCATTATTGTGCTCTGAATGCTGTCAGCCCCAGCAGCTTACACGTGAAGGTGCATATGCCATTGCCTTTTAAAACAGGACCTACCCCTTTAAAGACAGAAAATGTGCAGGTATATGTTTGACAGTGACACTAGCTGAGGGTTAGGAACAAATCATAAAAGCTGCATCACAGGACATGAGGGAGATATTTAACTTGATTAGTAACTTGTCATTTATAATGTAATGCATATTGATTTTTAATATTTGTTATTGCCACAGACAGTAGCTGTGTGTGTCCTATCTAATAAATGTGTACATGGAAAATGTCCCCAGCAATTGTAGAAACAGGTTTTGCAAGGGTATTAAATTCTTACAGAGGCTTATTACTGCCAATGCAGAGTGCTCGATCCAAGTATTAACATCTTGATCACTGTAATATCTTCTTTCTGTGTAATTAAACTAGGTTTAAGCAAGACCTGACAGGAAATGAGTCTGTGAGATGAGTATGAGGTACAAGGATAAGGATGAACCAAGAATAACTGACTTCAGCCTCAGGCAATGTATCTTTAAAAGTGTGTATGGTAATCTTTCAAATACACAATTGCTGATGATACAGAATGCCCCCCAGGTTTACTCTCCCACATAAATTTGCTACAATGAAATCATAATCTGCTTTTAAACAGATAATTAAATTGTTGCAGAAGGTTGTGGAGGTACTCAGATTTCATGTAAGACTGATGCTAACTGATGTAAAGTCACTGATCTAAGCCACTGTTAAGCCTTCTTCTGTCTGTGTCTCCTCTCAGCCTCTCATGCACCCCCAGTCCCCACACCAGCATGGCAGTACAAAAATCAGTGTCTTGACAAAGCTGCTTGAACTGATTATTATTCAATTTCCAAACCTGAAATTAAGTACAGTGTTTCCATATAGGATATTTCCATTTCTCTGATTCCCTCCCTTGTTGTGACCTATGGTTTCAGACCTGAGGAATAAAAAGAAGGCAAATTTGGCAAAAGGTGGAAGCTGGTTTGACAAATTTTTATATGTTTTCCTATACCTCAAGACTGGAGTGACTATTTTGCTTTTTAGGGAAATCTCCAGTGAACCACTGACCCAGTCATTGCCTTTTTGGTATATTCTCTAATTATCTAAAAGAAAACCCTTTGAAGGGGAAGAAGGGGCAGTGAGGGAAAAAAGTTCATAGGTCTCAAAATCTTAGCAAAAAGTCTTGTTTAGCTTCAGCTTTTGCATTTGAACCTAGATCATGAAAGGCTTATAGCTTACGACTGCAATGGCAGTGGTTACTGAGTTCCCCCCTGTGTTCAGTAACTCCTCAGGAGTAACAGACTGCCCCAACATCCCCCAGCTTTTTTGTACAGATACCTTACCTGATCTCCTGCCCTGCATACTGGTAACACCCCATCCCTCAGGCATGGCACTCACACCACTCACTTTGGTATCATCTGGAAATTTGCTGAGGGTGAGCTTGATCTCACTGTCTGTGTCACTGATTAGGATATTAATTTCTTCTGGCTGTGTCTCCTCCCAGCCTCTCATGCACCCCCAGTCCCCACACCAGCTTGGCAGTACAAAAAGCAAAGAAAAGGCCATGGCTCTGTGTAAGCCCTGCTCAAAAGTAACAAAAACATCTCTGTTTATCAACCCTGTGTTCAGCACAAGTCCAAAACACAGCCCCATACCAGCCACTCTGAAGAAAATTAACTCTACCCCAGCCAAAGCCAACATCCTGTCACATTAGGGGAAAGGGCCCAAGGACAGAAGCTGGAAAGCCACACAACTCTTTATAGGAAAGGTAAATATCAAATGGACATCAGACAATATCTGAGATGAAAGAAGAAAATAACAGTTAAAAAAGAGAGAGAAAAAGAAAATAAATCACATCTTCACTTTCTTGCAGCTTGAATGTGTGGGGAGAAGATTTGACCCTGCATCGCTCTTTTCTGTGTACTTTTGGTGACAAGCTCAAGTCAGCCTGAGCACCACTGGGATTTATTGAATGCAAAACCAGGAGAAAATGAAAGGGAGAACATTTCATTATATTTATCTGATTTTCCCCTAATTTTCCAAGCAAGACATAAATCACAGATTGTATTTGTGACAGAGAATACTTCTGTATTTTGGGGAAAATATTTCCGCCTTGTACAGAATAACATTTCTAAATCAATTAGCTAGTGCAGGATTCCAGTTTTAGCTTTGAGATGAAAGTAGGATTTAGCTTCTGCTTCTCAAAAAAATTGAACGTTATATACACTGTAACTTCTCACAGGTTGATGACTCCTTGCAAGATTTAATCAGCTATGATAAGGAGCATATTTCTCAGCATTTTCTGAAGGTTGCCAAGGAGCATTACTTGAAGGATCCAGACTTCAACCCAAATTATGTTCATACAGAATCCTTTGCAGCAGCTGGTCTCTGTTCCTGGGCCATCAATATAGTAAAAATCAGTGAGGTATGTATAGATAAGCTCTTGAACTCGCCCTGATGGGGGAATTTTGGTTGTGATTTTTTTGGTTTTTTATTAGGCTCAGCTTAGTGTTCTGGGGAGCATGTAACAATCACCAGAGATCAAGCGGGAAGTGCTCAGTACTTGGCAGTATATATGCATTTATTTCCTTTTAGTAGGAAGTGGTAAAAAAGATGTAGCTGTCCAGGACTTTTCAACTGTTATTACAGTTGCATTACAGATGCAACAGTTGGGAAATATTCTCCAGATGTACATGTTTCACTTGAAACATCCATCCTGGGTCTGGCTGTCTGGAGTATGAGACAGAGCTTATCACTTGTGATTCCCTGGAGCACCTGGCAGCAAGATTTCTCCATTCATCCTAGAATTATAGCGTGCTCATTTAATTACTGAACAGTAAAAACTTATCAATTGTAGATGAAATCTACTCAAGTGTAATGCCTGTCTGATTTCCGCCTGTATTCTAAAATCATGAAAGTGATACGTATAAATTAATTCTAGTTGGAGAGTAGACTCACTAAGGTTGCATTTAGTTCTGCTTAAAAAATCCTTCTATAGATTATCATAAAATCTGCTGTAGTCAATAATGAAAGAAATCTTTGCTTGACTCACTGTTATGTAGAAAAATGGGTCTAAAGCAAAGATATGTAATGAAAGGCTACTGGGATTATCTTAAAGACTTTCATCAGGAGTAATTTGTAATTTCTGTAATAAAGCGAGACCAATTTCTTCTCTAATGTACCATTGTGGTACGTCTTGTTCAAGGTGTATTGTGAGAGAGAACCAAAATGTTGTGCACTGGCTCAGGCTCACACTGAATTAGCAGCAGCTAAAGGAAAAGTATAAGTCATCAGGAAAAAGCTTCTTGTAAGTATGGCTTGATTAATAAACTTCATTCTCTAACACCTTGAGCCCCCTTAATTTCATTAATTTTTAATTAATTTTTCTTAATGTGTTTTATTTTTATTGATTTTATTACTACCTAGTTCAAATGTTAGAGGCATGCTCTCGTTAGGGATTATCACTATTTTCCCCTCAAATGTACTGAAGAATGCTCTGCAGTTTGGGTGGCAGCCCATGAAGCTGTTTACCCAAAATAACTGAATTTCTCAAAGCCATCTAGGCACATCATAAGCATTAGGCTAATAATTGGAATGGAGGTTGATAGAAGTATCTGACTGTGAGTTTTCCAAGGAATATATGCCAAGTTTTTATACCAGTAGTGACCTACTGCAGTATAGCAATAACATCCAGAAAGGGCTTTAGAAGCTCACACTCATTTGTGTTAATGTTTGTCATTAAACATACAATAAAAACAGCATCGAATCTCCTCTGATTTTCTGAAAGACCTACAAACGCAGGTACACGTGTGTGCTTGCATGCACATAGAAGAGGAAACTTCCATTAGTCTTTTACTGACAAGTGTCTTGTGAGTTAATGATGTAATTGAAGACCACACTTGTCATCAAGTATCTATTGAA
The DNA here is from genome assembly GCF_014805655.1 of Passer montanus. Taxonomy (NCBI): domain Eukaryota; kingdom Metazoa; phylum Chordata; class Aves; order Passeriformes; family Passeridae; genus Passer; species Passer montanus. The sequence continues at coordinate 13,161,884 of NW_024356505.1, read as the reverse complement.
CTTTTGAGAGGGATTATTTGTTGTGTAAGTGTGCATTTAATGGAGTGACTGCAGCACAAAGCACTCTTGATACAAAGACATCTCATGGTATCTTGGGAGATGGTGGGTGGAAGGAGTTTCTGCTGCAAGATAATCAACCTTACTAAGCAAAGGAATCTTCACATGCTTTGAAAGATGTGACATTAATTAGGTTTAAAAGACTTTGACTTTGCCTCAGACCTTTTTGTTGGTAATATTTAGATCTGTAACCTCACAGTTTGAGATATCAGGCAATAAACAAAGGCTGAACAAATCTGTAATGAGGCTTTTATTCTCATTGCTTCCTCTTGAACTGGCACTTTAAAAGAATGACAAACATTCACTTTTATGGAAACCCTTGCAAGCCTGTGAGTTCTGGTATTTTAGAATTTAATTCTTTATTTCAGGAATTTCCTGGTTTTCTTCCTGCTATTTTAATAGACCATTTTTTTCTTGTTCTAAAGGAGATACAGTTTTAATGGCTAAACAAAGATAGATTATACCATCTGACTTTATTCTCTGATCCCTCTGACCCCCACCCCAAAAATCCCATCAGCTGTTACAGCCGGTATTTTTCTTCCATGAGAAACAGCCTTAGCCTTATGACCTTGGAGTTGCCCATTTAGATCAAAATCTACCCTAATGAAGCTTGGATCTGCACTAAAAGACAACTTTATGGAAGCATCACGTTTTTCATTTCACACATCTATACTGATGTATGTCCATTAAGTCCAAACACTTTTGGACAAAAATAGCCATCTAGTATTGTTTTGGGGAGATTTTATATTTTTTGCTTTTTTTTAATACACAGCAGTCACCCCTGAAACTCGTGGAATCTTTTACTGTTTTAATGTGTTCCTCTGAAAAAAAACCCACTAATACATCTCTTTTCCTTGCCTGACAGTATCTCAAATAACCTTTTCCTGGTTTAGGAGACCTCGCATTCAATCAGCTTCCAAATCCAAAGCATACTTTTTTGCATTTGTTTATTTCCTTTTTTTTTTTTTTACATTTGTTTACTTTACCTTTTTTATGTTTATTTACTTCCCCTTTCCTCCCCTCAGGCGTTTTTCTGAGGATTGTTAGCAGCAGTATTTCTCTCAGCTGTGCTTAGTTCCTAATAGGAAGAATTCTGCACTACAGGTGAAGTTGCAATTCCTTTTCATTTGTCTGTTTCCTGTGTTAGGTCAACACTTGTCATACTGTCATTTACTGTGAATATTTTTACTAACCACTTTTTAAAATCCATACTGCATATTCAGCCAGGATTCCCTTTACATGTTGTCAGGATCCCATTAAAACTATTATTTTTGTAGCTGATTCATACCCTTGCTGATCCACCTGATGAACTTTTCTAAGGAATTGTAGCTTTAATTTTTAATTCTCTAGCAGGTATTACTCATAATAATAATATACCCCAGAGCTCATGGAGTTGTTGTATGGATAACTCTACAGCTGGAGAAATTAATTCTTGATAAATGCAAAATAACATATTTTAACTTTTTATGAGTACTTCTTGACTGCTGTTCATTGATTCCAAGTTTAGGAAAGAAGACATGGGGGCTGATCATGAAGAATTTAAAGACAGCTTTGAAGTTATTCCTGTATTGAGTTGAGAGTAGGAGTGGATTACCCTCCAAGATCCTTCTAAACTATATCATTTTATGATTCCAAAAATAAAATTGAAATTTAGTTCATCCAGTAATATTTTATAAGATTAAATTCAGCAGAAGAATGAATAGGAAATAGCTGTCTAGGCAGTGTGTCTACTATATATGCTAAGATCTATTTCTAACATTTAAGTAAGTGTTACATAGTAAAAACTCCTGCACACATCACGCAGGAAAACTTGGTTTTGACTTGTTTCTCATAACTGACTTGTGATTAGTCCAGAAATTTGAAGATACCAAGAAGAGATTCAGTCTTATGAAAAACCTTCAAAAATGTACCCTTACATAATTCATGTCTTAATCTACCATTTCTGTACTGCAGATTATTGGCAAAATTATTCTTTTTGAGGCTAATTATTCTTCTTGGGCATTTCTGTATTTGCTTCTTGTGGTCCACATGTTGCGTTCATCTCTTGGGAAGAATATCCAGTCACCATTTTTAAGTGCTCTACTATTCAGCCTCCAATCACTTCAAAAGCTCCAGTTACAGTGCAATCCTTTGCACAGGCCAGTGCAAAATACTGTGCATTCAAATGTCTTGCAAATTCCATATAGGAATAGGACTCTCATCTAATGTGTCATCCTTTCTTCCATTTGCGAGGTGATTGAAGTTACTGAATTCCACAAACTGCTTAACTATATATATGTGCTATATCCAAACAGCTTCCATACACTTATGCTAGCAATGATTTCTGTATCTATTGTACTCAAACCATATAATTTATCATTAATGTAGAGGAAATGTTAAAATGTTATTTAAAGAAAATATTTTAAGGTGATTGAAGTAACCTAGTTTTAATTACATGTCTAATTTTATCTAATACCTGTGTGGCAGACTGGAAGTTATCACAATGTCTATAAGTAGTGCATAGCATTAAGACACATATAAATGACATTGATAGCTTCCTGAGGACTGACAACTAGAAGGAAAAAAAAAATTACAAGTTAGCATGCACCAGAACCTCAAACAATCAATGAAGCTTAGAAGGATTTTTTTTCCAGAATTGTAGCAAGTCAGGATTGTGACACTCACTTTATAAAATGTTAATTCGAAATGTTTCACCTATAGGAAATTATATGGCTGAGAGATGTATTTCTTCTGATGGTTAGTGCCTGGTTTCCTGCCTGTGAAATGTTAGAGGATGATGAGTTCATTAGAAAAGTTCAGCAGATGGAATAAAGTCTGCAGACAGGTGAGGACAGAATCCCTTTCTGTCTTTGCACCTTGCTCTCTGGGCCCATCCTTTTTCTCCATGTAAACATGTACAATATGGTCAACAGTGAATAAATTTCTCTGCATATTTTCATCCCTATTCAATGATCCTGAACTGCACTGTTCAATGTTACATTTAAAATCAGCTCAGCTTCCTCAGCTGGAAACTTGCATTAATCCATATGCTAAAGGACATGGTGTGCAACATGCTGTTCATGGGGATGGTTGTTGTGTACAGCAGTAGCATTAACCAGAATTAGCTGATGAAAAGATGCAAATTCAGCATGAAACATTGACATTTTACTGTCATCCATCTTTAGAGTTCAAATAAAATGCTGTATATATATCAGGCAGTTTTCTTTGTCTTTTCTAGAGAGTTTTACATCTAGCAAAGTTTCAACAGTTCCATTTTTTCAGCCACAGCACTTCTTGATCTGCTTGATTTCATTTGTCATTTCAGTATTATGTAATGTGGACCGTTGGCCTATGCAACCTGTTCCACCTGGTCCATGTCAGGCTTTTTAAAGGTAAGATTCACTGTGTAAGGAAGTCTGTGAAATTAGTATAAAGAGAAGGCAAACTTGTATTTTTTTCTGGGAAAAGAAAAAATGAACCATGCAGTCACTTCTTAGCAACAGGTACTTAGATTTTATTTACCTTAGCAGCTGATAAACCTATCAGCCTGTAGAATGCTCTTAGTGCTTGACTGAGTTGTTTGAGTAAACAACTCAGAGTTGTGTCTGTAAAAACAAGAATTCTTCAATGTTAAAGGAAGGTCACTCTCTATATATGGACTTTTTTTGTACCTGTCTCTCTGGGCTATCACTCGGCTGTATCCAGTCAGCAGGATTGCCCCCTATTCTTCAGTTAATTTCTTGCCCTTTTCCCTTTCAGTCATTTATTTGCCTGTCTCTTTTCCATCTTCCTCTATCAATTTTCTGAAGAATAAACTTGAAGGCCGAGCATCAGATGCTAGTGATCTCTGCTTCTGCACTCATGGATATTCTGTGCTCCCTGGCTCATAATTCAGCTTCTTTCTGTTGGCAGAGAGAGAGAGGCGAGGAGAGCTGTACATATTTTTCATATGGAAGTTTTTGTGGCCAGCAATTCTCAGCAATGATAACTAGTGCAGCTGTTAGTAATCAATAACACACCTTCAGTCTAGGCAGCACAGTTACTGACCTCCTTTCACTTTTCATGGGCTCCAGAATACATCTTTAAATGAGAAATGATGTGGGGATTGGCTGCCCCTGCAGTCAGTTCACAGACAACACCAAGCTGGGCGGGAGTGCTGGTCTGCTGCAGGGCAGGGAGGCTCTGCACAGTGAACTGGACAGGCTGTCCTCCTGGGCAACAAGGACAAGAGAAAATGGTCTCAGGTTGTGTCAGAGAATGATTAGATTGCATATTAGGAAAAATTTCTTCACCAAAAGGGTTGCCCAGTAGAGTCACCATCCCTGAAGGTATTTCAAAGATTTGTAGGTATGGCATTTGGGGACATTTAATTGTGGGCTTGGCAGTGCTGGGTTAACAGTTGGACCCAATGATCTTAAAGGTAATTGCTGACTAAAATTATTTTATGGTCTATGGGCAACATTGCAATAAATATTGTTACAGTAATATTTTTTGCTGGTGAGTATACACGGGCTGGTACTAATAATAGAAATACACTGTGTAATTCAAACATTTTAAATGTTCTAAAGATGATTAAAAAACATTCTCTTTAAGATGATGGCTATGAATCCTTTCTAGTATGTTAAATTTTTAATATCCCATCAAGTCCAACAATTTGCTGTATAGTAAATTGATTACAGTAAATTGAATTAAAAGGTAGTTAGGAAATATCAAAAAGGATTGTCTCTTCACAAGCAAAATTACAAGTATTTTGAGTGGAAATAAATCAGGTTTCCATCCTTCATGAGACTAGTTATTTGCTAAAAATATTTATGAAAATTATGACTTTTACATTCATATATATTTCACAATAAGTATGCCTATACTATGTCAGAAAAGAAAAGAGAAGTAAAATTTAGTAGTGCTAAGGCTAAAAAGTTGGGCCAAGCTGATCCTTTTTGCAGAAGTGACACAATTTGTATTATTTATCATTACAATCATTGTTATTAATATATGAGAGGACTTAAAATATACTCTGTGCCTGAGAAAAATTATTCAAGGGCACAGTCCAGCAGGCTTGCTAAGGAGAGTAATGGCTCTCTGCTGTGATTTGTGGAACAGAGTTTCCTGGCACTACCTTCCTTGAAAACAAGTGTATTTAAAATCCATGGTTTATCCCATAGGGTGTTGAATTTAGGGTGCTGGAGTATAAAATGCAATATGTATTTCTGCTGATGCTAGCCTTTATTTATGTTGCATGCTATGAAAGGATGACAAAAGGGAATGGTGTATTTTGTAGTGACAACTTTCCTATTCAGAAATCATAGGATAAGAACTGCTGTGATAAAGGAGACTATTATGTATCCAAAAAAAAAAATCAAGCCCCACAGATATTGAGGCACTGCTTACTGTTTGTCTCACTCTCTCATCTTTACTGCCTCAGCCTTTGATGGATGAGTGTACTTGAGCTATAGCCAGCTCTGTGTTATCATGCAGACAGATTTGAGGTGTCTAGAAATAAGTGTCTCCTAAAAAAGAGTCGAGAACTCTTACTGTGGTCCTTCTTCTTATGCCTTGAATGCTAGATTGAAGTTTTTCTTATAGCCCATCTCTGTTAGATGCCCTTACTGAGGGTAAGTCCTCGTACTTATTAACTCCTCATTATTCTCTCAATTTAAGATTCAACCTTCTTTATTAATCTATAAGATGCATCTTTCCCCCTTTGCCAATAAATTTCTTATTTTAAATTTATAAATAATTTCTAAATTTCCTGGTTGCACATCCTCAATTCAAGCATCAAATCTGACAGAAGAGTGCCAAATCTCTGATCCTACAAAAATGGTGAAAACAGCTTTTGTGGAGGTATGCACAACTTGCTCCTGCTGCTGTTCTTTCATTAAACCCCACAGAGGAAAATTTTGCCCTCAAGTGGAGCTCACTGTTGTTAGCTCTGTATGTTACTCTAGAGAAACAAATTGGTTTGAGGTAACTTGTTTTGAGGCATGTGCAGTATGAAACCTCTGAAAGCAAAGCCAGGGATGTTGCTGCCTTCTGAGCAGAGTGCAGAGAAGTGTGGTTAAAGATGCAGATCAGTATGCAAATCTGCCCATGAGCAAATTACTGAATGTTTTTGTGTCTCCCGGCTCATATGCAAAATGGGAATAATAATTCTGTCTTGCATTTTTTAAATTTAAATTGTTGTTAGTTAATGTACTTATGGTGGTCCAGGAGCTGCAGGAAAAAACCCCACAGAATTTAGCAAAGCATTTCCTCTGAAGTTTATGTCCCTCAAAGTTAAAGGTACTGCCTAAAATTATGTTATTAAAATATATTATTTGAAATAAAAATAATAATACTTTTAAAAAGCAAACAAAACCCCCAAGCAACAAACTATTTACCCATCCCATTTCTGCATAAGCTCACATCTTCACTTGAGATAACAGTTGAAGAAACAGTCCTATGGCAAAATGATTAAACAGAATAAACAAAATTACTGGGCTAGCCAACAGGTTGTTTAAGTAACCTGAGGTAAGAAGATTTTTCCTGAATCTTCATCTTAGCGTGAGTTTTTAAATAGTGGAATTTTTTGGTTGAACAGCAGGCTAAGTCTAAACTTTTGAAGGTCGTGTGGGGAAAATAAGTGGGGGAAGTGCAGGTGGGGACAAAGGAGACAAGATGACCATTATTAGAAATCATTTAAATTTAAAAAAAAAAAAGACCCAACCAAACAACCCCAAACCATAAATAAATTCTCAATAAAATTGTATGAAGTAAAATGTGCTGCACCACAATTTTATTTCCTAAAAATCAAGTATTGCTGAGAAACTGATATTGGCATGATTGCTAGAGAGAAATCTCAATAACGAAGTCACCACATTTATACACAACTGTGAACACATTGTGACAGCCTGGGCAGCCTCTGGTTAATGAGCAGAAAGAGTGAATAATCCTCCAGGTCAGGATGGAGCCGCCCTGCATCTGCCCTTGTTGCACTCTAGATTGCAAATAAGTGGAAGGCACCCATCAGATATTTGCTATTTGCTTTTGGTTTTTTACAGAAACTAATAATTTTTAAATAAGAATGAAATGTATTTATGTTAAAATTATATATATTTCAGTGTGATGATTAGCTTTATTTGCAGACAAACATCATTAAAGCTACTGCATGCCTATTTAACAGAACCATTGAAGTCAGCCACAGCATTGCTGAGCAATCTCTCCTTGGGCTTTACAGAAATTGTTCTGTCTCAATTCATCATCTAGAATTTTAACAATTCCTTTTTTTGACAAATACATGTATATGACAGGAAATAGAATGTACAAGGAATATTTACACTATGACATGACTTCCCAAGTCAATCTGAATAAATATTTTAAGTTGGATTTTTTAAAATCCCTGTGACCTTGCTTTCTAAGATCACAGTGTGGATACTTTGGTTCTGCAAATATCTCAGCAGAGGCTAGCAATCATTATTAAATCAGTTTGGAAAAAAATACTGTAAGGACATAAAACTAATTTTGAAAACACAGCTATTAAAACAGATCTTTTTTTAAGTTATTATGCTAGAAATGTAAAATATGTAAATAATATTTCCTTTGGTAGAAAAACAGTGAAGTTGATGTTACTATCTGCATATTAAAACTTTTGTCTGTCCCAAGACACCTGAGATGGTTCCTATTGGCCTGGCCTTGCAGCCCTCCAAAGCCTTTGGAAGCTCTGTGCAAGTCAATGGCCCTAGCCCATGGTTAGGCTCCAGGTCTTGAAGTTTTACGCATAGTTAAAAGAAGTTTATCTCCAAAATTTGAGGTTTTATTAGTGATCTTGTTGTGTAAGTTAATGTGGAAAATATTGGGAAGGATTAATTGAGAATGTCAAGCCTTTTCCTCTGAGAATAAATTCTTTTTGACTAGAACAGGAGACAGTTAACTTCTGAAAAGCATCAAGACTGATGATTTTGTCTATATAGCATTGACCTGGAAGCTCAGCCATTCAGACTAATAAATCAGGCAATTTATATTTAATCATTAACTAACTCCCGAGCTGAACAGCTGTTCAAAATTAGAAATGGGTCACCCCGGCCAGGATGACATTACAGGCAATCTATAATGCATTAGAATAAAATTATAGTGATTTTTAACTGTCTGGAAATTTATTACACTGCATGTTCCAACTCTTAAACCCTTGTTAGCCAATGTCACTAGTGATTTATGGTGCTTGGCTGGTATGGTAAAATTACTGAAGATTTAAATAGACAATCATTCTATGTTTAGCAAATCTTTAAATTTCAAAGCTATTTTGGAGAATGAGGTGGGTACTCTTTATTGTTTATGACTTACCCATCAGTGACAACAAGAAAGAATGGATAAATCAAAAAGGCCTCTTGTAAATTAATGGATTTATTGTCTTGTTGCCCTCAGTTAATGATTTAAAGAAAAATCCAATAATTCTGTAGGCAAAAATGGATGTCTAAAATTCTTCAAAGTATAAATGCTACATTGCAGAGATTGCTGTTAGAACCTTTGTCAGGAATGGTCCTTTACTTGTCACTCATTGGGCATCTCTTATGGATGGAAGTGGGGTTTAGGAGGCCTTGACACATCAAATTCCTGTGGTTATACTGTGAAGCACATACATGCTAGCTCTTTAAAGCAGCATATGTTGATTAAAGATACTTCTATTTTCTTAGTGGACCTTCTATATTCCTCTTTTGCAGCAAAAGTCTTTGAGACTTCTATTGAGGATTCTGTCTGCCTTCCCAGCACTGAATGTTTAACCATTTCAGTAAGTATTTCTGGTTTTTCAGAAAAACATAAATGGAAAATATTTAATGAATATAAAATTTAACAATTATTTTACTACTTTGGTTTTGTACACATAGAAAATCGTGCTTTAGATGAGAATGAGAATCTGTACAGCTTTCAGAAACGAGCACATATAAAAGTTTTCTTTTAAGCCCTGAAGCAGATGACACCAGTAAAACCCAAGCATTTAGTATGAAATTACATGAAATATAGAGGATACTTTCCAGTCAGAGATTTTCATTGATTTAGATTATATCATGTAAAGGACTGAAAAAATATTTGATTACTATCATTGCTCTGAAATACAATGTCTGTACAGGCAGAGTGTAAATGGCTGTCCTTATAAGTACTTCTGGAGCATTTTCCTTCTTTCATCCTGGCCCTTTCTCTGCTTCAGTCACAGGAGAATGATTTCCTGATGTTTCCCTAATGCAAGTGAACAAACTATGAGACAACTTTATTTTACCTGCAGTATTTCAAACAGTACAAACAAAGAAGAAAGGTTATGACAGTTTATTCCTATTTTACATCAAGAATTTTATCCATTTGAAGATTACTCTCATGGGTGGTCAATTTTTACCTTCCCTTCCTCTCAATGTTGAAGTTATTTGAGCATGCATTCATGCATAGGTTCATTCCTTTGCTGGGAACTGTAGACACAGAACAATCAAAGCACAATGTGCCAAAACTGCTGGTTTGGGGTTTATGCCATGTCACAAATCCTGACTGAAAAAGAGAGGATCTATATCTTAAATGTTCATTTTCTTTAAAGAGGATGCTTTCATTCTCTGAAATTCTTTTGTAACCAGCTTACATTTCAAATAGATGGTGGGCTGTCTTTATCACATAATTGGAATAAAATAACAGCTTTCCACATAGATGCTTATAATAAATCATCAAGATCTGAGACCATTCCTGACTATTTATCCTAAATATCCCAGGGTTGGCATGGTTAAAATGAACTCTGCAAAAGAACAAGGGAAAGCAGGGCTCTCTGTAGGAAAAAAATATATATATTAAGAAAATTATTCTAAAGTTAAACTTTGACAGAATCATTGCAATTGGAGGGAACCTTCTGAGATATTCTAATCCACCCGTATTGATCAAACAGCATTGGTTAGACCAGATTGTCCAGGACCATGGAAATTCCACAACCTCTCTGGGCAGCCTGTATGTTTGGCCACCCTCACCTTTTCTCCTGTCAAAATTCCAAATCATTGCAGCCTTAGCTGAGTAAGATGTCTGTACCTAGTGGGTAAAAGAAGAAAGATAAATAAGAGCAAAAAACCCTTCAGGTCTTCCAGAATCAGAGAACGTTTTGGGTTAAAGGACCTTAAAGACCATCTAAGTTCTAAATCCCTCACTGCCATGGGCAGGGATACCTACTCTGCTGCCTTTCTCCTCCCCTTGGGAAAAAAAGTGTGAAAAAAAAAAGTAGAAGTGACATCTTTATTGAGGTTGAAACAGCTTTTTCTTCCTCTTTTTTGTCTTTTAATATTTTTGTTTTCTTACCTTTCCTGAATGTTGCTGGAAATGCCTGCACTGGCAGTAGGACAGCAGGTGCTGCCAATATTGAAGTGTGTCCACCATGCTTTAGCTGATCTAGACAAAAGCACCAATTACTGAAAAAATCATTATAGAGAATGTTTGACAAAGAGTTCTATCCCATTGTTTTCAGCTTCAAAGATTTCAAATCACCACCAGAAATTCTGGATTGTTTCCAGCCTTTGCAGTCTTTGGAAGTGTGTCTCTTGCTGATGGAGTATTTCTCCCATTGTACTTTTGTGTGCTTCTGGTTAATAACACAGAGATTAAACATTTTGTCACTTCCATGGTGCTCAGGAGATAACATTTTCTAATTTTGCTCTGCCATCCAAAAACGTGTTGGAGCCAGTTCACTGGAAACCTCAAAGCACAGAAGAAAACTTTCATGTGGTGACATCTTATTGACAGCAGCATTTGTGTCTTACTTTGGACCCTTCATAAAACAACATCACCAGGAACCAAAGGAACATTTCTGGATTCCTTCTCTAAAGGTACAAAAAGTAAAAATTGAAGTAGATCTGTATATACAAGTGCCTAATTGAAGATGTTTGTTTTGCAGGGTATGTACATATGTACACTTATATATTTCTATAGCATGTGTGCACACAGGCATACTTTCCTCAGATTACAGGTATCTTTTGAGGGAAATGAAAGAGAGAGGTTCTCTGGCAGAAGAATATCCTTTCCCTTTTCAATTCTCAATGCCAAAGTCTGTTCTTGGTGACACTTTTATAGCAGCAAATGCTGTAAAAATGATAGAACTGTACAGAGAGACCTCTTCTGCTTAGCTGCTCAGCTCCAGGAAGAGCATGTGGTTATGATAATCCCCAATTTTCTGCACATGGAGGAAATCATGATAGTACTCAGTAGTTCCAGTCCTTGCAGTTGTCTCTGCTAAGCTTTCCCCTTCCTTACTTTTGAATCTTTGGACCATTCTTTTATTCCTTAGTGCAAATGTTCCTCATCCCTTCCTACTTGTTTCCTATTTCTTTTGTGCATTATATGATGATTAATGTAATTTATTCCCAGAAATATGTGAAATGGGCAGCACTTACCTCATTTTCAATCACAGATCTATGACACAGCAGGTGAGCTGAGTTATGAGGACCCTCTGGAAACAGATTTAACGCCAAATTTGGGTTTCCAAGGTCAGCACTCAGAACTGTGGGGACATCTCTTTGTAAACATTTGCCTTTTGCTAGAGTTGCTAATTTGTCGAGAGCTTTGCTTTATCTGGAACCTCTCCCTGTCCTTTTCCACCAAGAACTTGCTTGCAGATAAAAACCTTTCTCAGAAAACTCCTTTGACCTTACAGCCTAGGTAGAAAAAAATTGTCCAGTATATTTTCAATAGTAGGACTCTGGAATTAAACGTCATTCTTTTTAAGAATAATTCTTAAGACTCTTTTGAAATGGATTGAACATTTTTATGAATAAAAATAAACCATACTCTGATGTTTTACTTTTGCAGATGCTTTCACTGAACAGCAGTGAGACAAAATACCTCGTTTCACTTTTGATTGTTTTCCTGCAAGTGAGGGAGAGTGGAAAATAAGAGAGAAATACACTTGAAAAATTATGTTAAAATAGACATTTATTAATAGTTCTCTACAGGAGGAAGAGCAAGTAGTTCTATGTTATTAAGTATCAGCAGATATGGTGACAATAGATGTACCTATATATTCAGATATTTTTTGTGCTTTGTGTGAAAATTAACATTAGGAACTCTGATAATACCCCAGTGCTATTGTTTTTCATAAGGAAGTATTTGAGATCATTAAAATTATTGTATTGGTTGTCTTACAGTCCAGAGATAAAACAAATCATGTATTCAGTCCTTTGATATATTTAGATGAACGTGTTACGCATGGGAGATAGACATATTGCACGCTTGCAGAAAGGAGTGTATGCCTGCTGGGACCTTTGTGCTTGTATTTTCAGCACATTCATCAAAAGTTAGGTTTATTTTGGGGTCAGAGATTAGAACCAAGAGTTAGACAATTTAAGGTGGTATGTATTCTGTAATACTATGGTAACAATGACACTGTGCCACAGAAGCTGCATTAGAGATATGATGCCATTCTTATTATTAATAATTGTGCAAATTTAGCTCAACTTAAATATATGTAATGTTTTTCATTATAAATCACTGTCAGATATACATGGGGGTTGTTCTTTGTTTCAATGTGCACTTTTAAAAGAGGCTTCAGTCTAAAAGCCAGCAATGACGATTAGACATGTCCAGGGAGAAAGAAAATTTTAATGGAAGACTTTTTAAAATACTTCTGAATGGGGGGAGAAGGTAGTTCAGGTTTAATACTGATGATGCAGTGTTTTCCTTTATTTATGGCTTTTTAATTTAATCCAAAAATCACTGATAAGGAAGCCTGGAATAACGCCATGAAGGACTTGTTGGGGGTTTGCCCTTTCCTTCAGTAAGGAAAAAAATTAATTCCAGGCATCTGGTACAGTTCTATTAACTTCCACCAGCCCCTCTTTCTTGTTCCAAACAACTTATTTATTCACTCTCTCTTATTCTGTTGTGCTGCATTAGGCATTTCTCTTCCCACCCATACCTGTTTGGTAGGCAGTGATTTCAGACATTCCATTTCTATTTTATTTCATCTCCTTGCACGTGGCTGTGAGGGGTTGGCACCCAGCAGGCGTGGCTGTGAGATGGCTGCTCTGTGACAGTCCCCCCAGTGTAGGGGCACTCACATGAGAGCTTTGCTGCAGCTCTGCCCACAGGGAGCTCCCTCGCTGCCTCTGCCCCCAGAGATGGCTCCAAGATGGCCCCATTCCCTGGCTTTTGAGGGTATCTGAACTATATTAACAAGATGCCATAGGAATCCTGCTTTAATGATTTTTTTTTTTTTTTATAAATACAGATTTATGTTCCAGAAATAGGTGCTCAAAGCATACAGAAGCATTGAATTTGCAATATCAGAATACAATTACTTTTATAATATATGATGCATTTTTAACTTTATTGAACTATAAATATTTTTATGAAGTAAATGTCTTGAGAGAAAACACTTTTTTGAAATCTATTGTAAATATAATAAACTGCTTCTCATCACTTTCCTTTCATCTGAAACTCCACAGGGATCCTCCTTACTTTTCTGCCTTACTTTAATTTATATCCCCCAGTTATCTGGTGCATCGCACTGAGTCATGTCTTGCTGCTTGGTAACCTTGCTGGAAGATTATATTCCACTCTGATTCTAAGGCTCCTTTTCCTGTGACAGAAGGCCTGGACCCGATTGCCGCGTTGAGGGATGATGCTACAGCTGTGGCATGGAGCAACGAGGGTGATAGGATGGCAACAGAAAACACCACTGTTCTAACAATCTGTGAGTGCTGACCTCTGATGATAGATCCCCAGCAACAGGGAATTAAATGGGTAAAGAACAAATATGGAGCTGACCTTGAAGTTGTAAGTTTAGGACAGAAAAGATATGTGCACGATGAAGAATTGGCTTTTGCATTTACTGCCTTCAAGTTCCCCTAATTTCCATAAGGGATTTTTGTTGGAATGCACTTAAAGAATTGAAATATTACAACAATTCTGCTCATTTGTTCATAGCATCATTTTCCTTTTAAAACTGTGCTTGAAAAGATGCCCTTCTTATGCTGTTTTCAAGTGATGAGGAGGAAATGAAGTGGAGGTTGATGTGCACTTCTTGTGTGGGCCAAACCACGTTTTCAGCAGGTAAGGTGCAAAGCCTGGTGGTAAAACCTTACTTATACTCTACAGTTTGGTCAGCAGAATACAGCATGTGCACCTCACATGCATGTGCAGCATTCAAGGCAAAAGCCAATATTGGGTGATTTCCTGGTAAATAAACATATTTTTAATTCTTATACTTATGACTGAATTATATATTAGCTGATAGCACTGGCATGTAACTGATCTCTTCTTGAATCAACATATTTTTAATTCTTATACTTACGACTGAATTATATATATTAGCTGATAGCACTGGCATGTAACTGATCTCTTCTTGAATTTTCTTATCTTTATTTAGATTTAGGGAGATAATGTTCCATTTTAAAGGGTGTACAGACTTTTTCCTACTGAATTCCAGATATAACACACAATCAATTACACAACACACTAAATGGTCATAGTAATGCCTGATTTTTAAAATCAGTCTTAATCATCTAGCCTGTGTGCTCATTTGAAGCAGCTCTTTTCCCTCACCTGTCCTGGTTTGGTTTTCGTTCATTTTCCAACCCTCACAAATAATCATCATTTTTCATTCACACTCAGTAGTACCCTGCTCTGTGAAGCTATATTTTCTGATTACTTATCTCACCATTATTATTTAGTCCTTTTCCATGCCTGTTGGAACAGATTTCTCCCAAATCACTCGGATTCTAATTGTTCTTGAAGTCCTTCAAGGATATATTTATAATTTAAATGAGGAAATACCAAAAGTTGTAACACAAGAATATCTATAGATAGATCTAGATATAGATATATGCTCCCCCAAAATTTCTGTCAATTCCATTGTCTTCCATGTGGGGCTGTACCCTCATATTTGCTTATAAGAAAAGCCATAGCAATATATGTTTGTTTGTTTGTTTTTTAATATGAGGAATAGCAAGAGCATGGGTAGAAAGATATTGAACTCAAAACTGTCAAACTCTTAAACACTGGGCAATTCTTTGTGAACAGGTTTCCATGGTTTAACTACGTGCTTTTTGAAAAACCTCACCATTTATATTATATAAAGGAAATCTTTCTATAACCAGTATTTATCTAATATTGAAGGGGGAATTGTATTTTTCAGGTAAAGTTTTCTGAAGACCACTGAAAGAGCTTTAGCTTTTTATGAGACTGTATTAATTGAAAGCATGTGTGACTCCATTGATCCCATACTTGATCCTCTGCTTGGCAGATATAGTTAAAAAGGGAAAGTATGTATGCTTGAGTGATCAGAATTTTTCCATGACAACTAGATCTATATTGCTTTGATTGCCACATTTTGCTTAGTGCTTCAACTCCTCATGTAACAAATTATTTCTTTTTAAAATGTAATGGCTAGTATCTGGAGATGAGTGGATATTAAAATGTTAGTATCTGCATCTGATTAGGTAGCAAAATTATGTTCTCAGTTTCCAAACTAGACTCAAAATACTCTATAGATATATGTTTCTCAAATTTGAGTGGAATTCCTTACTTTATTAGTTAAAAAAAAAAAGAGTAAAACAAGGAGTAGCATATATTATAATTTGGTTCAAAAGACAGGAAAGTATTTCCTTTCCATGGAAAGCCAGCAGGAAGGCGTTGGAAATGACAGGCTAGATTTGGATTTAACATTAAAGAGTTTTCCAGCTGTAATATCAGCTTAAGAAAACTGTGCCTTCATTATGCCATAATTGGTTTTTCAGCCACCTCATGAAATAATGAAGCAGTTTTAAAAGGGGAAAAAAAAGCAAAAACAAACAAGCAAAAACCTTGGAAAATAAGACAAATGAGGAAAAACTGATATGGTAGGACACAGGGCAGAAATAAGTAATGCAGAGGGGGGGACTGTTTATGTTGTTATTGCTGCCAGCCACCTATGCATCAAACCGGTGCAGCTGACCCTGACCACAAATTCATCACAGCAGATGTTACGGTGGTGTTAATGCCTGCTCATTTCCCCCCTAAACCATTAAAAATAAAGGAGTTTGTACTAGGTGCAAGAGAATTTCAGTCTGTAATGTCTTCCATAACTTCTCACGAATTTCTTAAGATCTTATTCAGATACCTTTTCACTACACATTTTCAGGGTGATAATAGGGAAAATAAAGGAGTTTGTACTAGGTGCAAGTAAATTTCATTCTGTAATGTCTTCCATAACTTCTCACGAAAACTTCAGATGAAATTGTTGAGTCCTCAAGGCAGATGTCAGCCTAAAGAATAATGTTGATTTGTGGTTGCTCAAGAGTAAACTTATTAAACCTCATTGAATATTTCATCTGATGAACTGAAATGCCATATTTCTGCTCAAATATGAATTTAAGTCTGAAAGTGTTCCTCTCTTCTATTCTTGTTTGCAAGCAACTCATCAACAAGCTAGATTTTTCGTGTTGGAGAATGTGATGTTTATTGTGATATAAAGCCAGACATACTCCTGGGGCATTTCTGGATGGATCTCACATGTTAGTCAAAGAGTGGTTAGAGTGCTTGAACAGCTTCATATTGTTGAAAGTGAAAATATGAAAAAAAATTATAAATAAAGAAGTTCTCTTATGTTGCACAGATTGCCCAAGATTTTTCTCTCTTCCCACCCTATATTTCAGGCATCGGTGCCTGCAGAGTAAATCTAAGCAGTAAAAAACAGCCCAAATCTCCTTGTATACATGGAGCTCCTGGAAGATGCACTCTTGCCCTACACTGTGAGACCTTGAAATGATCCCTCTTTGTTGCATTTCTCTATTGCTGTATTTGAAGTACTTCAGAGTAAGACCATACATCTTGCTTTTCGGAATCCATAGTGAAGAAACTCTACTGAAAATTAGTATTATACTGGTCTAAAAGAGAGATCAGAATTTTCACAAGGTGACAGATTTTAAGGAATGGGAGGATGTGAAGGGATGTGAAACAACAGAAAGAAGTAGGATTGAAAAGGACAAGGATCACAGCAATATAGCTTTGCATTTATTTAACAAGGGCTTCCACGTAGCACAATGAAGCTCTGTGTGTGGACACAAAAGCAAATATATGAAGCTATTCAAAAACAGGTTCTTCTGTTGAATATTTACATGACCTGGCAGTCTGTGCCTGATTGAAGATACGCAAGTCACCTTTGAGGGGCACATGTGCCTGTGTGTGTATAATTATAGATATATATATATAGATATATATACACACACACCACAATATATATATACACCAAAATATATATATACCCACACAAGATATACCCCCATTTATTTCCAAATAAGCAGAGTTTGCCTCATTCTTGATTAATTTCTGTTATTTTTTTTATTTTAGTTGTTCTGTCAAGTACTTTGAATTTTTTCTTTCTAATAAAGAAAGACTAGAAAGGTATTTGTGATAGATATGGTGCAGTCCAGCAGTTGAAGTTCATTAATAATTGGAATGTTGCAGAGTATGAAGTAATGAATACTAATTACTCCTTTCATGTCTGACAGCACCCCATGGACCAATACATCAGCCCAGACTTTAATTTGGTTCTAGTAATGGTTTCATCAATAGTACATTAATTCTGTGTTTGAAAATATGTACAGTTGAACCTGACCCACACAGTAGATACCACTGTCATAAAATGGCCACATACTGACAACAACTGGATAATTACAAATAATTAAATCCACTGAGCTTCAGACAATCCTAATTTTAAGTAAAATATATCTTATCATATCAATCGACAGAAAGCATAGCAAGGGGGATTTATCAACTTGTACTCCTTGCAAAGCAAATTTACTAGCCTGTTTATTAGAGAACTTGCTGATCTGTGAACCACATCATAAAAGTACCTTTCCCCTTCCTTCTTTGCAAGATGCCTCTTATGTTGCACTCCTGGATATTCTGCAACAGCAGCTCTTGGTTTCTGAATGAAGCCTGCGAAAGAAATTCTCAGCCTTGGAGAACTTCAAATGAATAAATGTATATTTTCCTCAAAACCAGCTCACAAAAGGGTGAACTAAAGGTACTTGTTGTCTCTGAAAAGCAGACTTCATGCTTAAGTGCCTTAGTACATATTTAGAAGTCTAACAAATTTTGGTTGGTCAAATTTGGATACATTTTTATTTTTAATTTTGGAACTGCAAAACTGCTGTTGTTTCTAGTGCACTTTAGACTGTGGCCATATCTTCAAAATGGCTTTAAAGTGCTAAGATTTTTTGTTAAAATATTTAAAGATATTTGCTTTGAGAAGGAGAAAAGGAAAAAAATAATAAAATAATTTTAAGAAAATATCAGTTGTAGTACATACCTTTATGTAAGCATGAAAACCACAAGACAAAAAATAAGTAAAATTTGGGTGCAACATATTAGCAATGTATGCAAAAATTATTCAAGATGCAAATACTTAGGGGTTTTTTGGAGCAGAAAAACCAAGGCATAAAAGTAAATAGGTACCAACTCTACATAGTGTTGTGTTTTGGCCTTCACCTGCTATAAAGGAAACTGTGCCATTTAATAGGTTCGGTATGGATGACCCTTAATATTTGAATTTTTACCTATGTGTGCCCTATCCTGTTTCCCCAGCACGTCTCTTTTGGAAATCACTGGCTGTGAGCATTAACAATAACAGATCAATGTTATTTTGGCTCATAGGAGAGCAGATAGAGAAATAAATTCATTGTTCATAAGGCTCCTATTTGCATTTACACAAGGTGTTACACTTGCTGAACTCCTTTGCACAGTCACAGAGGTAGTCATGTCTCTTCAGCTGCAAGACTGGGTTATTAAGACGATTTTTAAGATGTCTTGAAGTTTAATTTATGTGCAAATATAGCTTGTATGAACAAGTTTCCATTCTTATGAGGCATGACTATTATTCATGAAACAGCAAGAAAATTCGCTCAGTTTCTCCACAGGGAAAAGCTTTCCTTGCCTTGAACATCTCATCAGCTGTGCAGCTTCAAGGCAGTGCTGTTCCCACTGAACTAGTTTGACCAACTTGCACAGTTTGCCTACTGAGATTGCCTAGTAACAGCCCCGTTCTGCGCTTGTTTTCACCTGATTTATTCTGCTTCGTTCTCTACGTTACTTGTTGGGGTTTGCAAGTCGGTTCCAGAAGCTTTTAATTTTAAGCAGCAGGAACTGAATGAAACCTCCTCTGGAAAATGTGTTTATCCCTCTTTCTTCCCACTGAAAAATATTGTTTCCCTGTTATTTTCCTGTCCAAAAATTTATCACTTATTTCATTCTTGCAGAGCTGATCCAAAACATCTCGCTACAGGAAGCTATCCCACCATTCTACTGTGTAGAGTTATGGTCTGTTTTGGAGAACATCCACCCTGAAAGGTACGCTTTAATTTTGTGTTGCATAAGAAGAAATTGTCCCATAAGAAAAGATGTTGCATAAACTCTCGAGCCATTTCATTATATGAAGTGTTGTTCCTATATTCAAAATTTTTCACCTTCATGAGTTCCTGTCTTTGAAAGACCTAGGCATTGTTACCTAAGGCAGAACATACACAAGGGAACAGCAGATCTTTGTGTCTATCAATCAAGTTGCACAGATCAGACAAGATGTTACACATGTCCCAGTCCTCTCATATCTGAGAGGTCATGTTACCTCCTGGAATTTATTTGGTTTTATATTTGCTTTGGCTAAAAATATTTTATACTCAGGGCATATACAGGTTTTATAAAGCTTTTTAAATCCTTTTTGAATCCCTTAACCTACTTTATTTCAAAATCTATGAGAATATCAACAGGAAAACAAAAACAGCTAGTGGGAAACATCTCTTTTTAATTTACTCTGTTTGTTCTTAAATACCAGGGAGCTGGGACTCACATGAAAGAATCTGTGTCTATTTCTGGGTAGAGTGGTGTTTTGCTTCCATCCGTTCTATCTGCTGCAGGTGAGGGAATAGGACATCATGAAGAAAACATTGCCAAAAGTAGAACTTGTCTTTAGAAGTTTCTTTGGTAACTATTTTTTGATATTCCTTTTATGATGGACTTCCATTATTCATGCCTATTTTGCTGCATTTCTTCATAATCCAGAATTAAACTCTAAACAGATATGTTTTACTGAAAAAATTAAGTCATCCTACTGGGTTCCCCACCTCTCTGTTTATCCTTGTTGCTTATACTCTTGAACAGTGCGAGAGCAATAACAAAACATTTCTTTTTCCCAAATCTGTAATTAACAGAAAACCTACAACAGCTGCAGTAATAAAACCCACCAAGTCATTATGTAGGTTTTGCCTTTCATAGGTGATAATCACAGAAATTGGTTATTTATTGCTTCTGTGAATTGAGAACTCCTAAAGGAAATATTTTAACCCAGAACTCTAAAACTTGTTATATTTCCTCATAGATGTTCTGAAACACAGCATGACTCCCTTAGCAAAGGTTTTTCTTCTGACAAAGCAAACTGAAGGACATGTCTTTTGTCAGATCTCTTGCTTCATCAGTGTGTGTGTGTCTTGAAAGCAAAGCAAAATTGTGTTCTCTATGTCAAGCTCCACAGTTTTGTCCCCTCCAGCTGCAGTCAGTTTTGAAGGCTGTGGAGAGATCATGTGGCAGAACTGGACAGTGAATTCATGTCCACCTGAGAGAGGCTGTATAATCTGAAAGACATGACCATATGGCTAAAATATTGCAGTATTATACAGGCATAAACCTGGAAAACCCATCTCCAGTAGTTTGCCTGGCAGTATTATACAATATACATGTCTGATGTTGAGTTTTGTAGAATCATGGGTTTCCCAGGACTAGACACAGTAGGTTTCCTTAAGGAATTCACTTAAGCAGCTCTCTTTTCTTCCTTCTCCCTGGTGAAATGCAGAAGGATCTCACCATTATGTTTAGCCTATGTCTTATAGCTAAGGGCATGTCAGAAGCAGGCAAGGGTCTTAAGAGCTGAAATCTGTGTTGCTGGCTCTGGCAATGCCCTGTGATAGCCCAGAAATAAAGCAATGTTAAAATTTCTACAGAAAGTACTTGTTTTATTCATGTCCTGATGTGACTTTCATAAATCTCATTTTAAGTGTTTAGTACCTATGCTAATGCAATCACTTTGAAAATTGAGTTAACAAATGCCAATTTGAATTTTATGAAGAGTTCATGTTATAAGTGTTCCATGTTATAAATGTTCTATCGACCCTTTTTTAAACAGAATTTTATTACTAATATTTGAATCTTCTTTCTTAGCGGAGAACATTCTAAACTATTGCTGTACAGAAAATACTGGTTTTAGGCTTATGTGTGGCAAGTGAAAATTGGCACACTGTTCACTGGGCAAGTCAATGACAAAGAGTTGTGTCACTGGGTCACACCAGACCAGACACATGGCACACACTGTAGCCTGCAAGTGATCTTTCAACTTTTTTTTTGATGCTATGCCACAGAAGTAAGCAGGTGAACTTCATGTTGCCTCCTTACTGGGCCTCAAAATGGCACAGAGTGAAGCCTGTCCTGTATAGGACAGGCTTCACCCCTCACTGAAGGTAAGGGATCAGGAAATGACAGCTCTTCAGTAAGAGATTTCAGGCTGGGCCTCAAAATGGCACAGAGTGGCTGTATAGGACAGGCTTCACCCCCCACTGAAGGTAAGGGATCAGGAAATGACAGCTCTTCAGTAAGGGATTTCAGTAAATAAAAGGTGAACCTAGCATAACTCATTCTTTCATCCAACAAATAATTAATTTGCAATGAAACATTACGTAAATTACTTTAAAAAAACATTATTTTTGTTGTTTCATTTGTGTCATTCCCTCTCCTCTAGTCTATCCATTTGTTATAAATACATGTTCCTGCTTACTTTTTTAGGCTATATATTTAAGGAAATTATAGTAAAAACTAACAACTCATTGGCATTTGTTTGAAAACTTTCCTAAATTTCTGGTAAGTTATGATGATAGACATTTATCTCTAAACCAGAGACTCTTCAGTACAGCAGTGAATAATCTCCCTGTGTCTGCTGTATATATAAATGAAACTACAAAAAATAAGAAATACTCTGTGTATTCATCTTATGTTTTTGGTGTGTTCAATCATCCTCATTTTGTTTCTTAAGTTGCAGGCTAAATTTTGGCTTGTATGCATTTTCTATGCTGCTAAGATCATAGAGTACCCATTGTTTGCAATCTGAGATACCTGTGAGGTTTTAATTTAGTGAGATCTCCATTCTTGTGCATTTCATTCTTTCCCAGATGTACCAAGACTGAAGACAAAAAATGTGAATTCAACAAGAATTTTCATCTCATCCTTCACACTAAACTGGCTAACCCTCACTTACAAGCCACAACTGCA
Organism: Passer montanus; assembly: GCF_014805655.1. Taxonomy (NCBI): domain Eukaryota; kingdom Metazoa; phylum Chordata; class Aves; order Passeriformes; family Passeridae; genus Passer; species Passer montanus. The sequence continues at coordinate 13,139,573 of NW_024356505.1, read as the reverse complement.
GGCTCAGACCACCTTCATTAACTTCACTATCACCAGGGACGGCTGGAAGACCAGCTGTTGGCTGAGGTTGTTAATGCAAGACTCACAAAAAACATAAGGTGGGGACTATATTTTGATTTGTCTGTTGCCTGCTCTGAGATTTTAAGTCAAGAATTAATATGTCTGCTTGAATCCACTGTACTGTAATTGTTAGTAGCCCATATTAGAAAGATTTTAAGAGTCTGTAAAGTGTAAAGTTCTTTCTTTTCTGATTTGTTCAAATCTGTGCTCCCTAATGGCTTGTCTTGACCTAAAGCTCTGCTAGAAATTAAATTTTTTGTGATATTATTCCCACACTTCTCTCTACCACTTGGTTTGTTCTGTGCACTGCATTTAATTTACAGAGCAGGATTAAAGCCCTCTGCAGGGCTTTGTGCTTCAGCGATCTTGAGCCAGTAAATGTAAATAAAAGTCCATGCCAGTCTGTACAAGGGTATAATGGCACTGTTAAAAGATAGGGCATTTGGTTAATAAATCACAATTTATTCCTGCAAGGATGCAGTTCAGTGGCTGCTGCAGCCATACCAACATATAGTATGAGGAGAAATTATAAATGGTTACAGGAAGGACTTTGGGCAGACTGTAATCTATGAGAAAAAGCATGAAAAGAAAATACTTAGGGGTGTGAAATGAATAACAAGAATACCTCCTATTTCTCTAGTGTGTCTTTCCAGTTATCTCATGTAATTAACTAACTTAATCCTCAAAGATTTGCTCCACCTGTTTGAGGTACTCCTGCTTCATGCAAGGGCAGACTGGGTCAGGGAGTTTAATCACCCCTTGAAGAATGAAAGCCATATACTTGGGAATGAGATCTGAAAACAGCTGTCCATTTACCTCTGCACCTGCACATATTCCACCTGGGGCTGCATGCTTACAAGGCCTGCATCACCCGGGGTTTTGGTGTGAGCCAGAGTCTGACTGAGAGCTCCCCACAAGACTAGTCCAGCTCTTGCACTGTCAGAAGGTCAGTCCAGCAGAGCAGACTATGACAACGTTTTCCCACTCTGTTTGCTGCCAAAGTGAGGTTCTTCAGCCTTGTGCTATTCTCTGATTTTCTCAGCTGCCACACAGATTACAAGTTGCCATCCCTGACAAGATCACAATCCTTTTGTGTAGTCTCAGGAGGAGGGGCACTAGGAAAGAGATAAAGTTCTCGTCCATGACAACATAAACCTTCTCACTTTGCGTGTGCAGAACCTCAGATCTAGTATACTGGGACAGAAAGTAAACTGGCCTTTCAGAAATTAAATCAAATTAAGTGATGTAATTAAACAGAAAATATAGCTCACAACTGCTATAAAACATTATTTCTTGCTGTGGCTGTTTAAACACAGTGTTTTTGTTCCCTCTGCTATTCAGTCCTCACAAAGAAGCCAGAACAGTTTCATGACTGAGCTCAGGCAGCTGGAGGATGACAGGCTGCTCTGCCTCCAGCTGCCCAGGGCAGTCTCCTAGACCACAGTGAACTTGTAAAGAAAATCAAATCAGCAAAGTCAACTGCAGCAGAAATACAACACAAGGCAGTAACAATTGAACTGTTTCTAACAAATTCAAGTCACCTGTAAAATGTCTATTCTTATTATTCTATTATTATTAAGTGTAACATTTCTATAAGCTAGAATAGGAATAGTCAAATTACTGCCTTTCCAGAAAGGGTTGTCCTCCCCGTATTCACTTTCTCATATCTGTAATATATAGCTGTCACATGTTTGATTTTTTTTTTAGGTGTTTGAATTAGTACTCATAAAATTAATAAATACCAACATTAAATTTGAACAAATGTATTAATATATGATTGCCATGTTTTCCCAGGTAAACAGGCCTATTTCTGCAGAGGACAGTTATTTCCTAATGGTTATCTAAGATAAGAAGCTTACTTTCTTCAAATATTTGCTACTGCCTGAAAATAAAGTCAGTTTTCTAGAGTATATCCATATTCTTTTCTGTATGGATAGGACTATTTTGGTAATTGTGCAGGATAATCATGGCACATGAAAAATAAACGGGACAGCTGTCACCATTCAGGTAGCTGAAGCCAAAGAAAATGGAGCTCAGGGTGACATGACAAGAGAGCATTACAGACTGACAGCTGGAAGAGCATCCGCTCCTTACCCCAGGAATGTCAGCCTGGGCAGTGTCAACCCCACCTACCAGCTCCCACTGAAGGTAAAAATCTCTTGCCAACTTTTTTTTCAAAGTGCAAGAAACAGAATCCTGCCTCCAGCAGTGGTGCCTGATACATTAGTTATTGCTTGTACCAGATGTTTGCATTGGCAGGGCTGCATGTCAGAGCAAAGAGAACACAAAGTGATCTCCTGCTGCTCTGAGCCATGGTACATCCCCACGGGTCTCTTTGTTGGCTGCCTCCATTCTGACAGTGCTTTCTGACTGTGCTTGCAAAGGTTTACCTTCCTTCTGTTAAGCCATCCCACAGGGCCAGGAAGGAAGAATTTGGGGGAATTCTGTGCAAGCAATTCCCCATTGTAAACCCACCAAATGATCTAATGCAGTGAGTAAGGGAGATCACCCACTCTAAAATTACCAGCTTGTGCAGGTGAGAGAGTCTCCATGCTGAGTTAAATAAGGAAGCAGAAGAGTATTGCTCTTTGCCGCTCTCACCCATGGTTTGCTGAAAATTTCCTTTAAAAGCCTCTTTTCAGCCTCTTGCATTTTTCACTGCTTGGGTCAGCTCTTTATGGGAGCCTACAGTAGGAAACCAATTATCTTATGAGTAGTAAAGCAAAAAATGCAAAATTCAAATAAATAAAAATAATTGTACTAACTCTCAGGCCTTCAATGCATCTTCCACAAAGCAAGCAAACAGGCTGAAAAATCAGGAGATATTCAGTGTTGTACCTCTAACCTAAAAGAAGCTGTCACATATTCGACCTTTCTTTTCACAAACCAAGGATTTTTGAAAATTATAAGCTCATTTTCCTGGCCCAAATGGCTTTTCAGGTGAGGAGAAATTTTCATATTGGTGATGATGACATTTACTGGATTTACTGTTTCTTCTCTGGAACCTCATGCCTGTGCCCAAACCCTGTGGTTGTGTAGTTTCTTACAGAGGGTGACTGCTACTTCAGTATCAACAATAATTGCAGAAATTCCAGAGATGCTATAATGTGATTATTTTAATTTAAAATGCTGCAATATCTTCATAAAGCTAGGTTCAGGATAAACAGCATGACTTAGCTGCTTGCACTTGGATAATTAGGGTTTAAATTGATCTGTTATATAAGTAAGAAGTAAATAATATATATCCAAATAACATTCAGGCCATTGCTTTTCCTTTTCATTTTAGTAACTGTATGCCCTAGAAAATGTCAGGGCTCAGGTGTATTGGGAGTCAGAGGTGTCTCTGAAGCAACTCTGATGACCTTTTTCAATTTTGTGTGCTGTCATGGCTCTTCTAAGTAGTAAAGAGATAGGACTCCTTGGATTGGATTTCCTTTTTCAGTTCAGAGTTGAACACAAAAGAATTCTGTTGACATTTTAACTACACAGCCATGGAGTATCATTAGAGTAGTTTGGGAAAATTGCTTTTCAGTGCTATATCTTTTTTGTTATTATTTCTGGACACGTGCCACAACTAGACACTTTCAGATAAAGTCATGCATTCTACCATAATTTTTTTAGTAGAAATAGTGATGTTTTCAAAGTGTAATTTTCTTCACTATTTGAGTGCCTTTTTCCTTAAACGTCACATACTGTATCTTGCGAGGAAATGATGTTTTACCATAATTTGTCCACTACCCTACAAGTAGAATTTTAACTCCCTACTGTAGTAAATGTCCCGTACAGGGTTTCCAGTTTTTCATATCTAGATGTTTAAGCAGACAATCACAACACCAACCAAAGTAAACTCTTACTGTTAATACTGTTTTTATGTATGTGTGCTTGTGTATATATATGTAATTTAGCATTTTAAGGCAAGCCCTGAGTCTCTTGCTTGCACTAGGAGTTTTTACATACCTCAAAAATTATCAGTGTCATCCTGTTTCAGTCATCATGCAAAAGGTACAATATCTGTATTTGGCATGCTTCCAGGCTATGGCAGACAGATATGTTCAGAGGGGTAAAGATATTTAAAATCCACCAAGAAATGGAAGAAGTGGGTGGACTCAACACAACCAGAAAAGGAGGAAAAAAGCTCTTTTCAGAAACTAGTAATACTGTCCAGGAGAGAATGTCGTATGCTCTGAGGTGGGAAATTTGAGGGTTCATTTTTCAGGGCAAGTGTGTGTGAGAGTAATGCCTTGCATGACAAATTCAGATCTTAAGAAGCAAGCAAATAACTTTAGAACTGGGTGGTCAACCAGCATTTGAGATCCATTGCTGTGGTCCTTCACAGCCTGTTCTCCTGATTAAAAGTGTATAAAAAGGTAGTGTGGTAAAACACGAGTCACAGCATATTTGGAGAGCTGTGATTGTGATTTCTTTTAGATTAAATATAGGAACCTGAGGAGAGCAGTCATTGATAAATAGACATACAGTAAGCTATCCTTTTAACAACTATAAATGTATTTTTCACTGTTAGTTCTCACTATGATATTAGAGCTGGTAGGTAACCCCTCAGGATGACAGTTTTTCAGATATCCCTTTTGAAAATTCTGTGATACCCAGAAAGATTCTGTATGTCTTCAGCTGTGAATTCTGACACATTTGTTTTCCAGTTGTACTGTTTTTGTCTTTCAGTCCTAAGTGATGGTCCTATAGACTTGTTGCTCCACATCCCACAGTCACCATTTCTACATGACTTCTGAGAATGCAAGCTTGGTCCTAGCTATTTATTTTGCCCAACTGCCCCAGCTTTATGTGACAGTATTGCCTGCATGTAATGAGGTCCTTTTTATTCAGAAGTTGTTCTTTTCTGTCATATGGCCACTATCCTGCAGGGAAATGGGAAAGATCCTCTTCTCTCTTGCTTCCCACCTGCTTTCCTTCTTGCCTTCAGTTCACTCTCCTGATGATTTCTCTGATGAAATGACTGTCGGGCTCAGATACTCAAGTCTGAGAATGGTGCAGACCTGAAGTACTTATCAAGGCATATATTTTGTGTTTAGCAGATGTTTTGTCATGTATAGAAATTGTGTGGAGAAAAATCTTGGCTCAAGGTACACCAAAAGCACAACAATGGATTTAGTAAAATGCTAAGAAGAGAGCAGTCCAGCCACTCCTGTGCTTTTCATCCTGTCTTCAGGACTAGAGCCACTTGAAGATCATGAGACCCTACATAAGCCTCTTATTTGCTCCTTGTTCAAGGACCACTTAACTGTCTCCCATTAAAGAAAGAACAATTGAGCTTGAAAGTGAAATGGGGCATGCAGGGCTAGAAATGTGGATAAACTGATGTATGGTTATATTCTCGTGTGTACGTGCTTCTAGAAATGTATGTGTAGTTGTATTTTCTTTACTGAACAGTACAAAGCCTTCTGGGTTCATCTGTCACTGGGATGGGATATGCATTACTGTGTGGAAATTGGGCACACTTTTTTTTCGGCAGAAGACTCAAGTTCCGAAGTTTCTTCCACCCCCACCATATTCAAGGCAATGGGGTGGATGAAAAGTGTAAGGCCATAAGCACTACAGTATGAAGAAATTTTTAGAGCATTCCTCTGCTTGGCATAATGCAGGTTTCCTTTGTACTGTTTTCTACCTTTTGACTAGATGAGGGCCAGAGGGCAATTTTCTCCATGCTCATGTAATCTTGTGCCCCCTGTGACTAAATAATGGTCATTATACAAACTATATTCAATTGTATAGGGCTCTGTGGCTTTATACGTAGGATTACTATTCCCCACAGACAATAGTGAGAATACCAGGTTAATACAGCTGTGACCTCACTGTGCTCAATTTAAGCTCAGGCCCCACAAGGTGAGAGGCTTGTGCATTTACCCACTGAACCAATCAGTTAAAAAACTGATGTGATATCTACCACATGTTGCTCCCTTTTTCATGAGGGAATTGCTCTGTACCCCCCATAAGAGTTTCTAAAGCTCGGTAACAATGCTGAGCATCTATCAAAATGTCAAAAGGTTCATTATCTTAAAACCAAGGGAACAGATTTCTGCAGGCTTTTTCTAATACCAGCAATAAGGCCACTGTTGAGAGCTCGCAATTTTGCTTGTTGAAATTGTAAGGGTTTAGTGAAGTGCTTCAGAGGAAGTAATATGCATTGCACAAGTGATAGTGAAATTAATGGGGGCATTATCATTTTTTTTCTGCTCTGCTCTGCTAATTTTCACATCTCCTCCCCCTCCACCACTCACCCTTCCCCAATTATTTCTATTGCAGGCAAAAAGCTTGGGTTCACTATAGATTCTGGAAGATTTCATAATACGTCTCTAGGACAAAAGCAGAAGATGGTTGCAAAGGAGGCACTCAAGAAAGCTGCCCCACATGGCCATTGGGTTCTTTTCCAAGTGAGTGTCAAACTGCCTCTCTGTTGGGGAATACCTCTCACCTGGAGGGATGTCCCCAGAACACAAAATATGATTACATCAAAAGTTCTAAACAATAATATTTCTAAGCTAATAATCTTGTTCTATTTGCTTTTGCTTTTGGTTGTAACAGGATAAACATCGTATTAATAGGGTTTATGTCACTTTTTGCTGAACAGTGCACTCTCCCAGGAGGAAGAGGAGAGATAACACAGAAAGCCCCTGTGGGTGGGTAGGACTGCCCTCAGGCACACCCTTCCCCTGCCTAATTAAGAGCTCCTATTCCATTCAGCAGGCCACAATGGAGACTTTAATGAAAGGGGTCTGACTATCCCTGGGGAAGCTGTATAATTAGTCCTGGAGTGCTGCTTTTCTGAGATAGCAGCCACGGCTTTGGCCAGCTTTGTATGGACCAGGAACCTGCTCTGCAGTGGACAAAGAGATCCGTGGGATGCCCTGGCAAGCTGTGGTTTCCCAGCACAGTAACAGAGTGAACAGGAGCACGGCAACCATAAATGCCGCTGAAAAAAAGATGCTCCCTCCCCAGTGTTTTTTGCTCAATAGCCAATGTTTATATGTGACAACCTGTCAGCCCTGAAGGCAAAAGAAAGTACATGTTCCAGGCCTTGACATTAAGGTGGTTATGGGAATGGGGTGGTTCTCTCCTCTCCTGGTTTTAAGCTCAGCAGCCTGCTTTGTCTGCCAACCAGGTTGCCTGGAACAAATGAAGAGATGGGCTAGAGTCAGTGTTTTCTGCCAGATGAAACAAAACCACCATGGGATTAATGAGGGGCCCTGGTGTGCTAGGCACTTGGGAGCATGCACAAACTGCCCCCTTTGTCAGCAATGAAACTGGAAGTGTGCTTAACCATATTTCATGTGAGTGAGCTAATCATGCCAGTCTGAAAACAAGGCTGCACAGAAATGCTGTGAAGGGAAGAGTCCAGCTGGATTTCAGGATATGTCAGGATTCTCAACTGCTCTGGGGGCAGAATGAAAAAATGGGAGATGGCAGAGGCAGTGTTGTGTCTGAGGCCGCAAGGATGGATGGGAAACATCTGATTGGGAATATCAGGTGTTACAGACCTGCTCCATTTTCCAGCCTGTAATGCCTGGCTTTTGAGGGAGGAGAGAGGCAACAATTTTGCTGTAAAGATTTTTGATAGTGAAGGATCGTGGGAAGTCTGAAACTTCATGAAGATGTTGGCCCAAATCCCAAATGGCACTAAGCTAGCTAGAACTACTGTGATTTGAATGCTTTTAGTGCTTCTCAAGATTTAGTCTTCTGCATTTGGGCCCAAAAACCCTGTAAGCTTATATTTCAAAAAAATTTGGAACAAAAAGATGAGGTATTTTACTATGGGTTTTATTGGAGGCTAGAGAGTATATAATTAAATATTCAAAAGAAAAAAAACAAAGCAACCTACACCTGCTATTCTGACTGACCTAGGAAATACTTTAAAAATTACTTTGACTTCAGATCTTGCAAATGCAGTTGGCACAGTCTTCTGCAAACTGGCAGAAGAAAGATTGACTTCATTTTTTTTGGTGTCAGGTTGCACTCTTCTGTCACTCATAAGAAATATCTCAAACGCAGATATCTGATACATTGAATGTTTATTTGTTATTATATTAAGGCTTTAAGCACTTCCGCTTTGCATTCGATGGATGCAGCCTATATGACAATTCAGGTGCTGCCAGGCTGCAATCATGTTACGTGATATGAAAGCCTCCCTCTCTTTCCATTCCTCTATTCCTTTTTCCATGTGGCAAGGGACAGTTTCGGAATACCCTCCCAGGAGATCTCATAATAAAGTGAGGCAGCAGCCAGGGTGTGAGTGATGTGTTGTATTCTTTGGCTGTAATTCCCCCTGCGCTGCATGGAGTTTGCCAGTGCAGTCAGGAGGTTCTGGCATGTCAGTGAAGGGCCAAAGAAAAGCTCGTGGATGAACTGCAATTTGAGTTGAAATGTTAGTACTGTAACAAAGAAATGTGGAGTGTGGGCTAATGGTGTGTTTAAAACATCTTTAGCCTCACCACGTTTTAAACTTTTCTCAATATTCCTGTTTTTCACCAGAAGCTGCAGGTACTTTTCCATTATAATGCTCTTCTCTGATATATCAGTGTCTTTCCACTGTCTTCATGTATTTAGAACTTTGAAGACAGCTACACTCTGAAGTAGTCTAAGACATATTTCCTAAGCAGCAGGACAGCTGGAACCATTATCTGTCTAGCACTTCTGTCTTGCTCCTGGTACGTCTTGGACATGTTTTGTCCTAGGTCCTAGTTCTACAGGAAATTAAAGAAAATCCAGGAGTCTTCTGAGCTATGCTTGTCTTTGTATGTGATAACACCCATAACCACAGATTACTTAACCCCGAGTTTATAATATTTTCATTAGCTTCAGAATCAAGGCCTTAAATTTTAGAAGATAATGGTGAAACCCCAATACATACCAAGAAATGACAATCACTTAACTGTTACCCCATTAAAAAGTCACAATGACAATGCCTTAAGGACAACAAATTTATTTGATTTTGTACAATAACCATATTGGCTGTTTTTCAATGGAATATTCATCTAAGTAGCTGAGTGGATCAGAACCTTGGACAAACTCCTTGAGCAGTACAGTATGTCATCCTGATTTCTATGTCTTTATCAGTGCTCAGCCAGCTCCAGTCACAGAAGAGCACATCATTCCCCAAGGAATACTAGAAAATTCAAAATTTCTGGTGAACCTCCTACAAGGATGCTGGCTAATTTCCATGCTGCCCTCTGTGGTTTTGACCAGGTAAAAGTAAGCTATTTTTTTTCCTTTTGTTTGATATAATTGCTCATTCCCCTGTTGGGGACAAGTGGTAGCATTGATAACCATTCCGTGGGACCGTGATTCCCATCACTTGGGACCGTGATTCCAAGCTAACCCAACAGCTGCAAGGTGCCAGCCCTCTGTACCTCTGTGTTTCCCATCAGTGTTGGGCAGGAGAAAAGGTGTGACAATAACACAAACATTTGTACTATTGAATATAGACATGCACAGGTATGCACAGAAAGAGCATTTATTGCACCAGCTTTAACCAGTGGTGCACTTAGGAAAAAAAAAACCTGTACCTGCTCTTTTATTCAATGGTACTCACATATTTTGCTCTGCTCTAAATTTGCCTAAATGCACGGTCATGACCGTTCTCCCACAGAGTGGACTTACATACCTAGTGTCCAGGCAATGGCTCAGTACCCTGTGCATGGGTTCCTGCAGTCAGGCATTAAGAAAGGAATTAAAGAGTAAGGGTTATGTGCCGTTTGTTTTGTCTTTTCCTCTTTCCCTGTGTAAAGTTCTGCTTGGTGTGTGGAAAGAAGAAGGAGGAGAAAGAAGACATGAGAATGTGGAGAACAGGCACGTCACAGGTTGTGTGTAGCCTCCTTCCCTCCAGATCCCTGGTTATCCCTGTGTGCTACCCCAGGAACTTGCAGAAAGATCTCCAAGGCCAGTGTGACTCAGCTTCCCTGCAGCAGTGGCAGTGCTGGAGCAGTCAGCTTGTTCTCATCAGCAAAGCAGACCGTGATGAAGGCAGCCGTAACTGCGCACTTTCGCCTTCCAGCAGGGTATCCTCATGTAGCTGCTGGAGCACAGCACACGTGAGGGCAGAGCTGGGATGTGAAAAGGGTAAGAGTTCCTTTAAAAAGAAATATTAGCCAATGCCAGGGGGGAAATTAAAAAAAAATTAAAATAATTAAAAAAAAAAAAACCAAAAAAACAACAAAAAAAAAAAAAAAAAAAGAAAAAGAAAAACCAAAAAAAACCCAAACAGCTGTGTCAGAGCTACAGATGGATTGATTTTGATGGTGTGGGATGATTTGGAAAGATATTTGTGAGAAAGGAAGAATAGCTGTGGTTTTGTGGCTGAGCAGCTGACTATTAATACAGCATTTCGTTCTTTTTTCTATTTTTTTATAACTTACTATTATAATATTTTTAATGCAAAGCTGAAAAATTAAACTAAGTTTTTAATAAAGGTGGTTCATATACATTGTTGTCCTGCTTCAGTCTGTGTTTAGTGAAAGAATAAATATGTATATATTTGAATTAACCAATTTCTAAGCTTTACACTTTAGAGAACTCTCTTTTCTCACCCACTATTCTGAGCCATAGGTGTTTGTGGCTTACCACAAATTCCTGTGCAGGCACTGTCTTTAATATATTTCTGGTTAAGGGTTGGGGCTTTTTTTTTAATTACAAAAAGAAAATCAAAGTATGCCTAATCCAGACACAATACATTTCATGGGTTTGTGGTTTTATTCAGGGTAGAAACTTGTGTTGTATTTTTTCATGGCTGAACTCAGCATTCTGATTTAAGGAGGTTTTTTTGTCAGACATAAAATCCTTCACCTTTGCCCAGATTCTGCTACACGTTGTTCAGCTCAGGATGATCTATTTCCTTTTAAAAGACAAGAGTTGATCCCTCTGATGTTCCCTCCACACATCATTATTTTCAAGGGTAACAAAATTAATTTTGTTATGTTTATTACTTCTTAAACTAAAGGATAAAATACAGAAAAATATCAGAGACATAAGGATTAATTTCTGCAGGTTTTACAGGCAAATGCCGAATAATTTAAAAACCAGATGAATCCCTGTGCTGAATATCATCTTGCTGAAATTTTCTATTAACACTATAAACAATGGAGGCAAAAAGAAAAATATTAAACTTCAATTTCAAACATTGAAATTTACACCATTTAATTTTACATCATTTCTTCAGGAAATGGTGTAAAATTTCAAGGAGTTTGAAGTCTTTTTAATAAGTGTTAAACTAGTAAATTTTCTTCTTGGGATAAACACTATGGATGACTTAGATAAGAAGCTATACTGATTATCTGAGTAGTATTTATAAACTTCCAGGTAAAGACTGTTTTTGTTGGTTTCAGTAGCACAACAGTTCTCCTTTCCTAAGGGACATTTGGGAATTAAAATGTCACTATCAACAATCTGGAAATTACTGAAAAAAATACCGCCCAATAGCCTCTGATTCTTTAGAAACCTGTTTCTCACTCTCCTTCCAGCTCCAGCCTTGTGAGTCCTCCCTTTTGGCAGCTGAGGCTGGCACAGCTCTCAGCAACACTCCCTGTTGCTAGTGCAGAAGTTACTCCTTTTTTTTTCTTCTTTGACAGCGGACCCTTGAATTGCCCGCCAGAGAAGGGGAGTTTAAAAGCATGTTTTCCTTTGTGCCATTTTTACACTTCTGTTCCTGGGAGGCTGAAGCTTGGCCCTCGGGGCTGGAATGGAAGGTGCCAGATCAGCTCCTGGGATCTCTGTGCTCAGCAACTGCTCAGAGGCCCACCAGAAGGTAGGAAGTGGTCAGGTAACCACACATCAAGGTCTTTTCCACTCTATCACGTTTATACTGAATAAGAGGGACACAGTTCTTTCCCTGAAGCTGTTATTTAAGTAGCTGGCATTGTGTGATGCTGTTGGTGAGTAGGAAAATAAACCATATCAAAGGGAGGTTGTGGGGTTTTTTTCTGGCAGTGGATGCTTGAACTTTGTAAATAGGTAAAACCGGTTCCACATCAGTAGCTAAGGGGGAAAAAAATGCCCTTCATTATGTTAACAAAAACAGGGGTTTACATGTGCATATATGCCAAATTCATTAGGCAGGTAATGAAGCATTTGCACAAATGTAATTACAAACAGCAATTCTGACAGTTCATAACACTGCATTAATAATCACTACAATTAGTTCTGATGATGGAAGCAATTTACAGCACGTCACATGTATAAATAATGGTGCATTTCCTGAATGTGTCATTATTATGTATTAAGGATGCCACCTTGTTGTGACTTTCTCAGTAATGTTCCCCTTGAGTCAAAGTTAAGGATACGAGAGTGATTTTGTTTCCTGAGCTACAGTATATTTCATACTTGTATAGTTTAAATACTGAGTTGAGGTCATTTATGTAAGTTTTATATGTGAAAATGTGAAATGTCTAAATAAAAGGCAGTAATTATTTGTTACTGAATTATATAGGATATTATTGAATAAATCCACCCATTTTGGTAATTTAAATAAATTTCAGAGATATTTATAAAGAAAAAAAAGAGACAGAAGTGTCAGCCTTTGATGATATGGTTTCCTCCATATGTCCCAGCTTGTATTTACTCTGAGAAATTAATTTTCTTTTTGCCTTCATACTCCCACTAGCCTTTATTTAGTTAGTAGGACATCAAGCTGTTTTTTCTTTTTGTGGTACTTGGTGTCATAGTGAAATAATTGCTTAATTTTATTATGATGATTTAATAATGCTTCCCATTTAGAAAACAAGTCTATGAAATCAGCTTATTCCAACCCTTAGTTTTCTTTGCTAATAAATCTTGCTGCTTTAAGCTGTTCTCTTCAAACCACAATTCATAAGCTGGATAATTCATTTTGCTAATTAATGAGAGGGAGTATTCTGATGGCAGGGAATACTAGAAAGGTCTGTAAGAGCAAGAATTATTTCTTCTCTCCTCTCGGAGAGAGGCTTATTGGTCTTTCGCATTGTACTGCTTAGTGATTCATAACCCTGTGGCTTCATAAGGATTTTTTTTTTTAACGTAGATTTTGGAGAGAGAAATAAGGCAACTGATTTTTTTTAAATGTCAGTTCCCATGTATATATATGCATGTCTATGACCTTGTTCATAGATAGATAGATAGATAGATAGATAGATAGATAGATATAAATCATATGCATATAATTTATTGTCCTTTGGGAAGAAGTTCCTGAAGGCAATTAAGCATTGACCAGAAAGTATAAACTGGGCAGCTTGAGCTAGCTCATCAGCTAGTGGAAATTGCCACAATCCATGATTCTGTTATAACTTTCATCAGTTTATAGTGTTTTCCTGAGAATATTTAGTCTTGTATCTCAGTTCTTCCAAACTCCAGCACACCAGCCTGCGATAGTTAAGGTCTCCTCATGTGAAGTACAGGATGCCTGGTCCTGCCTCATTGTCCCTCCACCTTCTGATCCCCACACATGTGTTCAAGGACTTGTCACTGGATGTTGTTGTGGGGGGAAGTAGATTCTGTCCTCTCCATTATCCACCCACCCTGCAGTCGCTCTGGGGTTTTTTTTGGGTACAACAGACCAGTTTTGTATAGAGTACAATGGCAATTATGTGAACCTGACAGCCCAAAATATTTCTAATGCAAACTCCGGCGCTTTCTCACACTCGCAAAAATGTCCCTTTTATATCACCAGCTTTGATTATCCCAGTATAATCAATGTCCCAGAAGTGTGCAGCTGAATGGGCTTGTACTGCATTAGAATATTGATATACTCTTCCAAAAGACAAAGGAAAAAGCAATTTCTTGAGATAAATATATATGAAATTAGAAAAATGTTAAATGAGTTTTTGTTGCCAACAAAGAGAAAAGCAGGTTTATTCTGACTGCAAGAACGTTCCGTTCTAAATCCAAGTTGCTGGCATTTTTCACAGGGATTCTCTGCTCAGCCTTCTCATCACAAGCATGCAGCACTGCATATTATAGTCCAGTGGCTTTTTTTAATTTTCTTTTTTTAATTTTCTTTGAACCAGTTTAAAATAAAGACGGCTTAGCATTTCACATAATCAAATTGCTGCATGCAATTTTATGTAGCAAGCAGGCTGGAATAGCTGCAGCTATTTTACTTGGTCTGTCTGTCACATCATGTAATATTTAAAGCCTATAATTAAGTTTTTACTCGATCTGTTGGGAGGCAAATACTGCCCCCAAGGGCGTAAAGGTTCCTGTCTGCAAAGGTTTCATCACAAACTGGCATATTTTGCAAACCAAAGGGGTGCAAAAAGAAGCTTCAAATGCTGTGAGGCCAAATAAAAGAAAAAGACAGTGGTTCCTTGAATAAAATGTTTTACCACCCCTAACCACATGCTTTCTCTGTGGTATTATGACTAGAATTCTACAATAAACTTAATGCTTATATGATGGTGCAGTAATGGGATTAATATTATTTCAATTTCTATCAAAGTTCTTGAATACTTCCCAATTTCAAATAATGTAGAATTTCAGTAACTAAACGTTCCCTAGTGAGGAGATATAAAAGACTGCAATCAGATACAAGTTTTTTATTTCTCTTCCAAGAAAGGCACAGTAGGTTACCTTCCTGTCACTCATGAGGATTATGTTTTCAAAGATCTCTATGGGAAAATACATGCATTTGTTCACAAAGTTATGTTCTCTTCTATAATGTGATGTTTTGAAAATGTGGTTTTCTCTAAAGTTTTTTTTTGTAAGGGCTAAGGTAGGAAACATAAAGCTGGGATAATGCATTTTTCACCATTACTGAATTTTAGTCACAATTTTGCTATTTTTGCTCAGTTACCTCTCACTGGATTGAAATAAAAGAAATGTGGTTTCAATGTTGTTTGCTGAAAAAACCAAACCCAGCAATGCAAATGTATAACCATGAAACTTTCTGAAAGGAAGTAGCTGGATTTCTGTTATTTCTCTTAAGGGTGTTTATACAGAGCAGCTTTGATTTCTCCTTTTTGCAGCTGACTTGCTTTATTCAGTGATGCATTCTGCTCCTCAGGTGGGTTCCACAGGAAGACTACTTGGTGAGATGATGTAAGGTGGCCACATCATGGGTGCCAGGGACTTCAGGCTCTGCTGGATCTGCAAGAATTCCTCAGCCCAGTCCTGATGAGAACTTTCATGTGCCTAAAGCTCTGGAAAACAGTATGTTTAACCTAAGGGAAGGAGAAGACCACACACTTTCTCATCCATCCTGCAGCAAGGTCTTGTCTGGCTGTGGGGGAGCAAATTTTGTCGATGATTTATCCTGAGCAGATTTTGGCTCAAAGGGTTTGGAAGTTGGCATACTGCTTGTCTACTTTTGCAAGTACAATTAATTGGGAAATTGAATTCAGTACTTTGTAACACTGCTTGTATAGTGAGCTTAATGACATTGGATACGCTTAGGTTTCCGTTTTCCTAGGAAAACTATTTCAAGGTGCTTCCATTTAGAAAGTTTTGGGTAGGCATGGGAAAGTATCTCCTGTGGAGCTGCACTTTAACCAATGTAACTGATAGACTCACCAGTTTCAGCAGTCCACAATGGCACTGTTCTCAGAACTTACTCTTTGTACATTTTCTTCCTCAAAGAAATAATGGAAATGTTATAAATTTCCTTGCATCTCACTCTTTCTAAAATAGGGAAAATAGTCTGTAAGACTGTTTTTCATTTTCCACTGTCCTCTCACACATGTGTTTCTGTAGCTTTTTCCGCTTATCACCAGCTGACATATACTGAATTATTCAAATTTCATTACTGAGTTTTCATCCTGGACAGCAGTGTATGTGGAACATCCATGACTCCAAAGGGCCAGATTGCCAAAGTTGCTTCTAATCAGCAGCAAATGCTAACATTTTTGAGGCTACAAAAAGAAAATGTTGCTTTAACTTTAGTTCTAAGGAATTTTGCATGGAAACTGCTTTAATCTGTTTTCATATACACAGTTATAACAAATGTGGACATTTTTACAGGGGTATGTGTATATATGTACACACATATATAATATAGATATGTACTATATGTATGATATATATGTACTTTATAATATGTATATAAATATGAAAAAACCCTGTCTGCCTCTCCTTAGCTGCTGAAAAGCCACTTTAGAGAACTGATTGTACACAATTTGCCAAAAACAGCCAGGAGATTTTTCAAGCGCCCTTTCCAGACTTGTTATTTTTCATTGTCCAAAGGTAAAAAAGCTCATTTATGAGGGGGAAAAAAAAATAAAAATTATCATGTTGGGTGTGAGCAGGCCATTTGTGGAGCTGGGCTAAGCTGGGAAAAGTGCCCCTTTCACCCCTGGCAGTGGGTTGGAGCCTGCCTTTCGGCTGTGAGCAAGAGGAGCGGGCTGGTGTCTCCTTGGTCCTGAAGAAGTGGGATTTCATATGTCAAAGAGCCACACTCAGATGAAGGCAATTGGAAGTAACTGCTCAGAAGAAGATGCCCAAGAGTAAGTTGCCATGGAGATGGAAAGGCTAAACACCACTGTACTCCTGACCTCGAAAGAGGCTGATTTCTCCACATGACAGCTGAGGTCGTGGGGGCATGGTGGGAAGCTCATCCTGCCGGCTCCAGCTCTGCCTCTAGCCTATGGATAAGTAAAGAATTACTGCTTTACTACTTTAGGTAGTCCATTAACCTTCACAAGCCTGAACTTTCATTCAAATAATTGCAAAATAAGTATAGGTGGTGAAACCTGAACAGAATCACTGCTATTTGTATGCCCTTTGGAAAGTTTAGGGACCCAACCCTTAGCGTGGATCCACTGGTATTTTAAACAGTGAGGGTTCTTTCTTAGCTTCTTACTGTAATTGGAAAAAGTTAAAGTCCAGAATTACCAGCAAAACCAGAAAATCATTCAATGACTGGCAGCCAAATGAATGGATGGTCCTTCATCAGCAGTGGGGCTTTGTATTCAGTGGGGAGATTACCTTCTCTTTTTAACTTCTTGCTCTATGATGAGTTCTTTTTGTTACAAATTCATTCCACAGGGTCCATTAGAATAACCCACTGTGTGTCGGCTTTGATAGACCTCACCTGGGAACAATTGTAAAGACAGAAGGGCGGCAAGCTCCTGCTTCATACCCCAGTAACCCACAGCCTCCCTCTGTGCACATGACTCCCACAGATGCAGTAAAACCTGATTTAAGTGCCAGCAGAGAGAGACTGGTAAGTACAGATTGTCTGACAGAATTGATCTTCCACTCGAGGTAAATAACAGGGCTTTTTTCAAAACCTCAGCACTACTTCAAAGTGGCATCTTAAGATACAGCTTATTGTGGGTGAGGTTAGTGGTGCAAGTTCAGGCACAGGTAAATGGCTGGTTGCAGAACCAAAATGACTTCAGAAATAAGTGCTTACTGGTGTTATTTTGAGCAGTAGCTTGTTGTAGACTGTTCTAAATGCCAGAAGCTGTTAAATGTTATTGTGATTTTGTGAAGTGGACCCTGCATTAGGAAGAAATAGCTTTTGTGAAAAGTACCACTTAGAGCTAGAAATATTTTTCAGCAAAAACAACTTCAAGCCTCTTTTAAATTGCAGACAGCTCTATGACAGTAAGTTCAGAGAAATTCTTTGAATTCAGTGAAGTTCTTACAAGTACAAGAGATGGGGAAGTCTAGAAAAATTAATGTGACCGCTACAGCTTTTATTCTTATTTTATTTATTATTTTTTATTTTATTTAGGAGGTCAGCCCACTGAAAGTATATCTCACCAAAGTCCTGTCTACATAAATCTTGATCTGCTCTAAAGTCCCAAGTCTTATCTTAAATATCCTCACAGAGTTAGGGTCTTCCTGCTCTATAGTAACAGTGCAGTTAATTAGTACTTGGCTCAATACTGAGCTGATTGAGACTTTAATTTTTAATCCTGTTAAAATTATCACCATTGTCTATCTCACAGAGGTCAAAGCAGCAGTACAGAAACCCATGCAATACTCCTGCACTTGGTAAGATGCAGTGGAGTACCAAAATGGCATAAGAATCGTTGCTTGTCTGCTGAGGTGATGCAGGCTTGCACTACTTAAAATACACTTGCCTCAGTAGTGACAGTCCTTAAAATAAAAGCAAAGCATCCTCATGAAGTAAGAAGCAACCCCAGAGAAAATGGAAGTGTTCAGAAATTATGCAAATAGTAACTGTGCTGGGAATATTTTGATAACTCGGTTCCCTTATATCAGAACATGCAGCTGTGGTGCTGACAGACTTCAAATAAATTTCTCAAACTTTGTAGCTACAGGAGAATGTTTCCTGGTGTCAGCATTACCAATAACATTATTGATTCTTTTCCTACAGCTTGAAGGAGAACTTGGCACCATGTTTCTTGGCCTCTCCAAATCTGGATTATGATGGATACCATAAATACATAGATGAAATGCTTTCATCTGAAAGCCCTGCACTACAGGGACTGCAGGCAAGTGCTGAGATGGGATTCTTGTCAACATCAGATAATCTCTTCAAAACTCCTTTGGAAAAGCAACCCATATACACATGGGAGAGGGATCAGGCCAGTCCCTCTCCCAGTGCAGTGAAAGAGGTGAAGTTCTTCATTCAGTGTGTTGTCAGTGCTTTTAATGACAGGTGGAATACACATTTTACTGTGTTATTTCAGCAACAGACTTCATTTTGGGTGCTGGAAGGTTGTGGGGGGGTGGCAGGGGGAAGGCATCAAATTAGAAAAGATCAGATGAGTGTTAATGGTTGTGATAATGCACCAGCCTGGCCAAGAGGTAATGCACTAGGAAGACATTTGGACCGATTTCTTTTTCACATTGAATTTATTGTGAGGTGGGAAACAAGGTATAGATTTATCTAACTTTTTTTTTTTCTTTTTTTTGGTATACTTTTTATAAACGAGTACAGCAAAAATAACTTACTAGAAAAAACGTGTTGAATTGGTGGGTCTAGTCTTGACCTCTGTCCTTTGTTCCCATCTCCTGAATGATAAAAATCCATAGGGTAGCTTTCCTACACCTTCCCACTTGTGGCAAGCAAAGGAAGTCCCTCCTAGCCTGCAGTCCTGACTTTTTCTGCTGCATTCACAGCCCAGCCTAGCAGTGGTGTGCAGGCTTTCCATGCCAGGAAGAGCTGCCTGACACAGGCTCTCCCACTGCTTCCCTTCCTGGAAGGAGCCTTGTGGCTGCTCCAAGACTTCCCTTGCAAGCAGTAAAGGAAGAGGTTTTCGGGGAGTTTTAGTTTTTGGGTAGTCTGAAGAGGTGAATCCTGGCCAAGGAGGGTTTCTGACCATCTCTTAGCCTCAGCACCTCACCACAGAACCTGGAGTCTAGCAGAACAATAACATTAATACTGATAAACTATCAGATGCTGGGTTAAACATACCAACCGTAATACCAGGATAAGCTTTGTCACTTAATATGGAGTTGGCTGGGACATTGCAATTCTGTTCATAGTCAAGATATGTCAGACACACAGATACATTAGTATAGCCAAACTCCTTCCAGAAAAATTTAAAAGGATGGGTTTTAAGCACAGAACATCACCAGTGATTAAGAGATTAAATGAATAAAGGAGCAGGGAAGGAAAATGTAATCACAAATATCAGCTGGTTCTGTTTTCAGATTTTGCCATCTTCTGAATCTTCCTTTCTGAGTGTAGGTGTGCCCCAAAGCCTGGCATATGATGAGACTGAGCCTTCAGTTCCTTATCCTTATCAGAGTTAAAGTCCCCTATGACTGCCACTTTGGTTCTGCATTTCTCCACCCCTTTCTTTACTCCCTCCTTTTCCTCTGAGCACTCTTTTTTTTTCTTTTCCCCCTCTTGTCACTATCAGATCATGGAGGTTTTGCAGGAGGAAATGTGACAGCTCTGCATGCAAGTAGCCAAACATTGCTTCATCTCCTGGAGGGAGTTTGTGCTTTTCATGCTCAGTCCCCATCCACTTTAGGGAGTCTGGACCATAACATATGGCATTCATCATTAAGTCTGCCAAAGCTAGGGCTGAAACAGAGGCTGAGCTGCAGTAATGCTGTGATTTCAATTCCTGCTCATTAGCACTGTTATGAATTGTTCTTCATTTATGTTTTGTCTCAGTTGCAGACTAAGCCTGCAGGGAGAGAGGCTCTTTTTGGGGGTGAGGCATGTCTGTGCCTGTGCTGTGTTTTGCCTAATGCCTGAGACAGCAAGGACTGTGGGTGGTGGAGGGGGTGATGGAAGCTATTAGGTATTAGAGAAATACAAACTACTGATCACATTTGACTGAAAATCAAGACAATTCCAGGGTGTATCCTAGTAACAGCAGTCATCCCAATCCAGGACAATGCATTAGTAGGCTTCAAGGGTCAATGTTACCTGAAAATGTAAAGCTAAATAGAAGCTGCTAAGTGTTAATTGCTTTGCAGTCATTCCTCTCAATACTGTTGCCAAGAAAATGAGATATTTGTGCTCTTCTGAAGAAATCAGACACTTGAAAGTTTGCAGTCATTCCTCTCAATACTGTTGCAAAAAAGACAGCAAAGGTGATGGAGGGAGCATCTCTGCTTTTTATCTAAGAAAATGAGATATTTGTGCTCTTCTGAAGAAATCAGACACTTGAAAGTGGAAGAGTTAGGAGTTGATTTGCTGGGATTTCTATTGGATCTGTTGTATTGTCCTGAAGAGGTTAAGAATGTCTTGGGTGATATTCTGTAAATGCTTCCTGAGAAGCTTAACATAGCAGAAATCATGCAGGAAGACTATTGCCTGGAGACCCTATGCTCTTGTTTGCCTCAAAGAGTAAGGTGATGCAACTTTTCCTTTCAGAGATCCATAGGTCTTTTAAACATCTGAACCTCAGTCTGAAGGCATATTACTTATTTCAGGGCTTTTGTGGCTCTTTTGGACATGGATGATTCTTTATCCTTTATGTATGCTTTTCATTTTTCTCCAGAGGAGGAGCTGATGTTTTCTGCTTACATGGAAGTGCTGCAATGTTCGCTCTTTCGTGATGTTGTGCCAGACACATGGAGTAAACCAGTATATCCATCCACACACAGCTTTGTCCGCTGGTAAGTACCCCACAGTCACAGGGTTCAGCTACTATGCAGAGCTATTCTAGTGATTTAAGCCCAGCAGCCTTGTTCCATTCTTATTTCTTCCAAATTTTGTCCTAATGAAAGTCAGTTTTCCCTTGAAGTGGGTTTTGTAGAAACACCAAGCACTTTGCTAAAGCAAAGGCTCCATCACCTCCCTTTGTCCCAAGTACCAGGCGTGTTTAGCATCTTGTGGGGTTCCTTTCTGTTAGCCTGCCACCAGCAGTGGTTAGACATGGATGAAACAGGCATTATTTCTGGAAATTCTTCTGATATCTCATGGCAATGTATGCTGCATTATGCCATTATTCAGAGCCTCTGTCAGAATCCCTTACATTCCTGATTTGCACTTTGCACTGGCTTATTGGACGTTTAAATATTAAGTTTAAATACCAATTAAGATGGTATCAGACAATTTGCATTTAAGAATGCATCAGCTGTTAGCAGATTCTGGCAGCTTCTCATGGTGATGTTCAGGTTTCTCCCCAAGACTGCAGTTTAACAGGACTGAGCATAATCACATTCTCTGCTGCCAGCAACCCATCCCATGCTGATCAGCTTCTACAACTGATTTCAGACATACTTACATGAGGGAAACAACAAATTCCACTGAAACAATCACCTTAGACTTTTGTAAGCTTATACTTTCTGGTGACTTCAGCAGTGTACTTTCTCTGTAGACAAAAGGACTCTTTACACTTGTAATCTGTAGTTTATTTTGCCTAAAAAAGCAGTTCACATACAGTTAAGGCAGGAGCTACAGATGCTTCTTTCAGAGTTACTGATTTTCTCATGAGGTACTAAAAACTTAACATCTGGACACAGGACATTGTGCTGCCAGCAGTGGTGAGGCTTTCTGGCTTGCACCATCATCAGTGCTTTCTGACAGGTCAGCAGTGATGGGTGTAGGCCACCAAACATACAGTTTCAATGTCAGACATTTCTCTTTAAGTGCTGGTGTTGGCTATGTTTGTGGTGCTGTTAATCACAGCTTAAATGAAAAGATGAAAATCACATTAACCTTAGAATAATCCTTTCCTCAATGCAGGGGGAACAATCCTAACTTACCTTCAGGCTACTTAGAAGTGTGAGGACAAAGCAGGTAAGGAAATAAGAGCTTGACTTTATAGTTTAAAAAAGGCTTAAGAGTGCAAGTTTTTCTTGCCACTGTTTTTTAACTAATTCAGGGCATATATAATGGTACTCTGCTTCATATCATGGTATTCTGTACTCATGTAATATATCATGGCATTCTGTTTTCTTCTATAAAAGAGTTATGAGGCTAAGGAGAAAAATAAATCAAGTCTCCCAACCCTCTTTGTGTAGCTGTTGCCACAGGAGGGGATGGAAAACTTTCATCAGTGTAGTGAATAAAGCAGTACACCTCATTTCTTGTCACAATCACAGAACATTAGCTGAGTTGGTTAGAGCATAGTGTGAGTAACACCAAGGTTTGTGGTTTCAACTTCCATATGGATCATTAATTTAGGAGTTGGACTCGATGATTCTTGTTGGTCCCTTCCCTCAGAATATTCTGTGAATTTGTGAATGTATGTTTGCATTTATTCTGAACACCACAGGAATGCTTGGCAACAGTGTAGCTCAAATTCTGCACGGTCACCAATGGCATTGAGCTAAATGCTTCACTTGGCTAGCAGAAAGGTGGCCAGGAACTCCTCACGGGACACTGGCTGGGCTGACATCACTCTCTGGAGAAGGGCAGACTCAGCACAGTCTCAGGCTTGAGCATGATGGCCCCAAGAGGTTGACAGTTCTGACATTAAACTTACTGTCTGGATATAGAATTACTGAAAGCACTTTTAATTATTTTTTTTTAAGCTGTAATGCAGAGCAAGAACAACTGGCCTTTGGATAAGGCGGGCTCAATTGCAGATGTAACAAGAAAGACCAAGGAGGAGCATGACCACCCAGCAAGGGAAGGAGCCTGTATCTGTATGCCTTCTGTGCAAGGTAAGAAATGAACTTAAATTGCTTGATCTCCTAGTTCAGGGATTCTATTAGGCAGTGAAGCTGCATCATCAAGAGTTGCACTAAAGCGTTGTGACCCTATGAACAGCAACAAGAAGCTTAGGCATGGTGCTAGATTGCTGGCATTTGTCACTGTGGCTATAAATTTCATACCAGCTTGGTTTTCTAATCATTAAATATACTTCCTGCATTTAAATAACTGTTAACTATGTCTGAACAAGGTCTGCATTGTAGTAAAGCAGCAGCTCTAATCCAACCTAGGTTCAGAAGCTTAAAGACTATTCCAGAAACTATAAATTTCACAAAAATTAACTCCTAGAATTTTTTTGCAGCTCTCAGAGGTGCAGAATAGGGTTAGTAGTTAGCACATGTTGGCAACCTGGATCAAGTAATCCACACAACTGCAATTAAAAAAACCCCAAAACCACAACCTAATCTGCACAAAAAGCCATCAACCAACCTACCAACAAAACCCCCAAATCCACAAACCAATAAACATAAGACCCCACAAAAAGCATCTGTATCCTGTTTTTTTTCTTCTACCTTGACTGAAAGTCTGAAAGTTGCCAATTCTAAATAAACAGATGTAACATATATATATATATATATATATATATATATTTGTTGGGTTGTAATGCCATAAAGCTTTTGGGGAGACATACCAAGAATAAAGGAAAGTACTTGAGAACACCTGCATTGTGGGTCACTTCCAACTCAGAATACTCAGTGATTCTATGATTAGCATGAGGTAAAATGAGGTATAATTAGGTGGGCAAAGTGAAAGAGATTTTTTTTTATCTGGACTTTTAAGCAAGCAGTTATTGCAGTAGCTGTAATAGAGTTGTAGGCTGTCCCTGAATGGAAACCACATTCACTTTTTGAGCTGCAACTCCTCTTTTAACAACCTTCACATGATAAACACCTTATTTTCTTCTTTTGAATCTGTATCTTCCTGAGACTGAAGCATCTAGTTCAGGAATGACAATTCAGGCCTGCTGTCAACATCAGATTTTAGTTTTAACTGAGAAAAGCTGTCAAGAGAGCTACAGCTCATTAGAGAAAGGTGAGTGACTCCCAGTGGCAATCAGAGAAACACCATCGTTACTCATACTCTTCACCAGACCTGAATATAACAAAAAGAAAGCCACTCTTTTGGAAAGGAGTTGCTATACAGCAGGTAAACCCCAAGAGGAAAGTTAGAGTGTGGGAATGGAGCAATGGCAAGGATGTCATTTGAATGTTGCTTTGTGAAATGGAGGCATCAACTTTTCAGAGGTTTTTTTTGATACATCTGTCAGTCCAAGGGCAATACAGTTCATTCCTCCTCTGGAGATGAGGAAAGCATCAAGGAACCTTGTATGTGCAGTCTGGGCTTGTGTTGGTGTTTATAAATATAAAATTTCCTATCACTACAGTCTCTGCTTTTAGTAAAAGGGCATGTTAATGAATCCACAAGTGCAGTCCAGACAGATGCTATGGACTCATCTCTACATTCAAACAAACAGATGATGCACAGCAGGCCAACAAAATCTAAATCTAAACCAACCAAATCAAAAATCTACACTACTACTATGTTCAAATGTAGCCTTAACTATTTAGCAACTGTTTAAACACAAATTATTCTGGTCTTGCACTACAGAACATCATGTAAAGCAGGTGCTACTATTACTGCAGGCACCACACGGGACAGTGGGGCCCAGAGCAGAAACATGGTTCAGGAGCCGACTTCAGCAATGCCAGACATTTTTTTAAAGGATATTCCAGTGGATCAAAGGGAAACCAAGAATGTTTATGAATGTCCAGCTTATAAAAGCAAAAGCAGGAGGACAACTTGTGTTTTGACTTTCAAGCTGAAGATTGAGAAGTCGGGTAAATGGGTTCTGGCAAGAATAGTTTCACTCCTGGCAGTTTCATACTAAGCTTTCAATAGAACATGCTGCTTTCTAAGTCTGCCTGATAGCAAAAAGAGAGATTTTTCAGTCAGCTAGAGCAAAAGCTAGAGCATAAGTGTTACATTAAGGACTGTGTTTTTGTCTCACAAAAAAACAATCCTTAACGTAATGCTTATGTGGTCTATGTTGTTATTTCCTCATCTGACAATGTTGTGCTCATGTGTTTCTCCACATAATGATTATTGATCTCCAAGCACCATTACACTTGCTATGGGAAAGTAAATGGGAAACATCAGCATCAGGGTGTAGTTTGAATCACAAAATACTCTTCTTTAGAACAGTCTTTATTCTCTCTACATAAAAAGAAATGTGTATATTACAGGATTTTAACATACTTTAACATGCAATACAAATATCTTGCATTTAAACACAGTTGTTTGAAAGCCTGGTTGTACAAATGCAAAAATATCTAAGTATGAACTGTAAAAAAACTTAATCCTGAACTCTGATATAGAACAGTTATGACAGGTGGGTAGATGCTTCAGACAGCAGGTGCATTACACAAAAACTGCTGGTGAGAAGTTTTGTTGGATTTTTTTACTGGGATATTTTTAAATTCTTTTTAAACACTCTTCTACTTTCATGTTTTGGTGAATAATTGCACTTTGGAATAAAATTTTCAAAACCCATCCTTGCACTGGTCGATTGCATCACCTTTGGCTGGAATATAATGGCATTCAGATGAAAGTACCTTTTCCTTCTTTGCAAGGACAAGTTCTATAAACTACAGGTGGTGAAACAGGTTCAGAAGGCAGAGCTGGAAAAATGGATCTTTATGGTCAAGCTGGTAGACAAGGGTGTTTTGTTTCTTTGAAGATGGGCTGCTTTGAAGGTAGCTGTTAAACACCCTTTCTGAAAACTTGCACAATTATATAAATAAAAATATTGCTCATTTTGATCAAGCTGTCCATCATGTGGTTGTGTAGCTCTATTAAAAATTAACCACTCAAGGTTCAAGAGTGCCATTTCACTTAACATATAGGTCTGTGCATGTAGATTTCTCTACCAAAACATCTTCCTGAGAGATCTTTTGCATAAGACCATATCAATCAGAAGGTTTCCAATACAGAAATGAATACGCTATATACTACAATTCTATTTTATGTAAAACATAGTAATAAACTTCTGAAGTCAAACTGTTAACATATTAACCAGTTTCAGGCATGGCTTGAGTCCAGTGCTCTCAATTGTCATCCGGCAGTTGTTTTTGTAAACTAGAAGATATGAGAAAACAGTGTTAGTGCTTTTTAGGAAACTCAGCTTCCCCATGAATTTCCATTGCTATAGATGGTAATTTCCAAAACAGCACTTTTATACACTTCAGGCAACCAACAGGAATTCCAAAATAGGCAGAAGTCTTCCCATTTTTTAATCGAATTAGTTGTTTACACAGACAATATACCTCTCTTCAAATAAACTGATTTCAGCCAAGGAAAAAAATCTGAAATCCAAGAAACTTCTTTTGCATAGGTGCAGGATTTGCCTCAGGGCACAAGAAGTCAAATGTTATTTATTAAAGGGCTGTAACAGTTTAAAAAGGAATGACCAGAGGGCAGAGCTCTCACCTTTCCAGGTACTCCTTGGCGTTGCTGTAGCCGTAGAACTTGGCCAGGTGGATGAGCATGCCGGTGGCACAGCGCCCGTCCCGCCGGCGGCAGTAGCTGCAGTTGCACACCCCGCGACACGGAGGACAGATCCAGGCCTGCAGGGGTGTGAACGTGGGAGAAGGGGAAAAGCAAGACATGAAAAATGTTATACTGGCCTTCCTGTTGCTCAGAGAAATGTGAGTATGGCTTCCCCACCATGTGATTGTTCAGGGCAAGGTTTTACAAGCCTCTATCAGCCAGCCAGCCAACCTTATTAACATTTTCCAAATTCTGCAGGATTAGAAAAATTATTAAGTGCTTGAATACTTCTTAGTCTGAAGCCTCAGGTTCTCTGATGTGCTCAGTATTGATTTTCAAATAGACTGAAGTAATCTATAATGCCTAACATTCATTCCATGTTAGGCTGACTGTAGACAACTCCCTACAAAGAGATGGGTACCCACTATGACAAGTTCCTTGCCTCTCTCTGCCTGCTGGTACAGGACAATTCCTGGGACTGAATTAACTAGCTGGTACATGAAGTTAAGCACCTCCAAGCTGCCCAGCAACTGCACATAAAGCACAGGTGCTAACAGAGCAGCCACTGCCACACTGGGCTAGCACATCAGAGCCATCAGTTAGTACTACAGATCTGCTCTTGGCAAAAAAGTTTGAACACCGTTACCAGGAGCATATTCTTAGCATCATGGATTACTAAGAAAACTCTATTCACTACTTTCATTCCAGGTTCAAGAATGACACTTACTGGATCAAGCAGAGCTGACTTCACATCTTCACCGTATCGATTTCGAAGACAGGGGCCACAGAACTGCCCCCTGACTCCTCCACAGCCCTGCTTGCGACAGATTGTCTTTGTATCAGTTGTCTTCTGTCGACATTGGTGGCAAGTACTACCCTAAAGGTGGAATGGAAGAGAAAAACATTTGTATGAAGGACATCTTAAATACCCATTGATGAGCTTTCCTAATAATAATAAGCACAAATTCAAACCAAAGTCAAATTAAACAATGAAGAGTGAGTTCCATTACCATGATAAATAATACAACAATGCTAGGAATTTTACAGAGACGGTGCCAAGTTTCAAATGGAAGTCTCAAATTACATGAACCTCATAATCATAGCTCTGGTCCTTACTTCTCTCCAGGAAAAACCTAAAACTACTGAGAAAATGATCTTGTGACTCATCCCTGCCAATACTATGAAGCATGACATACATGGTAAGATGATCTTTATGATAATCAATAATAACCAAATCCAGTGAAAGCAAGGAAGGAGGAGCTCCATTAAAAACACTGGACACTACTCAACCTGTACAGAAATGTCATTTCCAGAGGTACAAAGAACAGCAGGGATCACTGTTATTTAATGGTACAACACAACATTTTTATTAGTGAGAGAGAGAAAAAGGATGCCAACTCTTACAAGTGGCAAGTAATAGCTACAGCAAACTTGACTTAACAGCTCTGTGGCACAAAAACACTTTTCAGGGGCAAAAAGCCAGTGGGGAGTATCAACCACCACAGCCAAGCCCAGAGAAGTATGGCAAAGCTTTCAAAGCAATAACGATGTGACATAATAACGATGAGCTGAACTCCCCAGAGCCTCAGGAAAGGACACCTTTTAGCAAACACCAGTGAAATAGTGAGAGACTTTTCATTTCAAGCACACAGACACACTGAAGAATACAGCAACCACTTACAAGAACTTTGTCATAGATTTTGTCTCTAACAGTGATTGCAATGTTGTTCAAGTCCTCCTCAGTTATGTCTTCTACCGGGCGATGAGACGAGTACTTCAATGATCTCCTTCTTTTGCGTGCTCCACAATCCCTCTGCTAAACAAACTCATCTCAATACCTTTTGTCTGATGTCATGAAGCCTCTGTCACCACACCTGGTGACAAATTCCTTCATTTACAATGAGCATGCAGTCTACAGCTGGCAAACTACAGGCTCATGTACCTCAACAGGGAAGAGTTTCCAAATCACCCCTGCCTCTTTCTCTCCCTCTCCTCCATAAGCTTTTCTCTACCACACTTTTTATTCATTTTATTTCATTCCTTTCCATCACTACTTCTTCTGTTTGCATAAATCCTTGACAATGTTTTACTGCTAACTTTTCTTTGCATTCCCTCTCCTCCTTCACTGTAACTCTTCATACTCCATTTGCTCCCTCTCAAAATCAAGAACTGTGATCATCTGCCTTCCCATGCTTTCATCCTTCAACCTCCTTGTATGTTCTCTAGTTGCTTTCTCCAATGACAATCTCTAATGTCCTGCAAAAAAAAAACTACCGAAGTTTTAGGTTAGTCCTGCCACTCCCAGCCCTTTCTTATTTGGAAGAAAGTACTTCACCATTAAGCAATGTTTTTTTCCATCTAAATAATCATTCCCTTTGACCCCTATTCATGAACAAATCTCATCATATTCTTAGCCTTCCCCATACCTGTCTCTGAAGACCTCATTTGTGCTTCACTATAGATCAGTTCTGTTCTGTCCAAAACAGTCATTTGCCAGCCCAGGTTCTCATTTGGTGCTACTCCTTTTCTTCTAATAGCCAAGTTCCCTCTATAATGCTTTAACTACGTCCAGCACTTGTTCCTACAAGCAGAACTGGGATCCAGCCTGTAAGGATTCAGACTTAAAGGGTCCTCCCCATAAGGGCTATACAGAAAATATAAGCAAGACAAATGACCACCATAGGCTAGAGGAGGAAAAAAACGTATTTTTAAAAATAGGAAAGAGTAAAATCTGCAACTTTTCAATTACTAGCCTGTACATTAACAGTGTGCTGGTGCAGATTCCCTTAATTCATTCTCAGTTCAGCCATATAACTCACATCATCATTCTCCTATTTCCAGAGAAGGATTTCTGCCTTTTTTTCCCCCCCAAGTATGGTAACAGAGAAGATCTGCTTTGCCACCTCCACCACCCCACTGCCTTGCCACTCCGAGGTTTTGTACATGATGGGCTCTAGTAATTTTCAGATGAAGAATTAATAACAGACCAGAAGTTAACTGTCTTGTTATGCCTGAGTAACACTGGTCACAAATAGAGCCCACTTAACAGGTGAAAGATGAAACAGAAAGGCCTGGAAATAACTTCTGTAGGTAATCCCAACCAAAGATTTTCAATAACTTTGTGTAGGATGTCATGTCTGATCTAAGAGCTGGCCAACAATTTAAATGTTTCCTAGTTCCTGACTACTGGGGATATCAAAATCTGGCAAATACCACACTGAGTCTCTTCAGGAGGTTTTGTTGTCTGTAGCTACAGATGTGTTCTGCAAGTTTGACAGCTGACACAGTAAATTTTTCCAAGGCAAAATTTGCTGGTGGACGAGCAGTTCTGGTTGGGTTCATTCGGCGTGTTATCTGGCCTTCAGAGAATGTCCTCCTTGGGGTTTTCTTCTGCCTCTACAAGAGAAGAAAATTCCAGTAACTGTCTTTTCAGTTATGTTTGTAGTGTTAAACACTAGAAACAACCTGAAAATGTCTGTACCACACTTGTACTATCATGAATTGATTTACTGTTCTCCTACTCCTGATTTGTTAAGCAAAACCCCACTACCAAATATACTCCCTACACACTATACCTTTTTACTACTTTTAAAAATTACACCTTAACATCAAATTCCATTCCAATTAACATCACAGAACTATACCAAAATGTAACATGTGGCACAGTAGGGTGGTGGAAGCTAGTTTTCACTGCTCTTTGGTAGCTAAATATTCTGCTTTTCCCACAATCTGAATACACAACTGATGAACATTGAGGAATAGACAGTTTGAGGAACAAGCTGAGTTCTTGTTAATTTTCTTTTAATTTTTTTAAACTGAAAAGGTATTAAGAAGTTGCTTCATTTAGTTCAAGATTCCTAATTTTGGAGACTCTTGGGAGGCACTCTTCATACTGTCACACCTCCAAATTAGTGTGATTAAACTGATGAAACAGAAGTCCTGCATGGACACCTACCAAAGACATGGCCCTTCAAGGTTTCCTCAGATCTTTCCAGTTTATAATACACTGGAAAGATGCTACTCTACAGAGAAAGAAGGGTTGACACTCCTCTGCTTAAAGCTAAGAAAAGTCAATAAAAATGACTACTGTATCATTTCTGTTTGTGTTGAATGGTTCAATTTCATAAGCATAGCTCTACTTGGAAGCATGGATTTTAGAAGAAAAGCCTACAAGAGGGAAATTAACAGAATCTAAACCCAAAGGAAAGCATGTACTCTTCCTTATTCCCACATACACAGACATTGGTCTAAGATCTCAAACAGTATTTCTGGAGCAAAAATGTAGCATCTCATCTTGGTCTTTGTCTTTCTCCATAAAATATCTTATAAAATTCCATTTCCTCATGTAATCTCTGGCACTTTGCAAACCATAGTAAATTTATACAAATGAAGTGACCAAACCCAAAGGAAATCAGAAGAAAGTTTTCTGGAAGTTTCTAATGAAACACATTAAGTCTAACATCTAAGTCTAACAAAAATTACTGTCACCACCAACCAGTACTGGGAACTTACTGAAGGAGTTGAGGATGGCATTTTCACTGGGAACAGGTCCGGTACGGAATTCAGTTCTGCCAGCAGCTGGGCAAGCTGGAATCAAGAGATGTCACGTTGAAAACTCACTGCAACTTAAAAAATAAGCAACACCACCTACCATCCATTCTTCACATGCACTTCAAATTACAGATAAACATGTGCAAGGAACCTTCATGGAAGCACTTAAATAAAGTGGGGCTCATAAAAGGGGTTTATTTACTCTGCCATGAGCAAAAACTCTGCCAATGATACTAACTTTATAGCTCCCACTAATTCTTACTGGGAATTAGAGCTAGTCAGATTTACATAGTATCTTGTCAAAACAGCACCAAAGGAGTGCATTACAACACGGTAATTATTGATAACAAGAAATTAAGTTCATATGATAGGAGGGAGGGAAAAAAAGACAGGGTGCCAGAAGACAGTAAGATGTTCCCAGTGAGCTTTTACTGACTGCAGATACATCTGTGTTCTTTGCCAGAGAGCTCAGCATCCCCTTAAGCAGTGCAGACACTGGGTACACACTCATTACAAAGCTAGAGAGCAACTAAGCCCCACTGGCAGTTCCCCCAATGCATGCATGTTCTGATCATGTACAGTATCAGAAGTACTTCAGCAGGATGATTATTTCTTGCACCATGCACAAGATGTATTTCTTGGAAGTACATTTCCACAGAAGCAGTGGCTGATAGGTACAAAAAAAGCACTGACCTGTTCTGGAATTCCAGAATGAAGCTAACTTCTGAAAAGCCACTGGTAGAGTGGGGATGAGCCAAGCTGCTAGCTCTCTGAGATTGCCACAGCCATCAAGAGATTAAAAGCTGAATAGTGTATTTCTCAGTAAATACTTCAGTGTGGCATTTATTAAGTACAGTACTGCTCCTAGGATGCCAGTGAATTTCACAGTGGTTGAACTGCAAGGAAGAGTGGAAGGGGAGAAGGACCAAGGAGCAGCAAGACCAACACAACAGCAGAGGCAACACATGACAGGTTAGAAGTACAGGTACAAAGCTGAAGCAAGTTTTTACACAGGAGCTGCAGGCCCACACCAATAGGTACTGCTTGAGCTCCAAGACTGCTTGGAAGCTGCAACTTTCCCTGAAACACAGTAAAACTGAAGGAGCTACTAATCACTGAACATCAGTTTGGATTACATAGCAGCATGATAATTAAAGAGAGCTGGTGGCATGTTGGATAATAGAGAAAAAAACATTAGTAAATGATCAGTTGCTCTTTTCCACACCTACACACACATACACACGTGTTCAGCAGTCATACAGTAAAGCAATACTGTAAAAATCACATCCCACACAGCTGAAAAATTACACTTATCATCCTCAGCAGTTTTTTGCTGGCTTTTTAATCAGTAACTGCAGGAGATCTGTCACACACAAACAAAAAGTAGAAACACTATTGTGCAAACAACACCATAAACCACCTAAAATGACCAGCTGGTTTTCTGACATGTTCTGAAGGCTGCAAAACTTGGTCATTTATAACTTTGTTCATATCCACATTAAAAATTCTTAGTTCTACTCTGGTTTTAAACTTGACCAGGCTAGTCCCTACTTGAGGTTATTTTAGGGTTAAATGTCTGAATGCTGAGGGTCCTCTAGAGTTTTCCCAGGTAGAAAAATTCACCATAAGATTTTCCCAAAGTTCCATCACAGCACCAGCAGGGACCCTAAACTTCAAGTATGCTAAAGTAATTGGATGTAAATGTCAGAGAACAAAACACTGCTCTTAAGTCTTACCATGGCTTTATTTTCTTTAATATTTATGGCTCTCTTAAGCAATGCATTGGAACTTTCCTCCTCTATTTCTTTAATGTCTTCTTCAGACTCTGAAGCAGAGCCCTCTACTTTGTCCGACTGCTTGAGAGGTGTGAGGGATTCACAGTCCTTTACAGGTAAATCAGACAAAGCCTGTTCTTTTTTCTCAGATGACTTCCTGGTGGGAAACTGTAAAGCAACACGAAGGCCAAAGCTTCTTCTCTTGGGGGAAACCTTCTTCATCTCTTCCTCCTCTTCTTTCTCATTACCCAACAAATTATCATGTTCTTCGTCACTCAAGTCTGACTCCACCACCTAGAGGTAAGAAAAATCCCGTGTTACATTACTGGTTCTGATACATCTTGTTAATTCAAGAGAGTTAATTTTTAAATCACTAGTTCTAAACAGCAGTCTTTCCACCCAAAGGCACCACCATAAATTCACCTAAATTAACATCTTTTTACAAGTTCACAGTATGCAGTTTCTGCCTGTGCAGAGATCAACAAAACATCTACATATTAGTATTGTCTGGGATACAGACATGGCTGCCTCCAGAGGAACAATCTTGCCCAGTACAATCTACAAGCAGTGGAAGTAGTTCTCATTTCTAATATGTGATGCTATATTAAATAAAGCATTCTTTAGGACCACACATTTTAATTCAGCATGAAAAAAGAGCATCATAGAAAAATTCCTACATGAACATTAAGTTTACACAGAAGAGACAGAAAAAGAAGTCAACATATACATTCACATGTAGGTGTGACTGCCTTTACCAGAACTTCTTTCTTGTTCACATGCACCTCGTTTGAAGCGAAGCCCTCAAACACTTCAGTTTCAGAGTCAGTGTCCTCAGTGAAAATCCCCAGCAGCTCTTTGGTGAGGTATCTGGACTGAAACCGGAGCCCCTGCAAAAGCACCACTCAGTAGCTGTGAGAGACACTCAGATATAGAGCATTCACACAGCCACAACAAACAGGTTTGGAGGGTTAAGACATGCCAACTACACAGCATACTGTGAAAGCACTTTGCAGGCAAAGCCTGTCAAAAGAAACAAACAACAAGAAGACAACATTCAGTTTCAATATTGAGTTGTTTTAACTTTGCAAGATTTTTTTTCTTCATTTTGAGGACAGGGCTTTAACAGAGCTATTTCTTGTGGGGGAAATTTTCTCCTTCACTTCTTCCTTCTTCATTACAACCCAATAAAAATAAACTATCAGTTTTCTTGTATGTAAATCATCATGTTGTTTTATGTATTTTCTTCTGTTTTATGTATTTTCTTCAACAAGCCTTGAATAGAAGAAAATACAAATGAGAGATGAGGTCTGCTTCTTATGCTGTTACACCGTCACTGAACTGACTGATACCAACATAAATGATCAGAGCTTTGAACAGCCTGACTAATATCCCTCCACCTTTCAACTTCTCAACTTGCTGGTTTTTTGGTGCAATTTATCAATCACATGTGGTCTAGGGTAGGCAGCTCCTCAATTTCAGCCTATAGACTAGGAAGTAAAAACATCTCATTAAAACACTCTTCAGGATATGTACATTACATCCCAATTAAACACAAGGCTTTTACTAAATAGAAATACTTCCATACTTCCAACAAGAACTAGTAGAAAACCATTTAATCAACCTTTTCCTGCTAATCTCTTGAGAGACTTGCTCCTGGTAGGAGCAAGTATGAATCCATGTTCATATCATACCTTCCTCTTGAAAGTCAGCAACATGTAAGTTTGTTTCCCCAATTTTCCTCTGTTACTTCTTCCTCCCACACAAGAAACAAAAATTACCTTTAATACAATGCATTTGCTAAATATCTTTATTCTTCCTTTCAATTCTCTCCCTTCCCTGACTTTAATTACCCATTTATTTATTTTAAAATAATATCTGTTGAAAAAAGATACAATAGGCGAGTGGAAAAACTTAGAGGGGAATGGGAGGGGAGAGCCACTACATATGCTGTTTCTTTACACTTAAACATCTACAAATTATTATGGGTAATTGTAATGAGTTTTCTCTAAGGAAAATTACTTTATTCTTTTGTTGATAGCTGCAGTGCAGCTGCTTGAGAAAGGAACAAACACAATAGGGAAGTTACTTTAAAGTTAAATTGCATTTCTTGGAGGAAACTGAAGTTTTTATGTATTCTGTGTTTTTATGAAATTCCACAATGAAGGTTGATGGGGGAAATATGCTGTTTGTTAGCTAAAAATAACACACCTACAGCTATGCTGTTCATCTATGAAGAACAGTCTACACCTGGTAAAATACACACCAGGGATACCTATTGTGGGAGAAATTGTGGGAACTCGGGAGAAGCGCAGAGATTATCAGAGCAGGACTGCAGAAAGCCCTGAGGAAAAGCAGGCACACAGAGATCACTACTTGCTAACTCATTTGCACCTCAGCATCCATGGGAAGACCTGATGCACAAATAGCTCATTTGCCACCCCAGCAGGGCAGCTACCTTGCATTCTTTCTCAAGTACTGCTGAATTTTTCTGAACTTCCCATCATTTTCCCCTTTGCACGAAAACCCTTTTGTTTCCTGCACAAGTACCAATGGCCTTTTGCTACCATAGTGGTGTTTGCCATCATGAACACAGGATGATGCTCACTGATGCAGGGCCCAGATGTGCAAGGACTGCAGATTATGCTGCAGTTGGATGGAACTCAGGGTATTTTTATTGTACCATTTAGTGGTAAAGAAATTAAATTCAATACTGATCAAGATTTAAAATAATTCTCATCCCAAGGGAAACACAAGAATAATAAGGAAGGTTGCAGTGCCAGCTGTAAATTTGGAAAAAGCCTCACTAGCATTCTCAGCAATGCATGTTAAACTACCTACCTATCTCTTCCACAGCATTTTTCATCAGAGGATTTTAAAATGCTTTGCAGAAGAGATCATTACCATAAACTCTATGTCACAAGTTGGGAAATCAAGGGAAGGAAAAGTACAGTCAGGTGTCTGCAGCCCCCAAGTAGGCAGAAGCAGAAGCTCCCACACAAGGCTTCCCCTCCACCACCAATACCTCTCCCCACTGACCCTTCTTGATGCTCCCCAAAAAAACACAAATGCAAGAGCAAGCTACCTCCTGGTTTTCTGAAGTTGCCAGTACTGCTGTCTAGCAACTAGATTACAAACCAACTTAGAGACCAGTTCATTTAATTACATCTTAGACACTGTCCTTCTCCCCAGCACAGACTGTGGCTCTACCCTCAAAAGGCTTCTGCACGCTCCTGGGGTCACTTGCCTATAAAGGCTGAGAAACAGAACACACTTGTAACAAGCCTTATTCTGTGTCTTTCTTTGGCTAACACTAATCATCCTCCTTGTCATCAGCACCTCTTGACCAGGTGCTGACCTGATGGACTAGGAAAATAAAAGGAAAAAAAATTCAGCTATCTCATTAATGAAACAGAGGGACCTTTGCAAGAGCACAAATGACAAAGGTATATCTTATAACACATTAGCCCATGGCTATCAAGCACATAATTATAGTTTTCCAAAGGACTAAAAACTAATTTTTTCACCACCCAAGACAGCACACCCGTTCTATTCTTTTCTTGTGAATTCAGCTGGTATCTCCAGCTATCAGAGAAGAAAAAATATCAAATCATTGTGCTGATCCAAGCCACTTCATCAAGAGAGCAAAGAACCAGCAGATTGTATTACTGCAGCAGGAGCTGATGCTTTCTCTGGATTACCACTATTAAAGCACAATTTTAATGCAAAGACAGCGTGGAGATATTTCTGGAAGAAATACTTTGAAGCCTACATACTCACAAATGCCCATCCACTATCATGTATTTTCACTTACATATCCTGCAATATCTTTCCAGGATGGTAATTCCCTTTTTCCTGTTTGCTTATTCTTAACAGAATAAGCAAA
Source organism: Passer montanus (assembly GCF_014805655.1). Classification (NCBI taxonomy): domain Eukaryota; kingdom Metazoa; phylum Chordata; class Aves; order Passeriformes; family Passeridae; genus Passer; species Passer montanus. The sequence goes on along the minus strand of NW_024356505.1, from coordinate 13,102,729 downwards.
TTAAGCAATTCTTATTCTTAACAGAATAAGCAAATTAAGCAATTCTCAAACTTACCTATTTCACTTAAACTCATCTCCCAATGAAACACATTTTCTTTTTTATATTATGAAGGAGTTTTCAAAAGCAACCACTAAACCCTAAATACTAAGTTTGTTTACATTTAAGTTGAATATGGGCACTGCAAATTACAGGTTAAGGTGAGAGTTATAATTCACAAAGTTTTGACACAGGCTCAGAGTATTACTGCATCCCAAGAGCATGACTGGACTATGGAAAACTGTTCCTACCTCTTTTCCAGTCTCCACAGAATCCAAACTGGCACACTTGTCCTCTGACAAGAAGCTCTGTTTGGAAGCATCATCTTGGAATCCTGGAAAATCTTCACTGTCACTGGGGGTATTAAAAATGTTGGCCACATCCTTGGGTACCTGTTTCTGATTCAAAACAAAGCAGAAAATACGAGTCACACACACCAACTTAACAGGAAAACTCAAATTCACAACCATAAAATTTATTTTTATATTACTATGCAAGCACAGGTCTGTAGCACAAAATATGCTATGTGTAAATTGTACCTTATTTAGCTAAACTCCAGGAAAATTCTGTATAGACTGTTTAAATCCCTGAATACAAACTCGGGATCTGGGATAAGGGAGGGGATGCAACACACAGGGTGTTCACCTCCACAGCAAAGTACTTCAGAGACATAAAAAAATACATGCATGCCTCATCTTTTCAAGCAGGAGCTCAGGGCACCCTTACCCATGGGGAAACCCACCACCCCTCCTGCTCTTCCAGAGCAAAGACTGCTCAGAGGTGAGGAACACAACTTCAAACATGACACAAGCTAAAGTACAAAGAAACCTGACCTTTAGATCCCACAGTACCATTATGGATTTTAGCAGATACTTAGCTAACTCCAAAAACAAAACCAATGAAACTCCTTCTCCTTGGTCAGTACTGTCACAGAGCTTCTCCTGTGACACTAAGAGAGTGAAAATGTGCTAACCAAGAACATTTCTCCTTTGCTAGAAGCCCAGTATGTGGCCCACCAGGAGAGGGGGAAGCACAGCCAAGGGCAGGCAGCAGCTTTCCTGAGGTGACCAAGGTCACAGCTTCAGAGTTCAAGAAGTCCAGTCCCAGCCTAGGAGACTTGTAACACCACCTCCAACCATTCCACTGGGCCATACACCTCTGGATAAGGCTCTGCATGTGCCAGGATAGTAAGAAAGCCTTCAGACAGTTCACAGCAAACACTTTGGATAAGGCTCTGCATGTGCCAGGATAGTAAGAAAGCCTTCAGACAGTTCCCATGTGGGCTGCTTTAGGATTGGGTGGGTGTAAGGATGGGATGAACAGATCAAGCCTTAAAAAGCAAGGAAGACGGCATTTTGCCAAGTTTCAGAACACATTTTCAACATCCAAGTATCATCTGCAAAACCATTGGGCTAGTCACACAAATGCTCTGGGAGACCAGTGTCTGCATTCCTCTCCAGCATCCAGACACTCGTCCCCTACTTCCCCTGGACCCCACACACACCTCACACACACCACTCTAACTTGAAACAAGCCTCTCTGCTGTTTGCTGAAGCCACACTCTCATTAACTCTCAGGAACATGAGATCAATGACTGCCTGGTCAGAGGCCAATTCCTCATCTCAAAGTGCTGTTTTCCTGCCCTGAACATTCACCAGTACATCTCAGAGATGAGGTTCAGAACCAAGAGCAGACTGCCCTTTTCCACTGTCACGGAAAACCAAGGTTGCTCATACAGGGCATATATAATGATGATTTTTTTTTTCTAAGTTTATTTGTGGCAAGGCAAGTGATACAAAGGAGGCTCATTCTCCAAAAGTAATGTAGATGCAAAAGTTCCACTTCCATTAAAATAGCAAGCAGTACCTTCACCAAAGCATCACTCTCTGAAATAAGCTACAGTAAAGGGTGAACATGAGCCTAATTTTATTCTTGTTCTGATCCTATAAAGCTGATGTAGGCTGATACAAAACCAGCTTAAAATGTTGCTGGAGCAAGAGTAGAATTCACCTCTGAAAAACTGACCCTCAGGCCTATAATGGCCTGAGATCCAAAGTACAGTTGAGTTGCTGAAGTCATGCTGTCCATGTCCAAACCCCTTTGGATAGTCCCTTACTCCCACCTCCTACAGTGAACATCCATAATCCACATCTGTTGCTGTGAGGGAATACACTCAGTACAGAGCAGTGCTAAAAATGAGGGATTGTGCATTTCAATTGAAACATATACAAGGAGCTGAGAGTCTCACTGCTATGAATAAACTGCTTCCAGGAGCCACTGCATTAGTTCTTGTGCTAACGTACAGCTGAGTTAGCCACTGCTGTGATTACTGTATGCCTGATTTCTTCTTCTTCATGCATTGCTTCGGCACCTGCACCAGAGGAGTCATTATGAGGCTGTAATTACTGATTTTGAACAACAAGAAAAAAATTCCTTCCCAGTAGGAGACTTAATTTTTTTTGCATTCCCAAATTCTACAGTACTGGTACTGATTTAAGTAACTTACTGTAGAGCTCCAAGGATTTTTAGTTTGTGACTTGCTCCCCATAGCCTGATTACAAAAAAAATCTCAATTTGGTCAATGATGAGTCCCCATTTTACCAGAAGGGCTCATGTTAATAACAGACAACTGACAGGTACAAGGTGGACATACTCCAGAAGTTTAGAAAGGGAAGCCTCATGGTGAATCTTGATTAGCAACACTATTTCTGCACCTGAAATTGTAAGCCAAATTTATTTCCAAGAAAAGTCCACTAACATAAAAGACAAGATTGCAGCAAACATCGCCGCTGTGATGGGTTCATTCACTGTCATTTATTGGGTAGTCCTGGAAGCCACAGACATTTCCATCTTCAACTTTCAGTTAAAATACATTTTGAAACTGATTTACAATCAGCATCAGAGCCTAGGATTTCCATTCTTGTCAACAAATTATTATACACCAAGAAAGAAAATACATATTTGTCTAAACAGAAATGTCACAATGTTGATCAAATGTTGATCTATTCAAAACACAGGCACTACAGGAGAGGAACTTTTGCCACTAAACCCCTAAAAAAGTCAGGAAGGCAGAGATGTGATGAACACTGCAAGCTTGCTCAGGGAAAATATTTCATCATGAATAGACCACAATGGACTGCTGAAATGCTGCAGGTGTGAGAAATACTGTCTTTTAAATATACCTCTTAAAAAGTCTAAATACCAAAAGTCTAGTAAAAGCTGGAAATAATTCACAGCTGCTGAAAAAGTCAGTGTTATTTGTTAGGAAGTTTTATATCTATTGAACTAATTTATTTTGCACATAAAACACACTTAGTTGTTTAAAATCCCTACAAGGTACTATTCAAAAGCATCAGCAAACCTTCATCACTAGAGATGGAACACAATCCAAAAACTGCCATAATAACATATCCTATGTTTTTGAAGAAGTAATCCAAAGTTCAAGACATCCACATCTCTCAGGTTTTCCTTCTCTAAATTAGACAAAATACCACCAGTACACCGAGGAGCATACTTGGATGCGTTGGGCTGCATGGAGATCCTATTCCCACAGAACCAGGGTGAGTAGCTCACATGTGCCTGTGGAGGCTGGCATGTCTGTCACCAAGGGCAGAGGGTGACAGAGGCTGGTAGGATGGTCAAAACTCTTTCAGTCACATCAACTATTGAAAAGTAAAGAATCTAAGGTCCCCAGCAGTCACAAGAACATTTTTCAAAGCACTATGCCCATGAATTCTGCCTTGTTAGTCAAGAAAAAAAAAGCCCAAGGTGAGCTGTTTTGCTATTGGCATCAACAGGAAGAATTTTCATGTTTCAACTGAAAAAGCAACTTTTTTTCCTGACAACTTGCCCTGTAGGCTGTGAGGAGAGAACACCTGCCTGCATGCAAACCTGTGGATTTGGTGGGAAGCAAGTTATTTCTACACCACTTACTACCATGTTTAATTTCAAGAGTTATTTACATATAACTCTTTCCCTGCCAATTGTCACACAAGCACATTCTTCTCCAACAGTGATGTATCAGGAGAACCTACAGCATGAGAAACAGGACTTAGGTGTAGTTCTCTATTTTTGCTACTATGATGGGGAAAAAATCAATTAGGCTGTGTTCCCTTAATTCAATTTAGCACAATATATGGGTATTCCTACTCAAAGCAGAGGACAGACAAGTTCAGTCACGTTCAAACTCAGTCAGACTGAAATAACCAAAGTTTTATCCCAAACAGATACTCACACAAACCAAACCTGTGCAAAGTCACACCTTCAGCACACGCTGGAAAGCCTCTTGGCTTGTCCCAGGCTCAGTCCAGAAGCCAGCCTAAGGCACATCACCCAAGGGCACTGCATTTGGCTCGTACCTCAAAGGAACAACCGAACAGGAAAGCACTCCAAGGCTGACAATTGTGGGCAGTGCCACAAGAACAGAAGGGCCCAGCCAGAATGTCAACAGGTGCCAGACCAATAAACAAGAACTAGTTAGAAGTCTAGATCCTGGTTTTCCCACTGGAGTCACAAAGGTGAACAGCACTCTAAAAGCTTAATTTTAAGCATCATACAAATGTGTGAAAGACATGGAAAGCATAGATACAAAGCCCCAAACAGCAGTGCTAAAGAATTACACAGACTGGTGTAATTACACAGTCAAAAAGACTGTCAACCACACAATCAGCCCAAGACTCATGGGCATCAACAAAATCTAGGAAGGCAAGGAAGATCCCAGATGACCTCTAGAATTTCTCAACATCATTAAAGCACAAGAAGCTGAAATCCCCTGGATAGTGAAGTGTATTCCTGCCAGAAGTGGCAGGAGATGAAAAGGCACTTGAGTGCTCTGAAAGAAGAAGGAACTGATAGAACGAGCAGTCATCACCCACTTTTATGATCTTTGCAGGAATAATTCGATTCTAAAGTAAAGATGGATTATGCCTAAGCCTTTAATCCGTCTCAGCAACAACTCCTGGGACTTTGAGGGTGCTCCCTCAAAAGGCTCTGGCAATTTTCACACCCGTAAACCTATTGCTCCATGAAATTTTGGTAAATTCTGCTGTTTTCAGAACAG